>NC_141090.1:10363793-11073793 GCF_041138505.1 Cibotium barometz | reverse complement strand
ATGGCCTCATCAAATATTAGCATTGAAGTTGTTACTGCGCATATCGCGAGGGAGGCCACCAATGTGGAGGTCAAGTAGAAGACCGTAGATGGTGCACACAAAGCCTTTTTAGTACAGTACACCACCCTAAACAATCCTTCATATTATTTGCGAGCCTCATCAAACATTAGCATTGAAGTTGTTGCTGCGCGTATTGCGAGGGAGGCCACCAATGTGGAGGTCAAGCAAAAGACCATAGATGGTGCATAAGCATGGAAAGGTCTCACATCCTTTCCACTTCCTGGTAATGATGATGCTATTTCTCAAGTGAAGACCAAAGTGGTGGGCTTAATTGCGATGTGGACGAGCCCATGGTTTTATTCATGAATCATCTAAGCGTGTCTTGCTAAAGGAAGTGCAGAAGGGTACGAACGCCATTTGCTTACTTTGTGCCTTCACACCATTTGCTTACTTTGTGCCTTCACACCATTCGCTTACTTTGTGCCTTCACCCTAGAGGACAAGTGAGGCCCATAGTAATAAAGATGATGGTTTTCACATTTTTGTATTTGGAAGTTGTACATGAATAAACTTGGTTTTATTTTCAATTTGAAGCAATAACCTCGATGTAGAGGATGTGATGTTGTCATGTTTTTCTCTTTTTCACTCCCTCTGGCTCTCTCTCGCCCTCTCCCTCTCAAATAATTATGTTATGAGTCTCTCTCTAAGTCTCTTCGCCCCTCTCTCTCTTGATGGAAGGGGAGGGAATCTTTTTGGAATCCACTCGCGTGATTCCCAAAAAGTGCGCTAGAAAATGCTCACCCAAAAATCCACTGGAGGTTTACGCTTGGAAAATGTCCATCCCCAAGACAAAGGTAGCAACGACAGACACATAGATGTAGTAAGCAATTAGAGATAGAGAGAAGCACAACATGTAGATTGATGAGAATGAGTGAAGTACAGTTAAATGACATGATAAGGTCACTTACGTTGAGAAAGCTGGTGCGAAAGTGTAGAACTAGGAGATTTCCACAGAATGGAGGTTTAGGATCTAGATAGCTGGACCAATTTGTGAAAACCTCCAAGTGCGCATTGTCATGGGGGTGACCTCCTAGGACTTGGCACCCCACCCAATTTCCAACATGGTATCAGACCCATGGGTTGAAGTGTAACTTCTAAGCCATGAAAGAGTAGCCAAGTTGAGCCTTTGAGCCATGGCAACATGGACAAAGTTCAACCTCTATGCTAAGAAAAAGTGGATAAGTTGGTGCCAAAGGGGGGGGGGGGGGGGCGTTGAGAAAAGTGGTGCCAAAGTGTAGCACTAAGAAATTTTCACGAAATGGATAGACCGGAGGTTTATATCACCTTAAGGTTGTGGGCTCTGAATGGTTGTGGAAGCCTTAAAGTTAAGTGCACATTGGAGTGAACACAATGGGGAAAGGTGACTTCCTTGAACTTGGCCCCCCATCCAATTTCCAACACCACCACACACGGGCTCTTAAGAGTGTGTACACACACTCACAGAGGGGGGGGGACTCCAAAGGAGGGAAAAAGTTCCCTGACCCATTATTAGCCTACATTTACACATCCCTACCATATAAATGGCTATGGTGTTGTAGTGTAGTGAGAAACCAATCTGCTTGCTACATTAGAATGCCATCATTGTTTGCCGCCGTGTAGGTCTCAGGTTACAAACTTTGGTGTGGTCGTAGGTGAGAGTGTGGTAACTCCTCCCCCCATCAGTGAGCCCATGGGCGATTAACCAATAAAAAGTGCCTTGATTAAAACAAGTTGCAAAGATTCTTTTTGCAAAAGGGTGTCTTGCTAATATGTAGTATTTTTATTACAAACAATAACTACACTTATATAAATAATAAATGCTAATCAAAATAATATTTACACCAAACATAATTGTTGCCGTACATGTCTGAGCTTGCAGAGATTGGTGTGCTAATTGTTGCTATGCATGTCTAAGGCTACTGAGATTGGTGTGCTCGTTGGTGAGACAATGTGGCAATTCCCCCTCCCAACTCTCAATCAATGAGCCCACATGTGACCAGCCATAAAAACGGACTTAATTTGAACTGGTTACAAATATCCCTTTTGCAAAATGGTGTCTCACCACTATGTAGTATTTTTTATTACAAACAACAATTACAATGCTAATCAAAACATACCTACAACAAATCTAATTTAAAAAAAAAACAAAGTTACAATAACAAATCTTCAAACTTGGATTGATTGGCGATTAATTTTCTATTATAGATAATATCTCTACTTAAACAATAAATGCTAATCAAAACATAACTACATGAAATCAACTTTATTTTTTAGAAATTATAAAATAAACTTCCACCCTTCTATTGCTAGATGACCCCATGAACTTTCCCTAAACAATTTTCTCCCCAAGAACAATTACCTCTTGCATAAGGGAAGAAGACCAAAAAAACTTTGAGTTTAAAAAAACAAAGGGCTTAAGCACACCTTTTCCTAATAGAGTCTTCACATCACCAAAACAAGGTGTATAAATGGAATTGTAAACATGATGTAAACATATAAATGAGAAAGAAAGAAAAAATGCCTAAATATTAGGCATGACAAGGCAAAAAGAAACTTGTATTGGTTGGTGACAAAAGGAGAGTCCACGAAGATAATGTTGTTATGCCCATATGTATCCAAGATTTGAAGTTACCAATGCGTTTTCTCACCTAAAATAAATTGGATGGCCTTGCGTGTTATTGAGCTCTTGATCTATTTAAGGTGTAATCTTCATATATTTTCTTGGTTTATTTTTCTTTAATTTATGTTTGTTTGTATAATCTTTCATTCATTTTGATCTTTTCCTCGTTTTATATCCCACTAATATGTGCTTTACGCTTTTATGACCTTCTATTGCCACCTTTATTATCACCAACTCATTTATGTGTATAGAGGCTCTACCAACTTGTGACAATGTGTAAAAGGCATACCATCTTGCATCATTTTATGAATGGACTACTACTAACAAAGTTATCCCAATTGGCACTAAATTGGAAATTATCTTCATGCTTAATTGCTAGCATCACACTTAATTTTTGCATGATTCCACCTTATCCTTTGCTTTCTCCTCTCATCTCCTTGTAGTTCCACCTTCTTTAACCATTAATTTTTTACATTATTCCACCTTATCCTTTTGCTTTCTTTCTCCTCTCATCTCCTTGTAGTTCCACCTTCTTTAATCATTAATTTTTTACATTATTCCACCTTATCCTTTTGCTTTCACCTCTCATCTCCTTGTAGTTCCACCTTCTTTAACCATTAGCTCCTTGTAGTTCTACCGTATTTATCCATTAGCTCTCCTTGTAACCCTCTCCACCACTAGTATGCTTGTGTGTGCTACTTGCCCTTAGGTTATGGCTCAAGCTCTTGGTTACTTTGAGGAGGACCATCTTAGTTTAAAAGATGGGGGTTTATACATACCTATTGCCTTTGCACTACTAGCATGCTTGTGTGATACTTGCCCTTAGGTTATGGCTCAAGCTCTTGGTTGTTTTGGGGAGGACCACCTCAATTTAAAGATGGGGGTTTATACATACCCACCACATTCACATTTACATTATGGACTTTATTGTGTTGCCTCAACCTTTAGCAATCAATATACAAACTCCTACCTTACAAGTTATTACTCTAATACACATTATTTGAAAGGCTATTTTTACCTTAAAATTAGTCATACAAGCCCTATGCTTATGCACACAAACAATTGTTAAGGTTTTTATGCATGTCACTCTCTTAATATCTAAACTTTCATTAATTAGTTTGGTTTTGAACATTTTAATACTCCTACACATATTAATTTTACTTTTTAATTAGTGTTGCAAGACCCCTCACATACTTGCACTCATGATTTACTTTTATCCTTATACCTTGTCAATGCATCCATGTGTGGTTGAAATGTATTTTCACCCAACTCAACACTATAAGTTTTTATATAAGCCTTGATGTACTAGTAGAACTCTTTCATTAAATTTGTGATCACAATCACAACTTTAATTTGAGCTTGGGCTTAGAAGACCTAAATATGGTAAAGTTGATTATATAAACATAAGTATCAAGAGCACTTAGAAGCCAGTACTAGGCGGCTGCTTTTGAGGGCTTTCCATACCTTTTTTAAACACACATACACACATAAGTCATCATTATTTTATGAAAAAATTGTAAGTGTGAAATTTAAAACTTTTGATATTATAAATGGACTCAAAATGGCCAAATATGGTAAAAACGATAGCAAACTTAAGTATCTTTAGATGAGTTTTATGACCTCAAAAGCTAACACATACTTATGATGTCAAAAGCATGAAATTCTGCACTTGGAAAAAAAGTTTTTAACTATATTTGGGCCTTTTTAGCCTATTTGTTATGTCAAAAGTCTGAAGTTATGCACTAGGATTTTTTAATAATATAATGGTGACGTGTGTGTATGTGTGTGTGTGATGGCACAAGCTAGTCTCAGTGTAGTGGGGGTGGGATGTTGTGGGCCTCAAACATCTTTTTGAGCATGTTGGGTTTGGTAAAGGCTTTCTGTGGTGCGAGATTTGAATAATAAAAGACAATGAAAGCCCTCACCATGCAAAGCTTTATCACAACTTATTGCAAGCCAACATGCACTATGGTGTGTGATTTAGAGAGAGAGAGAGAGAGAGAGAGAGAGAGAGAGAGAGAGAGAGAGAGAGAGAGAGAGAGAGAGAGAGAGAGAGAGAGAGAGAGAGAGAGAGAGAGAGAGAGAGTAATCGATTATAAACTCCACCATAACCTAGTGACAATGCCTTGAAAAAACAACTATAAATTCAAAAACTCGCAAGATATTGTTGGAAGCTTGCAAATGTTTTTTCCCTCTCACACACTTGCACACATGCATGCATGCACTTGAGTGTGTGCGATTTTTTTTATTAGAGTTTTACTCTCACCAGGAAAGAGAAGGACGGAAAGAAAAATGGAGGGAACACACTTTAATTTGGAAAATCTTTCTAAAAAAGAAAATGTTTTTCTTAGCAAAGAATATGGACATAGCATTGTGTTAGGTTATACAGCACGCGCACAAGTGAAAAGCTTTTCTCTCCTTGCATATGATTAAGTTCTTCTCCATGGCGTATGAGAAAAGGAAGGTTGTTGTATGTCACATCCCATCTTTAGGTTAGGTTGGTTTGTTGAATGTTGAAGGCAAGGAAATGCTTAAAACACTTGTATCCAAGTTGTCTTGTGGGGTTCTAGTAAAACCATCATGGACTATATCACGAGAGGCACTTTTTCTCGTCAAAAGAAGTCTTGGAGTTGGACGATGTACAAAAGTTGCTTCCAAAAGGTTGTGCACATTTTTTTACATTGTTATATTGTAACTTCCAAGGACCTTGCAGTTTATAAAAAGTTCTCTCACTTTTTTGAGGGTTGGTTTATAATCCAGGCGTAAGTAGCTTGGCTTTTAAAAATTTATATGAATTGCATTATGTGTTAGATACTTGTGAAAGTTTAGAGTTTCATGCAAGTGAGCATGAAATGCAAGCTCACAAGATTGACAAGGTATAAAGACGCCCTTTTATGTGCTTTAGTGATCTTTTTGATAGCGTAAACATGTATTTTTTCTTCTTGTAAATGAATTTTCACACTAGATTGAACAAGTATAATTCAAGGATCTCAAATGATTTGGTCTTGGTTAAGGTCTTTACAAATAGATTCTCCACTTGTCAAAAGGAGAAGTAAGCATCTGTCCTGCATTTCACTTGCTTGTCTTCTCGTGGGGGATCTCCCCTATACAACCCACGCCACGGCGTGGCACGATGCGGCGAGAGAGATGTGTAAGGGCCCTAAGGCAACCTGGAACTACTTTTTTCTTGGTCCCCCTTACACAACAAGATTCACATGATATATGCACTAAGGTCTGGGACGTGGTACACAATGGGGGTCACATGCAACATAAAGATGATATAATCATATATAAGTGTTATCCAATGTAACCTTCATCTCTGCTCAGCAATATAAATAAATAATCGAATCGACGTGATCACAAATACATGGCGCATAATAATTGGGCTTACAGTGATAAGCTTAGTTGTGGTGAGAATGAGCCAAATTAGAGCCTATCAATCTCAGTCAGTCAATCAACCAATTAATCAATCAGATCTGCATGCCAGAATGTAGCTAATTTGCAGATTCTTAACTAGGGATCAGCAGATGCATATGAAGCTTAGCAGAAAGCGCAGCTGAAAAGCAGATAAGGCAGGAAAAGTAGCAGAAAAAGCAGCGGAAAAGCAGAAACACAGCAGGTAAGGCAGGTTTGGAAGCTTAAATTGGGTGAATATATTATTTGATTTGAGAGAGGGAGACATGGGCAAGGAGCAGTATGGACCTGGGGGGGCCATCGTGGGCGGCCTGAATGTGGAAGCGCCGGCCGCCCATAACAAGCCTCGGATCAACGAGGATCGCCGTTGCCGAAACCTCCCCGCCCTCCTCATCTTCATCGCTTTCTGGGTGGGCATGATCATCAACTCTAGCTATGGCTGGAACAAAGGAGACCCCCGCAGGTACCCATTTTCTCAAACAAAAAAAGAAGAAGCTATTTTCTGAAATTCCAAGCTGTATTCGCAGCCATTAATTTAACTAATTTTGGGCATTTTCTGAAATTCCAAGCTTTCAATCCTAGCCACTCATTGCTCTTGTCAATGCATATGCTAGCGTTCTGATTTCTGATAATTCAAGCTTTTATTTTCCAGCAAATTGATCTTACTCTTACCTTGAAGATTGTCGAGTTTCTCAGCAGCAAATAGTTTCGCTTTGAATTTAATTCTCACATTTTTTTGGTTGCGAAAATTGTTGCCATATATTCCCACTCTAATATTTTGGCTACTCTAACCTCCGGAACTGTCGTTTACATTCTGGGTGTGCATGCAAGCCAGGTAATTTGAAGAGTTTTTAATTGGTCCAAGAATAATAATCATGAAATTACCCATACCCTGTTTAAGTATTACCCATAGCCTGTTTGAGACCCACTTACTACATGAGTCCTCCATGTACAATGGAATCAACCCAACCAATCATGCGGTATCCTCGTTATAAAAGCCGAATAGGTGGGGTCAGTGTCAACCTTCTGCGACGGAGGCGCTCTATGGTGCTGGACTATGTCCCTGGAGCTGGGGGGAGAGAGAGAGAGAGAGAGAGAGAGAGAGAGAGAGAGAGAGAGTATATTAACATCTAGAGGGTATAGAGAGAGAGAGAGAAAGAAAGATTTTATTAACATCTACAAAAGACCCATTGGGTCTATGAGACCAACATGTGTTACAAGATAGTTTGAGATTTGGGTGTGTGGCGTATGTTCATGTGCCTAAGGAGCATCGCTCCAAGTTGAGACTTTAAGTCTCAGAACATGACTTTTCTCGGATACAGCACTGTGTCCAAGGCATATCGTCTTTATGATCCTCAGGCCGGCAAAGTTGTTGTGAGCCGTGATGAAGGTTCATATTCTGTGAGGATCCGTTCTGTCATGGATGCTTTGGAGACAGAGTTTGAGATGACGGATCTGGGCCTCTTGCATTATTTTCTCGGCTTTGAGATTTGGCAGATCTCGAACGGCATTTTCTTCTCTCAGCAGAAGTACACACGGGAGATTCTCGACAGATTTCAGATGACTGGGTGCAGACCAGTATCTTCTCCTATGGATATTGGTGAGAAGCTTTCTCTTCTTGATGCTTCTCCAGGGATTGATCAGGGACAATATCGGGTTCTCGTTGGCTGTTTGGTGTGGTTGACCTACTCCCGATTGGACATATGTTTCGTAGTCAGTTTATTGAGTTCTTTCTCATCCAAACCCCGTCAGTAGCATTGGCAGTGTGCTCTCAGAGTTCTTCGGTACTTGCGTGGTACTCTGGACTTTGGCATCTTTTATGGCCAAGGATGCACTCTTGCTGGATGGTCTGATTCAGACTAGGTTGGAGATCCAGATACTCGGCATTCGACCATTGGTTGTGTTTTTACACTCGGGTCTGGAGCCATTTCATGGAGCAGTAAAAAGCAGCCTACTGTGGCGCTTTCCTCTACTGAGGCGGAGTACCATGCAGTGTGTTATACTACATGTGAGGCGATATGGTTGCGGAGATTATTGGAGGAGCTCGGTTGTCCTCCCACTGGATCTACTCTTCTTTGGTGTGACAATCAGAGTTGCATCGCCATCGCCATCGCCATCGCCATCGCCATCGCCAAGAACCCTGTGTTTCATGCTCTTAGGAAGCACATTGAGATTCAGTATCACTATGTTCGTGAACGGGTTCTTGCTTGAGATTTGCGTTTGGAGTATTGTCCTTCAGGGGAGAATGCTGCAGATTTGTTCACCAAGCCGGTTTCTCAGGCTTCCTTGGCTCCTCATCTTCGGCTTCTTGGAGTTTGTTCAACATCTGGTGCTGAGAGGGGGTGTTAGCACATTCATCCCTAGTTTCTGCTCATCTGGTGCTGAGAGGGAGTGTTAGCACATTCATCCCTAGTTTCTGCTCATTTCTGGTTCCCATTTGGTCTCTTTTGTATGGCCCTTGATTGTGGACTGGCCACCCCTTTTTCTCCTATTTTTTTGGGATTTTTCTCACCCTTTTTGGTATTTTACCAGTCGGCCAGTATTAGCATCCCCAGCCCGGCGGCCAGCATACCTCACCTATAAATAGGAGGTAGTGGCCTCTCATTTCTCATTCAGTCTTGTACATATTTGCTCCCTCACTTATGAGACTTCTAGTGTCTCTTGCTTGAGACTGTTTTGCTTCAGTATATTCAGCATCTCTCTCTCTTGCACTCTCTATTCAGCACACTCTAGTGCTCCTTTGCTTCCGGTCTGTGCACTCTTTTACTTAATGCATTCACCTAAGGGAAGAGCAATAGAACACTACTGTCGTAGAGCACCTACCAATGCTTCGAACTTGAGTCCCTTGAGGCCTCCAAGCTCACTTGTTAAGCTCCAAACCTCCAAGCTCCACCTCCACGTTGTCACTGTAGAGTCGCTCGCATTGTCGCATAAGGCAATCACTCTCTCTCACTCTCCAACACAAGCATGTAACATACAAGCATAGAAGAGGCACAAGTGCTAGAATGCTCTCTCTCAATCTCTCTCAAGACACAAAGAAGAGCTCTCAATAGCACAAAGGGAGATTGTATCTATTCATTATGAGAAAATGCCTTATATACATTTGGTCCTTACTCATACTTGGGCACCTAAAACTTATTGAACTAAGGCCTTGAGTGGCCAATATCTCATAATGTACAACTTTTATAGTGCCTTTACATGACACTTATTAATGTCTTCAATTGGAGGAGCATACTTGTTAATCCAAAATGGGATTAACAACCACTTGGGAGATCATTGCCAATATTACAACCTAGTAAATTTGGAGAGCCAAATGCATAGAGATTTTAGAGGGTATTCAGATATATGATGCTCAGTGCATCTACACTATATGGAGTGATATTGTTCACTCTTATGGGCACATAGACTTGTATGAAGGTGTGCTAGCAAAGTGTGCTATGTTTATGAGAGTGAGATCATGGTCTTCTCTTCTCTTAAACTCCCATAGGACTTTCTTAGCATCATAATGCCCATGCCCTAGATTTGTTGAGATCACCCTACACTTTGGGATGAGGATCTACTTTTCATTTTCCGGCTTGTAGCCGTGATTTATATCGTTTCATTCAGAAGTCTCTTTCTTGCAAAAATAAAAATAAAAATCCACACACTCTGGGATGAGGATTTACTTTTCATTTTCCAACTTTTAGCCATGATTTATATTGTTTCATTCATGCTTAATAGAAGTCTCTTTCTTGCAAAAAATAAAAATAAAATCCATGGAGTTGGGGGTCTTAAAGGTGACACTTAATTTGTATTAGAAGGAAAAATTTTGTTGTTTTATCAAAGAAATGTCTTCCTTTAGCATTGGTGCATTATAGGGTCTCAATTTGAGGATGAAATATGATATAACTTTGTTTTTCTTTCTCCTTTTGTCTCTGGAAAAAGGAATGTGTTATGTTTTGACTACCTCTGACAAACTTCATCTTACACATAAAAACACATGCAGGCTGGTTTATGGTTTAGATTACAAGGGAAACTTGTGTGGAGACAAAAAGGCGAACCCGGACTTGAGCAGTTTTGATGTGAGGTACTGGCAGAATCCCAATCAGGTCTATGAGAGCGCGATTGATGGAAGCCCAATAAACCTTATCAAGGCTAGAAGTATATGTTTGAACGGATGTCCGACGCCTTCAAATGGTTCACTCACGTGGGTCTGTGACTACCCGGAGGGCCCCATAAATCTCACCATGCAACAGTGGGAAAACCAGAATTATGACTATTTCAGCTATTTGACAGTCAGTCAGAAAAATAGTTCACTATATTTGCAAGGACCATGCTACCCTGTTCTCTTTGAAAGTAGCAATTGTGAGTAGCTCTATCTTTTTTTGTATGCTTTGATGCACTCACACACTTTTTTTTTTTTTGGTTAAAACACTGTTCATATTTATATTATAGAGAGAAGCCCCAGTACAAGGCTTCTCTTAAGATTGTACATCTAGTAGCAGTGGAAAAACACATCACACTGCTGCTGGTCAATCTGGTGTAAACTCCAACTATCATGCAAGGATTGGCGTAGAGATAGACGAAAGTAAACATACTTTTCCATGTGTGGCTGATTAAAAGCCACGTTATTACGTGCCATCGAGATAGTCCAAAGAGCCCAATATCTCACCCATGCAAGGGAAACTTTGTAATTCTGAACCCTTTGTGTGCTACGACCAAACATCCAAAAAAATCGTACTGTAGGGAATCTGATTCTTAATTTATCAGACAATCGCTGCAGGAATTGTCTAGTAGATGGACAAGACCACAGAAAATGAACAAGAGTCTCCATATAGCAGGTGCATGTCATACATTTAGAATTGGCTATCTTTCTTTTTGCTAACATCTCCCCTACTGAAAGAGCTCCAGTCAAACATCTCCACAAAGAGACTCTCTGTTTCTGCCACTGCAAAGGCGTATTCATATTCCACACTCGATTTGCATGGGCATGAATCCATGGCGATGGAAGCAATAGTCTGTATACTTTCGTAGCTGTAATACGAGCCAATCATCTTCCCTATGACCAATCACGTTTGAAGACATATCATGCCATCCATCAAACTGATCCATAAGCATGTTGGAGAGCATCTATCAAAACTCTTAAATTGTTATGATCATTCTTTGGGAGGAAGAAAGAGTCATCTGTATAGGCTTGAGCGAGCACTCGCACACGCACATGCACGCATGTACATTCACACACATACACACACGCATTATATATGTAAATGAATTCATAAATATACCTCTTGCGTATTTTAATGTATTTATAAATGTACCCCTTTCTGAGCTGTGCCTAATGAACAGTGTTCTGGAGCTGTCAATTCTCTGCTTCTGCTGCAGCTACACCCTTGGCAAATTGGCAGAATCTTGGTGGAGTGCCTATAAACCAAGGAGACCCTTTGGTGCAAGTTTTGCACAAAGCCATTACTGCCCCCTCTACGGTTATAAAGGTAACTGCTGAATTCTTCACTTGGTCATCTTTTTAATGTAAATAAATGAATGCCAATCTTGTGGCTCTCTTATTTCCTTGTTTATGTGTTTTTTAAAACCTACAGAGGTATGCAGCTGATTTGGGGAAAGCATGGCCAGTTTTGGTTGTTTGTGGTGGAATCTCTCCTTTAATTCTCTCAGTTCTATGGCTGCTTATTGTTCGATATTTTGTTGGAGTAATGACGTGGATCACTATTGTCCTCTTGAACATACTTGCCCTCGGAGTCACTATATTTTTCTACATCAAAGGTACGATGACTTTGCTCCCTACTTCCACTTCTTGCAAAACAACTTACGCACCCCCCCCCCCCCCAACCCCCTCAAAAAAAAAAAAACAAACGTCTTCCCCCTCTTTTCTTGCCCCATTATTCTTCCCTTTTAATTAAATAGGCACCTAAAATGGCTGCACGGACTGCCTGCTTCATGTTGTTGTCCAAAGAGATGATTGGCATCCATGGGGTGATGGATCCCATCCATCTACTGGGCTGGTACTAATGCAGCAGTGACCTTACCCCCTCTACTGCATTGGGACCTTCAAATTTATCACATGGCTGCTGAACACATTTAGGCAAATATCCTCTTAGCGGCTACTTTACTGACATAGCCTCTCACTGATGTATCATGTTTTGAGGACTTGTTTTAACTCGTAGAGAGAGCCCTACAATGAGAAAATATTGTCACTTGAATTTGATACCAAAATGTTTTGGTCATCACCAATTGTACATGCGGTACTTTATTTCATGGTGTAGATGCTGTATAGCTGTCATTGGCTGCAAAATTATCCTGACAACCTAGTGAATGAGACATGACATCATGCCAAGACAATGGATGGAAACAAGATATGACCATGCCCCTACTTGGCCTTCAAGATACGCCAAGATACTACCCTAGTTTCTCTTTATCTCCAAAAGAGGTTCTTATAGAGTACCAAAAGTAATTCGAGGCTTATCTCTATGCTGCATAAGAGTAAGAAGCCAAGATTCATAGCTCTAGCTTGTAGGACCTTGTTAGTTAATGTTTCTAGGTGATTGAATGTCAAATGCACCCAGTGCACTAGGGTGCCACATGGCCATGTGGCGATGAGAGTGCACTTAGAACAGTAGGTGCATTTCCCTGCATGTTGTCCTGTACACAAATACAAACCACTGGGATTTATCAGCTTTACAAGTGTATGGATAGCTTATCAGGCCAAGAGCAGTCTAGGACCAAAACAGGACACATTGCCGGTTGACAGGGTAAATTCTGGGCTTGGCAAGCACACATGGGTTGGGTTGGACAGCAAAGGGGAATTGGGCAGCCTGTGTGAACACATGGGTGCCTATTTGGGGGCATGGGCTGGCTGGCCGGCAGCATGGAAAAATGCAGCATTAAGGAATTTTATCAATTATTATTGCTAGTCCTGGGGCTGCAACATAAGGGGATGCAGATACCTTAAATAAAGGGTGTTTGGGCTCATTTCGTCCCATTTCAAGTTGACGCAAGACAAAACGCTGAAGCACAGAAAATCAGAGATCAGCCAGTGCTCTACCTCACAGGAGCAAAAGCGACCAGTCTCTCAAGGCTCGACAGGCAGCCGGCCGAAACGCATTCAGCCAAGGGTGAGCAAGTTTCTGCCAAAAATCAGCCCGCAAGTCTAACCAATGCCAAGTTTTGCAGGGGCCTGTCTGTCACTAAGTTTTGCCCATTGTACTGCACATAAATCTTGTAATAAAGAAAATACACTGCTTGCCGGTGGGGGCCCTTAAGTGGGTAGTTTGGACTCAAATCGGGTGTACTCTTTCCTCTCTCTCTTCTCATCTCAGATTCCTCATCATTCTCTTGCACACAGTTAACACCCGCCTTCTTAATTAAAGTTTTTGCAATATGCTGCATGTAACACTGGTACCGGAGCTTTGGCTTTCATCTAAGGTTGTGTAGGACAAGTGCTAGTAATATTTTTTCTAGTGAATGGCTTTGCAGAATTCCCGTATAAGAGCCGCCCACTAGTAGGTTAGTGGAGCGCTGCCCACTAACAAGACTTTTGAATGGTGCTAAGCACAGAATTTCTGAGCAACCCACCATGAGTCACGAGGGGGAATCATCAATTCTAGAGGAGGCTTTTTGGGATATCGAACCGCGGAGAACAACTCACCAGTATCCCTACCGTTTTAGCATCTTTTGTACCCATACAGTTGGCCCAACAATTCCTTCTCAATCGCTTTCGCAACTTAAACCCCAAGAATCAACACAAGAACAGTGGGGAAAACAGATGGGTCATGGAGCTTGAGCGGCTTTGGCTGGAGTTCAAGGTTGATCGGCAGTAGAGGGAGGAGCGCTTTAGAGCTGAGGATGCGTCCAAGACCACCCTGCAGAAATGCTGTAGGACGGAATTAGCTGAATGCAAAATGGAGGACGACGCTTGCTGCCGCATAGAAGACGATCGATGCCGAAGGGAAATCCCCACCATCCTCCATCAAAATTGACAAACCCTGTGCCCAATGGTTGCAGCCAACCATCTACCAGAGAAGATCCAACTCAATAGGTATGAGAGTTTATCAGTAAGTATGATAGTAAAATTGATCCGAATACTATTTGTTCCTGGTTACATTAATTTATTGCTTACTTTTAAGGCTTGATGAGGGTAAAACGATGCTGGTGGCCTGCCGTTTGAGAGGAAAAGCCTGCATCTGGTGGGATGACTGGTCCTGGCAGCACACAAACCAGGTCACTGGTATAGCACAGTACCAATGGGACGTGTTGAGGCTGACCTCAAAATGCAGTTGCTCCCACCATAGTACCTCGATTGTATCAAAGATGAGTTTCGAGATTTGCGGCAGCTCTCGTAGGCCGTAGTCACGCATGCCAACAAGGTCACTCAATTGGCCTTACAGTTACTTAAATCAAACAAGGTGAAGTTGGGTACTTTCCTTCAAGGATTGGATTATCAACTCCGATGGGATGTCCACACCATTCTGGATTTACTTAGAGCGTATGTTTCCCATAACCAAAACTTTATGATATTTGCCTACAGCAACACACCTCACCCAGCTATTATGGGTGAGCACCATTGAGATTATTTATGGAAAGGCTTTACCCATTCCGACTACACGCCTTTCTCATAGAATCCCCGTAGCTGATGATTTTGTACGAACTTTTGATAATATATTCCAACAAGTATGTCAAGCAATACACCAATCTCAAGAGGAGTATTTTAAACATGCAAATAAGAATAGAAAATATATATCATTTAAAGAAGGTGATTATATTCTCTTGAAAATATATATCATTTAAAGAAGGTGATTATATTCTCTTGAAAATTGAGAAAAGAAGGCTCGAGTGTAGAGAAACATCCATTTGTGAAATTGGCAGCAAGGTATTATGGACCATTAAAGATTATTAAAAAAATTATGCTTATCAATAAGATCTACCATCACGCATACTGTTTCTATGTGAATGGAAATGTAAAGAAGCTACAACAAAAAACAACTTGCATGTATGAATTTCCTTTTATACATTTAAGGTATTACAAATGAATTTCCTCTTGTGCATTAAATGAATTTGTGGACACATGTTTACTTAGTGGACTTTTATCTTAGACGTATTGCCTTTAAAAGGCGGCTCAAATTTTTAAGAGAAAATAGCGAGTATATTTTAAGCGATTTGTGTTCTAGATGCTTCCAAGATGTAGCCCCTAATCATTGTGTGTGTAACCTAGGTTTAGATTTAGCAAAATAAATCTATACCAATATTTTAATTAGTAGTAGATCAAGATGTAGCTTAGATTTTTGCTCTTCCTTTTGATTGTTTAGTGTAAGTTTTTTAGCTTTTATTTTGAGTCTTAGTAAGAGAGAGAGAGAGAGAGAAAGAAAGTTATATTAACGTCTACAAAAGGCCAAAATGACCTATGAGACCAAAGATTACATCATGTCCATGGAATACATCATCATGGGTACTAAAAATAAAAGTAAGGAACAAGAGCTGAAATGCCAAAGCTGGTCCCAATACAAAGAGCGTTAGGCTCTCACATCACCCTAAAATATCCCGTATAAGGCGTTGCATCATGGTACCCAATGTAGTAAAGCTAAGCCGGCGGGAGAAAGTCTAGTGGTGGTGGGAAATGAAGGCTCTAATCCTTCTGTGATGATGCGAGCACGTGGTTGGGGGGGGGGGGGGGGGGTTTCTACATAGCTCGATGGCTCTATCTAGTGTCACTCCTCTCAGCCGGGCTCTTACATCAACTTGGAGGTCGAGTGTAGTGGGTGGATTTGCTCTCGGAGCCCTAATCTAGAAGAAGTCAGTGAGAGTTCTTTGTGCTGGTCCTTGGGCGTGTGCAGATCTGGGCCGTAACAAGGACTCCTTGTGTTTGCGGAGCTCCAGAAGGAAGAGCCACAAGCATCTCTGGTTTGGGAAATCCACGATCTTGGAAAGTGGTCCAAATCCGTCTCGGAAGAGGCTGTGGAACCTCCCCCTAGTCTTACAGTACACAGGGCATCAGCATATATAGTGGGCCTTTGTCTCATCCTCTGTATGACAAAGCTGGCATATCCTGTCTTCTGGTGGAGCTGCCCCTTGCCCATATCTGGCTGTCTCCACTCTCAACTAATGGGATGAGGTGTGGATTTGTCCAATCGCACATCGCACCCAAATGACCGGTGTGTGTCCATGTAGCATGAAACTGTCCTCTGTCAAGCGAAGAAGATGATCTCTATAGAGGGTGATCTTCATCTCTAGGGGCTGAACGGGTGAATGCCAGGTCCTTTGAGTATCCAGTCTCATAATGTCCTTCCTGATGTCCCTGTTCAGCTCTGTGCGGCTGCGAGCAAAGGAGGGGGCCTCTATGTTGTACTGAAACGGGGGGGAGTGCCCCCATCTGCATGCCACGTATGCCGAACCAAGTGCTCACCTGTGCATACCAGCATTGCGTGTCTCTGTCTAGTGCCAGTTGTCTCGAGGACTCTAGGGCGAGTTGGGGGTATCCATTTGGTGGGAGCTCCCTTAATCTGTGCTAGTACATCATAGTTTGGAATAGAGCCTCTGTCACAATCGGTGCAGCCCCATCTCCGTTTGCATAGTCTCATGTTGGCACTGATGGCTTACTCTAATCATATGCGAGATCACATCACTAGGGGCCTCTCCATTGGCTTCCACCCATCATATACCTCTTCCGTATCTGTCTCAGTTGGCTTCCCCCCTTCGTCTCCTCCTGTGGCACAACTTGGGACCCCATATGGGAGCTCCATACAATACTGTAGGTGTGACTAGTGTGTCAAATAGCCAGAGCTTTGTCCCCGGCTCATGAAGCTGTACTGTGAGCATTGCCTCTTGAGTGAGCCCAGGGTTGCATAGTCACCCATCAATTTGGTTTCGGCCGCATTCTGCATAGAGAACTGCGGTCCAGCAAAAGTGATCGCAAGATATACATAAAAGGTCCCCACTATATGTAAACTGCGGTGTGGATCTGCCTATCCACTGCGGGGAGGTATTAAAAATCATAACCTTGGTCTTCCCAAGGTTCACAGTGAGGTCCCGGTCCTCGCAAAAAGGCCTGCAATGGATCCAAATGCCTCTGTAGCCCCTCTAGAGAGAGAGAGAGAGAGAGAGAGAGAGAGAGAGAGAGAGAGAGAGAGAGAGAGATATTAACGTCTACGAGAGGCCAAAGTCGGCCTATGAGACAAAAAATAATACAACTATGTTCTTCCGGTCATCGGAAGAAAAGAAAGAAAAGAAAAAGTGTGCATGTGTTTGGATACAACTGTGAATCATCATGGATCGGTGGAGCCCATATACAAACAATATAAGGGGGGGTGGGGATGTGGATGGAGTGCTAAGGCAAGATGCATCTCTATATGCTAAAGGGGTAGAACAAGCATGCTATGCAGATCTATGTCTAACTCCATCCAGTGCCATGAGAGGGAGATATCATACATCGCCGATGCTGAGGCTGTGAATGGCGTGAACATGTACCCTGAGCCTGAATGAAAGCGAGCTAGCCTCTCCTGTGTCTCCATCTGGTGTCTCATTCGGATAGCTGCTATCTCTCGGTGACGGAGTCGGGGTGCTCTATGTCCAGTCTATCTAGGTCTCCTCTTGGCTCTCAATTCCTCTGCTCTCTGTGCGGTCACCCCACGTGGTACATCAGCTGGCACTGGCATAGCTCTCTGGAAGAAATCTGTGAGGTGGGACTGTCTCCCACCCCTAGTGGGAGCGGGTGTCTGTAGGAGTCTCTCTTGAGAACTATGAAGCTCTAGTAGTAGTCTGCCAAGCTGTCGCTGGTCCGAGGCCTCCATCAATTGATGTAGTGAAGAGTGCTCCTCAAACAATCCTGCATATCTATCTCTGACCCCCTGGTGGACTCTACATCTACATACAAAGTGATCCTCAGTCTCCACCTCCTCGCGGCACAATCTGCATATCCGCTCAGCTCTGGGAACCCGTGCCGCTCTCCCAGCCTCTATCTCTAGCTGATGTGATGAGACAGGACACATGGCAGCACTACATACAGGAGACGTGGACAGCACCAAAGAGCCCACTACCACCGAAGATGCTGACTTATGAGCATCTCAGGGGATGGAGAGAGAGAGAGATTTGATTAACGTCTTCCAAAAGACCGAACTCGGCCTATGAGACAAATCAGTGTACTTGTGTGGGGTATCCTCTGTCATCCCAACAAAATGAAAAAGTACTGAACTAAAAAGCTGAATCTGGGTGTGCAATAAGTACAATGAGTGGGGGAGGGGATGGAGCTCTACTACTAGGAGAATGCAAAGCTATATGCATGGAGTATACAATCATGATATGCAACCTAGCTAGCTCCATCCTGTACCATACTGGGGGTATAAAATGGTATACATCAATGAAGGGGGTGTCCAAACTCAACCAATACTATAACATGTGGCATCAATAAGGGCTTACTCCTAATCATGCGTGAGAGAGAGAGAGAAAGAAAGAAAGTTATATTTACATCTTACAAAAGGCCCGATGGGCCTATGAAACAAAAGATGATTACAAGTATCCATGGAATATCATTGTCATGGGAGAGAGAAAGAAAGAAAGAAAGATATATTAACGTCTGCAAAAGGCCAAAATTGGCCTATGAGACAAACAAGCAGTACAATGATGTTCCTCCGGTCATCAAGAGGAAAATGTGGAGTGAGAATAAAATGTACAAGTATGACAATACGACCATAGGGGACTCAATAGTGGTGTACAAATGAGAGGGTGTGGATGGAGTACTAGGGCTACTAATGCATCTCTATATGCTGAAGGGGTGATACAAGTATGATATGTTATCTACTCCTAACTCCATCCAGTCCCATAGTCTGGGTACAATATGTCATACATCCGATCTGAGGATGCCGTAAATGTCTGGAACATCCGTCTTGGATCAGAGCGAAAATGTGCCAGCTGCTCCTGGACCTCCTGCTGTAAGGGATAAAACTTATCTTTAAGGAAATAATTAGAATGATCCCTAATTGGATCATTAATCCATAGTTGGTGTGATGAGACCCTTAGTCGCCCAATGGCTACTCTGGCTCCATGTGATAAGTGGACCTCCAGGTATCGTGGTCGCTGGATGAAGCCGTCTGTGGAGGTGCTCAAGAAGTGGTCTCTGTAGTAGAGCATCTTCGTCGGGAGTGGCTGACTGGGAGATAGCCAAGTCTCCTGTATGTGGCCCTGCCAAATGTCATGTCTCATGACTCTGTTCCTCTCTGTCTGAGAGAGGCATCTGTGTGGTGCAGCTAGGTCATACTGTAAGGGTGGTAATCTGTCAATATCAATCCTGTGTGATGATATCCACTGTACCACCTGGGAGTACCTGTGAGAGAGAAATGAAATGTTATATTAACGTCTTCAAAAGGCCGAAGTGACCTATGAGACCAAAGTTACAACCATGTGACATCTGAGAGAGAGAGAGAGAGAGAGAGAGAGAGAGAGAGAGAGAGTTTTTAACATATACCAGTCTCTTTACAGCGGGCTGGATAGGACACGATACTGTATCTGCTGTAGTTGGTGACCAGGCTGCAAATGTGCTAAATGCTTCATCAACTGTAAGCTACTTGTGACAGATTACCATCATCTTTTTCTCTTTCTTCAATATTCAAAAACCAATATACACAAATGCATAATAATATGGAAGGCTGTAACCTCTGATCGTTTAAAATTTCAAAGCCATGGGTGAGTCAAGTGGTAAATGTAGCTACTTTTTGCTGAAACCTGAAAGAATACTCACATACGTATATAGGTTATATATGTATATATGTAGGTACCAAATATTGTGTGTGTATTCGACTAACTCCTTCTTGTAAGATAGATTTCTAAGCTTATTCTGTTGCTTTGATGGTGTGTTTGTAGGAGCAAAATCACCTGAAGGCAGTTGCAATCATTATGACAGTTATTTTTCTCATCATAGTCATAACTACATTAGTTCTTATCAAACGGATCATTATTGCTATTGCAGTAATAAAGGTACCGGCTTTTGACATGTCAATATCATGCACATGGATCCCCATGCACACACACCCACACAAACACGCATGCCCACATACACGTGCACATATCCACACACACGTGGGAATGCATGCATTTGCACTCATGCGTGCGCATGCAGACACACACACACACACAATTTGCGATAATTTTTCACATTATTTTCCAAGGCATAAAAAGTGCTAATTTGAAGAAGTTACCATGCACTTGCAGGTTTCTACAAAAGCAATTGGTGCAATCCCTAGCCTCTTTGTTTTCCCTTTTCTTCCTTTTGTGGTTCTTACAGTATTTTACATCTACTGGGTTATAGCTGCCTTGTACATCTTCAGTGCGGGAGCGGTGAAGAAAAACGATTGCAATGGTGGTTGCTGTGCATATGACCTTGTTTCTCAGGCTGTAAAATGTGAGGGGTGCTGTGGCTATGATTTCAATTTTACTCGGCACATTGCTTTGGCTATTATATATCATGTATTCGGATGCTTTTGGACCACACAATTCATTATTGCATGCTCACTCACAACAATTGCGGGTGCTGTTGCTTCTTACTATTGGGCTCAAGGACGCACTTCGGTGAGCCTCTTTGTCCAGTTTCAAAACACACAAAAGGATTAACTTGTGATTGTGCCAAGTAAAAAAAAACTGGAATTGTTTTAACCTGATACTAGAGCTGGTACAGGCAATGCCTCTCTTTCCAGTTTTCTCTTCTGGAAAGCGGGTGCTGAGGTACAGCCTTGGATCCATGGCCCTAGGCTCTTTAGTGGTTGCTATTATTGAGACCATTCGGTTCATTTTGGAGGGCATTCGCAACAAGCTCAGGGCCTTAGAGGCAGCCCCAGGGGGTTGCCTCTTAACCATGTTTTGGTGCTGTGCGCAATGTTGCCTTGGTTGTGTAGAATGGACTGTCAAATTTATCAATCGAAACGCATATATAGTGGTAAGCCTGCCTTCCCTCCCTTTACGCGTGTGCACACATGCACACATGCACACATCCAGGGGCTGAATAATTTTGAATGTACCACATGCACACATGCAGGGGCTGAATAATTTGAACGTACCACTATCTTCTTTTTTGATTAACCTGATCCGCTTGTGGTATTCCATGGATTTAATGTTGTGTGTCCAGATTGCAATTACGGGGAAAGGCTTTTGTGGAGCTGCTGTGAGGGCTACAACCCTTATACTGAACAACATATTGAGAATAGGAACAGTGAATGTGATTGGCAATGTCATTGCATTTCTGGGCAAAGTGTGTGTGAGTCTTGCGTCTGCACTCTTTGCCTTCTTCATGCTGGAAACTTCTCGATACAAGTCAGGCCACAATAAAGTATCCTCTCCACTATTCCCAGTCTTGGTAAGTTCTACCTGCAGTTTCTCTAATTTTCAAGAGATCTTTTGTGGCTTGTAGTGTTTTCAGAAGATATCATGGTACACAGTCAATGAGATGCCTTTAATGATGTGGAGCCCACTAAACTAACTCAAGGCTGAAACTTGCCTTAAAATGTGCTTCACCTGAAATGAAATGTTATATTAACGTCTTCAAAAGGCCATAATGACCTATGAGACGAAAAAGTTACATCATGGTGGATCTGATACAATGTCCGGATAAAAAACCAGAAAATGAAAAATAAAGATGATACTACTGGCACCTAGAAAATGAAACTGGAACTGGAAGATAAACAGAAACCCTTATAGGGTGTGAATATAGTGAGGGAGGGGGGGGCTACGCTATGGAGGTGAGTGGAGTACAGTGAGGGGATACAATATCATGTGGGACGGGGGGGTACACTATGGAGGTGCCTCCATCTCATAATATGTGCCGCATTGGACGCTGGCGGATCTCCTCAATATCCTCTGTGGTCAGCACCCTGACTGGGTGTCCTGCATGTCTCGCAAGAATAATCCGAATCCGCCGCTGCAACCTCTGTCTATGCTGGGATGCCCTCCTCCGTAGTTGTGGGCGTCTGGACCACCCAAGCTCAATCGCACGATCAATCAATGTACTGCTGGTGTGGGCGGTATCCATGTCCTGCTGCTGCTGTGGTCCATCTGGTGCAGTGATGGCTGGACTAAAGAAGTCTGTAATGTGCCTTTGAGTCTGGCTCTCTGTGCGCCTAAGCAGGCTATCTCTATATCTCCGCAGCTCAATCAAGAACAATCCCAAACACCTCTGGTCCTGGTACCTCATGACTCTGGAAAGTGGTCCAAAACCCTCTCTGAATAAATAGTGGAAACGACCACGTATCTCATAGTATGCAGTACAATGGCATATATAATGCAGCTCTGTCTCTAGCTCCCCATGGCATACTCAACATATCCTGGCCTCAGCTGGTATACCTCTATATCGGCCAATCTCAATCTCAAGCTGGTGTGAGGATGTGCGAATCTGACCAATAGCACATCGTACTGCATGAGACAAGTGTACATCCATGTAACTGGGTCTGATCACAAAACCATCTGCTGTGAGCTGAAGAAAGTGCTCTCTGTAGAAAGCCATCTTCGTGCCCAGCTCCTCAGTCGGCTGTATCCATGTCCTCCTAATGTCCAGCTGAACTAAATCCTGACAGATGAGTCTGGTAATCTTTGTCCGTGTGAGAGTGAGAGAGGGTGCCTCCAGAGAATACTGGAAGGGAGGCAATCTGTCCATGCTAAAACCATGTGCCTGGAACCAAGATGTCATCTGTCCATACCAACAAGCCGTGTCTCCCTGTAAAGCTAACTGTCGGGAGGACTCAAGGGGGAGGCGTGCATATCTAGGAGACTGATCTCGTAAGAGCCTCAATCACCAGAGGGGCAGCCGCCAGCTCTGCTCGAATAATCTCATGAGGTACTACGGCCTTGGCTCTAATAATCCTAGCAATCATAGATACCAAAGGCCTCTCCATACCTCTCCACCCGCCTGCGCTGTGATGGCCCACTGAAGGTCCCCATATCTGCACTCCATAAAGCATAGCTGATGTCACTAGAGTGTCAAAAAGCCAAAGTTTCGTTCGAGGTTCCTGAAATTGAACCTGCGAACACATCCTCTCCAAACCACCCAGGGCTGCATGTGCTCTAGTCAATCTAGTCTCTGCTGCTCTCCTCATCGAAAACACCGGCCCACTGAATACTACCCCAAGATATGTATATGCATCTTTATACCCCACAATCTCCTGCCCATATGTAAATGTGGGAGCTGATCGCCTAACCCACTGTGGCGTAGTGTTAAACACCATAACCTTGGTTTTGCCAAGGTTGACAGACAATCCACTATCATGTGCAAACTCATGTAAAGCATCCATATGACGCTGCATACCCTCAGGGGAGTTAGAGATCAACACAATATCATCAGCATATAACAATAGTGGGATCCAAGTACCTGCTAGCTGGGCTTCTCTGTCCCCCAATCTCTCAATGTAGTCAGAAGCCTCATCCACATACATACCAAACAATGAAAGAGATAACGGGCAACCTTGCTTCACTCCTATAGTGGAGTGAACCAAAGTAGAGACCCCCTCCGGGGTGCGTACCTGTCCTGCAACTGATCTATATAAAGCCATAATCCCCCATATGAGCTCTGTGGGACCTATTCAGCCTTGCACTTCCCCTCCTGCAATGGCCTGCAGACCTGCGCCGCTTACCATGGGAGAGGGGGAGAGAGATAGAACAGTCCTGCCTTGCGCTTCCTACAGCCCACCTCCTTTCAAGAGAGAGAGAGGGCATGAGAATATCTGTCGGCTGTGCGCCTCCTGCAGCCAGCCCGATAGTAGCCAATAAGGGGAGCAAACGTGCTGAGAGCATGGACAGCCCCTGTGCGCCTGTAGTCCAACCCGCCCGTGTGCCAAGCGAGGTGGAGAGAGAGAGAGAGAGAGAGCAAAACCCTGCCTGCAGCTCTGTGCGCCACCTGCTTTTTGCAAAGAGAGCCCAAGCGTGAGCAGCCTGCTTCCTACAGTCCAGCCCACGTGTTCGTTGCAAGGAGAGAGGGAGAGCGGCGTGTGTGCTGCAGCCTGATCAGCCCCATCTTTGCCAAAAAAAGCCCCCCCATGTGCAGTTGCAGCCGACCTTGCTTTTCACCCATCCAGAAGCGTATCTCTGCAGCCACCTGCCTTTTTTTATTGGGAAAAAGCGCACACGCCAGAAGACGCAGCTGACTTCCCCCAAAAAGAGCATGGGGCACCCATAATAGCATATGGCCACGATTCCTTTCCCAAAGGGGGGTCCTTTTATTTTTAGAGGTTTTTAAACCTTTGTCCCCTCCCCCCACATGGGCTTGTGAAAAAGGTCCTTATAAAAGATTGCCCCAAACTGATGCCATTCACACTGTCTGCCCTGTTCCCATGCACACCTGCATAAGGTCAAGAGAAGAACACAGGGTCGTAACAGTAGTCAAGTTGCTACTGAGTAGTGCACAGAGTAGATGGGTAGCAGTGTTGGGCTGCGATGGTGGCTGGCAGAGTCGGGTTCACGGAGTGAAGTCGGGTATGCGCAGCTAGGTGGACAGCAGCAAGCGGGGAGAGGCTGAGGAATATGTGCAGAGATGTGGGCAGCCAAGTAGATGACGACTTCAAGGCTCTGATACCAAATGTAGGATTTCAGCCCTGCTATGGTGGTTGGAAGATGAAAATGGCTATGGCTGTTACATTGCATAGAGTAGAGAAAGGGAGAGAGAAAAGACAAGTTCGATACTAGAGAGAGGTGAAGTACACGACTCAAATTGATGTGACACTTGCTTGATTATTTCTATGAAAGTAAAAGTAACTTATAGGTTACAATGGTTGTCTCCTGACATCACTGCTTATGTCATTCACACACAAATATCTAGATATTATTTGATACCCCTCGAAGAGATGGTTCACACACACATACTTCCTCACTTTAGGAGTGGGTTCACGTGCAGGTCAGACCTTGATTCCCAACAACAGATAAGCCAAACGGCATAACTTTGTATGCATACATGCTCCATTTTGTTGCAAATGTCGTTCTTTGGGTCTATCTCCACTTGCTTATAGTCGGAAAATCCATTAGGGAAACTATAAGCCTCCTTGCCTACAACTTGCTCAAGCATATAATCCATAAATGGTAAGGGATGGCTTCATAGTAGTAGTGAACGCAAACTTTGATCTTGATGTTCTTTTCCGGCACTATCACTACAGGGGGATACCCATTCTATATGCCCTGCTTTCAGAAGCCTGTTGATTTCTTCCTTGACTGTCTTGGAGTCCTCGGGGTTCATTGATGTGAAGGCTTTACTCCTACAATAGGAATTGTATGCTTGACATTCAAGAGGCACACCCTTCATGGCTGTGTACTTCAACGCAAGGCAACCTTGGAATTCAGCCATGAAGATCTTTCTCCTCTCCTTATACACTGTTTTCTTTGGACCTTCACTAGGTTGAGCAAAATTAACTTCTGTAACTTTAGTCGGTCCATTGTAGAATGTTCCAAGCTTGCCGTCAAGGGTTCTTTTGGCTTTCTCAAAGTTTACAAAGCACTCATGCACATTATATGCATTGAAGTGCTCCGGGATTGTGCCCTAAGGTCTTTCACCTTAGTGTTTACCTCTAAGATGTGCTTGGCTTCACTTCCTCCCTTGAAGAGATGCAACTCTTCATTCCTAGAACGTCTCTATCCCCATGCTGCCACCTCTTGATCATAAGGGCTACCTTCGAATTCGGGTGTATGCTTTTGTGCTTAGTATGTAGATACATGCGATCTCCTTGACATCTGAAGTGGCGTACCTCGTGCCCGTCTTCTTAGGAAGAATACCCATGGTCGTAATAAGGACATGCATCAAGTTCTCACAGTCTTCCGGCTTTGGAAGTGGAGCAAACTCTGAGCTCTCACGTTATTCATCTAGCGTTTTGTGATGGAATGGGATCATCAAATATGCATCATCACAACAAGCATAGATCAGAATTGAGAAGTATCAAATTAGAATGAATGGGATCACCAAATATGCATCATCACAACAAGCATAGATCAGAATTGAGAAGCATCAAATTAGAATGAATGGGATCACCAAATATGCATCATCACAACAAGCATAGATCAGAATTGAGAAGCATCAAATTAGAATGAATGGGATCACCAAATATGCATCATCACAACAAGCATAGATCAGAATTGAGAAGCACCAAACTAGAATAATTGTCTGTATACAATGTACTAAATCAATGACTTGGGCTTTGCTTAAATAGCCCTCAAATGGAATGTCAAAGGTCTTGATCTTTGGACTAACCACAACTGTTCATATCCTCTATCCATTATTATAATCACCATATATGAACCTTAGGATAACAAATGAGTTTGTGTCCTAGGTGCTAAATAAGTGAACATTTCTTTCACATCTCCCCCTTAATGATCAACTCAATTTCTTTTACACCCATCATTTCTTTGAAATACTCAAACTTGAGTTTCCAAGTGGCTTTGTGAAAATATCCGCAACTTGTTCTTCTATAGAAAAATAGACAAGTTTCACTTCTTTTGATTGAACTTTTTCATGATCAAAATGATAATGAACTTCAATATGTTTTTCCTCGCATAAAAAACTGGGTTCTTTCCAAGTTGAATACAGCTTTGGCTGTCACAAAGTATCGGAGTCGGACTTGCTTGATTATTCATGATCTCTCCAAGTAATCGTCTGAGCCAAACACATCTGCACATTGAATTCTTGGCTGAATTGTACTCTGCTTCAGTAGAAGATAAAGCCATAATTGCTTGCCTTTTGTTTTCCAATGAAATAGATCGAGAACCAATATAAAATACATATGTGGGTATTGACTTTCGATCATCAATGTTACTTGCCCACGACAAGTAATTGTCACATATTTCTGACTTTCAAGAGGTTGTTTGAAAAGAGTATTGTCAACACTTGTGTAAAAGCTAAAAGATTTCGATCCATTGGAGCGTAGAAACTGGTTTACAGTTCATCATGTTGGATCTTTCTAACAACTCCTTAATATACTTTGATTGACCTTTTTGGTCACATGGACCTCAACCCATTTGGTACAATGGTCCGTGGGTGCTATGATATAGTGTGTGTGCATGTGTGTTGCAAGAGCTGTCGTACTGATTGGTCCAACAAAATCAATGCCTTATTTTTCAAAAGGCTGTATAGAAATGATAGGATGCAAGGGTGTTCTATACTTATCATGAGTGATTATGGACCATTGGCATTCATCACATCCTTTCACAAACTTAGCCGCATCATCAAACAATGTAGGTCACTGCAAGCCTTCTAGTAGGACTTTCTTAGCGATGGTGTTTACGGAGAAATGTCCTCCAAACACACCAGAGTAGGCTTGTTCCACCACGATCTCGACATACTCAAACTCTTGCGAGCATCGTTGCATCATCCCGTTCTGGCCTAGCTTGTACAACCGCCCGGCTAGGGGGTTGTGTTACGTACCAAGGCAGTTAAGAGCTTCAGGTTAGGTTAACCATAGCCTAGGGTTTAGGCATCTTAAGTGGGGGTTAGTAGGTTTTATGAGACAAGTGCTATATATGGCTCCTGGTTTATAGGAGGCCTATATAAGTGACTTTATGAGTCAGTGTGGGGAAGAGCTCCTTAGACTTGGACTCGAGGCCTTGAGACTACTCTGTGCTTACGGTCGATGGGTCTGTACTGGTGGTATGGGATGCCATGGATCTTGCATGTGGAGCCATGTCTCTCTATGTTTTGGATAAAGTGGTTATTCTTTGCTAGATGTGAAGCTTCTTTGCTTTGTAGATGTGTTTCGATAAAGCGGTAATGCCTTGCTAGATGCTAGGTAAAGATAGTTCTGAGGATCTTGGCACGCATGCATATATTTTGCAGAGATCCAGATTCAGATGAGATTTTGCTGATATTGAGATCAACAAGGTTCTTGAATAGATTTATTCACCCAAGAAGATTCAGTTTGTATGATTGCTAGCAGCCTTATGAAATCTTTCGGAAGACTCGGAAGTTGAGGAGTGATGGATTGTAAGACGTATATGGGGTATGTTTTGGTGGTATGAGATGCTAGGATGTATCACATGTGCGGGTTTATCGGGTTCCGTCAAGGCAGATGTTTTAGCTTTTGATGGGATAGTTATCCAAGACTCAGGATTGCGATACCTAATTCATGGGGTGAGTGCACTAGCCTCTGATATGGCAGATGTCCAGTTCATTAGCCACACCTTTGATGTGGCAAATGTACCGTTTACGGGCCATGCTTCTGATGAGCCAGATGTCGAGGTTATCCGCTTTTATGGCTATTATCCAGAACTCTATAGCGAGGTATTGACTTGTGAAATTATTCTAGATCGACGTGGTTCTAGTAGTGTTGATGTTGGCAGAGTTCGCTTGCATCTCGATTACCTTGATACACTAGGCTAAGTTGGGACTTGAAGTTTCTGGATACTCTAGGCAGTCATAGTTTGACCTAGATAGCTTCCTACTCATGATAAATGTTCCTACTCATGATAAATGTTCTTTGTCTGTCAGGTGGTAGAGACAATACATCAGTTCTAGTGGAACATTGCATATGTTTAGCACCAAGCGATCATTTGATTGGTGAGGATTTGTCTATGATAAATTGAAACAGCTATGTTTGGTGTGGGTGTCAACCCAAGTTTCCCTTGAGAATTAGAACTTGAAGATGTAGTTTTGGGTGTAGTCCTAGAAAGAATTGACCTGCTGTATAGCCAATTTTACAGTTGTGCATTTGGCAGAGGATATGGTACAATAGGAGAGTTATATCATGGGTGTTCTAGCTTGGACACGGTCTTGATAGGAACACTTTTAGAGGTCATTTATGATGAGTGTTGAGATACCTGATAGGTCTGTGGTTCTCAGAGAGGAAAGGTATTTTTATCTCTTGGGTACGAGGAATTACCTAGTCATGATAGGATAGGTAATTTAATTGGCTACGAAAATTGTCTCTGTGATGTTAGATTATCCGATTCCTCGAGAGTTGGATTGAGGAATTGTTGTGTTCCTCACTTTGGTTTGAGTTGGTTTGTTTTTAGTTCTGCTGAGATAGTTGTAGGGATAGTGGCTGCAGATTTTATCAGTTCTTATGGCAGAGTTATGAGTGGAAAGAGTAAATATGGTGAACCAGATTATGGAGTTAGTTGTTAGATGTAGTTTGAGTTTCCCCTGTTTATTTCCAAGATAGGGAATGTCTTTGACATGGGAGATAATTGCTAGTTTGTAGCATAGGTTTCCCAGTTTTCTTTCTTAGAGAGATTTTGTTTCCAAGAGGGAAAACGTCTGAGGAGGGGAAGTATGTCACGTACCTAGTACTTATCTTTAGGATTAGTGGTCTAATCCAGCAGGGTTAGGGGAGCCTACGATTAGAGGAAGTAGACTGATACAGGCGGCTACGGCTCATGGTTAATAATACCAAGTATACTACCTATTTATGACCAAACAATATCTATAGCAGTAGTAACCACTACATAAGTTAGACTTGGGTTATTATTGTTCATAGAGCTTTGTGGTCTATGATGGACCAGGATTACCATTGACAACATGATTGGATTCGAGTCATCGACAGATTACGGACAGTCATGGTGAAGGTTCATTAGGGCATGGTTCATTCGGGCTATCCCAGGGGTCTCGGCCTCAGTTTGCCTTTACGAATAGAGGAAGAATTAGTGCTAACTGGCATGGTTCGTGGGATTGGAGCCTTAGCCCTTGGCTCGGGGGTGGTTCGAAGCATAGAACCTATGGTGGAGGCTTATTCTCAGGCTCGGGCCAACACGAACCTACGGTTGGGTGGTGAGCTAGCTTGTTATCTCATGATTTGGTTTAGGACTAGCCTTGGTTCTCAGTTGTGTTTAGGGAGATTTAGGGGAGGACTTTACACTATACCTCATAGTAGCGGAGGCTATGACCAGGTTCATTCAGGCTACCTTAGGAGTCTCGGGCCTCAATTTGCCTCTACAAATAGAGGAAGAATTATTGGACTCGAAGCTAGCAGATGATACCGTGATGTTTTTGGAGGCCTCACATGCATATCTTTGTGCCTTGTAGGGTTCACTTGGATGGAGAGAGGATGCACTGTCAGATACCTTGGCTGCTAGGTTGCATTGCACCTTCCTTGGGACATAGCTTAGTGGGCTAAGCCTGAATGATCTTATACCAATGTTGCATGCGCGGAAGCCTTGCTGTATTGATCCATAGCCCTAAGCATGATTAAGAACATTGTTGCTAATTAACTTATGATTAAGACATAGAGGAGAGAGAAGAAGAGAGAGATTAGTGTTCAGGGTTTTCTTGTATTACTATGGTACAAAAAGGTTACTGATGCTTATACATGATTTAGGGCTTGTGGTCAGCCTATGGGCTGACCCTTAGCCCTTCTGCTCATGCTCTATTACCTGCCATGATGAAAACGATGATGAACTTACTTATCTTATACTGAAAATGACTACATTGCTTATATATGTTGCTAGGATGCCAGTCGGCCAGCATATAATGCTGTCGGCCAGCTGCTTGGACAAAACCATGGTAAAATGATGACTTATAATGATGTGCTTTCGTCTGGTCCTGCCCACACATGCTGCCAACCTGTAGCCCCTTGGCTGACTGCTGTCACAAGGTCCTGCAGCCAGCCGACAGGCTGCCTGCTGCCAACCGACAGTACCTTGTGCACATTAGTTGATGATAATGATGCTACTGAATGGTCCTGATGCTGATGTTGGTGGCCATGCTGACCATGCTGATGAGGTGCTGCTAATACTACTGAAGATGATACTTGCAAATGTCACCTAACATACCGGTGTCCAAATCTGACGAATCACGGATGGAGAGAGAGAGAGAGAGAGAGAGAGAGAGGCTCTGGTTGCTTGTTTTGCTAACAAGTTTCATGTGCTTTCATTGGGGGAGCTAAACATGAATCTAAGTACTTGGTCAAAAGTTAAGCCAACACTGACTTCATGATTGTTGCAGAGTTTATTGATGGTTAGGTCTAATTTTTGCTCTATTTACAAATCTGATACTTTTTTTGGGCTGCAGTTTTGCTGGGCTATTGGGTATGTTGTGGCATCCTTGTTTTTTGCCGTGGTGGAAATGACCATTGATACAATAATTCTCTCCTTCTGCGAGGACATTGAGGAGCATAATGGAACCCCCCTTTATGCTCCACCTTTACTTATGGAGACTCTGAGCAGACATAGCACAGGTTTGCCTTGACATACATGTGAAATAGTATTGAAATTATAGGACAAATCACCTAACCTACCCTTCAAAAGCCTCGACAAGCTTTTTCTACCATCTAATTTTGATGATGTGAATTTCTGAGCCGCGCAGGGGTGGGGGGTGGGGGGGGGGGGTGTGGTTCTAAATTCCCTATTTAATATGAGAGTATGATTATCTAACATTCTTTACATGTAAATCAAATTAAGCTAATTAAGCTTCTTAGATGACATGGCAACTAGAGAAGATATTATAGAAAGCATAAAAATGTTGCCTTGCTTCAATAAGGTTATTTTGCACGAGTATGTATCTCAAAAAACAGTTCTTTAAGGTGAAAGCAACACATTAGGATAGGCACTAACATCAGTCCACATTGTTTACTAAGACTGTTTTTTCAAGACTTCAAAATTCTATAAGGGTTTCTTTAAATTTTGTAATTATTTAAAAATTGAGATAATAAAAATGAGAATCTTGTATGCCCACTGTATCCAGTTTGCAACTATTTGCATGTATGCATATATTCTTCTGAGTGTATGTATACATATTCTATGTAGATCTACATTTACATTTATATTTAAACTTTTGTATTCTTAATCTATTATTTTTTCCATTGGTTATTTGAAATAATTATTACTATTTAGTACCTATTCTCTTATATATATTCTTTTAAATGATAGTGTATTAAAATGTGAACCTTTTTTAAACGTTTGGACCATTGTCTACTAATAATTCCCCTAGAAGGAAGCCTAGAATGAACCATAGTGATAGAGGCCACGATCAAGTGGGCCTTGAGATGTAGATTAAAGAAAAAGGATTGACTGGTTGGAGTGTAGGTATTTGCGAGTGTTATTGGGGTTCTGGTTGTAGATTAGAGCTTTCCAATGAAGGTTGAAGATGAGGAGACTGCAGGTCACTATTGCGCCTACTAGGGCTTGTTGGAGCTCACCAAGAGGAGCAAAAGTGAAGCTCCACTACTCAACCTATTGAGCTCAAGTGAAGATTAGTAGTGGATCTGCTAAGGTTCAAACCCCCATCCACTTTTTTTACTTGCTTATACGTGAATTCTCTCTCTCTCTCTCTCTCTCTCTCTATATATATATATATATATATATATATATATAAGCCACCTTATGTTTACATCACGAGGTAAAGGTGGGAACCCATCTACCACCCACCCACACCTCTTCCCTTGGCACTTCCTCCTTAAATAATACAACTAGGATGCTTGAGTAGCCTTATCTACCTGTACGAGCGTAGGAGTGTGCTTGAACATACACTGTTTGGCGAAAAGGATCATCCTGCACACGATTCTTGATGATGTTGGTTACAACGTCTGACAAAAGTACACATGCCTTGTCTTATGTGAGGACGTTCTTCTAGTTTCTTATGCTTATTTATAATTGGATTGTTCACTATATTATATGTAAGTATACTAGTTCGGAGGCTAGGTCTTTTGATATGCAAGCCTTGTCGAAATCAGTTGAGCAATAGATTAGGGACTTGTCTAGTATAGATCCTCTCTCTAGAATTTCTCTTGCAATGGCATTCGCTGTGGAAGTGATGCTCATTGACACATCTAAGATGCTAAGAAGTTGGGTATGTAGCTGGTTGCCTGTTAGCATCCCGCAAATGTAATGCGGAAGTAGGGGCACTATACTTGCTTGCCTAGTCATATGCTTTTTACAGTTGTAGCAAGCATACCAGTGTGCTTTAAGATTGTATTTGTCTCCAACATCCAATAATAGTGCAATCGCTAGCTTCACATTAGTCTTGCAGCTTTCTCTTTCACTACGATGTTGCCTTGTCACAACAGGACATAGTGCAATGTTGCTGGCAACAATATCACACTTAGAACGCCATTGCTCAAATAACATCTTCATGTTACACCACGTGGAAGCGTTTGGTATTAGTAGTTGTTTTGTTTTCCTCAAAGTTCTAATTTTCGCAGTACGTCTTTTTCGTAGGTGTGTCTTTCCCAAGTTTCGGTTTGCCATGTTACCTATAGCAAATGTTTGGCGGTTTTGATTGACATATTGGCAAGTTCAAAATTAAGAAACATACAACCGTGCAATTTTACTTATAGATATGTTGAAGTGATCGAATGAACATGAATCTGTAAACATACTTGGAAAGGGTGCTAGAGGCACGTCCACTATCAAAGAATTACACGTCTACGCTTATGGTCGATGGAGATCTTGAAGAAATACCTCGCAAAAAGGATAATTACAATTGGTTAGCACATTTGAATTTGAGTTACACGTCGTCATTCAAGTCATACAAATTTTGTTCGTGCGAGTGAAAAAAAAACCAGACATAAAAATATGGCGGGGAGTTGGCACAGCCCTTCCCGAAATTCTATAAACATAAGGGAGCACGCCCTTCCCCCATTTCCCAAATAACACTCGGTATCGAAAGTGGACCAAAGATACCTTTATTGTTGAAAGTGGCCATTAGTTTGTTCGAATATTAAAGAGAAAAATAGGAATACCTTTTTTAGCTTGCGATACTGAAGTTGATGATGCGACGAGTCTCATGTGATTGTTTCACGATCGCTAATTAATGTAGAGCTATAACTGCTGTCGATGTGCACGAGTTATCTTTGATCTCGTTACCAAAGTCATAACTTGCAAAAAAACATCCAAATCATGAACAATACTAATGCGTAGGCAAAGCTTCTCATGCAAGTGGCTATATCGAGACAGTTTGATCAAATAACTAAGCCTAAAGAGGGCATGCTTGAGGAGTTGTGCACTACTGCAAAGCTTATGTTTTGCCTCAAATGCTTTGTAGTTTGTGCGAAATTCAGAGAGGGGGCTAGGAAGTGGTCCTTTTTTCCAAGATTTTTCTTAGTTTCTTTTTGCTTGAGGCCCTTGTGATCGTCTATGAAGAGGCAGATATATTGTGAGGCACAAGGATTCGATTCCTTTTCTTTCTCAGCTTCTAGGGTAGCTGCAACTTTCCTCCCTTTTTTGGCTTTTGCCTCTGCCTTCTTCTTCACTTTCTCCTAAGCTTTTTGTTCCTCCTCCTTCCACTCAGCATTCTCTATGGTTTTCTGCTTGGCTTCCTCCTGAGTCTTTTTACATGCTTCTACTATAGCTTTTCTTGTCTCTTCTCTTAGCTTTCTTTTGCATTTCCTCTGCCTCCTCTTGGAGTCTTCGGGAAATTTCTTCCATGACTCTTTTTTCCCTTTTTGTTGCCTCCAACTGTCTTTGAACATTTTTCTTAGCTTTCTTGATTTCTTCTACCTACCCGAGCGCTCCCTTGCCTTCCTTTTTATGTCTTCCATGACTTTCTTCTCAGTCAGCTTCTTGGCTATAGCATTTTGCTTTTTCTTCTTTGTTTTCTCAGTGTCTTTCCCCTCGGTCTTTCTATTTTTGTCTTCCCCCTTTTTTCTTGATGTCAGAGCTTCAATGTAATCTTGCTTCTATTGTAAGCTCTCCCAAGTGAATGTCTCTATCATCCTGAGCAATAGGATGGCCGAGTGTTGTCCACACCAATATGTGGTCTAATCCTTTTCTAGGATGTTTCACATCTATAGTTTCATACTTTCTGGCATCATTCCAGCCAAGTTCACTTTATGCCCGTTCTTCATTCGTAGTACCAACTTCAGGATCTTCTAGAAAATGAGAGTGATTTCCTTCTTTAGAACAATCCTTGTTGCCACAAACCTAAGGAACGAAGCCCCCTCTTTGTCTTAGAGCTTCCTAGATTGATGCCTTGATAAAGAAGCTTTGAGACAGACTGCTCCAACAAGTAGTTCTGCATTGTCTCATCCTCCATATCCTCTTGTCTCCTCCTTGGGCAGCTTCAAATAGCTTCTAACGTTCTAGAGTGACAGCTCTATTTAGCGTGGCCACCAATCAGAGTGTATTGCCCGCTCTATTGGTAGTTACAGATAGCCTCCTCGGTGATATCCTCCCGTCCTGGGGGTACCATGGTAGGTTGTAGAAGTCGTCCAAACCCGTTGCTTCCAGTAGTGCCCAACCTGCACCACTGACCTTGTTCTTTGCCTCTAATGCACACATGAATTTTGCCATTCACCACACATAGAGACTAGGTACAGAAATAAAGGAGAGAGTAGGAAAAACTTTCACAAGGGTTGCACTTACCTCATCAAACAACTCAAAGCAGATGCTTTCGCCTATTTGGGAGCTCTTGAGGGGGCCTGTGAAGAGGGTGAAGCTGTTGGACTTCTCATCGTGGAGTTGTTGCTTTTTCTTCTTCTGCTTCCATGTGTAGAACGGCCTTAGAGATGAGGGAGAAGTCGAGGTGTCGCGGTGGAGCTGTTGCTTTTTTTCTTCTGTTTCCATGTGTAGGGCCTTAGAGATGAGGGAGAAGTCGAGGTGTCGGGGTGGGAGACCAGTGGGGTGAGGAGATGCGGTGTGAGATTCCTGGTGCCCTCATATACAGAGGTTCCTCCTTCTCAAACCCTAAGGGCAGCGGGATTGCTAACTAGTGCCCTGTGACTAAGGGTGGTGCTGTAGACTCGTTTGCCTTCAAACCTCACAAATACTAGCTCAAGAAGTTTTACTTGGAGCCAACTTCCTTTAGGGTGAAAGAAGAGTCTCAGTTCAAAGGAGGGTCGACAGACTTCCAGCCCACCACGCTCGTGAAAGGTTGACTTACATGCTTGATGCAATCGAGGGTCCTCTCGAAGTTGGCTCTGATGGATCCCTCAAGTGTGAAGAGATGGATGGAGTCAACTACGCCGCCATCACAGTCCACGAGAGAGTTCCCTCGTCAAGGAGCTCATGAGCGAAAGGAGCCGAGGCATTCTCGAGACAATTTATGTTGCCCTCATACAACGGTTCCTCCTTCTTGGACCCCAAGGGTAGCGGTGGATCTTAGGGCTATGACAATGCTGTTGCGATCTATGAGGGAGCGGTCATGGATCTCTATGAGTGGAGCAGTCATGAGCGCCACACTTATAAAAACCACCACCTGGAGAAGTCATCAATACAAGAACATAAAAACCAACGGAGCAGTCACATCAGCACAACCAATTGCCTTGAGATTATTGAGCGAGCTTTGAAAGGAAAGATTTTTGAGCTATTTTTAGGGATCTTGTTATTTAACAAGATTTTAATGATTCATTTTTCTTTACATGCCACGTCGTTTTTTCTCCTTTCATGCTTGTTTTCAAGGATGGTAGGCTACCCAAGGTAAAAAGAGTGTTGACTCAATATATAATGTCCACATATAAAATATTGAGTCAACGCTCTTTTTGTAATATTTAAGGAGGAAGTGCTAGGGGAAGAGGTGTGGGTGGGTTCCCACCATTACCTTGTGATGTAAACATAAGGTGGCTTATATATATGTGTGTGTATGTATATATATGCATATATACATATGTATATATACATATTAATATACATACATATATATATATATATATATATATATATATATATATAGAGAGAGAGAGAGAGAGAGAGAGAGAGAGAGAGAGAGAGAGGACCTATGCAATAGCAATACTTTCAGTGTCTTGCTATTGCATAGGCCCTCTCTCTCTCTCTCTATAAATATATATATAGAGAGTCTCTCTCTCTCTCTCTCTCTCTCTCTCTCTCTCATATATATGTATATATATATATATCTATATATTATAGAAAGAGAGAAAGTACATGTATACATATATGTATATATGTATATGTATATATGTGTATATATACATATACATGTATACATATATATTATAGAAAGAGAGAAAGTACATGTATACATGTATACATATATGTATATATGTATATGTATATATGTGTATATATATACATATATACATATATATACATATATATACATATACATATATGTATATATGTATATGTATATATGTGTATATATATATATATATACATATATATGTCTCTATATTTATGTATATATATATACATATATATGCCTCTATATTTATGTATATACATATATATATCTCTCTATGTATAGATATACATATATATATACACATATGTGTACACACACAACCACATACATACACATACATATACATACGTACACACATACACACACACACACACACACACACACACACACACACACACACACACATATGTATATTATATACATGTATGTATATATATATACATATATATATACATATATGTATGTACACACACACACACACGTGTGTGTGTATGTATGTATGTACGTGTGTATATGTATGTATATATGTGTGTGTGTGTGTGAGAGAGAGAGAGAGAGAGAGAGAGAGAGAGAGAGTATGTGTAGTGGCCCAACCTATCCTTGTTCCCATAAAGTCGAAAAAAGAGTCCATGGAATCTAAGCAGTAAGTGGAAACACCTTTCCCATGTGAAGTGGCCTCATTACCCATCCATGCTCCCATTAAAAAAGAGCCACCCATGGGGCCAAACCCCAAAGAGAACTATGCACACACTTCCGTGGCACTATCGAGAAACCTCACAAAAAAAAGATTATCACGACCCCACAACACCCATGTGTCACCACTTGCTACTCAAAGCCACGAACTCTTTCGACTTCTCTGAAGGTAATTTTAATTCTTATAATCAAAGATTTTATAATCTCTTTTTGTTCATTTATTCATGATTAGTAATTTTTGTGATTATGTTTCAATACTCAAATTTATAAATATACTCTCTCTCTCTCTCTCTCTCTCTCTCTCTCCACCTTGGTTTTAGTAACACCGCAATAGCATACAATGGAATGTAGATAGTAAAGGTATATCTGACAAGAGGAACTCGTGCTTTACTTGCATCATCAAAATTTTAGTGCCCTTAGTTAGTATGGATGTAAGATTGTTTTTCATGAGATTGTGACACTCGCCACAATTGTAGGTATATTACTATGATGGTTCTTGGGCAAGACCTAAGGTAATCCATTGGGCCTATTACTTCATCCCTATGAACTCTTGACCAAAGTTTACTACAAAATTTTATGACTTCTCATTGAAGCAATATACCAGCATGCTAGCAATATGCCTTAGGTAATCTATTAGGCTTATTAGAACCTTCCTACAAAATCTTGACGAGAGTTTATTTCAAAGTGTTCTTTTGTGAAATTTTTAAGATTATTATTGAAGTAATTTACCAACGTTTCCTGCTCCTAACCTAGGCTAAGATAGGTTTTTCACACACCTATGGAACTATTTCTAGCATACACCTATGGAACAATTTCTAACATACACCCATGGAGCTATTTCTAGTGTACACATATGGAACTATTTCTAGTGTACACATATGGAACTATTTCTAGTGCACACCTATGATACTATTTTGATTGTACACCTATGGAACTATTTCTAGTGTGGAAACACCTCTCCTACTCCTAAATGCAAAGAGGGGAGGGGGTTCCTAACCCTAAGATTCATTATGATATGTCTGCTTCTTCACAAAGGATGTTATAATGACGATTCAAATAAATTGTTTAGTGATGAACAAGATTTCCATCTTATGTGGTCAAAGAAATTGGAGATATAAAGGAGAAAAATAGTCTATCCACCAACTTGAATGAGATTCTCAATGACAACATTGATTCTTTAGATTTATCGTCTCTAGAAGATCAACAAAGTCAAGTTTACCCCCTCATAGATCATGCCTTAATGACAATTGAAGATAGCCAAACCAAAAAGGTCTATAGTTTCAAGGGAAAGCTATGAATGATTTAGAAATGTATGCACATGAGGATGAAAATGAGGAAAACCTTAACCACATATATAAACTTCTTTTATAAAATCTTTAAAATTAGAAATAAGACTTTGCAACAATAAACACTAGTAGAGGGAAAAGTGGATAGGCCTAGTAGTGGATTAGCTTTGCCTTGAGTCATAGTTTCTTTTCAATTTAAAATTAGAAATAACACTTTGCAAATAAACACTAGTCTAGATGACTTGTAGTAGAGGGAAAGGTGGATAGGCCTAGTAGTGGTTCAGCTTTGCCTTAAGTCATAGTTTCTTTTAATGAGTGTATGGTTCCCATCAATCCCTACGAAAATGCCTCAAACAAGATGGAATACTTTGTCCCATCTTGTAATAGCCCATTGTTTTTAAAATATTGATAAAAAAATTTTGCCTCATCTTATACCTCATGCCACAAGGAAGATTCCTCTACCTTTTGAAACCTTGAATGCACTAGCTTGTAGCAACCAAGAAGCTCTCTTAGATTCTCTCTTCTCAATTGGCCTTGGAATCACCAAGCATTCCTTCTTTCCTTCTTTGCTTATTTTTAAGCTATCGGACATTATCAACTTTAGATTTTCATTTGAAGGAAAAGTCTTATGCAAATATGGTACATATTGCATTACATGCTCGCTTTTTAAAAGCTAATTTAGTTGACTCTAAATCTAAGCATACTATTACCCTTGTGTCTAAATCTTTTATTCAGAAATTTGCAGAGGCTTTCAATGTCTGTGATTTCTTACACATAGAGGGTGTAAGTATCAAAAAGAAAGTAAGAAATGATCATGGAACATCTCCCCTTGCGTTGCATGCAGATGCAACAAATTTAATAGTAAAGGCAGAGCCATTTTCATGCAACATTGTGTTCTTCCCTAAACATAAAATCAGAGATATATTCTCAAACCAAAGGAGCAATCTAGTTGATTGTGCGACTATTGCATTTACTGTTTGTAAAGATCGAGAGTGTGAGACCAAGAGTGATGGTATTGTGGCTCAGCTAACTATTGTAGATGGGCCTACATCCGCCGTGGATAGAGAAATTGTGAGTTATGTTGGTTGTGATAGTGATATTCTATTTATTTGTGCTTAATTTTGGCCTACGCTTAGATGCTATTTCGGTTTGTAGCTATCTTTTGTGCCAACTCACAAAGCAGAACATTATAGATTTGTGGATGAGGTATAGGCATCTTTAAGATTTGTGGATGAGGTATAGGCATCTTTAAGAGTCTTTCTAACACTTTGTCAATTGTTGACAATAAAATTCTCACATTATAGATTTGTGGATGAGGTATAGGCATCTTTAAGAGCCTTTCTAACACTTTGTCAATTGTTGACAATAAAATTCTCTTTGCAATTCTAGAAAGATTGGGAAGTGTGCTAAAATATGAACTATCAAAGCAAAGCTTGGGAAATTTGCAAGCAATCTTTTCAATAAAGACACTTTCTGTTCATCCCACATGCATCTCTTTTTAAAGCGTCTATCTATAGTGGATAGGTAAAAATACTACCCTGTGTATCAATCATAAGCAAAGTATGTGTGCTGCTATCTTCATGCTTGTGAGTAGGCCCAATGATAATTTGAGTGCTTAACTCAACACCATTACAGAGAGGAGAACGCAACAAGACTTCTCAAAAATTTGGCATATAATCTAAACCACCTTCATTGGTCAACAATTTCAATGTCCCTCTCATTTCTCGAATCATTCTTAATAAGGATCTATCAATTGATGATGTGGATACTTGTGAGCTACAATCTACTTGGAGAAAATTCCCCCACACCTTCACCACCACATTATTACATTTGAGCAACCCATTATAAACAACATCTAAAATGTGTTCCTTTAATGCATGATGTGAGAGAGTGAACTTGAATATTGATAACAACGCAAGAAAAACATCATGGTTATTAGGATTAGCTATATAAAACGCCTTATCTATTTTTAAAATGGAACTTTACTCATTTTCCATTATTGGGAATTGATTCATATCCATTACTAAAAGATACTCGATCTCAAAGTGGCACACGCAATTAAAAAAATTCCATAACTTTCACAAGAGGTTCTAGAAAAGAAGCAAAAAGATAATATTATGAGCATAAAGTTTACATTAAGTGATCCAAAACATTACAAGAAGGCGATAGTCCTGGGCAAGTAGTAAAGGTAGTCCTAGAAGCCACGTACTAAAACTCATGTTTATAGTAAAAAATGCAGCCTTGGATGTCTACTCTGAAAACACCGACCTTCTTTACATCCATGAGCATAAATTTGAGGTTGTTTAAATTGGAGGTATACAAATCCAAAAATGGTCATGGAAGGTTCAAGACCTTGTCCACCACCACACCTTGTAAAAACACATTCACAATGGAACCATAACATAGTGTAATCTTGGCCTGGAGGCTAGGACCCATAACAATTTCAAAGATTTTATCGTAGGAGAAGCAATGAGGATTTGAAGGCTATCAATTAACCCTTGATCCTTTGCATCCACCAGCACAAACCAACTCCATGGAAAAGCTGTTAATGTTTGTAATCTCCAATGTTACCAAACACCTACAAGTCAAGATTGATTAAAAATAAGCACTTATGCTTCTATTTTGAGAAATGAAAAATGGAAAAGGATTGCTTTCGAAGCCACCCCCAGAAACAACTAGACTGCACCACAAGTTGATGCTAAATATATTAGCTTAGTTGGTGATAGATTACACTCATGTAAACAAATATAATATGAGATATAAAATATGTGCAAACCTCTCAGAGACTTGATCGAGTGTCCATGCAAGGCTTCCTCGCACAAAAAATACTTTGCAAAAATAGCACACATTGAGCTTTGCGTGTGCGTCATGCCATGTCTTACTCTTTTAAAAGAACTTGCATCCATTGACTACTCTTAGTATCAACACCCTTTGTGCTTTGAAAAGGGTGCATGACAAACATATTGGTGCAAGTTGGAAGGTGTGCTACAGTTACATGAATTCTCTAAATAACACTAGTACACGAGCCCTTTGTGTGACATGAAACATTGCCTTTAATAACACAATTCTTATTGTTTCAAAGTTAAATGAAATTGAGGCATGCAGAGTTCCATGCGCATTCTATTTGCATAAATCAAGAAGCTAAACTACGAAGGCCAATATGGCTTACGTGGGAGTGTAGTCAATGTAATGGCATACCTTACTAGGATCCAAGGGTGCTTGCCTCAATTTATAGTAGACGAGCAAGCATTAATCCTGGTTCAGATCAAGTACAAAATGGAGTATAACCATGCATTTGTTAGTGGTATAGTGCGCCCAATGCTTGTGTTTAATGAACTAACAAAAACATCCATGTATGTAGAGCATGGTGTCTCAACCAATACATATGGGAAAGCACTTTTGATGTTGCTTCGAACTACACACTTGAGCATGAAAGCAATGAGGACATTGATTCCATTGAGACGACACTCTTTTGCATGACATTTACACTATGCAGCAAGTTGTGGACCATTTCGCTCAATCACAAGTGTTGCTCCATGCGAGGGTTTTAGCCCACTCAGCTTATTTGATGATGAATATTGTGAGAGGGGCTATTATTTCCCACTTTTTTTTAGCGAGAAAATAAAGTACAATGAATTGGAAAATCAAAACTACCAGAAAGTGGCAAAGAGGGAGCTAATGAACAAGGATAGAAAATTTTCCCATAGCATTGGGAACCTCTTCTTCAAAACTATCAAGATAATAATCGCTATGGTGCTTTCACGCAAGGGGAATCTCTTGGACAAACAACTACAAGCAAGGGATGTCCAAAAAGACATAAACATAGAGCAAATGCTTATTTCAAAAATTGGATATAGGGACTTTGAGAGCTTGCTCACTTCCTTTGAATACAAGGCAAAGCTCAAGCGCAATGTCTTCATGATGATAAGGTAGTTAGGAAATCCAACCTTCTTCTTCACTATTTCATGCACAGAGATTGGGTGGGCAACACTACAAGAATGAATTGCTAATCTCAATCCACACATCACAAATAGTGAGCAAGAAAGCTCAACTGCGCACATGACTACAAGGAAAATCTTAAAAATAGATGGGTGACGCTATAAGAATGCGTTGCTAAGCTCAATCTACACATCACAAACAGTGAGCAAGCAAGCTCAACTACCCACACAACGTGGCAGCTCATGCGAGCTGATCCAATCACACAGCTACAAGGTATTATGTGCACAAATTCAAGGCTCTAAAAAAGGAGCTCAAATGCAATAACTCCATTATCGGCGGCAAGCTAGTCGATTACTTCTTTGTCATGGAATTTCAACACAAAGGAAGCTAGCATGACCATGGATTTTTGAGAATTGAGGATGCCCCTTTACATTGGCTTGTGCTTGATGCCAAGATAGTGCAATTTGTTGATGCACACATAACAACCAACAAAGATGAGCTACAAGAAGACCTCCGCAGTGTGCAAACTCACTCCCACAAGAAAACATACAAGAAACACAAAACAACATGCTGTTTTGGATTCCCTAGGCTTCCTTCAAGAAAAACGACAATCAAAGAGAAACACCAACCATAGAATGGCCAAAGAAAACTGGCAACACATTAATCAATGCATAAGATCTCATATCACAGTAGGCAACTTACATCACATCAGGCAACATACATCACATTATTCCTACCATTGCATAGTTCTTCAAGGGAATTTGTGTTTATCAACACAAACTTCCCAGAACTAAGAACTTTACTCTTAAATAAAAAATGAACCTTGCAAAAGGCTTGATGAGACATACACAAATATATTCTTTGATGATAGTCATGAAGTATGCTAGGTGCCCATCCTCATAGGAGCATATGCGCCTTGCTGATTATGCAAAGCATTGAACAACCACCACAAGAAATGAAAAAAACCTAGAGTAATCAGGTTTATCAATTTCAGTGCTTTACAAGGATCCAAAAAAGCACTACCATGAAATGTGTTTATTGTACATTCCTTTTTTTGGTGGAGAAGACATGTTGCCAACAACTCTTGGAAGGACAAGTATATTGACAACTTGGACACGATCACATCCAATAAATCAAGGTTTTCAAAAAGAATAACATTGCATTTGACAAAAGTAATGTTGCTACTTGCCAACAGCTCTTGGAAGGACAAGTATATTGACAACTTGGACACGATCACATCCAATAAATCAAGGTTTTCAAAAAGAATAACATTGCATTTGACAAAAGTAATGACTTATCAATAATCAATTCTTCCAGCACAACAACAAATGAAGCCTACATCTATGATCTCCACTTAGACATCTTTAGCCCTAAGTTGCCATGCACCAACATTCAAACCCAATAAAAAAACATAGCATTACCGAACAAAGAATACCACTCGTTAATACGAGCACTCAATGATGAACAAAGACTAGTACACGATATTATAATGTTAGAAAGCACCTTCACCCAAGCAGAGCACTCTATCTTTTTCTCATAGGTGGTGGAGGGACATGCAAGACATTCACACTGCACACTATAGTGCAAGGCCTAATACAACACTATAGCAAAATAATTGAAAGCGATGTTGACCTCCCCAACACCCTAATCATGGCTTACACATGCAAGCAACTTTCAACATTGGTGGCACAATGATCCATTTAGCATTGTGTATGCGTCTTAGCTTGCACACACGCTCAAGCCTTTCAGGCAGAGAAGCTAGCCCAGATATCACAACAATACAAAAATTTAAAGCTAGTTGTCTTCAATGAAGCATTATTGATCGGCCATAGAATGCTTGGCCTTATTGTTGACACAAGGCTAAGAGCGATAAAGCACAATCACAAGAGAACCATTCAGGGATCTTGATGTTACCTTTTGTGGAGACCTCTATCAAGCAAGCCCAACCTGTGATAGTTGGATATTTAGCACATCCTAAGATATTTCTAGCTTCTTGGCACCCTCTTATTGGTACACAGACATACAATGCTACAAGCTATAACAAAAATGAGGCAAACTGATGACAAGTTCATTGCCATACTTAATAGAATTAGGCTCGCCATCCACACAGACAATGATTTGCAATACATCAATTCAATATTCCAAAACAAGCCCCCAAACATGTATACAATATCTTATCTCTTCTTCACAAACAATCTTTTAAAAAAATCATAACCGTCTTACATTCAATAATCTCAACGAAGCAACATATGTGCTTGTTGCACAAGATAAAAAACATATGACATGATCAAAAAATCTAGTCAAGCTAGATGACTCGCAAGCCACTATAGGTCTTGCCTCAACCATTGAGCTCAAGAAAGGGATGATAGTTGAGCTACGTGCTGGCAACATCGATAGTGCTGATAGTTTAGTTAATGGAGTAGATGGAATATTCTAAGAAGTCAACACAAACAAAATGCAAAAAATAGACTAGATTGAGTGCTTTGATTCAACAACAATAGGAGAAAAGCAATGAGCATAGAATCAACACCTCTACACAAGGCATGTTGGACGAGGCTAGACACCGATATTCGAGATCAAAAAGAAATTACAAGTTGGAAAGAACATGGTAAACCCAATTTACAATCTAGCCAAGCAAAGCATACACAATACACAGGTCACAAGGGTTGACAATGATAGCACTTGCATTTGACCCATCCAAGGTAAAAGCCCAGGCCTTGTGTACAACACTCTTTCTTGAATGAAGGACCCAAATCACCTACACCTCGTGAGCCCCGTAAACGACAACCACATTAGAGTTGAAAAAATAATGCTTTTGTTGAGATCAAGAGGCTTTCAACCGAGGCAAGATAAAATGCATAAACAAAGTGCTTTCAAATTACAAAACTAGTCATTTCACTACATAATTAATCTTTAAACATAGTCTCAATGCAAGTCCACGTCAATGAGATAGAACCAATGACAATAACGTAAACATTCTATGCTTGTAAGAGATGTAAGAAACTATCTTGGGCCATAGTTCAATCACTTATGGTGCCACAACGGTCATGGCTTGCCCATATACCATAGCAGGACATTACCATTGGCATCATCCAATTAAGTATTTAATACAAAGATTGAAATCCTCCAACCTTCCTTCTTTACCTCACCACAATACCCTCTACACATCATTTACATATACAAATCACCCAAAGCAAGAGCACAAACACGGATTACACTCTTAGATGACATAACATCCACACTAGATCCAAACACCCACACTATCATCCTTGGTGACTTCAACATACACATCAATGAACAAAATCCCCAATATACAAGCTTACAAAACGTTCTTCAAAGCAAGGGATACAAACAATTACTCAAAAATCCCATCACAATATAAACCTCAGCCTTGGACCAAATAAACCACATATCCACAAACATGATACATGGAACAAACTTTTGCTATTGGTCAGATCACTCCTCAATTCACATTCTCATTCCAAAACTAGCATCATAGCACTGCTATAACCTTTTCTTCTAATTCCACAACTCTCACCCACTAACCAATAGTAGGTAGGCCCTGTGAATTTTTCACCTTGTTAACATTATTATTTTAAAAGAAAATCCTCTTTCAAAAGGGAAATTCATATGCGTGGTTGTGAAATTTTAAAGGTTGGCACACTTCAAATACCTTTGCACTTGGGAGAAAGAGGACAAATTTTCAAGGATTATTATGCCCAAATTGCTGCACCATACATGCTAACAAGAATAATTTGAGATAGTATGTTTTTTTTCTTCAAATTTAAAAAAAACCAAAGAAATGTGGAGCACATGGGTAGGTGAGTTTGATGATAGATCTTTTGCGGGTTTACGCTTCAATGAAAAATTTTGATGGGTTTTTGTTGGTGCCTTAAGAAGGAGTTGATTTCCTCTTTTCATGATGCAAATTGGGTTGTTTTTTAGGGCAAAGTGTGGAAGGATATTATTGCCCTTATCTTTTATTGGTAGGAGTTTTGATAGGATATTGAGATTGTTGAGGAGTTTGGAGAGTATGTGAGAACTGATTTGTAGATGGAGATGTGAATATGTGTTAGTATGCACTTCTATGTTCATAATGGAAGACCATCTTTCAACATTTTGATTCACGGGGATGCTCACCAACTAAGTGTGTGTTAGTATGCACTTCTATGTTCATAATGGAAGACCATCTTTCAACATTTTGATTCACGGGGATGCTCACCAACTAAGTGTGGGAAGAAAGTCTCCAATTTTGGAACCAAAAGGCTAAAAAGATGCATTTCTACATCGACATAATTATGAAAAATTGGTAATTTGCCTTTGTAATGTGCTTATTTTTATATCTTTTCATCACTTTGTAAGTGATGGCATATATAGCGAGTCCACCAAATTTGTTAAATACCATACACATTTTACTCCTCACTTTGGTTATAAAAACCTTAGCCATATAAGCAAAATAAATTCTCACCTTAAAACCTTAAGATATGTGATATATTTGAGTCTCTTTTCATTTGAAAAAAAAATCAAGAAAAGGTGTTTTGTGTGGTTGGAGGAATGCACAACTCATGAAAAAGGGAAGTGCTTCTTCTTTTCTCTCTCTCTTCAACTTTCTTGCTTCTTACATCTCCTTTGTCTTGAATCTTGTGTAGCCATGTCTCCTTTTAGTGATGGAGAAAGTGAGAATCACCATTGCTTAGATATGTGTGTAATTTTAGGCATAATCTTGTGTTAATCACCCTCTTTTTCTCCTTCACAAAGTCTAGAGCAAAGCTTTCAGCATGTACTTTGCTGGCTTTTACCCACATGATTGGACTACAAAGAGGTCTATTCATAATAGTCCCCACACATGGTGTAGGTATATAATGGTCCCACACATGGAGTGGCTATATATTTACCCTTAGACACTTTGTCATGATGTTATAAGGCCCGATATGAGCTCTGATGGTAGTAGCAAAAAAGCAATGTAGATGCTTTCTATATCAACATCACTAGTGTGGAAGATAGTGTGCTAAACCACAATTATAGAATCATGGGCTTTATTGTAGATTCAGTATGAGATTAGAAATCCCTCAAGGATTCAAAACCCTAAAAATCATCTTCAACAACAGAAGTTAAATGATGATAAAGTGGTGAGGTGTTTCTCTCACCACAATCATCACTGGGATCAGATGGCTAAATCGACATGAGTATGCTCTTCCCAATCTTTTTCGTCATTGTCTAGGGGGGTTTCTACCTAAATATAGTCATCTTATTGCATCTTTGAATGTTAAGACTATGCCTCTCACATTTGAGGAGTTTAACTCGCATCTTCAGGATGAGGAGGTGAAAATACAGAGTTGCAGAAGAAGGATAAGAATTCTAACTCTTCAAATCAAAAGATATTAAATGAATTTATTATAACAAGAAAGGGAACATAGCCAAAGAATACAAGAAAAAGCAGGCAGATACTAAGAATGAGACTCTCAAGAATAAGAAACAATCCAACCATGCTGTAAAAATAGAGTTGTTTACTACCATGGAAGTGTGCAATGAAACAATTAATATTATAGCACATGGTGATTCTTGGATCATTGATAATGGGGACAAGTTATATAAGGATTATTATTCATACCTAAAGCATGTGGATCATGGTGGCAATGGGTAATGATGCAAAATGCCCGATCAAATGTTTAAGTAACTTTTCAGTTATGTCTAGAAGGTTATGCATAAAGTCTTTTAAATGTTCTTTGGGTTACAGATATGAAAAGGAACCTCTTTTCTGCTTCGGTATCATGAATTGTAACTTGGGGGTTCACTTTGACAAGAATGGTGAAATCATGCTTGATGGGGATGATAAGGCCATTTCAAAGGGGAATCGAAGGAACAACTTATATGAGATTTTGGTGTTTATAGTCCAGGCCAATTTGTTTGTGTATAAATAAACTTTCGCATGAGAGACATGGGCATCTCAGTAAAAGCAAACTAATGTAGAGATGAATAAAGTTGAGCTAGTTGAGTATTCACCCCCAATTTTTGATAGCCTAGATGTATGTGAAACTTACATGGGTAAGTAGCACCAAAAAACAAGAGGCCACTTTTAGGGCCAAAGGTTCTCTTTAATTCATATGCTCTGTGGAAATATGAGCACTATAACACTTGGAGGGTCTTCCTATTTTTTTGCATTGATATTACAATAGCAAGATTTGGATGTATTTCCTTAGGGAAAAGTTAGCTTTTGGAAAGCTTAAGGAATGAATAGCAACAAATAAGGTAGGAAATATAATGATGAAGTTTAAAATAGACCAATTTATGTCTTATGAATTCTTAGGTTTTTGCAAGGAAAGAGAGGCATAAAGCGGTAGCTCTATATCACTCACACTTTGCTACAAAATGGTTGCAGAAAAATCACACTATCATTAGAGATAAAAAGGAGTATGCTTAATGAAAAAAATCTTCCTGATTCTTTTTTGGGTTAAGATAACTAACATGGCTATGTACATTCTTAATGAGAGTGCAACAAAGGCTGTCAAATGGATGATTCCAATACATGCCTACTTAGGTAAGAAACCTTAAGATATAAAGTTATTGGGTGTGAATGTTATTCAAAATGCTTTGAGAATAAATTTGGATACCAAGGGCCATAGATACATCTTCTAGGGTTATAGTATGGAGTCAAAAGGGATATCGACTCTATGACCCTTACGCAATCACCACATGCACCATAGTCTTCCTTGCATTCCAATGGCGAGGGCAACCCATGCCATTTCTAATGGAGATATATTTTGAAGATGAAGAGGTAATGGATATATATTTTGAAGATGAAGAGGTAATGGAGATATATTTTGAAGATGAAGAGGTAATGGATATATATTTTGAAGATGAAGAGGTAGAGCATGTTATGCCAAAAAAAGGTGAGCCATTTCCTAAGAGATATAGGAAATTTTTGAATGGAGAAAAACCACTAGGCACCATTAAGGATGCACCTCAAGATGTTTATAGATCCAGAAGGTAAGGGGGGAAGACTCAGGAGAATCTTCTTGACTATGCTTTCATTTCAAAGGTAATCAAGGTTAAAGAGCCCATCACCCTTGCTAAAGCACAAGGGGATCCAAAATTAGATGGATCTTAGCATCACCCCTGATATACATACTAATTAGGTTTAAGTATAACAGTACTTAAAAATTACAAGGTATGGTTGGGTTTACAAGGAAAAATGTAGGTATGATGGTACTTTGGAAAATTACAAGGTATGGTTGGGTTTACAAGGAAAAATATAGGCATGATGGTACTTTGGAAAAGTACAAGGTATGGTTGGTTTACCAAAGATTTTGTATAGGTTAAGCATTTTGACTTTTTGCATGACTAGGTTAACCATAATCCCATCATCCTTGCATTGGCAGCACAAGGTTTTGTATAGGTTGAGGGTTTTGACTTTTTTCTTCTACGACTAGGTTAACCACAATCTACATTATCCTTGCATATTAACAATGCAAGGGGGTGGCATGTTATCCAAAAAATGGATGTAAAATCAGCTTTTCTTAATGGGAACCCCAAGGAGGAGGTATAGTGATTTATGGTTCTTGATTCTAAAAATAAAGTTTGTAAGTTACAAAAGCACTCTGTGGGCCAAAACAAGACCCCACGAGCATGGTACTAAAGGATTGATGCTTATTTTATCAATATTGGTCTCTTACGTATCCCTTATGTCTTTTGTGAGTAAGGAATATGTATGGTCATTGATTTCTATGTAGCATGGTACCAAATGATTGATTACTTTGTCAGTACTAGTCTCTTATGTACTAAATTATTGGTTACTTGCTAGTAGTACTAGTCTCTTACATAACCCTTTTAGATTTATGTCTTTTGTAAGGAATATATATGGTCATTTTTCTCTATGTAGATTATTAAAATATCACTCAATAGTAGGGAGAGATACTCTCCAATGGGGTGGATGAGAGCTTTCTTACAACAAAGTAGAGATCCTAGTTATAGCAATACTAATCATCAATATAAAGTAAATGGATTAATGCTGACCATGTACAAACACCAGTTAAACAAGCATAAAAATCTACAAAGTAAGCTTAAATCTCTATTATGTCTTACACATAGAGGGGTTGTACATCTCTTTATAGATACTTATGAGGCACTTGAGTTTCTCTTGTTTTGTGAATCTCTCCATCTCTCTCAATCAAAGGTAGGTGGCCTAAACATGGGGGGTGTGCCACCTAGGAAGATTGGCCCACCAAAGAAGGCACTCAAAGATGATCTTAGTCCTTCCACCAAGTCCTACCTAAAAGAAATATCTCCCAAGGTATTAATACCACCTAAATAATTGGCCTCAACACATGATACACATAACGTATGGATACTAGATCACATAGAAATTACAATGCCCTCACTTGATCTAAGAATACCTATGAAGCCTAAACCCCCTCCTCAACCAACTCGGTGTAACACAATGGTGCGTTATAGTGTATAACACATAAATTTCTCCTACATCCTTGTCCTAAGATTAATTGATGAATGGATGGTATGAAGATTTCAACAATGGTAGGTATGAAAAAACTCTCACAATTGGATATACCTGACAAATAATAATCATAAGATTTGTCTCTCTTAAATTTTTCTTGTTATGCAAAACTGTCACTTGCATTGGATGTTTTTTTTTTGAGATGGCATAGAGCATACATAGATCTTATGAATAAATGTCGTCCTCTCTCATATATAGTAGTACCATATGAATAAATGTCTTCCTCTCTCATATACATATATAGTTCCTAAATTGCATTAGGAGCTAGAATGGATTCATTCCAATCCTAATAGTATTAGGGTGCACCTACCAATCTATTTATTGTTTTACCCCCATGATAGCATTATTTCTTGCAAAATCCTAAGGCTAGACTCTCATAGCATCAAGCTATTTTTAAAACCCTAGTCTTAACCCACATTAACATTAGGGTGCAGACACACTAGAAATGGGATTCATGGATGGAAAGAGGACTGGACTGAGAAAAAATGAGACTCAATGAAAAAGACAAGATAAGGTAAGACAATTAGAACAAAGACAAGCATGAAAAGTATTAGCATGGGGCATGGATGCTATGTTCAAGAATGGGTCCCAGAGTTAGAGTGCCTTGATAAGGTCCTTTGGTGGGAGGTCCTTGGTCGCGAATGTCTTGTGGGAGGTGCCAACGATGGTCGAGGGGAAAAATTGTTGTAGTTGAGGCTAGATTCCTTGCGGTTATCACAGGGTTACCCCAAGAGTTTTATTGGTAAGGAAAATGGGAATCTATGGCCATAGTCCATTCTTTCAATATTTTTATGGTGCCTCGGGAGAGCTCTTCAGCCACCTTAGAGAACATAGCCATGCCATTGGTCATAACATTGGCCAATTGAAAATCTTGCATCTCTAAACATAGTCAACTTCTCCCTTTCAAAGGCTATAAGTTCTTTGTGTTGGGCACGATCCTCAATGTGGTTGCCATATCACGATTATTGACACGATTGATGGTTCCAAACATGGAGGCCCACCCCCTTCTCAGTATTAAAGTAGTTTGATTTTTCCAAGATTACTTTTATCTTTTTGACTAGCAGTAGATGCATACTAGTTTGGTTTTCCCATGATTGCTCTCCTTTATAAGAGCACTACTGCAACCAACTCATCAAATGTAAGGACATTGGTGTTACCCTTCATCATGAGCCAAAGTGTGGATACAAAACCCTAATATAAATTTGGTAAAGTTATGAGAAGAATAGAGACCAAAGAATTATCTAAATAGGCCTCATCAATACATGTAAGCTGCTTTTTGAGATCTCCATCCCACTTGGCTTGTTCCCCACTATGGGAGGTGTGGAGGGAGATGCCACATTTATATCTAAACTAGTGTCATCATCTAAAGTACCTGTACTATCCTATGCTAGCAAGGTAGGATGTGCCTCAATCTTGATAATGACATTCCAAAGCCTTTTGGTAACCAATACATGATGCATCATATACGACGATAAGGGGTAGTTGGTTATGTCAAGGTTATCCTCAACAAAGAGCATCAAAATGCATCACTGCCTATCATTTCAGCCTGTAAATAACTAATCTCTAACATAAAAATGCAAATATCCTAACTACTGCAGCTATCGTCAATGCCCCTATTGAATACAATAGAGATTGCTGGTAGTAAATCAGTGATGACAAAGAAGATGCAAAGTGTATAAAAAATGGTAGAGTAGTATAGAGTGTGGAATTATTACTTAGCAAGAATGCATAAATCGATGTCAAAGAAACTATAAAGTGTATTTAAAAACTAGCAAAGTTTAGAGTGTGGAAATGTTACTTAGCAAGAACGCAAAAATCAATGATAACATTGACGATACTATTGAAGTTGTTAACAAATGAGCTCGAAGATGTGATGTCGAAGATTAAGGGTGGCCCTGTTTATACACAAAATGCTGCTGCAGTGCAAAAAACCAGTGACATGATAAGGTCACTTACACACACTCATAAGAGTGTATATATACGCTTAGGGGAAAATAAAACTCCTAAAGAGGAAAAAAGTACCCTGGCCCATTATTAGCCTATGTCCACCCACATCAACCACATCAATCCACATCTCCATACATCCATCCACATCAATCTACACATCCATACATCCACCATCCACATCAATCCACATTATCCACACATCCATCCACATCTTTCATACATCCATTCACATCAATCCACACGTCAATCCAGATTATCTATACATCCATCCACATCAATCCACATTATCCACACATCCATTCACATCACCCACATTATCCACACATCCATCCACCCACATCAATCCACATTACCCACACATCAATCCACATTATCAATACATCCATACACATCAATCCACATTATCCACACATCCATTCACATCACCCACATTATCCACATATCCATTCACATCACCCACATTATCCACATATCCATCCACATCTTCCATACATCCATCCACATCAATCCACATTACCCACACATCAATCCACATTCATTTCATAAGTATTCCCATTCTCATCTAATCACATCTTTTTCTATCTCATCACTTACTTCCTCATTTAGCCTCATCAGGTCTCATCCACTTGCATCTACCCAAAATCTCGAGTGCATTGCGAGGACAATTGAAAAAACACATACTAAAATGAATCGAACACCAAGTGAAAGCTCCTCCATCCGCTCTCTAATGGCGGGATGGCCTTTGAAAAGATGCAGGGGAGAAGAGAGCTTGAGCTCTTGCAAGCACACACACACTCACAAAACCCTAGAGGAGAACACACAAGGTGAGAGGCTGAAAATCTTATTCTTCTTCACTCAACACTCAACACTCAACACACCATATACAAAGATACCATAAGAGTACACACAATATGAAAGGTACTCAACCAAATACATACTCGGGTTCTCTAAAGTGTAAACCCAACTAAAAATGAGCTGGCGCTATAACTATGCCAGTCTCTAGAATGGCTGTCACACAACCTGTCATCCCACTGGCCGCATATCACCCATGATCTCACCAACCATGCGAGTGGTGTAAATTTGGGACCTATCCCCTAGGCGGGTCATCAGTGTCCACCGCCTCACTAGATGAGCTTGATATCTTAACACTCCCCCTCGAGCTCAACTCCATCTTATGTACACCAAGCAAAGCCCTGAATCTGCGGAGCTTCTCTGTACCCAATGCTTTGGTGAAGATGTCAGCGACGTGATCCTGTGTGTGCTGACATAAACAAGGTCAATGTCTCCTGCCGCCAAAACCTTCTCTCTGACAAAACGGTAGTGGACCTCTATATGCTTCGTGCGAGCATGAAAACCTGGGTTCCTAGCCAACTATGTACTGCTAATGTTGTCACAGAAAATGACAACTTGTCTATCCACTGATAGACCCAATCTGCAAGTAGCTTTCTCAACCAAGCTACCTCATATGCTGCCATAGCAGCACCTCTGTACTCGGCCTCTATAGTACTGGATAGAGCAACCATAGGCTGCTTCTTGCTGCTCCAAGTCACAGCAACTCTCCCCAAAGAAAACATGAAGCCTCTAGTTGATCTTCTATCTGAGATACTACCAGTCCAATCAGCATCTGTGTACCCATGTACACATATCTCTGTCCCAGTTTCATAAAATAGTCCACAATGCAAAGTAGACCTCACATACCTCAGTATGCGTCTCAATGCATCCAAATGCGACTTCCAAGGAACCTACATAAACTGACTCACCAACCCAAGAGCATAGCTCAAATCTGACCTGGTGATCGTCATGTAGATCAAGCTTCCTACTATGCGCCTATACATAGTAGGATCCTCCAAATCTCTCCTGAATGTGCACTCAACTTGCCATTCTGATCCAATGGCACTGAGATAGGCTTATAGCCTGTCATACCATACTTGGACAACATGTCCAAGCCATACTATCTCTGCAGTAATCCAATACCATGTGGTGACCTAATCACCTCAATGCCCAAGAAATATCTGAACTCCCCCAGATCCTTCATCTCAAAATTCTGTCTAAGCAAGATCTTTACATCAAAGATCTCTGCATGATGGTCCCCCGTAAGGATCAAGTCATCTACACAGATGACAACAAGCACAACCCCTCTATCACTGTGTCTCACATACAGCGAGAAATTTGCATTGGCTACATGAAAGCCAATAGTGATAATATATTCAAAAATCTTGTCAGACCATGCTGTTGGTGCTTGTTTTAAGCCATACAAGGCTTTCTTCCACCTGCAAACATGCTGCTCGAGGTGACTCGCATCCTCATAACCAGGTGGCTGTAACATATACACCTCTTCCTGCAAATCTCCATGCAAGAATGCATTCTTTACATCCATTTGATGTAAAGACCATTGCTTTGATGCAGCCAATGGTATCACAACTCTCATTGTTGCCATATTGGCAACTGGGCTGAAAGTTTCCTCATAATCAATGCCATATGTCTACATATATCCTTTGGCTACCAATCTAGCCTTGTACCTGCTTATGCTTCCATCATTGTTATGTTTTACTTTGTACACCCACTTGCATCCAATGGTTTTCTTGCCTTTAGGCAATTGCACTAAATCCCAAGTCTCATTTCCATATAGTGCATCCATCTCCTCATCCATAGCTTTCTCCCAACACACATTTCCAACAGCCTCATCAATGCATGTGGGCTCTGCAACCTATACAACTTTTGCCATGTATGCATAGTGATGTGCCACATAACCATCATAGGTAAACCTCTGCAGCACAGGATTCTTCACTCTCCTAGATCTTCATAGCTTTGCACTCATGGCTTCCATAGCCTTCTTTACACCAGGTGTTCTCATAGCTGGTATCCCAAGCTCCTCTCATCAAGGCTCATCTCTGAGCCATTAGACTCTCCATCAACATGAGAATGCCCTGCAGAATTGTCAGGCATACTAAGGGACTCAACCACTTTCTCTTTGCCTTTATGTGATGTACTAATCACATTTGCAGGATTGGTATTATAACGTAGCCTACCACTCCATGGTCTATCAACTGAACCACTAGACAAGGACTCCCTGGTCCACTCAAAGACTGTGATTGCTGACTTGTATTTTGTGCAACCACATTTCCACTCACATAAGCCCCAACAGCTTCTTTTTCAGCAGCATACCAGCTGCTCATCTCATCAAAAACAATATCCCTACTTACCCTCAACTCACGTGTAGCAGGGTTATAACATCTGTATCCCTTTTGCTCAAGGGAATACCCAATAAACACACATTTTTCAACTTTTGGATCCAGCTTAGTTCTCAGCTCATTTGGCACATGCACATATACAATGCATCCAAAGACTTTCAGATGAGACAAATCAGGTTTTCTGCCCCAGTAAACCTCTCCTCTGGAGTTACATCATGTATGGCTGTAGTTGGAGTCCTGTTCATGATGTAAACTATTGTAGAAATAGCTTCAGCCCAATAGCTATGCAGCATATTCTTCTCTCCCATCAATGCTCACGCAATCTCAGCAATGTGCCTGTTTTTCTGCTCATCAGCAACTCCATTTTGCTGCGGAGTGTATCTACATGTAAACTATCTCTGAATACCATTCTTCTTCAAAAATTCAGAGAACTCATTGGAGAAGTACTCTCCCCCTCCATCTAACCTTAGGCACTTTACATATTTCCCTGTTTGCTTTTCAACCATAACTCTGAAATTCTAAAAATGAGTGAACACCTCACCCTTCTCCTTCATGAAGTATACCCACACTTTCCTTGTGTGGTCATCGATAAATGTCACATAATACCTGTAGCCTCCCATAGACATGGTCTTCATAGGACCCCATACATCTGAATGCACAACATCTAGTGCATTTCTTCTCACATTTTTGCTATGTAGAAATACATGCTTTGTTTGCTTTCCAAATTGGCATGCTTCACATATTTTCTACATACCTTCAACTTTAAACTTTGGCAGCCCTATCACAATTCCTTTAGTCTGCATAGACTTAGACTTCATTCTTTGCACATTCACATGTCCAATTCTTTTATACCAAATGTCTGTGTCTGCAACAGTTCCTGAACCATTTGCAAACATCACAGCACTCACTTCAAGCATGTTTATATTCAATGTAAACATTCTACCCACTCCGTTGCCTTTTGCAACCAACCTACACTTGTCTTTAAAGTCTTCAACATAACAACCATCAGGGTTAAACCGAACCTGCAAACCCTTCTCAATCATCTGGCCAACTGAAACCAGATTCTTTGTTATGTTTGGAACATGAAGTACATCTGTAAGGTACTTCACTTTGCCATCCTGCATAGACAATGGCACATCTCCAACATGGGTAATTGGATGAGCAGTGTCATCCCCTGTTTCCACAAAACCTGGTCTTTCAAGGTTTTTCATCTCCTTGAACCACTCCCCATGACTTGTCATGTGGTTTGAAGCACCTAAATCAACGTACCATAGATCATCTTTATGTGCTTCTTCAACATTTTCAGACATGGCATTAATGACATGCTGCATAACAAACAACCTTTCATTATACTCATTATTTTTGCTCGAGGATGCATAGTTGTTTTGCTGCAATTTCCCATTTTGCATGTCAGCCTGCTTCTTATAACAATCTGCCTACACATGTCCAGGCTTACCACAATAAAAGCATCCACATGTATCATTATGCTACCTTTGCCAATTTTCTCTTCCACCTGCGTGTTGTTGTTGTTGTGAATTCTGGGACTGTTGTTATTACTGCTACTGGCCATAATTCAGATTACCTGTTCGGCCACCTCCTTGGCCGCGTCCACGGCCTCCTCTACCTCGTCCTCTTCCTGAACTTGTGTAGAAGGCCTGTTGCTCTGAACTGTTTTTATTTTATGAAGACTTGGTCTTCACACCCAAGCTCTTCTCTTCTATAATCAACATAGACACCAAATCTGTGAAATTGGAAATGTTTTCCCGAGTCTGAATAGACATCTTGAACACCTTGTATTGTGGCCCGAGACCACGTAGACAAACTTCCACCTTGTCATCTCATCATCTACTAAAACGCTAATAGATGTAAGGGATTCCACAATACCCTTGATCTTTCAATGCATAGTCATTTCATAGACATACTCTTTTTCTCCACAGTATGAAGTTCATTCTTCAACTGTATCTTTCGTGCCTTGGTATTCGTTTCATAGAGTTTTACCAAGGTGTCCCACGCCTCCTTGGGGGACTTGGCATCCTATATGTGCCCAATCATAGTGTCCTGTATACTGATAGAGAGCCAATACATAACTTTTCTGGCTCCTTGGTTCCATTCCTTGAACTCTTTCACATCTACAGCAGTCGGATTGATCTCAAGTATCTCCGGTGCCTCTTCATGCTCACCTTCTATGTAGTCCCAATAACCCTTTCCCCCATAAGGAAATTTGTCAACCTGAATCTCCAAGCATGGAAGTTGTTCTTATCAAGATTCTCAGCAATAATCTGGTTTATGCCATCATTTGACATCTTGCCAGACACACAAATTTACCAGAACAGCACTCTGGTTTGTCCTGCACAAACTACTATATTTTCTGCAGCGGTACTGTACTACACTCAAATGTCACAACCAGTGACCTCAATGTGCATACATACACCCAATGGCAATTGTTTGACCTTCTTGCAGCACACACAATGTCTACATAACCAATCTGTCTTCCTACAGTTCTTAAAACAGAGTTCTACAGAGAATCGATGACTTACCTGTTGTGCTCAAAATCGCATGCTTTCTGAAAAACGGAGATCGTAACGCGCTCAAAAATGCGTTTTTGGGGCCCAAAAAACTTTGTCCAATAGGACCTTATAATTTCCCTATAGCTTTACTCCCGCGAAGAAAGCTCCTCAATCAGAGATCGTTTGCCGGTGCCTCCCGTAGAGCTCCCGACAAGGGTGTAGCCTCACCAACACAATTAGGGAAGAGTAGATGAAGCTATTACCCTAATACCGCTTCCTGTGCTTCTCTTGCTTGTAGCTCAGCCCTTAGCATGAACCTAGCTCTGATACCATGAAAAGATGCAGGGGAGAAGAGAGCTTGAGCTCTTGCAAGCATACACACACTCACAAAACCCTAGAGGAGAACACACAAGGTGAGAGGCTGAAAATCTTTTTCTTCAACACTCAACACACCATATACAAAGATAAGAGTACACACAATATGAAAGGTACTCAACCAAATACATACTAGGGGTCTCTATAGTGTGAACCCAACTAAAAATGAGCTGGCACTATAACTATGCCAGTCTCTAGAATAGCTGTCACACAACCTGTCATCCCACTGGTCGCATATCACCCATGATCTCACCAACCATGCCAGTGGTGTAAGTGTGGGGCCTATCCCCCAGGCGGGTCATCAATGTCCACCACCTCACTAGATGAGCTCGATATCTCAACACTTATCATCACTGTATTCACCTCTATTTTGCGAGTGTATGTGAGCTCTGTGGTCTGCAATGGCAAGGCTTGGTCCTTCCACAATCTCGTGACGTATGCATGCCACAACTCTCAACATACGGGACTGCAATCAACATGAATTGCAATGAATAGCTTCGTTGCCGCCTCCTTCAAATCCAAAGCTATGGAAATCCGGATCTTCGTGGTCGCCATGTGTTGCGGCCACATCCCCAATAGGGGGAATATTCACTCACACGACTCTCAATGCAAGAAGATAAAAGAATCAAAAAAGTAGAAGAGAGATAACTATTGTATATCATTTCTCGACATAATACATAAATATAAAGAGGTATTGTGCCCCTTCATGGCACACACACACACCCATTGGCACCACCTCTTAGGCTAAGGGTATGTTTCCACTTGGCACACCCACTACAAGGATCTCATTGTGCTCTTTTTAATTTTGAGAAATCTTATGTGATAGAGTTGACTAGGGCTTTCTAGAGGGCATGATGTACCAACAAATAGGTTTTCTGGAGGAGTGGATCCATGGTGTTTCAGACTTTAGTCGCCCTCTCACGGTCACGTTGTTGTCATTCAAGGAGCTAGAAGTGAACAATTTCCTCTTTCTCGCTTGGTCCAATAGGCTACCCTCTAGCACCTTACCTCTTTCTATTTGTCAATAAGGCTATGAGAAATTTTCTCTCAGCTCAGGAATCTAGGCTCCAGGGATTACTTCTCCCCATTTGTACATAGGAGGAGCTACTGCTAGACTCAAAGTTCTCTATGACACAATAGCATACTTATTTGGAGATATGGGGAATCCTCATAGAGTTGCAGAGGCAGTAGAGATCTTCTGTTGTGCATTAGGAGCATAGATCAACTGGCACAAGTCATGTGGATTTTGGGTTAGCTCTCTGCCCACCCTAACTTAGTATCCAGTTGAGGTTTTCCTAGTGGATCTCGAGGGGCACTCCAGTCCATTATCTTGGATGCCAGGTAGGCATTGATATCTCCCTAGAGTAGCAACTAGCCCCTCTTCCTCTATGCATTTAGAAGAAGCTTCTATAACGAAGTTTAGCAAGGATTTCCTTAGCCAACAGAGTGGTGGTGGCAAACCAGGTTCTTCTTACAACCATGTGGTATATTCCTTCCTATTGGGCCTTTTGTCGGGCTTGCATCGGTTAGGTTCAATAGTAGTTGATCCACAACTTTCTGGGTAGTAACGGGAGGCCTGCCCAGGCCAAGGTTGAGTCATGTCTTACTGTTAGCAACAAAGAGAGAAGATAGAATGCTAAGAATTCGTACGCTTTTTTGTCAAACTATCAAGTCTTGTGGCTTTAGTCATATGTGTGTCATGCGTGTGAGTTATGACATTTAATCATGCATATTTGCTTGAATATAAAAGAAGCACGAGTTTGCTTAGGGTTGGAAACTTGCAAGTTCCCAAATCATGTGTTTCTAAAGGACCTAACACAAAGACAAAAAATATCTAGACAATGCAGTGTTAAGAAAGAGGGTTGATGTTAGTAGTGGAAGAAAAGAATCGTGGGTGAGAATAATGGTCAATATGTGAAAAAAGAGAGAAAATTGGTAGGAAATCAAGGGAGGTGTAAAGAAAAAAATTGAATTGGAGAAAGCAAAGGGTGAGGGTTTTGTAGGAGAGTGCAAGGGTGAATAGTTGAACACTCAAAGAGTGTCAATATTTGTTCAAGGCTTTCTTGTATACATCATCCTTGGTAAGAATCATATCATTTATTGTGTTGAGTTGCTTGTTGACAATAATAAAGAGGCAAGTTGATTCTTTTTTATTTAGTGAGGCACTCCTCATACTAAGTTATTTCCATAAGGGATTTCTTTTATTGGCCTTTTTTGACTTGGACTTCATTTTTGGGGTAATTGGGATTTAAGAATTATAATCTATTCTTGTTCTTATGATCTCACGATAAGCTACGTATCCTTGACTATGAGGTTATTAGGCTGTCAAAATATCTTGTATTTTTGTAGTGTCTGCTACATGGGAGAGCAGACCAAGCTAATGGGTACTTTGTGCAATTTCCATCTATATGCCTCTTAGCTCTACTGAATGGTTTGGGAGCACCATGCATGTAAAAGTGGGCTCTAAACTTGATTGTTGGTTATTAAATGGGGCTCCATGTGCGGTTTCTTCTATTTGTGTATGGGCGCTTTAGTCTTGTAGTGCTTCTATTTGTGTTATGGGCGCTTTAGCCCTTGTAGTGCTTCTTGCACAAGAGATTAAAACATGGATCATATGTTGAGAATGTCTTCTTTGTGAGGTCTCTCTAGTCTCTTTTAGCTTAGGTGGCTCAAGACTTGGTGCTACATGGTATATTAGACCTTGGTGAGCATGTGGGTACACACAATTTTGAACTAATGGTTTTGCTAATAGTCAAGGAGCTCTCTTTGTAAACAAATAAGCCTAATTTTCTTCTTTTCCTTCCTTAAACTTTGCAAAACTTTTGAAAAAAAATTGTCATGTCATGCCAGTCATGCTAGTCATAACATACGAGTGTCGTGGAAAAAGGTTGATTACATTTCTTAGTGATGCCCTCAAATGGTATCCTTTCTTTAGTGTTGGCCTTGTCAAACTTGCATAAATTCTTTGTCTTTAAGGTTCTAGCTAATAATGCATCTTGATGATATACCATTTCCAATCCTAATGCATTGAAAACCACTTCTTTTTGGCAGCCATTTAGAAGTATGAAATTTCCATTGTTTGTGGCCTTATTGTAGAAGGATACATACTTGACCACCATTTTCAAATCAAGTCCCTAGGGCTAGTACCTAAGGATTGTACCAAAGCTATTTTCGACTAGCACATGTACACATGGGAGTTTAGGCACATAGATCTTGGGCATGGGCTAGTGTGGGCATATCTTTAGAGTAAGTGACTATATACGTCACTTATTAGACAGCTTTTGTATGATTATTACCTTTTTGACATATTATACATTGTACCTTTCTTGGAGATTATGGCCCAAACTTTCATGGATGATTTATTGAAGACTTTCCATGTTTAGGTGGCTACTCTCTGTTAAATGAGGGAGAAGATGCTCTACACGCTCACATAGACACATGCACACACAGTGACATACAAGCTCAGAGAGAGAGAGAGAGAGAGAGAGAGAGAGAGAGAGAGAGAGAGAGAGAGAGAGAGAGAGAGAGACGAAGCTTGATGCTGGAAAGTACTCGATGATAATGATTAAAAATGAGTGGAATACAAGAGTACTAATGGAAGCCCTAGCCCTAGGGCTGATGTGGCTAACACACGAGTGTATTCACACGGGGAAAAACCCTTGCTAGTATAGGGAAAAAAGTGCTTGTCCCCTACCAGCATAGAGGAAAAAGTGGTCGTCCCCTGCCAGCATAGGGGAAAAAGTGGTCGTCCCTTGCCATCACATGATAAAAAGTGCATGTCCCTTGCCAACACAGGGTAAAAATTGCCCTTCCCCTACCAGCGCAGGGTAAAAAGTGCACATCCCCTCCTAGCACAGGGTAAAAAGTTCTCGTCTCCTGTCAGTACAGGGTAAAACGTGCTCTGCCAGCACAGGGTAAAAAGTGCCCATACCCTGCTAGCACAGGGTAAAAAGTTCTCGTCCCCTGCCATCACAGGATAAAAATTTCCCATCCCTTGCTAGCATAGTGTACAAAGTGCCCGTCCCTTGCTAGCATAGTGTACAAAGTGCCCGTCCCCTACTAGCATAGGGTACAAAGTGCCCGTCCCCTACCAGTATAGTGTAGAAAGTTCTCGTGTGTAGGGCTATTCACACCAAGTACTTCTAGGTTAACTAGGCTGACCAACCCTAGAAAGAGTTTTGGTAACAGGGTACAGGGTATAACAAACTACCCTAGAAAGAGTTTTGGTAAGCCCATACTACATTAGCTTGTGTAGGCACTTAGATCAAGACAATCTCTCTTGCATGGAGTATTTCCTAACATAATGATAATGCACCTGAATGTGATGTGTTTGCAAGCACGATTGCATATGTGCTTTGACTATCAATGGTGGTAGAAGATAGCTATCCAATTCCAAGATTTACCGATAGACGGCGGAGCCATACACATTCAACAATAGCTGTGAATGATGCGTTGTGCTCAGCTTCACAACCAAAAGTGGCGATTGTTAGAAACAGTTACCACTATTGGACACCTTAGTGTTGGAACATCATGCCCCAATAATAGCTTCATTGCATGCCAATGCCAAAGTTGGGGCAATGCTAAAATTTGCTCAACTGTGACACTGTATACTGAGTTTCCAGACAGGTATTGCATATGGAATAAGGCATCTGACATTTTGCTGATAAAGGGCAACTTCAAAAGCTTCATTGGAGGTAGTAGGATAGCCCCCTTGATTGCTATAAACTGGATACTTAAATTATGCAAAAGCCCAATGTCTGAACATCAAATACTGAAGGTTTGCTGACAAGGTAAAACCAATGGAAGCAATTGAATGGTTGATCATTGATCAAGTACAACAATTGAAGCTGAAGTTGAATGCTAAATGTTTAAGTGCTAATTGAGAAAAGACAAAGGCTGATACCATGCCAAGTTAACAGATGAAACTTATTAGTTGTCCACGTAGAATCAATGGACACAAAAGTCTAATGCCAAAAGGAGTGCCAAATGGCTTACCAGGCAGAATCGACAAACTCGGAAGTCTAATATCAAAGTTGAATGCCAGTATTCAAATAGCAACAACAACAACAAAAACAACAAAACTCGACAGATATTGAAATCCAATGTTGAAAGCTTTTGAAAGCTTGAGTTGAGTGTAGTGCTATTGTGTGGGGCCGGCCATAATGTACATCATCATAAAGAAAAGGTGACCAATGTACAAAGGAGGTAGAAACCTTAGATATATGGAAAGTGAGAAGTGTAAGAGCTTACCCAGGCTTGTGGGCTGGTGAAGATGAATGGATGTACGGCAGCGTAGATGTAAAACACTAGCAATGTACACGAAGCTTCATGACTTTAGAGACTAATGGCTAGGAGATAATGGGTCTATAGCCCAAGCTCTGAAAAAAGCCAACATGTGGCCATGATAACAAGGAGAGCGTCAAAGCCACTCGAGGCAAGAGAAGGCATGAATGTTGATGGCAGGTGCCAATAGTCAAATGCGTAGAGGCTTCAAAACCAAGACACTGAAACCGAGGCAACAAACCTTAGCTCTAGTACCAATGCTGGATGAGGGAGAAGATTCTCTACACACTCACACAACACACACAGTGACAGACAATCTTGGAGAGCAAGAGAGACGAAGCTCGATGTTGGAAAGTTTGATGATAATGATTAGAAATGAGCAGAATACAAGATTACTAATGTGGCTAACACACAACAGTGTTTTCACACGAGGAAAAAACCCCATGCCAGCATAGGGTAAAAAGTTCCTGTATTGTGTAGGGCTGTTCACACCAGGGACTTCTAGGTTAACCAAGCTAACACTCTCTCTATGATGAGTAAATAAATAATTCGATCAAGAATTCACTAAAATATTGTAGATACTAACATCTTTCCACCATCCTTACATCTCCACTCCATCTCTTTTTTTGAAGAGACAACAAAATAAGAAAATGACTTTTGATTGTTGTAATCTCATCAACACGTGCAATGATATTCCTATCTCCCCACAACCGTCACATCTTCAACATACCGCCACTTGGAATATATTGCATGGATCCTCTTCCGTGTGCATCATAGTTGTGCTATCACCATTGTAGTATTTAAGTCTTGGGGATAAAAAGGTGGGACATTTCTTGAGGGTTAATTTTAATTGTTGATAGTGTAACCTACTTTTTATGAAAATTCCATTGAAAGTGTTTGGGGTGTGCCTTTTTATTTTTGGTTTGTCTTCTTCTTTATATCCTTCTTCTATTTTCTCTCCTCACTATTTTGAACAGCTAGGTATTGCTGATAGTGTTGTCTCATGAGGACTCCCACTCTAGGCCTTATATACAATGGCTCTCATGTCCTATTAAATAAAGAACCACGATAAGGATGAATGATCTATTAAGAGTGTGAATTTTGTAGCAGGCTTGTTACTAAGTTCCCCAAGGAACATGTTGAGGTAAGGCAATAAATGTTACTTATAACAAAGAATAGAAAAACACTTAATGGATATGCTTAATGTGTATCCTTAGCAAAAATCTTACTTCCTAGAGGAAGCCTGTGATGATAGTAGCTCCACCCCCTAACAAAAAAATGAAAAAAGTATATTCTGCAAAGAGAGAGAGAGAGAGAGAGAGAGAGAGAGAGAGAGAGAGAGAGAGAGAGAGAGAGAGAGAGAGAGAGAGAGAGAGAGAGAGAGAGAGAGAGAGAGAGAGATGAGAGTGTGGAAAGTTAAAGTTAAATCATAAGAGAGGGTAAATAATACAATAAAAACATTACATAAAATAGTGAAAATAAAAACATTGTAATGATAATTATAAAATGAATCCTAATAAAGAATACTAAAATATGTGAAGAAATATCACTAAGATCAAAATGAGATAGCTTGTCTTCATCATTGGCTATTTTTATGAGAGGACTGGATAGCACATTAGGGAAACTTCATGTTCCATGCAAGTTTCTTTTAGGCTCTAGTGATTGGAAACATGCATCATGTTTTTATTTATTTCATCTAGTTAGTTGACTTATAAGAGGAATAAGTTGGTGTAACAAATGCTTTAGCATTAACTCCCTGCACTAGCTTATCCAAATCAATGTATTATCCAAAGGCTACATGCAACACATCACTTTGTACATTACTTATGTGTATGATTTAACAACAAATGCACTGTTGTAGATTGCTAAAGTGTGAGCACTACGTAGATGCTTCACACATAGGTGGAGGTCTGATTCTGTAGTAAGGATTTTTTAAACCTTGACTAACAAGGTTGGGCAAACAAAATTACGTATAGAATTAGTCCACAAGTACCTAATTATGCAAAATTACATAGCACAACAAGTAGCTAATTGTGTAAACAAGTAGCTAATTATGCAAAAACAAGGTAACTAGTACAGACACATTACAAGGTAACTAGTATAAACACATTCCAAGATCAAGTTTTTATCTTAACACATCATCTTAGCAAGGTAACTAGTATAGACACATTATAAAATCAAGTTTTGATCTTCACACATCTTAACAAGGTAACTAGTATAGACACATTATAAGATCAAGTTTTGATCTCAACACATTATGTGGTGTTATAATTTATTGTAAAATTAGGGGATATTGAATCCCATTAACATGAAGAGTGTATATATATGCTATGTTGTCTAGTAAAGAAGGGTGAAACATTATGTTGGTGGTTGCACCTTATCATTTAATTGTTTGAACAAGACTAGGGGTGAGCAAAATGGAAACTCTTCACACATTCACATGGAGGAGACTAATAATCATATTTACATTAGGTTATTAGAGTAAACAATAGTGCCAAGAATGGTTGGTTGATGAGGGTGTCAAGTGTGTAAACCTTATAAATAAATTAGCCTTAGAATTAACACTAGCTCCAGTGTTTAAGGAGAAAATGAATCATTCATAAGATCAAAGAGCCTAGTCTTTATAGTTTTGTGGGGATTGCATATCTTAAAACCAATTGCACTACCCTCTACACCAAATAGTTGGTGAATTCAAAGAGGAATTAATTTCATGTGCCATTGACTCATTCATAAGATCAAAGAGTTAAGTTTTTCTAGTTTTTTGGGGATTGCATATCTTAAGTTTGGACACTGACAAATTCCATCACCCCATGCACCTAATAGTTGGTGAATTGAAAGAGGGTTTTTGTGGGGATTTCTTTTCTCTAGCTTGGACAGCCAATTGCACTGCCCCATACACTAAATAGTTGGTGAATTCAAAGAGGGTTTAATTTCATATGCCAAGAGATTCGATCATTACAAGATGGTGGTTTTGTTCTAGAAGGTCTCTCAAATGTGAAAAGGTTGGAAGATCTTAAGGAAGATACACATTGTTGCCCGATTCTTCAACTCTTCATGCCAAGACTCCACAAAAAATGCATATTTTAACTAGAATTTATGCTATAGCTATTGAGCATATTAAGATGAAATTACATTTGCATATGACCTAGTTGATTATGGCATGTGGACAAATACAAGGAATTCATAGTGATAAGCTTCTAAAGGAGTAGTCAAGGATGTATATACAATGATTATACTTACATGCATCCATATTATGCTTGTGAAGATTTTACATGCACAATGCTTATACATACATCCATATTATGCTCGTGAAGATTTTACATGCTCTATGGATGCCATTAGTTTTTTCCATGTAAGCATATGTGTGTGATACTTCTATGTATACTCCAATTCACCAGCCTAGAATAATACTACAAGAGATCAAAGTATTCTTACATTTAACCACCTTTTCATTAAGTTGGGACCAGTGAGAATTAATCATAGAGTTTGGGATTAGAGATACTAATTCTTCTTAGCCACCATCATGATCAAATAAAAATATTTTGTGTTGGAGAGAGAGAGAGAGAGAGAGAGAGAGAGAGAGAGAGAGAGAGAGAGAGAGAGAGAGAGAGAGAGAGAGAGAGATTGTCCCTTGTTTTCTATGAAATTCAGCCTAGTCCTACTTGTTTTCTAGGGATTAGGGTTTTGTCCTCATGTTTAAAAAGGTTAAGGATTTTTGTCTTATTTTGTAGGGTGCGAGAGTTTTCATCTATTTTCTAAGGCTAGGGCCTTGGACATTGTTCTTTTCTGGATCATCTTTCCATTTTAAATGGAGGTAATGACACATTTGAGTGCAAAGATCCTCCTCAAGGTTGTGAGTGGAAGCCTAGCTTTCCACTTTATAGTTCCTACATTAGTAGCTATGGTTGTTACAATGCTACATCAAAGCACACATGGGCAAGAAGGATTTATCTATTTATATGATGGTTCTCTCATTTGTGGAATAGCAAGAAGACCTATCCTTGTGAAATGGGCAAGAAGGAGTATATTTTTCTAGGGATTGAAGTTTGGCAAGAGTCAGAGTATATTTTGATTTGTCAACTTGGAGAGCCTAGAGAGATGCTAAAGGCCTTTGGGACGTCTGATTGTAAGTCAGTTGGCACTACCATGGAGGTTAATGTGCAGCTTTCTACATAGGATGTTTCTCAATTGGTGGATGTGAATGAGGACAAGAAAATCTTGTGTGAGGAGTCTCATTTTTCTATGTAACACACATGGCTGGACACCAACTTTGTAGTTGGGGTATGAAAAAGTTCTGAAGTCAGTCAAGGAATGGTGGTGGCCATCCACATTACCAAGATGTGAGGATGCATAATCATGAAGGTACACCTTTTCAAGGTTATCATATGGATCAAATTTCTCATGGAAATCTCTCATAGCTTCCCCCCTGAGTAATCTTTTAAAGAAGAATACCCTATTTCAATAGTCTGCCAGGTGTCAGAACGCTTTTGATAAGCTGAAGACCGCCTTGGTAACCAATCTCGTTTTGAAGTTGCCAGATTTCTCTCTACCTTTTGAGGTAGTAACTGATGTCACTGGTTTTGCCCTGGGAGGTGTGCTCATGCAGGAAGGTCACGCAGTGGCCTATGAATCCCGAAAACTCAGAACACATGAGAGAAATTATGCTGTCCATGACCTGGAGCTACTTTCACTACTCTATGCCTTGAAGTTGTGGAGACATTACCTACTGGCCCATAGGAACCTTAATTGGACCACCACAATCCAAAAATTTATGAAAATCTAGACCCTTAGGCTAAGGTCCTTTATACACATTTTCAATTAATTCCAATTGCACATTGGAAAGTTCTTTTTGAATTTTTGTTTCACGGGGGAAACCATTTTAGACACTAGGAGGATTTTTATATCCAAAAATATCTCAATTTTGGATTACCTCTCTCTAGACATTTTCTCTCTCCAGAGGTCAAAATAGGGTAAAACATGATCTTTCTTCTATTTCAGAGAGGGAAATAATTACAAGATCAGAAGGGGAGGTTCTTACTCCTTTACACCTCAAAAGTAGGAGGGAGGAATCTTACAGGATCCCACACAAAAGCCCGATGGTTTGCTTCATCCTTTACCCATTCCGGAGGGTAAATGGACTCATATTACAATGGATTTTATCATGGGTCTTCCTACCACCAAGAAAGGGTGGGAGAACATTTATGTTGTGGTTGATTAGTTGACTAAAGCTACCCATTTTGTGCCTACAAAAAGTGAGATAATTGGCATCTATGATTGCATGGCAATTTATGGAATATGTGTTTCAGATGCATGGTATCCCACAACAAATAGTGAGTGACCGGGATGTTAAATTCATGGTGGGCACATTTTGGTGTACATTGTTTGAGAGCATGTGTACTCAATTTAATTACGGCCTATCACCTGGAGATTGATGGTCAAACCAAGAGGGTTAATAAATGGCTTGAGACTTACTTAAGGCATTATTGCTATGAGACACAAAATGCTTGGGATGATTGGTTGCATTTGGCTGAGTTTGCCTACAATAGAACTTACCATGTGAGCATTGGAATGTCACCTTTTGAGGCTATGTATGGGTACATGGTACATGTGCCAACTATAGCATTTAAGAATGACAACGTGAATCCCAATGCAAGGAATGAAGTTGAAAGAATGCAAGCTCTTTTGCAAACATGCAAAGAGAACATCAAGAAGTCTCAAGAGAAGATGAAGCATTATGAAGATGCACATCAAAGACCATTGGAATTCAAGGAGGGGGATTATGTATTCTTGAGGATTCCCAAGACACGTTATGGTTCCCTCAAAGGAAACACTAATACAAAGCTTGCACACCACTTCTATGGCCCATACAAGGTGGTGAGAAGAGTTGGTGAAGTAGCCTATCAATTTCTACTTCCATCTACTACTACAAGAATTCATAACGTGTTTCATGTGTCTCATTTGAAGGAATATGTTGGACCGGAAGTGCAAGTCTTGGATGAGCTACCTCCTATGAATGAGGATGGTATGGTGGAGTATATTCCTGAGAGAGTGTTGGGCATGGAGGAAAGGGTACTTTGCAATTGTTCTTTGCGCGAATACCTTGTCAAATGGAAGGGATTACCTCAAGATGAAGCTACATGGCAGCCCGCCCATATATTTGATGGTTATGAGCACTTGCTGAATGCCTCTGAGGGTGAGAATTGAGCCATGTGATAGTGAATATGCTTGCTGTAATAATGTTTTTGAGATTCACTTTTTGGAGGCTAATTTGATGCTCAATTGGGATGCTATTGATATATTCACTTCATGAGGAGTGTGTATTGCATGATGCTATGTTTTGGTGGTTGTTCGGAGAGCATTACATTGGATTATGATTCTCTTAAGCATGTCTATGCTCTCTTGGATAGTTTTGCTACACGGTGCATCCACATGTATATAGTGGACATCCTCATACCAATGAAGTCGAAGAATGTTTCGAGGGCGAAACATATTTGGGTGGGGATGGTTTGTAATGTGGTGGTGGCCATGGGTCCATGGGTATGTTCATATATTGGGCTTGGGGACTAGGCTTATGGGCATGGACATAAAAATTTGGGTGTGAAATGGGCCAAGGTATATAAGTCAATGGCTCATAGTTGTAAGGTACCTTTTTGATATCTTTCATGATACATTACCTTGATGCCTATGGCTCAAGAATCCATGGTGAGCTTCTCCCATATGAGATCTAGGATGGTGACCAACACTCATGTTGTTTAATCCATGTAATGAGTGGGTCTCTTTCTTGCACAAAGTTGTATTCCTCATGAGCTCTACAATGTGATAATATCACTTACACCTTGGGTGATACTATAACTTACTAAAAATATAAAGAATAAAAAATATTAAAAAGAGATACATACATCATCACATGGGAAGAAGACCTAGACAAATAATGAAAATAGAGGGAAAATAATCATTTAAAGAGAACTAAAACCAAATTTCTATATTTTGCTACCAAATTTGTGTCGTGTTTTCTCTCTAAGCTAGAGAGATGTATGCATTCAAGGTATATGGTGTGTTATGATTATATCTTAAGGCATGTGGGAAGATTACTTCAGCCCATCAAACACTATTAGAAACCTAGTGCATAGGATTATGTATTGTGTATCAACTTCTAATGTATATGATTACAATAAGGGTGTAAAATATTTACCTTATTAGTAATATGTGTTGTGTATCAACTTCTAATGTGTTTGATTTACAATAAGGGCGTAATTTATTTGCCTTATTGATATTGAACATATAGGTGATGACACAAGTTGCTTACAAGTTTATGTGAGCTATACCTATTTTTTTGTTACCCTTGCATATAATATAAGTGAGGGACCAAGTTATTAATGTGCCTTGTTAGCACTCTTTACTATTAACTAGTATGAGATAAATAATTGATAGCAGAAGATTATGATTTAGTAGACTAAGAGTTAAAGATATATGTACAATACCCTTAAGTTATTTATTTGAGTTTATCTCTTCATGTCCTCTCCACTACCTAATAGACTTTATTTAATATATTATTCAATCTACAATCTTTCTTCCCTCTTTATATTCATTAAATTATTTCTTGTTGTGGATTTATTATGTGAATTTTCAAGTTTCTTTGTGCTTGAAATGTAGTAAGTTTTCCTTTGTGGAGAAATTTTATGCTCTCATTTTTCTTTTTTTTACTAGTCTTTGGTTTAAGATAGCTAATGATTTTTTATTTTTTTTGAGCCTTCCTAGAGGTGTAATGAGTTCTCTCTCTCTCTCTCTCTCTCTCTCTCTCTCTCTCTCTCTCTCTCTCTCGGAGTCTTCTAAAAATGAAAAAAAAAGGTTTTAAGATCTCAACATTTTTTGTTCTTATCTCATCTTATTCATGGAAATACTACATAGCCGTGTGCATTGTTAGTAATTAACGTTACAGCTACATTGAATAGATAACAAGTCTAATTATGCCGTGTTTTTTTCCTCTCAAGATGAATGATAACTTGTAATCCACCCCAAAGTATGATGTCTTTTTGTACTCAACCACACATAACATGCTCCCAAAGATGATGATTATAAATAAGATTTAAATAATATGTAACATTAATAAAGAAGTAAAAAATGATGTGCTAATAGTGATGCCTTCTAGAACATGAAATAGGATTGGGGAGAATCTCTCAATCCTTACAGTAAAGGACTCTTATTATTGTAGCACAATCATGTGCTGCCTTGTGGAAAGTAAGGAAATTCCATTTCTACACTACATAATAAGTGGGTGCAGAATATGGATTTTATAAATCTTACACAAGCTGAGGGTTGTTGGTGCAAAAAAACATGTTTATGTACAGAAAAAACCTTGTTACCTTCAATTGCTATTCTTTAGGAGGGAATCTCTTATAAGATGCTTAATAAGGCATTTACACACTAATTTAAGGTCCAAAGCTTGAATCAAGGTTTGCATGCCCATCTTCCTAACGTTTATAGGCTTTATCCTCCCCGATTTGGAGGTGAATTCCACTTCATGCCCATCATGTGGTGACATGGAGCTCTCACCATACAAGCAACTTTTTTGCACGCCTAGATCTTTTGTTGTCACCTATGACATATGTGTTATAAGGGTTATATGATATATCTTTGAATTTTTTTTGAGAGGAACTTGATTATTATTTGTGAAACAGAATAAAAGCAAATATATATTTACAATCACATCGGCAAACATGTGTGTGTCATATGAATAAGTAACCAAAAAAGCAAGATTCTTAAGGTAGCTTTAGACACTAGGCCCTAGAGTGCCGAGTGGTTAGTGAGATCTCTGGTTTATGGGTATATTATTATGACATATCTGGAGGGTGGAGTCCCTCATGCTAGAATGGACTCGAGGAAGTGTGTAGCCCTAGAGGGATGGTATATATGGATGTTGGAATGGAGTCAATAGTGTGGAGCCCTAGGGATGGTATACATGGACGTTGGAATGGAGTGCCCTAGGGAGGGATAGGATATGGATGAAGTAGTGTGAACTTTGAAGGACAAAATGATTAAGGTATAATTAATTTAGCTACATGATGGGACAAAGTGCGTACCCATGATGGCAAAAAAAAATTTGGGGGGAAATTTTCTCTAATTGGGAATTTGGCACCCCAATTCTCCTTTCGATAATTTTAATGCTTTTTTTAATATTTGTTTCCTTTTGTGGGAAAATTTTCTATAATTGGAATTTGGTATCATGAAATAATCCAAATTAAATTTGATTTTTTTTCTTTTCCCTTCCTGCATGGAGCCTGCACTATTGGTGAATAGATTCTATTTTGTTTATGGGAAAATTCAGTCCACCAGTTCAAGAAAGTGTGGTGTTGTTTTCATGGACAAGTATTGTTCTAGGTCTGGACAAATATATATGTGTGTGCACAAGTTTGTACATAAAAGTTCATGAATGCCAATAGTGTATGTGACACCACTATATAATATTAGGCATAGAAATGCTTTTGAAAAGGTGGCCAATAATTTCATTTCACAGCAAATGAAGAAGCCTTTTCCTTAGAAATGCATATAGAATATCTAATATCATTGGGTTTGAGGTTGGCCAGTGTTTCTTAAGCACTGAATTCAAGGAACAAACAAACAATGAGCTGCTTGAGTTGGAAGAGCTTATGATGTGCTCGGAGGAGTTTTCTTTTTCACATTGAAAGTTGTATCACATTCAAGCCTTGTTAGACCCCCAAAGGGAATGCAAGGGAGTTGGGTTTGCCCCCCTTTTTGGAAACCATATTGTCGTGTTTTTCATTAGTATGGCCCATATGATATAGCATGGATGCTTGGTAAGCTAGAAGCATTAAGCATAAAGGCTCATTGAGTACATGAATATAGAGGCCCTAATTTAAGTGTTATATTCAATTAATTTGAAGTTTGGCATCTAAGAAAACAGTTTGCTTGATAGGAGTAGGCAAGACCAATACGTTGTTAGGCTAATGTTGATGGACTCCCCTAGGTGAGAAGGTAATTTGTATGATAGGGATATGGGGTTGTGTGCAAACTAATAGTGATGGACTCTAGTGGTGTATTCTTTTAAATGAGGTCTAATTGTCAATACGGAATAGCAATTGGTAGATGGTTTATTAATCTACCATCATATTTTTGAAGATGCTCAAACCATATGGAGATTGAGAAGTGGAGGTGGGAAGAACAGTCTTTAAAAATAGGGTATTAGTGTTTTTTTAACAGGGCTGGCTAAAGGTTTTTTGTAGCCCTTATTTCAAGGATAGAAGTTTCACAAATTTAAGTTGATATACAATTTCCTTTTTTGTACATATTTTAGTAATGAAAAAAAGATGTTGAATTAAAGAGTTGTCATTATTTTGTCTTACTGCCATTGGTGGCTAGTTGTTTGAACCACCATGTCCTCAATGCAAGGAATTCTGAATCCTTGGGCCAAGAATGGCAAGTATATCAATTTATTTTTTCCATGCCTATTTTGTCCAAGCTCTTTGTCCTAAGACCTTTCATGTTAATAGTCATGTTGTCATATTTTTTAGGTGCAGCAATATCCTATAGTTCATTGTTTGACCTTTTCTGTGCAATGATAAGGCTTTTTTTATCCTTTTTCCTCTAAACCTTGAGATTTTATATTGCATCATTAGAGATTAGAAAGGGAAATAAGTCCAAATAAAGTGTGGCCTTTGTCCTTCACTAAAATTTTAATCCTTTTAAAACATCCAAATATTGATAAAATTTTGGGCTCTCTCTCAAGGCCTCTTCACCTACTTACATTTCTCTCTCTCTCTCTCTCTCTCTCTCTCTCTCTCTCTCTCTCTCTCTCTCTCTCTCTCTCTCTCTCTCTCTCTCTCTCTCTCTCTCTCTCTCTAGCATTTTCTGGCTTCTTTACCTCTTTTTTCTTTACTTTGGATTAGTAAGGCACTCTAGCCAATGGATACCAATATCAACTTAAAGAATTTAATTAATAGGGGAAAATCTTCAAGTTTGTTAAGAAATTGTTAATCATTCTTGCATCGTGATGTTTTCTGTTGGGTCCTAATCTAGGTCTTTCTAGGAAAGTGCTAGTATGAGACAAGAACTCACACGTAGGCTTAGTATTGATTTTTGGTAAGAGCTAGTGGGCCTTAAGCTTAAAGGGAATCTTAGCTAGAGCTAGTGGAAAACCACTTGCTAACCAAGGATAAAAACATAGTTTTTGAAATTTGCACCCATAAAAAATTGGAACCTTCACCCATTAGCATGGTGGTGAATTGTTTCTTTCTTTTTTTTTCATCTCATTGTCTCTTTTTCCTTTCTATACTCCCTTTTCTTCTTCTTGTTTTTCTTCTCAAATAAGATTTTACTTGCCTCATCCTCCTTGAGACCTACCTCATCTCCCTCTCCATAAAAATACATGAAAAAAATTTCTATGAAATTGCAAATCTTTAAACCCATAAACTAGGCTTAAATTTGATGACATTAGAAAAGCAATCAAATAGAAATCAAACCCCAGTAAACACCATGTACATGGCACGTCTATATGAAATGCGATATGGGAAAGGCCTTAAATGCAGTCATTAGGGCTTAAAGAGACATAAAATTTGCATATAGCCCTCCTAATAGTGTTACAAACATTGGACATAGTATGGCATTGGCATGCAAAATACTATGATAAAAATAACACACCAAAAGCATTGAATTGAAAAAGATGAGCACATAGAATGACAATTATCAGTGTAGAAAACACGATTACTCAAATTGTCTACCCACATTAATTTTTTTTCTTTACAGTGCATGCATCAAAGCGTTAAACCCTATTTTTGGTACACACTTTTTAGGATCCAGTATCACGGAGACTTGTTATAAAATGTATTATAGGTTGTGTATATGGCCAAGATAGGGGTGAGCAAAAACATTGACTTGAAGGTACCTTAAATAGAACCACAACCATCAAGCTTTTCAAGCTCAAAATATACTCCCTATGTAAGAGATAAGGATAAAAATATCAATTTTGGCCAGCACACCCTCATCCAAGTGGTTGATGCCCAAACCGTAAAATTTATCCAAGCCCTTGGATATGTTAGATCTAATGCACACTATCATGAAATGTGGATAAAACTAGATCCAAGAAAATATATGTTAGATCTCATGCACATTACCAAAGATTCAAAAAATAAGCTTAAATAAATTTACGTTATACATTTATGGTGTACAAATCCCCATGTTGAAAGCCCCAAATAAGGGGCGAAATCCCGTTTTTGGACCCTGGCACTGACCCGACAGGGGAATAGCTATTAGAACACCCCCTAGCTCCCTCATTCTTCCTCATTCTCCTCTTCAACCCAAAGCCTTCCAATAGAAGCTTCAAAAGCCTTCATTAGAAATAAAGATCCAGTCCTAAACTTGAAAGAAAGTGGAAGGACTCTTCAGCACCTGAAATTTTAGCAAAGTTGACTTGGAGGAGTTAAGGAAAAGGGTAAGTGGCTGCTGAGTCCCCACCCTTAATTGCAATTACCTACAACACAAGCAGCTACCATGCCATAACTGGTGGTGAATGCATTTTCAGCCACATCTTGTACTTGAATTTCAATTGTATTACTTCTTTCTTGTACATAATACACAGAAGTAGTCTAGGACTCGTGTGTGTGCTGTATGTGTGATTCTGCTGCACTCCTCTTTCTCTCTCTCAAAAACCCTAGCCCATAGGCGCATAAGTGTTCTTTAGTTGGTATCATAGCCTAGGGAACTGTAAATATCTTTTCTTTTCTAGCACATGTGTGCATGACTACTTGAATAGGGTAGAGCACCTAGATTCCAAAAGTGCACAAGTTTGGGATTGGGGAAAGTGAATATTTGAGTTCTCTTCATTGCACCTGGATTAATTGGGGTATATTGTGCTTCCCTACCCCACCAAACCCTTACCTCATCGTGTAAGGCTAAAATCCCTCACTTGCTCCTTGATCACTATATTTGTCATGGATTCATAACTCATTAATTTGCTTCTCAACATGACGGCATCCATGGACACGCAGGTAGCTAGAATGGAGGCTATATATGCCCGTCGACAGATGGAGTCGGCACCTCGAGCACCTAATATTTCATATTTGGAATCTAGTGTTAAACTATTCTGAGGACGAAGTGGTAAAACTTTCTCAAGGAAGATTTTTCACTCCTTTGGATGCACACAAGGTTATACTAGATGAGCATCACTTCCAATAAGTCCAGAAGTAATCATTCTCCATCTACATCTATGCGTAGTTGCTACGAGATGCTGTTCGCATAACCGCGCTGAGATAGTGTCCTTTTTGGAGTCCCTCTCCATCGATTCTCCAGACAATTCCTGCTTGCCTTTACTAGCTCGATGTTGGGGGACTACTGGTTTGTTGAGTTCTTCCTCCATGCCTTGTGAGGAATGAGTTCATCTATTGAAGCTAGAAGATGGACGGAGAATTAGTCACCAATTGGACCCACGAGATGGTTGCCATGTTGCTAGAAATAGGCGGTTCAGATATTTTTTAGCTCCATTTGGTGCATTCGACTTTGAGAGGTGCAACTCTCCAGTGTGGCGGGAAGACCACCCTAGGATGACTGCTGCAACGTCAGGGGACTACCGGTTTGTCAAGTTATTTCTCCATGCCTCACGAGGAACAAGCTCAATTATTGAAGCTAGAAGATGGATAGAGAAAGAGTCACCAATTGGACCCACAAGATGGTTGCCACGTTGACAACAACAGGTGGTTCATATATTTTTCAACTCCATTTGGTGTGTTCAGCTTTAAGAGGTGCAGCTCTCGTGGTGGAAAGACCACCTTAGGATGAGTGCTGCAAGGTAGTCTTGAATCAGTTTATTCTTGTGGATTACCAACATGAATTGAAAAAACACTGGGAGCATTTTATGTGGAAACATAACCAACTATCTTACTCATTTCTAGAGTCTTTTGCTCATGCTCCCACAAGGACCGTCCAATGACAAAAGTAGGTTGAGCAATTAATAGATGGTTTGAAAACATATTTGCACACAAACATTCATGCACATTATCCCTGTGATCTTTCAGATGGGGTTCATCTTGCTACAACCCTCAAGATGTGGAGAGTTCCAAGTCTGAGACTCAACAACAAAGGCAACAAAAAGGGTAGCACCCAAGGCCAAGGATGGTGAGAACAATGCAAGTGAGGGAGCCTTGGTGACTCGCCTCATCCCTGAAGAGCATCGTGCCAAGATGGCTGGGGGTGGACAATGCTTCTAGTGTGACTCCATCGAGCGCATCACAAAGGATTGCCCCAGAACCTTTGAGGAGGAGTAATCCACAGAGGAGTCTTCTTCAAAACTAGAGGAGCAGTCTGAGGAGATGGCTTCTTCAAAACCATAGAATGAGTGTGAAGGAGATGCATGTGCACATATCTCAACTATTTTCATTTCTCGCCGGGTCACACTCAGGGTGCTTCATTGCATCAAGCCACAAGTACAAACATAGGAAGTTTTCAGCCAGGTCTCTGAGGGAGAGTCTTCACAATTGCCATTTGCACTAAGTGGAGAATCTTTACCCTTCAATGGGTGATCGCTTCAGCTTGTGGGGTCGTGAGGACGCTTCTCACTTGCCATTTGCATTGGGTGGAGTATCTTCTGAAAGAAAGAGAAAACACAGGTTGTAGGCACAAGTACAAACTATAGAAGGCTATACACAGTTGATTATTACTGAAAATGAGTACGAGGGAATCCTGTAGGTGATTATGAGCATAAGAGACTGTTGCAAAAGCCAATGACCTCCAACAAATATGCAAAAGTGAGATGAGATATGAGAAGGGTGTGCACCCATATATATCTCTCATATGAGCAAGTCGGCTAGCTACAATAGGCCGACAACAGTCGTAAGGTATAAATATGCCATAAATAGCCCAAAAAGACTCATAAAAATGCTAGAAAAATCCTAAATGATGTCTACTAGATATGCTAATGCAAGGCCTCATAGAAATGACTAATACAAGCATGCTAGGGTACATGAAGACCTTCGAGAGCGGCTGATGAGAATTGGATGAGAACACTCATAGCATAGGAGATATCTGGACAGGTGTTGGCAAGGTAAAGCAATGAGCCAACAATCTGCCACCAGTACTCTGTGGAATCCACCAAGGGTGTATCATCCTCCTTGGATAACTTGGCATTGGGATCCATGGGACAAGAGAGAGGTGTGCAATCTAACAACCCATAAAGTGAGAGCAACTTCTTCACAGACTTCTTCTGAGAAATGAAGATACAATCATCTCTGTGCTAGGCCTCTAGCCCAAGAAAATAATGAAGAAGACCAAGATTAGTCATCTCAAATGTCTCTGAAAGCTTGGAATGAACCTGTGTTACCAACTCAGTACCTGAGCCAGAAAGGATGAGATCATCAACATACAAAACAATTACACAAATATCCCCATCAAAAAGAAGCACATAGAGATTGTTGTCTGCATATGACCTCTCAAAGCCAAGAAGGCATCAATCTTCTGCTGACACCACCACGAACGGGGTGCCTTTTTGATACCATACACATGTGTGTCATGTCCATAAATCACCAAATGAGTTCTAACGAACTCTCATCTTTCCACATTGTTCCACATCATTTCTCGTTATTCCACATTCTTTTACATCAATTCACATTGCTTATTCCACATCCAGTCATATGTATTCCCATCGTCTTCATCCATTCTCATCCAATCACATCATATTACATCTCATCCATTCTCATCCAATCACATCATATTACATCTCATCACATCTATCCACATCTATCCTCATCACATTTCATCCATTCACATCACGTCACATCCATTCACATCACATCTCATCCATTCACATCTACTCCGATTCACATCACATCTCATCACATCCGTTCACATCACATCTCATCCATTCACATCTACCTCAATTCACATCACATCTCATCACATCTGTTCACATCACATCTCATCCATTCATGTCTCATCACATCATATTCACATCACATCACATCCATTCAGATATCATCACATCACATTCATATCCATTCACATCTCATCGCATCCATTCAGATATCATCGCGTCACATTCACATCCATTCACATCTCAATCCATCCATTCAGATATCATCACGTCACATTCACATCTCATCGCATCCATTCAGATATCATGTCACATTCACATCCATTCACATCTCATCGCATCCATTCACATCTCATCACATCCATTCATATCTCATGACACGTATTCACATCCATCACATTCATTGCATCCACATCACATCACATACATTCCATCCACATCTATCCTTATCACATCACATTCATTCCATCCATATCACATCACATTCATTCCATCCACATTACATCACGTCCACATCTATCCACATCACATCTCATTCATTCCATCCACATTACATCACATCCACATCCACATCTATCCATATCTCATCACATCTATTCACATCTCATCACATTCATCCACATTCACATCTCATCACATTCATCCACATCCATCCATTCATTCACATTCACATCTATCCATTCATTCACATTCACATCTATCCACATCCATCCATTCATTCACATTCACATCTATCCACCTGCATCCATTCATTCACATGCACATCTATCCATATCCATCCATTCATTCATATGCATATCTATCACATCACATCTCATTCTCATCCATTTACATCACATCACATCTTTCACATATCATCACATCTTATTCACATCCATTTACATCACATCACATCCTTTCACATATCATCACATCTTATTCACATCCATTTACATCACATCACATCCTGTCACATATCATCACATCTTATTCACATCTCATCACATTCACATCCACATCTATTTACATCACATCACATCTCATCCTTATCTCATCACATTCACATCCACATCCATTTACATCACATCACATCTCATCCACATCTCATCACATCCACATCCATTTACATCACATCACATCCCATCCACATCCACATCCACATCCACACCCATTTATATCACATCACATCCCATCCACATCTCATCACATCCATAGCCACATTCATTTACATCACATCACATCTCATCACATCCATATCCACATCCATTTACATCACATCACATCTCATCCACATCTTATCACATCGCATTCACATTTAGTACCGTTTTCTACTTTCGATACTACCGACGATGGGACTTTTCTAAGTTTCTATCAATTGCTTGGCCTAGTTAAGGTGCTTTTTCTCGATGGATATTTTCATATTCTTTCTCAAATTTCTCAAGTGAAATATATTCGATATTCTTCTTTTTTAGTAAAAGATTCATGGGATTTACAAAATCAATTCTACCCATATTTCCCAATAAAATTAATAATGCTCAAAATTTCACTTTTGATAAATACTCGTAATTTTAATTATGCCAAAAATTCCTCTGTTACCATTTAATTACTTCGATCTCAAATATCATGGGAATTTCTCTTTTTGTATAAAAATAAATTTACCAAAATTTACTCTTTTCTCATAATCAATTAATTATGCATAATTACAAAAAAAAATATTTCTCATGAATATGATGAAAATCATTCTTTTTGCATAGGATGTCCAATCCTAGAATATGGTAGGAAGTCCTCTTTTAGCATTATGCATAAACATAAGATATGTATTATTTTCTGAAAATTTTACCATAGCTTCGCTGCGCCTGCTATTACTGATAATTCTCAATTTTTCTTAAAAGAGTAAAAGCTAGTAGTTCCTCTTTTATGCTTAAAATTAAACTATGAATTTAAATCATAATTTTAACCATAGTCATAAACTTAATTATGATTCCCTCATATGATTCAGCTAATTCCATTATTTCTCTTTTCCCAAATTGATAGGATAATCTATTTCTCATTTAGAATCAATCAAAGTAGTTTTTAACTACTTATAAATAATCTAAAATAAATAACCATTATTTTGTTAACACAAAATCATAAAAATATCATTTTCTTAACCTCTAGCTTATCAAGCCTAGAGTTTAGCTTTGAATTAAGAGACTATCATTGAGAAGCATCCTTTTTAAAGGGATTTAGCCATAAAGATGGCTATTCTTTTAGAGAGAGAGATTTACTTAAAGAAAGCATTATAATTAAGCATAAAGATTAACTTTCTCTTAATTAAGTATTAAGACTTTAAGGAAAAGCTTGATTTGAATGAAAATAATTGTGTAGAAAGCTTCTCAAGCTTGAGAGGGGTTGAGAAGAAGAAAGTCATTGAGATAAATTAGAAAAAACCATAAAATTTGATTTTGCCTCCAATTTTAGCTTGATTCTCTATTAGCAATGAAGCCCCCGACCAATCAATTGGTCTACCAAGAGGAGGAGAGCAACTCCAAGAGTTGTTGTAGAGAGAGAGAGAGCTCCAAGCTCTTAAGAGAGAAAAATTTAAGGGATAATAGAAAATATGATTATTTTAATATAATACTAGCATGGTATAGCTCCAATATTGTTTTGCAAATTATTAAGGGTCTATTATAGGTGAGGGAGGCCACTAACCAAGTCCAACTAGGTTCTAGAATTTTCCAAGTTTAGTTTGACTCAATTTGGACCAGTTTAGCTCCCTTTTTTATTTAGTTTGATCCAGGAGAGAGGAGAGATAAAAATATCATAATTTTTTTGAATTAAAAACCCTTCCACACATGTGAAAAAGGTGCCTACCTCAAGAGTCCCCCTCTCCTTACCAAGGTGTCAAAAATGCATCATTATTCTAAAATATCTCATTTTTAGTAATATCTCATAATTTTTAACTAATATGTACTCAGTCAACTCTTCATCTTATGTGAGAATTTACTCATTTTTAGGTATTTTCTTTTATTCTTTTGGATTTATCTCATCCCAAAACTTGGATTAATCCAATTTGCCCATTGGAACCTTAATTGAACCATAATCCAAAAATTTCTGAAAATGTAGACCCTTAGGCTAAGGTCCCTTATACACATTTTCAATTAATTCCTAATGAACCTTGGAAAGTTCATTTTGAACTTCTGTTTCAAGGAAATCTATTTTAGACACTAGGAGGATTTTTATATCCAAAGATATCTCAATTTTGGATTATCTCTCTCTAGACATTTTCTCTCTCTAGGCCAAAACAGGGTAAAACAAGATGTTTCTTCTATTTCAAAGAGGGGAATAATTTCAAGAACAAAAGGGGAGGTTCTTACACCTTTACACCTCAAAAGCTGGAGGGAGAAATCTTACAAAACACTCCCATACCTCCTCTGGATCTCTGTCCACATCTGATGAGAGCATTACTCCGAGTAGAGACAAACTGTGCCTGTATAGATGGAGTCATGCAATGGATAATCATAAGACGAAACCAAGCATCCTATATGCTTCTCAAAGCAAGGTCCACCAAGTGAGGTGTGGAGATAGCCAACCACACACCGGCTCCTTCCAGTAATAACTGAGTGTAAAAATACCATGGATGATAGTTGGTTGCTGTAAGCTTCATGGAGTCACTGACTTGGGGAGGATTGTAAGATGGTATATGGGTAGGGGTGGGAGCAAGACCTGGTTGCAAGAGAAACTCAAAGAAGAGAGATTGGGAAGGGGAACCACTTGGGGAGCAGGAGCAGGGGATCCAAGCAATGAAGGAGATGGAGTATCAAAACGGGAGGAGCAACAGCAGTAGAGAGACCTCCTAAAGCCATGTCCTCTAACAAGAAACTTTCTCTTAAGAAAAAGGGCTATAAAAAACAAAAAAAAGCCTCCTCTAAAGCTGTGCTTAGCAAGAGGAGAGAAAGAAGAGAGGGTAGGAGCATGGGAAAAGAGAAATAGAGAAAGCAAATCTCTCAGGAACCCTATCCTCAGCACCTAGAAGAGAGCTTCAGCCTCCAACAACAAAAAAAGCAGCAGTCCAACAGTACAGATGCAGAAAAAACATAGCAATGATGAAGCCTCTACTCCAATCAGAAAAACGTAGCAATTCCTTACCTGTAGATCAGCCTTTGGCTCTAATACCATGAAAGAAAGAGCATCACACGTTGTAGGCCCAAAGCACAAATTGTAGAAGGCTGGAAACAACTGCTTATTGCTAAAAATAAGCACGAGGAAAGCCTGTAGGTGCTTACAAGCATAAGAGACTATTGCTACAGCTAATGACCTCCATCGAATATGCAAGAATGAGATGGAAACTGACCAGAAGGGTGTGCATCCTTAATACCCCTCTCCTGAGAGCTGGTTGGCAATAGCATAAAAATGCTATAAAATTCCTTAAAAATGGTTTTAAAAAATACCTAAATAATATCTGCTAATTATGCCAATGCATGGTCTCATAAAATGACCAGTACAAGCATGAAAAAAGGTGATGGATATATTCCAACATTTTTCCTGTGCAGCTTAAGGATCCCTGTTCCCATGTGTCCATCAACCTGTCCATGTGTCCAAGGTTCGGGCGCATGAGGTCCATCATGTGAAAAGAGCTTGAAGGGCCAAATAGTTACATTATGAGCAATTTCTCCCTCCAAATTTTGATAAGAACGTACGTAAGGAGTGGGATTGGCTTACTCAAAAAGAGGGTGAGTCGTTCACCTCTTACATCTTGAATTTTTGGAAGGACTTTCAAAGCAACTAAGGGAGACACATATCATGGAGAGAAGGTGCTTTCAATGTGGGGAGAAAGAACGCATCGCATTGCCAACAAGTGCTCAGAGAAAGGCAAGCCAAAGGAAGAGAATGCTCGAGTCAATGTAATACCTGATGTGCAAGGGAACACCCATCATGCAAACAAAGATGGAATGATTCTAAAGTCTTGGGGATAGCTCAAGGATCAAAACACTTTTCCTATTTGATGATTGCTCTATAAATAAGTTTATCTCCGAGGAGATGGCTGCCCTTGGGATTTGAATTTTTTGATATAGGACACAATAGACATGCCCTGGAGCATGTGATGATGCATCTATCATGTGCACACTCTCCCAAGTGTGACATGGACATGCTTCTACCCATTGACTAACTTAGAGGTAGAGTATGTGGCCAGATTCATGTGTTTGTAAGTCCAATGAGCAACCAAGTGTGGATAGAGTTATTGGGTTACTTTGTGAACACACTTCGTTGGACATTATTATTATAGTTGATAGAGTTGGTAACCAACTCACCAACAGTAGACATTATAAATAGAAGTCTAGGCCTTAATCAAATTCATTCATTGTTCAATCAGTTATCATTGAGTCATTGAGAGCTCAGGAGTAGTGCTACCATTGAGTATCTCTATTCAACATTGTATTAGTTCATCTCTCTCTTTAGCGTGTATTGAGCATGAAGGAAGCAGTTTGTGTATGGGTTTGAGTCTCTAATTAGGTGCTAATTGCAATCAATCAATTCATCGCATGCTTCCACAAGCACCCATGTTACAACATATCAAGCAAGTGGTAAATACACCACCCTAACAACCAAAAAATTTAGACATATATACTAAGATGCATATTCTCCTTTGATCTCAATTGTGGCCTCAAGAACTACCATTTTGTAGGCTCCCTTCGACATAGGCTAGGCTCTAAGCATCAATTCTATCTTGTGATCCACTTTTGAGTAGGGGAGATTTTAGTCAATTCCTCAAGGAACACATAAGTAGAATTGCTTAGCGATTCTGGCTCCTTGGCATCTACCTCCTTGTTTATTGGATTTAATTTGAACCATAAATTACCTATCTTTTCTAAGTCCCTTTAGTAACTTGGAGGCTTTCAATGGTTGTATACAGTTAGGGAGATCCAAAGGTTCCAATACCTTGGGCCTTATTCCATTAAAGATCTTGGAAGGAGATGAATCCTTTAGATAGTGGACATTGGCTTGATTTTTCGTGAGCCAACCCATGCCAAGAATGCCATCATAAAGAATGAGGAACAACACTTTGACCTTGCATTTGGTAGGATTCCCCTCCAAGAGAAACGGAATAATATTTGTCTCATGGCAAGTGATGAAAAGTTTCCCACAAGCTAGTTCTACTTGCATGGGTGGTTCTTGCTTTTTGATCTAGAACTAATTTATGCACACATCTAAGCGATATGAAAGAATACGTATTACCAAAAGCAATCAAAAGCTGAAATTTCTTACCCTAGTAGTCTGTTAGGGCTTGAATTACATAAAATTATTTGTTCTTGGCCATGTACTCTATAGCTACATGGAATCGACCTATTTTATCCTCCTTGTGGTCTACAACTATGAAGTCTTTGGAACTGGATGATTGGACTAGGAAACCGACCCCTCGGGCTTTCCCTGATTTGGAAGAGGGGGACCTTGATTACTTTGACTAGTCATAAAAGATCTAGGAGGATCTCGACAATCTTTGATTTTATGCCCAAGTTGACGACATCTAAAACACTTATTCTCTTTGAGGATCCTCTCATGTTGTTCTCTTGGCATGGAAGGAAACTCTGAAATTGGCATTTGGGAGTAAGATCTTTCTTCCAACCAGAATATTACCCTTGTTTGAGTTTGGTTGGGACTCTAACCATGATTTGCTCTTGTAGACATAATTGCACTCAAATTGCACTTGTAGCACATGAACACACATTCACACACCCACATTCACCTACACACGAACATCTACACCACGCACATGTGCAAAACACCTATACACCCCCATGCATGCACATTTATTTATTCACACATGCACACACTTTTGTGTTGAAATATACAAGTGAATAGGGTGTGTGCAGGAACAAGCCCTTGGTTAGAGGTTGTAAAAGAGAATTTGTAAATGTGAGAGAACATGTGAAAAGGTGAGAAGAATCTATTGGGAGAGAATAAAGGGTAGCATGAGAAGATTTAGGAAGTGTGGAGATATTTTGGGAGAGGTGGAGAGAATCAAGCAAAAGAGGTGGAGTGAATCAAGGAGAAATCAGTGGGATTAGATGCTTGGATGTAAACTCTATAAATTGCGGCATTGGCCTAATGAGAATTTGCTGGTTTTTTATTATCCATGCCTACATTAAGCTATTAGTTAATTACTCACTAATCATGTCTTAATTATCATCTAATCACTTTGTTAATGATGTTAATTCTAGCATTTGATCCACCATAGCTTATCACATTTCTGTAATTTTAACATGGTATCAGAGCCAAGCCTAGAATCCATCAATTTGTGAGCCCATTATCTTGCTAATCACTTTGCTAATTAGGATTAGTAAAAAATTAATATTTTTCACCTCTTTTTCAACTAACCTCTGTACCCCCAGCCAGTGGAGGAGCTCCCTCTCCTTGTAGGCTCAACCATTGCCCAAGCCCTTTTAGGGACTCATAGTAGACTCAAGGGCCTACACACAGCCCAAAGGAATTGAAGAATCTCAGTGCAAAAAAAACGCCGGCAGAAGCAGCACGATTTGCAGGTGCCATTTTTCATAAGGGAATTTGATATTTCTACTTCATCCAATGCAATGGGTCTAATTCCTCTTAGCCCCGAGGGTTTTCAAGCATGCTCTACAAGCTAGTGAAGTCAAAAATTGATTTGATCAAGTCTACAGTGAGATCCAAGCTCTTCATCAAATCTACAGGTGACTTTGGTAAAACAAAGATTAAGCATTCAATGTTTGGTCAAATCTTGTGTAGGGTTCAAATTAACCATTAGGTATCAAATACAGATCCCTATAACTTCAAATTTCAATTCGGAGATGGTTTGATACTCCAACCATTCCGTACAAATTTGTTATCCTTGATTTAATGTAATTTCTGGTGATTTTCTACTGATAAATTTGTTGTAATCATCTCTTAAACACCATATTGAGTTGTAAAAGGGTAGACACTGCCCTTGAATCTTGAAATTGGATCAAGAGGTAAGACCCTCTTCACATCATCATGAGTACAGCACAAGAAATAGCCAAATTTAATGGGGAGCAGTTATCCCTCCTTATAAATCCCATTAAGAGGGAACATGATCAAACAATTAAGTGGATGTGGGTAGCTCTGCAGATAGCTTTGACTTTAACAAAAGATGGAGGCTTAAGAGTGATAGTGTCAATATGAACTGAGTGGCCAAATTTTTAATGTGTGTGTGTGTGTGAGAGAGAGAGAGAGAGAGAGAGAACTAAAGAAAAAGGAAAAAAAATAAGAAAAAATAAAAAGAAAAATGGATTTTTTTGAACTAAACACACCACACACACACACACACACACACACACACACACACACACACACACACACATAAATACATACATACATACATACATACATACATACGTACACACACACACACACACACACACACACACACGTGTGGGATAATTGTCTTTTTTAAAGAGAGTTAAAGAGAGGGGGGGGGGAAGGGAGTATTATTTGAAAATTTAGGTGTGTGTGCACATGAATGCGAGTGTGCAAAAGTGTGTGCATGCAAATGCAAGTGTGCAAAATGTTAAAATTACAGCAATATGATGAGCTATGGTGGATCAAATGCTACAATCAACATCATTAACAAAGTGATTAGATGATAATTAAGATATGATTAGTGAGTAATTAACTAATAGCTTAATGTAGGCATGGATAATCAAAAACCACCAAATTCGCATTAGGCCAATGCCTCAATTTATAGAGTTTACGTCCAAACATCTAATCCCAATGATTTCTCCTTGATTCACTCCACCTCTTTTGCTTGATTCTCTCCACCTCTCCCAGAATATCTCCACACTTCCTAAATCTTCTCATGCTACCCTTTATTCTCTCCTAGTAGATTCTTCTCACCTTTTCACAGGTTCTCTCACATTTACAGATTCTCTTTTATAGCCTCTAACCAAGGGCTTGTTTCTGCACACACCCTATTCACTTGTATATTTCAACACCTCCCCTCAAGTGAATACTCCTAGCACACTTGGACCCTATACCAAGTTTCCCTCTTACTTGATAGTCCGCGACCAGTGCCTTAAGTCCCTAAACTCATAGTCCTTGACACTCTCTCTCTATGTGTCCAAGGCTACTACAAGTGCCCGCCGCGACCTTGACTAAAGTGCTCACACATACATCTACCACGTGGCCTACATCATCGGTGGCTCAGAGGTGGTTTTACTCTGTTGGGGCAAGTTACATTGGGTTGTGGGGTCCCTCTCTATCTCTCTCTCTCTCTCTCTCTCTCTCTCTCTCTCTCTCTCTCTCTCTCTCAGAAAAGATGATCTGACTCCTCTTCCTTAGGAGCCTCCATGAAGTTTGTCGATGACGTTCCTTGTCCACTGGGTTTGTTGTAGTAGCAGTCTCTTGCCATGTGTCCTGGCTTTCCACAGTTGTGGCAAGGGAAGGTCCTTCTGTCTCTTCCTTGTCCTCGTCCTCGAGAGAATCCTCCTCGGGTGAAGAATGCTTTTTCTTCTCCTGCTGTTGAGTCGAGCCATTTCTTCTCTTTGCCTCTGCTCTCTTGCTCTAGTAGAGCTGCTTCTATCTCGTGTAGCTTCAATTCAGGTACATTCTTTAGTGTTGCTACAATGTTTTCATATTCACCTTTGTCCACACTCTTCAAAAGCACTGCTAGTGCCTCATCATCTTCTACCTTTTTGCCAATAGCTGCCAGTTGTTACTTAATGCTTTTATATCTGTTCAAGTGTGCGATTAAAGGTTCACTTTCCTTCATATCCAATTTGTAGAATTGCATTAACGAATTTATCTTTGAGTTTTTAGCTTGTGTGCCAAATAATTTATTGAGTTCATCCCATGCATCTTTTGCCCATTGTATCCCTGTGATGTGATGAATGATTTCATCATTTAAACTGAGTGCAATAAGTCCTAATGGTTTTTCATTCCTGCTCTTCCACTCATTTTTCCCTCTCACCTTTGGGCATTCATCTCTTCCCTCAACTAGCCCCCACAGATTTTTCCTCATGAGCAGATACATGGTTTTTATCTGCCATGTGTATCTTCTTTTCATCAGAAGCGGACCTCCAGCGGGGCAGGGCATAGGGCGATGGGTAGGAGGGGGGAGGAGATAGCGAAGTGGCAGGCAGGGTTGAAAAGGAGCGATGTGGCAGGCTGGAGGGCACAGGGGGGAAGGCGCAATGGCGCAGGGCAGGCAAGGGAGGAGGGGGCGATCACAACTCATGCTTGTTTTTTTCTTACTTCTCGCGCTCTCTCTCTCTCTCTCTCTCTCTTCTTCTTCTTCTCTTGCTCTCTTTTTCTCTCTCTTTTCCTCTTCTTTTCTCTTACTCTCTTTCTAGTGTTATGATTATTATTATTTATTTAAAAATAATAATAAGAATATGTATATATTTATCTCTTTAATTTTTTTAGATTTTTTATTTTTAATATTTTCAAGTGAAATGTGGGTACTTTTTTTTAAATTTTAAAAATTTGTGATGATGTGGTAATGTGAGCTTATGTGATGACATGGCACATTTTTTAAAGAATTTTTTTTAGTGATGGCATGGCAATGCAAGTCTATGTGATAGCATGGCAACATGATGATGTGGCACATGTGAGCTAACTTTTTTCAATATTTTTTTATGATGATGTGGCAACATGAGCCTACGTGTGATGACATGGCACACGTGTGAGCTAACCTTCTTTTTTGGTAATGTCATGGCAACGTGAGGCTACACAATGATGTGGCACACATAAACCTGCATGATGATGTACTTTTTTTTTAAAAAAAAATCTTTGGGTGCTGACATGGCAATGTGAGCCTCCATGATGAAATGGCAATGTGAGCCTATGTGATGATATAACATGCTTTAGCCAACTTTTTTTTTCAAGTTTTTTTAAATAATGACATGGCAACATGAGCCTACATGATGCCATGACGATGTGAGCCTACATGATGACATGGCAATGTGAGCCTATACAACAATGTGGCACTTTTTTTTAAGATTTTTTGGGTGATGATGTGGCAATGTGAGCCTACGTATTAATGTTACAACATGAGCCTACGTGATGACATGACACATGTGAGCCAACTTTTGTTTCTTTCTAAGTTTTTTTGAGTGATGATGTGGCAACATGAGCCTACATAAGGATGTGACATTTTTTTCAAGAATTATTATGGGTGTGATGGCATGACAACATAAGCCTATGTGATGATGGGGCACATGTTAACCTACATGACATGGCACCTTTTTTTTGGTCTCAAGTTTATGTATGGGTGTGTGGAAATTTTCTTCCAACAAGGAGGGGGTGTTTCTAAAGTTTAGGGGAAGAAATTTAAAGGGTGTAAGGGGGAGAAAATTAAAAGAGCTTAAGGAGGGTTAGTTTTTAAGAAAAGTGTTGAGTGTGCATGCATGTGTGTGTGGGCGCACATGTAGGTGAGTGTGGGTATGTGTATGTATGTGCTATGTGCTCGTACATGCATGTGCTTGTTTTAAAAATTTTAATCTTTTTTGTTTTGTTTTGGTGGGTATCAAGTATTATCATTCCCAAATATATGTGTATGTGCAATAAATAGAAAGTGTGTGCTATGTTACATATATACAATGGGGTTTTAAGGTTTCATCTTGTTGTGTGGCCTTATTGAGCACGCAAAGAGTCACTTGCCCATCCACAATCAAAGTCTTGATGTCACTACTGCCAGGTTTGCTGGTGCACTTGATTGAGCTTTATCTTTCTAGTTCCAACTGGCAAGTTGGCACTACCACTTGGCTCACACGGATTTTGTGGGGTTGCAAAATAATCTTTTTGAGCTTTGGGTTTTTTCGACGACGGCGGTTGTCCCACGAAAGTGTGATCACGGTACTTCTTGGGGTTTAGTACTATGGGTGACTCTTCATTGATGGGAATGAGGGTAACCAAGAACAAAAAGCTGTACATCATCACTGCAATAGACTATTTGACCAAATGGCCAGAGGCAATGGCAACTAGTAAAGCAGGTGCTAAACTAGTGAATCAGTTTCTATATGAAATGGTTTGCTCTTTAGGTTTTGGGCTTCCTTGGAATTGGTAACAGATCAGGGTTAAGAGTTTAGAGCTAATGTGATCCTAGATCTGACCAGGTTGTTACACATCAAACACAGGTTCACCACACCCTACCATCCTCAATGCAATGGGTTAGTAGAGAGAGTCAATGGAGTTTTAAAGAGGGTTCTATTCAAGCTTGGGGAGGAGCATCCTAGAGACTGGGATTTATATCTGGATAGAGCATTGTAGTGTTGAAATATACAAGTGAATAGGGTGTGTGCGGGAACAAGCCCTTGGTTAGAGGCTGTAAAAGAGGATGTGTAAATGTGAAAGAACCTGTGAAAAGGTGAGAAGAATCTACTGGGAGAGAATAAAGGGTAGCATGAGAAGATTTAGGAAGTGTGGAGATATTTTGGGAAGTGTGGAGTTATTATGGGAGATATTCTAGGAAAAGTGAAGAGGTGGAGAGAATCAGGGAAAAGAGGTGGAGTGAATCATGGAGAAATCAGTGGGATTTGATGCTTGATGTAAACTCTATAAATTGAGGCATTGCCCTAATGAGAATTTGCTGGTTTTTGAGTATCCATGCCTACATTAATCTATTTGTTAATTACCCACTAATTATATCTTAATTATTTGCTAATTACCCACTAATTACGTCTTAATTATTTACTAATCACTTTGTTAATGATATTGATTCTAGTGTTTGATCCACCATAGCTCATCACAATGCTCAAATTTCAACATGGTATCAGAGCCATGCCTAGAATCCATCAGATTTATGAGCCCATTATCTAATTAATCAAGATTAGTAGATAATTAGAAAATAATCCAAATTTTAGTTATTTTTCACTTCACCCCTTCACCCCCAGCCTGTGGAGGATCTCATTCACCTTGCACACATAGAATTAGGGCAAACCCTTCTAGCATATGGTAGCCAACTCACTTGGCTTCAAGCCCATCAAAACGGCACAGCAAACCGCCAGCGAAGGAGGGAGAAATCGCGTTTTTACCCGGCGCCTCTTTTTCTGAGTGAAATTGACATTGCAGCTTGCACAGATCAAAGGTCTCTAATTCCTCCTAGCCTAAGGTGTTTTCAAGCATGCTCTACAAGCTGGTGAAGACAGAATTCAGTTTCATCAAGTCTACAGTGAGATCCAAGCTCTTCATCAAATCTGCAGGTGACTTTGGTAAAACAGAGATTAAGCTTTCAATATTTGGTCAAATCTTGTGTTTATTGGCTTAATCCTCTACTACTAGACTCATTGCTATTGATGGCTTTGAAAGCATTTAAGCTCATTTGAAGTCTAAGGCACCAGATCTGGACTCCCCGCATACTCTGTTTTTTGCACACAAAACAGTGGATTAATTTGCTAATCAGTGCATGCTAATCACTATATTTTGGTGCAATTGAGGGTTCAAATTAACCATTAGGTATCTGATATAGATCCCTATAACTTCAGATTGCAATTCGGAGTTGGTTTGATACTCCAACCATTCCGTATAAATTGGTTACCCTTGATTTAATGTAATTTTTGGTAAAATTATGCTGATAAATTTGTGATAATCATCATTTTACATTTAACCCTTGGTTAATGCCTGTAAATCTCACTCAAAATCAAGATTATTCACAGCCAGAGTTGCATTTGGGAATGTGCATGAGAATGAATGCTATATGCATTATGTATTGGGCACATTACATCAGTGTAAAAATGGGAACAGACACTGCCCTTGTCCAGAATAAGGCAAGAGATAAGACCTCCCGCATGAATTTGGGTTTGCAAGCATAATGACACAAGATAAACATCAAAACCCAAAGGAATTGTCAGCAAAACATTGAAACATGTTTCTCACATGGAGCAAGAAGACCTGACGAACGAGTTCATGGCCCCAACCATGAAAGAAGAAGAATATCTCTTTCCAAGAGGAAGATCCACACCAAGAAGATCTAAAGGAAGACATGGATACGAGAAGAGAAGCTGCCCCAAGAAGACTAAAAGAAGACAAGGACGCGTGGAGAGAAGCTACCACGACAAGAAGACATGGACACGTGGAGAGAAGCTACCACGACAAGAAGACTGAAGACAAGAGAAGATGTGAGGCTCCAAAGAGTGAGGAGCCATGTGAAAATCTCTGAGAGAGAGAGAGACCCCACAACCCAATGTAACCTGTCCCAATAAAGTAAAACCACCTCTGAGCCACCGATGATGTAGGACACGTGGTAGATGTATGTGTGAGCACTTTAGTCAAGGTCGTGGGCACTCATAGTAGCCTTGGACACATAGAGAGAGAGAGTGTCAAGGACTATGGAGTTTAGGGACTTGAGGCACTGGTCGCGGACTATCAAGTAAGAGAGAAACTTGATATAGGGTCCAGGTGTGCTAAGATAACTTGAGGGGAGGTGTAGGCACTAGTCGCGGACTATCAACAAGGGGAGGCAAACTTGGTATAGGGTCTAGGTGTACTAGGATTATTCACTTGAGGGAGGTGTTGAAATATACAAGTGAATAGGGTGTGTGCGGGAACAAGCCCTTGGTTAGAGGCTGTAAAAGAGGATGTGTAAATGTGAAAGAACCTGTGAAAAGGTGAGAAGAATCTACTAGGAGAGAATAAAGGGTAGCATGAGAAGATTTAGGAAGTGTGGAGATATTCTGGGAACTGTGGAGTTATTCTGGGAGATATTCTAGGAAAAGTGACGAGGTGGAGTGAATCATGGAGAAATCAGTGGGATTTGATGCTTGATGTAAACTCTATAAATTGAGGCATTGCCCTAATGAGAATTTGCTAGTTTTTGAGTATCCATGTCTACATTAATCTATTAGTTAATTACCCACTAATTACATCTTAATTATTTACTAATTACCCACTAATTACATCTTAATTATTTGCTAATCACTTTGTTAATGATGTTGATTCTAGTGTTTGATCCACCATAGCTCATCACAATGCTCAAATTTCAACATGTAGGCCTATAGGGTTTCAAATAAGCAGGCAACACGCTTTATACCATTTCATCTGGTTTATGGGGAAGATTGTGTGCTACCCATCAATGTCATGTTACCTTCTCTAGACTTTATGCTACAACACAGTATAGTACAAGAGGAATAAGACAGGAATAGATGTGCCAAATTGCATACTCTTTTGTTAGACAGGGATGAAGCAGTCAAATGGTATGAGAAGGCAAGTCAAAAAAGAATAGAGATGTTCAATGAAAAATTAGGAAACAAGGGTTTAACTAAGGGCATGTAGGTTTTAAGATATAAAAGTTCTCTCGACAGCATTGTTCAGACAATTCAGAGTTGGATGGGAAGGACCATATGTGGTACATGAAGCTTTCTCCAAGAGGAGTTACCAACTCAAGAATCTGAATGTTAGACTACATCCCCGTAGAGTAAATATTTGTTATCTTTGTCTCGTGAATGATTGCTAAATTCTAAGTATTGAAGTTACCGATTCTTCCACCAAATTTTCGCATGTTACATTGGTCAGAGCCCTCTTCAAGTGTGAAGATTCAGCCAGAAAAAAAAAAAAAAAAAAAAGAAACTCGCTTGTGTGGTTGGTTTCTAGACTCCGGAGGACCACCCCTTTCGGTGTAACTCCTGTCCCTAGAAGGATGGTTGGTTTTTAGCCTCCGTGTACAAGTTTCCTTCATAGAAGCCTTGTGCTTCTAGCAACTTGGTTGGGACCTTGATGAAATGTTGGTTGCTGTGCTCGAATTGGAATTTTTGACTGTTGCTTAAGTCTCTTTGGACTTAGAGATTAAGGTGCGGTCCGTGATGCTTCTGGGACCCAAAACAGAAGGATTTTTGTTTATAGAACCCTTAATCATCTAACATCTTGACATGGTCCAAGGGGGATGGAGGTTTGGGTAAAATTCCACTACATGCCAGAGGTCTTTGCATGGGCATTGTACTTTCCTTAGCTAGCCAGGGTACTCTGGGGTACCCACTACTTCTTGGTGGCCTACATGAAGGGTTGTTGAGATTAAGGTTTAAGGGGTGGTATTCATCTTTTCCACTGATGAGGTTTTAGATCACCATAGTGGTTTGAGGGGGTTTTTGGCACATGATGAGGCGAGAGGAGTGTTAGGGGTTACCTGAGGTGATGGCTTGTAATAAGTGGAGGATGAGGCTTGGGATGTTGATAGGTCATGGGGAATCTCGAGTGAAGCTCAAGTGGTAGTTATTTTCTACTAGACTGACTACATAATAAGTGGCTACTACAATCCATCTCCTCCCAAGGACGATGCTCTCTTTCCTTGTACCTATGTGGAGGGGTGTCACATAAAACTTGAAAGATGTAACTTTAGCTCCAATATAAAAAAGATATCTTCAAAATAACTACTTGGGAATTGTTTATCGTGGTGGCAATGCTTTTGCTATGGATGCGGTGTGGGGTGGGTGGCCTAATCAAGACCACATCTTTACATGTCTTAACACGTGGCTAGCCCTGGTGTGTCAAACAAGGTAAATACGTCTAGTGTAAATATGGATGTGATTTTGGCATCATCCAATTGTGTAAACCTTTCCCCAATCTTTTTTGGAAGAGTCCATGTTTGCTAGAACGTGAATCCAATCCTTTGTAAATCTCTACAAATATCAATTGTTATCCTTGAGCGATTATTTCAGATATCAATTGTTATCCTTAAGCGATTATTTCAAACTCATTGACAAAAACTCCTCAACCCATGAGATGAGTCTTCCCTATTTTTAATTTTATTTTCAAGGATTGGTTCATGAACTAGCCTTGCATCTCATGTAACATGGTGTATAATCCTCTTCTTGAAAGTCCTCACCACAAATATGTGGTGGAATCTTAGCCCAAAGGTCTTAATCTTTGCATCGTGAAGAACGCCCAAAGGTTTAGCTATGTAACCATCACCAAGCTTGGCCACAAGACTTGCGCATATTAGAGTGGTGGGCTTCCCCAAGCCTCCTAGCAATCCTTAGTGATCATGCTGACACCAGCGCCATCATCCAAGATTATAGAAAATGTTGTGCCTTTAAAAATAGGACATTCATTCCATCACTTTTTGAAATAGTGTCTCAGCTTGTTCATGGGCACTTTTGGCTATCCTTTGTCTCGGGTAAAGAAGGAAAGTGCTCAATGTGGCACGGCTCATCCTCTCTTCTTCTTCACGTTCAAGTGTGTGGACTCTAAGATTCCCAATCATCTAATCTGATAATTCTCTCATAAGTTGAGAATTTCCTTATAAAAGAGAACTTATCGAGACTCAAACTTTCAAGGATAAGAAAGCTATAAGACCTACTATGTCCCTAGTATGATATTTATGGTCACTTAGCTTGTACACACTCAGATGTGGGCTTGGACTTACCAATGTGCATTAATACTCCCTAGGATGCAGTGTGAGGGTTCTTGGTGATGGCATCTATAACACCACTATAGACACCACACAAGGGTAAGATATACTGATACCAAAACTGGGAGGCTCCCAAATCATCACCTCCAAAGCACCTAACAATCCAAATGATCTCCCCTGATCCCTTGTTGATCAAAACAGATCCTAGTCACCTAGTTTTATCCTTCTGAGGTGTTTGATCCAGGTAATTACCCCTCTCTGATTCACTCAACCCATAGACCCTCACTCTCTTCACAACCCTTAGAAGAACACCATACTAATAGTCCATTCTTTGATTTTGTTGAAATATACAAGTGAATAGGGTGTGTGCGGGAACAAGCCCTTAGCAACAAGAGGTTGTAAAAGAGAATCTATAAATGTAAGAGAACCTGTGAAAAGGTGAGAAGTATCTACTAGGAGAGAATAAAGGGTAGCGTGAGGAGATTCAGGAGGTGTGGAGATATTATGGGAGAGGTGGAGAGAATCAAGCAAAAGAGGTGGAGTGAATCAAGGAGAAATCAGTGGGATTGGATGCTTGGATGTAAACTTTATAAATTGAGGCATTGGCCTAATGAGAATTTGCTAGTTTTTTATTATCCATGCCTACATTAAGCTATCAATTAATTGCTCACTAATCATGTCTTAATTATCATCTAATCTCTTTGTTAATGATGTTGATTATAGCATTTGATCTACCATAGCTCATCACATTGCTGCAAATTTAACATGGTATTAGAGCCTAGCCTAGAATCCATCAATTTGTGAGCCCATTATCTTGCTAATCACCTGGCTAATTAAGATTAGTAGATAGTTAAGATTTTTACCTCTTTTCAACTAGCTCTGTGCACCCCTAGCCAGTGGAGGGGCTTGATCTCCCTCGAGGAGAAACATTAGGGCAAAAGCTTCTAGGCATACATAGCCACCTCCCTTGTGCTTCAGCCCATCAAGAAAAAACATCAAACCGCCTACTGGAGCTTCCATTTTTCGCTAATTTATAGGCGCCATTTTTTTGAGGGAAAAATGATATCTCTTCTTCTCCAATTGCAATGGGTCTAATTCCTCTTGGCCCTAGGGGTTTTCAAGGGTGCTCTACAAGCTAGTGAAGACAGATTTGGATTTGATCAAGTCTATAGTGAGATCCAAGCTCTTCATCAAATCTACAGGTGACTTTTGTAAAACACAGATATTAAGCATTCAATGTTTGGTCAAATCTTGTGTTTATTAGCTTAATCCTCTACTAAACTAATTGCTATTGATGGCCTTGAAAGGATTTGAGCTCATTTGAACTCTAAGGCCTCAGACCTAGACTCCCTGCATACTCTGTTTTCTACACACAAAATAGAGGATTAATTTGCTAATCAATGATTAATCAGTACTAATCACTTTTTTGGTGCAATTGAGGGTTCAAATTAACCATTAGGTATCTAATACACATCCCTATAACTTCATATTGAAATTCGGTGATGGTTTGATACTCCAACCATTCCGTACAAATTTGTTACCCTTGGTTTAATGTAATTTCTGGTGATTTTATGCTAATACATCTGTTGTAATCATCTCCTAAACACCAGATTGAGTTGTAAAAGGGTAGACACTGTCCTTGAATCTTGAAATTGGATCAAGAGGTAAGACCCCCTTCATTGTCTCATCATGAGTACGACACAAGAGATAGCCAAATTTAATGGGGAGCAGTTTTACACATGGCAGACAAAAACCGTGTATCTGCTCATGAGGAAAAAACTGTGGGGGCTAGTTGAGGGAAGAGATGAATGCCCAGAGGTGAGAGGGGAAAATGAGTGGAAGAGCAAGAATGAGAAAGCATTAGGACTTATCGCACTCAGTTTAAATGACGAAATCATTCATCACATCACAGGGATACAATGGGCAAAATATGCATGGGATGAACTCAATAAATTATTTGGCACACAAGCTAAAAATTCAAAGATAAATCTGTTAATGTAATTCTACAAATTGGATATGAAGGAAAGTGAAACCTTAATCACACACTTGAACAAATATAAAAGCATTAAGCAAACTGGCAGCTCTATTGGCAAAAAGGTAGAAGATGATGAGGCACTAGCAATGCTTCTGAAGAGTGTGGACAAAGGTGAATATGAAAAGAATGTACCTGAATTGAAGCTACACGAGATAGAAGGATCTCTACTAGAGCAAGAGACCAGAGGCAAAGAGAAGAAATGGCTGGACTCAACAGCAGCAGGAGAAGAAAAAGCATTCTTCACCCGAGAGGAGGATTCTCTCGAGGACGAGGATGAGGAAGAGGCAGAGTAGGAGGAAGGACCTTCACTTGCCACAACTGTGGAAAGCCAGGACACATGGCAAGAGACTGCTACAACAAACCCAGTGGAGAAGGAACGACATCAGCAAACTTCATGGAGGCTCCTAAGGAAGAGTCAGATCATCTTTTCTGAGAGAGAGAGAGAGAGTGAAACCCCACAACCCAATGTAACCTGCCCCAATGGAGTAAAACCATCTTTGAGCCATCGATGATGTAGGCCATGTGGTAGATGTATGTGTGAGCACTTTAGTTAAGGTCACGGGCACTTGTAGTAGCCTTGGACACATAACTATGAGTTTAGGGACTTGGGCACTAGTCATGGACTATCAAGTAACAGGGAAACTTGGTATAGGGTCCAGGTGTGCTAGGAGTATTCACTTGAGGAGAGATGTTGAAATATACAAGTGAATAGGGTGTGTGCAGGAACAAGCCCTTAGCAAGAGGCTGTAAAAGAGAACAAGCCCTTTGTAAAAGAGAACAAGCCCTTAGCAAGAGGCTGTAAAAGAGAATCTGTAAATGTGAGAGAACCTGTGAAAAGGTGAGAAGTATCCGCTAGGAGAGAATAAAGGGTAGCATGAGGAGATTTAGGAGGTGTGGAGATATTCTGGGAGAGGTGGAGAGAATCAAGCAAAAGAGGTGGAGTGAATCAAGGAGAAATCAAGGGTATTGGATGCTTGGATGTAAACTGTATAAATTGAGACATTGTCCTAATGAGAATTTGCTGGTTTTTGATTATCCATGCCTACATTAAGCTATCAGTTAATTTCTCACTAATCACGTCTTAATTATCATCTAATCTCTTTGTTAATGATGTTGATTCTAGCATTTGATCCACCATAGCTCATCACATTGCTGCAAATTTAACACTGATCACCTTTGATCTTGTATCACCCCTCTTTTCCAAACCAATTTGTTATTCTTCTAAGATGGTTGATCCAGCCAATCTCTTCACTGGTCTCCCAAAATTTGTAGTTCCTCTCTCCCCTCAAGTCTTAGAATAACGAGACTAATAGTTCACAGCAGCTGGACAGATTCTGATCTCATATCACCCCTTTCAAGTCCAAAGCTATCTTGTCTCATACACTTTATGGTCCCAAATCTGTCTCAAATTGGTTTCCTCCTTGTCAGCCCCCCAGAGAATTCCACCCCTCTATGTTCCTTATGCTAGATCCAAAACACAAATAAACATGTTTGCTCCTACTTTCAAATTCAAACTTGAGACCATACAGCTAGGAATCACCTACTCTCACTGATGATCACCCTTTAAGAAATTTGTACAAATCAGTGACCCAATCCATGTTTAACACTCACTGCTCAATCTTTAAATTCCAATCAAACCCAAGCAACCCATGAAGTTAAACCTATATAATCAGATACTATCTCCTCTAGATCGACACACACACAAGCTCAAAACTTGGAATTCATAGTTAGTTACCACCTACTCAGACATTGAACCCTCAAGTTTAAAAATTTCCTAGACATCCAAATTGCAATTTTGTTATAGACAAATTTAATAATAATTCCTTCTCAATTGAGCCATCAATAGTAGTAAGATGAAAAAAATGACGACAATTATTATGCTTTTGATGCTATGAACAGCTTAAATCTTGTGATGAAAAAGAAGCTCCCTGTGATGAACTCTCAACAAGAAACTACAAGTCCTAAGTCCCCAGACCCAAGTTGTTCAACCCCCCCTTTTTGTAGCTTCTCTCACATCTTCATCTTCACACACAGGTAATCCCTCTCCAATTCACCTCTATTCTAGCTTGATGATCATCCCCCCAATCTTCAATTCCTACTCCTCCTCGTTGTTTTTCCTTCTCTTCTACAAAGATGCATGGTCACCCCCAACTAGAAACTAGCTAAAAAAACTACCACTCTTAACTCATACTCCTTTTGGGCTCTCCCCAACTGATGACACCTCTCACTAATGCCAAGTGGACTAGCACCCTATGCATGGATATTGGATGCACATGGCAATGCATCGTCACTATGTGTATGATCAATCATAGGACATCTCTAACACCATATCACATACATTCACACATCTCCCAACATCCTCACATCATGAGAATCCTATAATCATCTAAGGCCATCCCCTCTTAGACTCGTAGAGCTCTACTGCTGCCAAGTGGACAAGTTTACAATGTGGGTGCTATATGCATATGATCATGTAACATCACCATGGACATCATCAACCATAGCTCATTCTCATCACTCTCCACATGCATTCATTCAACATCCATCAAACCCCATACTATCAAGATTCAAGAACCACCTATAGTATTTCTTCTCAAATTCACACCTACCATAGACTTTTGTTGGGGCTCTGATCCCTCATGCATACATCAAAAAAATGCTCCTCACATATTTCCCCAACCTCATAGTGGAAAACTTTCAAGTGTTCCACCATCTTGTGATTTCACATAACTCTGATATAATAAGGCCTCAACCTTGATATAAAGGCTCTTGAAACTTTACCCCATGCACAACTGAAACTAGTACTTGCTCAGTCACCTCATGAGCCCTTTTATTCTGATCTCTAGAAATATGCTTGATTTGGATAGCTTGAAAGCTTTCAAGCAACTTCCTGGCCTTGAAGAACCAATGTTTCAAATCATCCTTATTAACTCTCCAAACTCCTTAGATATGTCTGATGACCAAGAGGGCATTCCCCTTTATTATTAACCTTATGATTTTCCTCCTTTTGCACTCCTTAAGCCCCCAGCATAAGCTACTTTACTCTGCTTCATTGTTGCTCTTCACCTATATCTCATGGTAACCACACCAAACCTCCTCTCTCTATGCATCTAGAAATACATATCTAGCCCCTCCTTTGCGTATACTCCTTTTGAAAGCACCTTCAAAGTACATGGTCCCCTTAGCAACTTGTAACTCCTCATGTAAACTATGACTAGGAACTACTTGTCTTTCAACATCCTTAACTGATTTGGTCTTGATCTACACTTCTCTGAGGTTAACATACATGCCACATGTGCCCTCACATTGTCCTCTTTGATGAAGCTCATGCCAAACTCTTGTAGGGCCAATATCCACCTCTATACCTTGGAGTTATCTCCTGGAAATCTCAGCTGATGGGGCAGCAAGCTGTAAGATGTTAAAACCACAAAGGGCATGTATAGTAACTCCTCACCCTCTTGATTGCATAGACCAATTTCCATACTAGTAGTTCCACCTCATGCTAAGAACTTCATTTGTCTCCTCTCTGGAATAGCTTCTAAAATATTCACATTGCCCAAGGAACCCTGGGCCTGTACATTTCCCCTATTTCTGTGGTTCGCATGTCTATCCTCTTCCTATCTTTGAATCACAAGGTATATTACCGAAGACACTAAGGTGCTATGTGACCTCTATCCCCACAATTGAGGCATTGTATCTGTTCCAATCGAGCAATGAGTTTATCTATTTCCTCCTTTACAATTGTCGCACACTTAGGATTCATCTAGTATGGTTTCTGCCTGGTTGGTCTTGTTCCTTCCACGATTGGAATCGTATGTTGTACTACCTCAGGTGGTACGCCCTTCATCTCCTTGTAATTCCAGGCAAAACAGTCCTTAAATTCCGTAAGGAGGGCAACGAGCTCATCTTCTTAAGCGAAGTCAAGTCCTTAGCAATATATATGGGTATGGCTTCCTCCCCTGGTCCTGCAATATCAACTTCCTTGACTTCTGCAGGGCCATCGTATGATGTGGACAACCCATCCTCCTTAACCCTTGTTTCCGTTAGTCGGACCACTTTCCGTTCATCAATAGTGTAGGTTTTGAAGTGGTCTGGTACTGAGAGTAAGTCTGGTTTATCCTCATTCTCACTTTTTGTCTTAGCCACCCACGACTTTTATAGCCTCATGCTCGGCTTCTGCCAAAGCTTTGTTCCGTTTTTAACGCCCAGCTTTCGTAAGCTTAGGTGTTTCTGGCTCTTGAAGGGTGACTTTCTCCTTGTGCTTTGCCTCCAGTAATATCTTACTTAATTCCTCACCCCAATCCTTGAAAAACTCATCGTGTATCTTAGTGACCTCAAGGTATCTCAGCCACTAGGCATCCGTGGGTTTTCTTCGTAGAGTAATAGGGCATTTTGTTGGGCAATATATCATTTCTGTTTTCACCATCTTCTGAGGCGTTGAGCGTTGGTATAGCCTTGTGTTATGGTCCCTTCTATGCTAGAGGTCTCCTCTTCTGATTCTTCATCAATGGTTTTCCAATTAACCATACAGAGACAGAGGTCATTTTAGGAACAGTTCCAGATTCCATATATTGGGTTCCCCTGGGTTGCATCACATCTATGGTAGCTAGGACATGCATCCAGTTTTCACTAAAGTCTGGAGGAGGAACTGATGCATACATTTCCATCTCCTCTTTTTCCTTGGAGTTTTCCACCATGGGTTGGCATATTTGTATGGATGTGGTTTGCTCCGTTTGTGACCAAATCATTACCAAATAGTTTCCCTTCCATGGGGTGTGTTCTCCACATTCTCAAATCTATCTTTAAAATTTGCGAATCCCTATGCACATAAATGTGATCTAATACCCAATCATGCACCAATTTGGATTCCCTCATGAAGGGTCTCCCCAATATTATGTCATATGAGTCATGTTAGCACAGGAAGTCCATTACCGCAGATGTATGATGGTAGTGAAATGTAAAGAGTTTGAGTTTCACACTCTTCAAAAGTCCAATGGGTCTTAAAGATGTACTATTTGCTATTTTAACGATTAGATCTTCTCTTTTTAGATTGGGTTTTCCCCAATTTTCCTAGCAACATTTCGTGATGATGCTAACCCCTACCCTGCCATCCAAAACAGCCAATGACTAATGCCTGTCAATGATAAATCGTGATTGTAGCATTTGTGTCATCACTTTCATATAACTTCCCAATTGATTAACTGGTATCTTGTGATGACTCGGGTTTTCCTTATGTGTTTTAGGGGTCTTTCTGCCATAGGTGGTAGAACCTCCTCTGTAGTATCGGCCACCTTCTACACCCATTCCTTTATGTCTGTCCATAGGGTTGGTGATCTGTGTAGCAGTTGCCCCAATGGCATTTGCATAGGCATGGACAGTACAGCCGTGAGAATTCTTATGTCTCTGGGTTCTCTGGAGATTGAGGATTCTCCCCAGGTGTGTATCTTCAGGTGTGTATCTTGTATTCATCCCTAGGGAAGGAATGGATGGACTCACCTAGCGCATTTCCTCAAACATCTTGGACATTGTGTTTGCTTGAGATCCCTCTTCTGTTTCTTCGGAATTGGAGTAGGTACATTCAATTCCCTTTCCCTTGTTGGCTCGTTTCTTGGATACATTGTATCCCTAATCCGGTTAGCCCTTGGCTTGGCATCATGAAGCCATTGACATTCTTCTACTAAGGCCCTGGCATCTTCGAGCTTCCTTATCTCCTCTTCGGCATTTGGGTACTCACCGACTCCTTTAGGAGTTAATGGTCTCTCCCTTTGCTCCTCTAGGTCCAGCTCTTTGTGGTTAATCCCTTGATCCCCTTCTTCTCTCGACTAGGTGGATCCGGTGTCAATCGTATCTTCTTCGAGCTTCCTTATCTCCTCTTTGGCATTTGGGTACTCACCGACTCCTTTAGGAGTTAATGGTCTCTCCATTTGCTCCTCTAGGTCCGGCTCTTTGTGGTTGATTCCTTGATACCCTTCTTCTCTCGACTAGGTGGATCCGATGTCAATCGTATCTTCTTCGGATCCATCTTGGATTGTGACCCTGGTGTCACCCTTACCCACTTTTTTCACTCTTCTCCTGTGGCGGCGGCCAGTTGGAAATGGTCGCATCTACTTGATTCTTTCCCTTGTCTCCCAATTGGACTTGGGCTTATGTTAGGACATTGAGTGGTATGATATTTCCAGGCTACACACTAATGGTTTGAATGGTGGCCTGATTAGAAGTGGAAGTCAAACCACTTGCACGGTATGGATAATCCTTGATCAAATGATCAATACCACATTTAGTGCAAGTGAGTACTAGCATGCCAGTGGTGGGCGAAGCAGTCAATTGTTGGGGTTGGTGCATATGAACCACATTCTTGTTTGGGCACTCAGCGATTTGATGCAGCCCTCTCTACAGCCAAAACATTGTAGCTGTCCTCTCCTCATGTTCAAGTTCATGTCCTTACCTTTCCATTGTACCGTGGTTTGAAACACAGATACTTGCGTGTTATTCTGTAGGACATAGAATTCAGGTGTGACCTCCACAACTTCTTCATAGTACTCTCTGCTAAGTTCTACTTCACATACCATATCAATATCTTTTGATGGCTCTTAAATCAATACTTGGTTGATTTTAGTCTTTGGTGGTAGAGGTGAAGTGTCCTATACCCGAAACATTTCCCTAGACAAATAGGAAGAGTTGGGTTGTCCTACGGCTATAGTGATTTGTCCATGTGGTGCTGGTAAAGCCAATGGAGCTCTAGGTGCCGGCAGCTGTGCAACTATTTGGAACCTTGGATATTTGCACATTGAAGTGTCATGATTCCCTAATTTTACATAGTGTGCACAATAGAGTAATGGCCTTGCTCTTAATTGTGGACATTCACGGTGGTAGTGTGATTCAATTTGCACATAGAGCACCACACCAATTCCCTATGGGGTAAAGATGGTTATGCCCATGCCTAGATGTTTCTCTTCCCTCCTTTACCTTCAATTTCTCTAGTATTGCATTACTGAGCTCGTCCACAGTCATGTTTCTGACTTGCTTGCTCTGAGTTCCAATCTCTTGGTGACTCGAGACATGAGAAGTCGTTGTTGCCAAAGATATTCTGACATCTTTTGGTTGCGACAATTCCAGCATATTATCTTCATATTCAGTTGCCAATTTGCAACAACGTGCATCTAGAGTGGTTGGTTGGGCTAGTACCAGATAATCATGCATCTTGTGGTCTCTAACTCCTCTCTGAAAGCAAGGCAATAACTGATTGTCAGTTAACCTCTCCTATAGTTTGCACCTTGAATTTAAGTGATTAAGTAGAGACACATAGTCTCTCATCAACTCCATTTCCTTTTGTTTGATATTGTGCAGCTGTGCCACAGAACTCCATCTATCGCCACTTCTAGAAAAGCTGGGAACAAACACATTCTTGAGTGGTGAAGTTAACCTTATCCTTGGGTTTTAGGGTTTGGAACCACTGATATGCTTTCCCTTCTAGGGTCAGTGAGAAAGCATGAATCATTGTCATATCACTAATAGGCACGTAGGTTTCGCATTATGGATTTAAAATCTCTACATGTTGAATAGGATCTCCATCCCTAGAGAATTTTTGGATGAGTTTGGAAATGATGTGTGGCTTCATTTGAGAGGGTCAGGATTCTAGAGCAGTGCTTAGTTCCCTGACCATTTCTTGGCCCATTTTTGCAGCCATATTTAATAGATCCGTCCATGTGGCTGCATTAAGAGCAATGGCTGGATCCACCCTTGGTATTTGAGGAGTTGCTCCCCCTCTACCTAGACCTTGTTCTCTTCCTGCGTTGGCTCTTCTAAGTATCTCCGGTCCATGGGATGGCCATGCCATTGCACCTTGGAGTGGCTCATCATTAGTTGCCTCTGTACGCCTTTGTAGAATTAAAAGTTCCATGTCCTATAGGAATGTAGGATGGTTGATCATCTGCTCAATATCTTTTTTGGTGTACAGACGGTCCTCCACTTCACCTACCGCCCTTGCTAGATTATCCTCTTCTTCTAGGGTTACAAAGCCTTCCTCGGCTCTAGGCTCTTCATTTATGGGTTCTAAGTTTGGAATTTCTCCCTCACTTCTTCTCATGAGTAATTCTGGCTCCTTACCCCGTGATTAGAGTAGGTTTAAACCTCCCATCTCCTTTTGTTTAGCTCTCGCCCTTCGAGTATTGAGCTCTTGTTTCCTTAAGCTCAACTCTCGTAGCTCTGTCATTCCACCTCGATCTTTTTTAGATCTAACTCTACTTGACTCGTCCTGGCCGCACTTACCATGTCCCATCTCATTCGGGGGGTGTTGTCGGTGTTCGACAGCCTTGAATTTGATGTTTGGATGGGAACTTCTTGCCTTGGACCAAGTCCAGCATTGGTTTTGACAGACCCATGCCCACATATTGCGCTTCTTCATCAGTGGATCTAGTTGGGGAGGGTGGTTTCTCCTCTTCCCCAAACCCAGAGTACCCCAACCCTTCTTCCATGGACTCTTTCTCACTACTAGTTTCAACAGTGGTCAAATTCCTTAAGACACTCAAGTGAGTGCTTATTGAGTGGCCTGAACCCACACTTTTTTTATGATAGGAAGATCCTGGGTGATTTGATGCACTATCGTCATGTGTAAGATCGTCTCCGATGAGCTTTCCAGATCTTAAGTGCATGTATGTATGATTTGATAAGCTACTTTGATGTCCCAATTAAGTTTTGATCAGATTCTATCGACTTGCTTCTAAGGCCATGAGATTGCAGAGAACAGTTCACGTCGTGAACAATTTTTTGCACTTTCACGTATTAAAAATTTTGGCTCTTGGGATCAGAATTCCATGTTACCTTGTTATGGGTGTCAATCTTTTCAAGACCTTCGTAGCATTAACCTGACTATACCAAGCTCATAAGTTGGATTTGATTAAGGCGTGAGATTGTAGGAAAACATTCACACCATGAAGAGATAAGGTTTCACGTCGTGAAAAATAATGGGTTAACGTCATGAACAAAAAATAGTTCACGGCGTGAAAGTTTCTAAAATGGTTCACATCGTGAGCGAATTGGTTCATGCCTTGAAGAGTTCTGAAATAGTTCATGTCGTGAACGATTTTCTGCACTTTCACTATTCTTAATTTTGTCAGACCTCAGAGGTGTCAGGATAAGGCTACCTGTTTATGGCAAGGTAATCCCGTGAATTGCGGCATTAATCGTGGCATTGATGTCAGGAGCGGTTCACGGTGTGAAGTTACAAAAAACGGTTCACGACGTGAACATTTTCCTGCAATTTCACGTGGAAACTTCTCACGGGTTGACTAATGTGATTTTGGGTGCAAAATACTTATCCAACAGTTCCTAAAATGATTATGCCATATCTAAGGAGTGGAATACAAGTTCAAGGCACAGTCAATGGCTCTTTTTTTTTACAAATTTTTAAAAAGAAGAAAAACAAAACACCAACCTGCTCGTTCATGTTGATGATTCCAGTGATGCAAATATCAAAATTAACTAGAAAAAATCGTGAAGCTCTATTCTAAGACCACTCCACCACACACATACACAACAAACACAACCAATTCCTCACAATTTTTACTTCCACACAAATCTTATCCATTTATTTCCTACACAATTTTTACTTCCACACAAATCTTATCCATTTATTTCCTACACAATGCACTACCAGAATGGAAAGGCAATCATGAATCTTATGCAATGGGAGCTAAAACTCCAAGAGGAAGGAAGAAACAAAGTGTTTCCTTGGCAGCGGCGCCAAAAATGTTATGGGCTACCACACCTGCAAGATGAACTCAATGTTATGGGCTACCACACCTCCAAGATGGAACTCAATGCATTCACCTAAAAGAAGAGCAATAGAACACAACTGTCGTAGGGCACTTACCAATGCTTCGAACTTGAGTCCCTTGAGGTCTCCAAGCTCACTTGTTAAGCTCCAAACCTCCAAGCTCACTTGTTAAGCTCCAAATCTCCAAGCTCCACCTCCACACTGTCACCGTAGAGTCGCTCACACCGTCGCATAAGGCAATCACTCTCTCTCACTCTCCCACACAAGCATGAATCATACAAGCATAAAAGAGACACAAATGCTAGAATTCTCTCTCCCACACAAGCATGAATCATACAAGCATAAAAGAGACACAAATGCTAGAATGCTCTCTCCCACACAAGCATGAATCATACAAGCATAGAAGAGACACAAATGCTAGAATGCTCCCTCTCACTCTCTCAAGACATAAAGAAGAGCTCTCAATAGCACAAAGGGGGATTGTGTCTTTTCGTTATGAGAAAATTCCTTATATACAATTGGCCCTTATTCACACTTGGGTGCCCAAAAATTACTTAACTAAGGCCTTGGGTGGCCAATATCTCATAATGTACAACTTTTATAGTGCCTTTTTATGACACTTATTAATGTCCTCAATTTGGAGGAGCATACTTGTTAATCCAAAATGAAATTAACAGCAGAGACACCTGGATTATGTCCTCAAAAGAGTTTGGTTCTCTATACACTAGGAGTAACCATTGAGGGAATGCCAAGCTCCGCATCAAGGCTATGGTTAGCAGAACTAGAGTTACCATCCACATAAAAGTCTATTTTCATATCAAGTACAAAAGGTTGATCTAACTTTTCCTTCTCTTTGCGTGGTACATGTGTACTAGTACCTGTAGTACCATGAGATGATGCATCCACATTACTTGCATCTATCCTCAACTTGCCTGACCATGGACTCACACTCGATCCACTCCTAGATGACTCTCTAGGTCCACTAAGCCTACTACTCTACATGTGGGTATCAACATTACTTCTTACATCTACATTATCAATTGCCTTCATTGATGTATACCACCAGTTACTCATCTAATAAAAGATAACATCTCTACTTACTCATGAGTGGAACATCATCATTACTTCTTATATCTAAATCCTCAATTGTCTTCACTGATTCATACTAGCTATGCATCTCATCAAAGACAACATCTCTGCTTACTCATATCTCATGAATGGTAGGGTTATAACATCTATAACCTTTCTCCTCCAAAGCATAACCACTAAAGATGCATTTCTTTGGCTTTGAATGTAATTTGGTTCTCACTTCAAGTGGGACATCATCATTACTTCTGATAAATCACCTATAAAATATCTAATAAATAATTCAATGAAATCAACACATATTTCATAGGCATATAAACCATCACCACATACATGTTCACATCAAGAAAGTACTCCAGGAATCACCCTGCCATATAAGCCAACTTTAATAAATATAGGAAGCCATAAATATACACCAATGTGCACCAAATATATTAATATTTGTGATGGCATCACCCATGAAATTAACACAATTTGGCATGACGCAAAGATAATCCAGGTATCCTCGAATTATCTAAGAGGGTTGAATAATATTTTTAAGAGGGCTTAAAATACATTCACATAAAAATATTCTTTTTAGACATCAAGGCACGAGCAACTTTTGTAATGTGTCTATTCTTTCTTTCTACAATACTATTGTATTATGGAATATACCTGCATGTGAATTGCCTCTTGATTCCTTGCTTTCTCAAGAAATCACTAAACTCACATGATTTTCATGTGGGAAAGCATGTTTGGCTTACTTACCCAGTTGCCATGCTTTCACATACTTTGTGCATACCATCGATCTTAAATGTTAGCAAACCTGCAATAATGTTTTAGGCTTGCATATTGTTGTATATTCACATGACCAATGCACTTATGCCAATATGTCAATATATGTGATAGCTATCCCATGTGCAAACATAGCTGCCTTCACCTCAAGCATGTTAACATCTTGCTATTTTTATTACCCTTTACAACCAAGTGAAGTTTTCCATGCAACTTCATGGAACTACCACAAAATTGTAGTTTCATGGAACAATAAAAAACCTACAACTTCACACTTCCAAAAATCTCACGGGATTCTGTACAAAACTCCCTTTCATGTAACAAAATCTCACGGGATTCCGTCTCATGGAAATCCCTTTCATGTCACAAATTCTCACGAGATTCCGTCCCACGGAACTCCCTTTCACGTAGCAAAATCTCACGGGATTCCATCTCACGGAACTCCCTTTCACGTCACAAAATCTCACAGGATTCCGTCTCACAGAACTCCCTTTCATGTAACAAAATCTCACCGAACTCCCTTTCACGTCACAAACTCTCACGGGATTTCGTCTCACGGAAATCCTTTTCACGTCTTTAACTTTCATGTAACAAACTCTCACAGGATTCCATATCATGAAAATCCCTTTCACGTGACTAACTCTTACAGGATTTTGTATCACGGAAATCCTCTTCATGGGATTTCCTCTCATGGGAATCCCTCCTCACACGACCTGACTGCAGGTTCACGAAACTACCAAAATCCTGCCCCTTCATGCTACAACATTCACTTGTTCAATTAACACACCGTGTTTATTGCTCCTACACTAACACACTTCTCATCTCGGCTAACCATTTTACCCAAAAAGAAGAAGAAGAAGAAGAAAAGAAAAGAAAAGGAATGGTACCTACCCCACCAGTCTGACTGATTTTCTTTTCATGTACAAATGTCGACCTCAGACACCGAAGCCGTAAAGACCCCCGCAGTCACCTAGGCCAGCGCTACAGGCTCCTCGGTGAGTCAAAAGAAACTGGCGCGGAGACCATTCTGAATCTCTGAGAGAGAGAGAGACTGAAACCCCACAACCCGATGTAACTTGCCCCAACAGAGTAAAACCACCTTTGAGCCACCGATGATGTAGGCCATGTGGTAGATGTATGTGTGAGCACTTCACGCCCATTCCTCTTCCTTCTCTTCATGGACTTTAGCAATCATGTTCAGTGGGATCCTGTTGTAGTGGTCCACTGGCTTCACCTGCATGATCAGTGACATAGCTCTGCATGCTTTCTCCATGACCTCATCCCGGATATTCTCATACTCTGGCCCATTGGAGTTATATGAACTCTTCTTCAGCATAGCGTCCAAAGGCATTTTGTCAAAGGCATGGGCATGTACCTTGATTGCTGTTGGGAGATGCATAGCTTCACGGATGAGTTCTTTTGTGATTAAGACCTGCGTTGTTGTGCCATCGGCCTTCGTGACTGTGCCCCACTTGGTGACTTTGTCATAAGTCTTGATGTACTCCCCACAGAGCTCCGTGTCGATGTTCTTTGGGAGAATCTGCACCATTCTTCCTAGGTCCACTTTCTCTAGCTTTTCTTTTACCTCTGCCTCTTCCAGGATTTGGAGGCACTCTGGGCTGTGATATTGCAGTGTTACCTTTCCATGGGCCGTATGAATCTCCTTGCTGATGATGGCCCCATGGAAGGCTTGGACATATGGGACCAGGTAGTTCATCTTTGGTTAATCTAGGAGAATGTAAATCATTGGGATGATGGCTAGTAGATGTCATAGACGAATCCTAGAAGCTATCAAGGCCCATGCAAACTCCATTGCAAGAACGGTATATGTGTTGATAGGTGATCTTTGCACTACATAAGCTCCTTCATCGTCGGGACTCTTTTACACTTCTTCCTTGGTAGTGTTTACCTCATCTGAGGCTCCTTCTTTAGGAGGCTACTCCACCTCCTCTTTCAAGGCTTCAGATGCCTTTTTTGGTACATTCACCAAGCTCCTTTTTCATTTCTATAACATTGATGTTTGTTGCATCTTTAGCACCATATATCAGGTGCAAAAATACAACAGTGCAAGTTGGCTTACAAGTTTCTTCAATCTTTACGTCAATATTTTTTTTGTGCGACTTGCTACCCAAGCTTGAGAATACACTCTTCAATGATTAAGAAATTTTCCCAGTCGTGGACTGAATAAGACCCTTTCCTTTACTGCTGTGGTTTCCCGAATGGATCAGCATTCTCATGTTTAATAGCAATAGGCATGCCCACCTTCTTCAATCTATAATATTGTGTGTTGTGCTTACTTCATATACCCATGACCTAGCTAAGGAAGGAGCCAACTTCACTTCTTAGGTTATCAATCCTTGCATTGATGGCCAACTTGACATCTACTATGCTATTGCATTAAGACTCAATCTCCTTAATTCAAGTGAATCTACTGATACACTACTATAACCTTTGTAAATTATTAAGAGTCAATCTCCTTAATTCAAGCGAATCTCTACTGATACACTACTATAGCCTTTGCAAATTTGAACATGTATGCTGCCATGTACTAATCTAATTTATGATGATGAGGCTTGGTTAGGGTTTGTGAAGGTAAACAAATCTGCTTGTAAACTATTCTTATAGATTACTACATTTGCACCATTACTATGTTTGTATCAACCACGAATCTGAAACCTCTATTGTTGTACCACCTCGTTGTTGATAACACATTACAATGCTGCACTCCAATTAATGCTCTACACTAACTTAAAACATTGTCTGCTCTGCTAGTATTGCAATCTTGTTTCTTTGTATTGATAAAGAGCATATGTTGTAAGGTAAGTAGATCAGTTTGTAAGTTTGCTTTCTTTCATGCTTTGCCTTTTTCCTCTCCAAACTATTATTGAATCTTGTATGCAAGTATGGAACCCTGAGCATTGGTTGTGCACTAGTGCTTGCACCAAAAGTGTTGGGTTCAACTCCCAACAGGGTTATACAAATGCAAATATTGTTTTGATGTTATTAAGTCTCAATCAAACTTAAGGATCTCTGGTCAAGGTGTTGCAAAATTGTTAACCAATCTAGTAGAGGTTAGTCAACAGCTTAATCTCTCGTCACCTAAAAATATGTAAGTATATCACGTGAGTTCAAATGAAAGGGTTTTTTAATTCAAAAATTTAATGTAAATTTATAGAAATACATTTGCAGAAGGCGTTATTTAAATAACCCGTAAGTCCATAAAGGAAAAGGGGTCATTTTATTCATGAAAAATTCATAGGTAAGGGGTTTTTTAAATACCCCTTAAATGCACGTAATACATAGGGTTTCTTAGTAGTGCACCCCCCAAGCTTAATCTCTTGTTAATTGTTGTAGTTCGCTTGGATTTTACCAAGATCTATCAAGAGTAGTTATTAATCCTAAGATTAGTACTTATAAGTTGCTATTAATGGTTTCTTGATCAAGAATTATCCATTATCTTAGATCATATCAAAGCATCAAACTATTGTGATAATCTTGCATTTCTTCTAACAAAATTTGTAAACTACACCCCTTTACACAATAAACTTTGCTTAATTTTATAATAGAACTGTAAACTGCATACAAATCCACTCTAATCTAATAGAACTACAATCCACATCCGTTCTTAATGAACTATGTACCAAGATTTGAACAATGACCAACAGTTCCCTCCAAACTACTAGGATTCTCTAGAAACTAGGCAAATGTGGAAGAAAACTAGGGCTTATGGATCGATTTGATCATAGACTTTACTAATCAAGAAACTGTGCACTAAACTCAGAGAATAAGATTTCTAAAAATAATACATAGATTAAAAAATGATTAACACTAATCTCAATCCTAATCTACACAAATTAAGATAACAGTAATCTTGAAAAACTATGTAAAATTTAATCTAAAAATGATTAACTCTTAATCGCCACCAAAATCAAAACCAAACTACTAGGATCAAAGCAAAGCTACTAAGCTCAAAGCAAAGCTCTGATACCAATGAAAGGAAAGGAGGGAGAGGAGACTCATTTACATGGAGTCTAGAGACATGTAGACATTGTTTACATGGAGTCTAAGACATGGGAGAAGGTCTCCATGAAAGCTTGCTCTGCAAGACATGATTAGTATTTATCAAAGGTGATTATGGTGTCAAAGAGTATAATAGCCTAGACGAAAGTCACTTATATAGTGTCTGGCCATTTCACACTAGCTAATAATATGCCCATGCCCAAATCCATTCCCAAAAGGAACCCAAGGTCCTAGGCCCAAACCCATACATGTGCATGTGCATATATAATTACAAATATTGTGTGATCCGAATAGCTCGAAATTGATGGTGATGAACAAAGCTAAGCCCTAGGCTAGTCCTCGTGATGGACAGCACACAAAATATGTTCAAGTGAAGACCTTACCTTAGTCTTGCCAAAGCATGTGTCGTTGGGTCTTGTCTAAGAGCCGTAACCTATAACTTTCTTATGCGGGTGTGCTAGCTCACCTGTTGCATCCTCACTCATCGTCATCATATCGGAATGCTCCTTTGTTGAAAGGATGAAGGGAGATCTCTCTATGCCTAGATGGAGACAACAAGAGATGGTCCTTCAGTGATGGTTCTCTCTTTAGGGGGAAAGAAGAAGCTAATAGAAGAGGAGAACCTATAAACAAACCTATTCAAACAAGCATCCATCTAGTGTGTAAGAATCCAATAACTTGCAACAAGTAAGAAGAGGAAACAACGGGAGCATCCATCTAGCGTGTAAGAATCCAATAGCATGCAAGCAAGCAAGAAGAGGAAAGAAGGGGAAATCTATTGTAAGGGAATGATTATGTATTGCTTATTGTCAAAAATGACTTATATACAAGTGACTAGTTTTCACACTAGGCCGACCAAACTTAAAAATGGTGCGGTCTCTAGTCTTAAGCAAGAATGTGCACTAAGTCTTTAGATTTTTTTTTAATTTGAAATTAAATACAAGGTAAGCTGCTTTATATGTTCCAACTCCATCTTATAAAAGATAAGTATCGAGCGATTAAGATGGCAAAGCATCTTACGATAGGTCATGCAGGTGAAAACCATTTTAACATATGGAGTGGTTAACAATATGTTGTGTTTTTTTTTTGTGATTTGGGGAGGGGGTTGTGTTTTTTTATTAATCATAAAAGTATCTCCATTGATTATGGTTAAAACATCAATGTATATAGTAGGTTTCCTAATCTGATTTAATAAAATACAATAGTTATTTCATCATAGCACACATAATCAACACTACTTGCTAGTCCATTACTTTATATATTGATAATATGATTAGATATTTTTAAACAATATTAATCAACACTACTTGGCTAGTCCATTACTTTATATATTGATAATATGATTAGATATTTTTAAACAATATTTTTATCAATACAAATATTTAGTATCGTATCTATATAAATTTTAGTAACAATTTAGCTTGTTCATAACTCTCTCTCTCTCTCTCTCTCTCTCTCTCTCTCTCACACACACACACACACACGTGTGATACTTTTATAGTTCTTAAATATATAATACATCGTTAAAATTGTGCAATGTATGAAAAATATCTCATAATCATAAATATGATGTACATGCATCAAAACATGAAAATTGGTACATAAATAGTATATACATATTGAATTCGTATATACATAAATAGTATATGAGTTTTGTATATGCAATACAAAACTCATATTGAACTCAATATAAATGTAAGAAGAGTTTAGTGCATTTCCAACTTCTAAAATTGAGAAATAGCTTCAATAATCATGGTTGAAAGTTTGGCTAAACTAAAGCTTCTTCTTCTTTTAAAGAGTTCCCCCTTAGTTTTAGTACATTTCAAGCCCTTTCAAAAAAGAAAGTTTTGAGTTCTTGAGAGTTTTTAGTCATGATCATTTTCAAATTTCTAATATTAGTGTTTGTCTTGAAAAACGAAGGTTTGGGTAGAAACTGTGCACTCCACATCTCTGGCACAATCCAGGTAGGGTTCAAGACACTCTGAACCTCGAAGAGCCTGCGATGGAGGCTCAAGAAGAAGAAACAGTATTGCAAGACCACAAACTCTGGCGATGGCGATGGTGGTGGTGGTGGTCGTCGGAGGATGGTCCCTCCTTTGAAAGAAGGGATGCCACTGTCTCTTGAGGACTTTTGGTCAGAAACGTGCTGCACTTCCATACCTACATGGTCCAAAGAGGGCGAGAAACCCATCCATCTCTCGGGAACCACCGCGTTGCCATGTTGGTGGAAGTCGGAAGCATGTGCCTTGCCCAGCAGGTTTTCGATAAGCTGATGTGTTGGGATGAGTGTTCATGGAATTCACTTATCATAGGTTATGTTAAATGCGAGGTGTCACCGCATGCTCTCACCTTGTACCAGAAGATGAAGGATGTGGATTCTTTACATCCTAGTGAGTATGCTGTTGTGGCCTTGCTGAAGGCTTGTGCTATGCTGGAAGATTTGGAAAGAAGCAGCGAACTACATGATAACATTGCTAGAACAGGGTTGCTAGAAAGAGATGTTTTTGTTGGCAGCGTTTTGGTTGATATGTACACCAAGTGTGGCTCCCTTGAAAAATTGCAGGAAGTGTTTGACAAGCTCCCAGTTCACAATGTAGTCTCATGGACTGCGCTAATTGCTGGATATGAAGAACATGGCCATGGTGAGGAAATGCTTAACTGTTTTGAACAGATGCGAGATGAGGGCATCTCTCCGGATGCATGCACACTTGTTTGCATCTTGAAAGCTTGTGGCAGCTTAGGAATCTCAGACAAGGGGAAAGAAGTACATGCTGAGATTGTTGCCAAAAAAGGTTTGCTGAAAAGATATATTTTTGTTGGCAGCGCCTTCATTGATATTTATGCCAAATGTGGCTCTCTTCAAGAAGCACAAGTGTTTGACAACCTTGAGGTTCGAAATGTAGTTGTGTGGACTACACTTGTCTCAGGATTTGTGGAACACGGGCGCAGTGAGGAGGCACTCTCCTGTTCTGAACAGATGGAACACGAGGGTATCTCTCTGAATGCTGTCACATTTGTTTGCTTCTTGAAAGCTTGTAGCGGCATAGGAGCCACGCAACACTTTGGTTGATATGTATGCTAAATGTGGGTTGCTTGTGACAGCGGAGCACTTGTTTGTCAACCTTCCAGTAGTTCGAGATGTAGTCTCATGGAATTTGATAATTGCAGAATATGTTGAACATGGGTTTAGTGAGGAGGCACTCTACTTTTTAGAGAAAATGCATCAGGAGGGCATATCTCTAAGTGCTGTCACATTTGTTTGCAGCTTGAAACTTTGAAAGCTTGTGGCAGCATTGGAGCCACAGTCAAGGGACAAGAAATACATGCTGAGATTACTAAAAAAAGGGCTGGAAAGAGACCACCTTGATAACAGCATCTTGGTTGATATGTATGCCAAATGAGGCTCTCTTACGGAAGCACAAGAAGTGTTTGACAAGCATCCAGTTCGAACAGTTCTCTCCTGGAATGCTCTCATTGTAGAATACACAGAACATGGGAACGGTGAGTAAGCTCTCAACTGTTTCAAACAGATGCAAGATGAGAGCATCTCTCCGGATTCTGGCACATTTGTTTGCAGCTTGAAAGCTTGTGGCAGCATAGGAGCCACAGACAAGGGCCGGGAAATACATGCTGAAGCTACCAGAAAAGGGATGGAAAGAGAACTCCCTGTTGGCAATATCTTGGTAGATATGTATGCTAAATGTGGCTCGCTTGTAGAAGCACAAAAAGTGTTGTTTGACAAGCTTTTAGTTCGAGACGTTGTAACGTGGACTGCACTTGTTTCAGGATTCACTGAACACATTCGTAGTGAGGAGGCACTCTACTGTTTTGAAGAGATGCAACGTGAGGGCATCTCTCTGAACGCTGTCGCTTGTCTTTGCAGCTTGAAAGCTTGTGGCAGCATAGGAACCACAGTCAAGGGCCGAGAAATACACACTGAGATTGCCAAAAAAGGGTTGGAAAGAGAACTCCTCGTTGGCAACATTCTGGTCAATATGTATGCTAAGTGTGGCTCGCTTTCAGAAGCACAACAAGTGTTTGACAAGCGTCCAGTTCAGGACGTGGTCTCGTGGAATGCACTAATTGCAAGATATAACCAGCTTGGAGAGAATGAAAATGTTTTCCATGTCTTTGATAAGGCTGATAGGAGAAGGTATAAAACCAGATTTGGGAACATTCATTAGTGTTCTTAATGCATGTAGTCATGTGGGTCTAGTGGATAAGGGCGAGATGTACTTTGAGGCCATAAGCAATGACTATGGTTTCATCCCAAGTCTTGAGCATTACACATGCATGGTTGATCTCCTTGGCCGTGTAGGCCATATAGATAAGGCAATAGCAATGATCAGGAAGATGCCATTGCATCCTGATATTGTGGTGTGGCGCACTGTATTGGGTGCTTGTCGAAAGTGGGGCAATGTGGAGCTTGGAAGACATGCCTTTGAATATGCAGTACAATTGGATGAAAAGGACCCAGCAGTTTATGTATGCATGTCTAACATTTATGCAGATGCTGCCATGCAGGAGGAAACAAAAAAGGTTGAGGCAATGAGAGTAGAAAAAGGAGCGTGGAAGAAGTCGGAACTTAGTTGGTGGATGTATGCAAATCTCCCAACCTGCTAAAAGCATTGGTAGATTTCTGTAACCAATTGATTTGGATGCTGTATCTGAAGGAGTCCCCTGTCAAAACAAGTATTCTCTCCAATGGGGTATCGGACTCCCAATGTTTGTTTCCAAACATGGATAACAGGCCCTCGGAGGCAAATCATCTTGTAGGCAAGCTCGTTAATCACCATGACCACATAGATACACTTACTACACTCCTATGGTTTTCCCATTTGAAAATCCCCAAAAATTGGATTACAACACTTTTGAAGTGTTCATCACCCATTAGCGTACGGCATTACTCTCTCTGTCCTGAAATGTGCAAAGGTTCTCTCTTTTCAAATTAAAACTTATCTTGTTGCTTTTGCATGAAGTGGGAAATTGATGTCGCCTTTGCATTCAAGAGTGTGCTAGTTAAATGGCATCATACCATGCTTGAGCATTGAGCAAGGTGGACATACATCTCTTCTCAACCCTAACATTAACCTGGAAACTCTAGAGCTTTGATTCACTCTACAAGAGTGCCCCACATTAGCCTCACAGCTATGTTAGACTAAAACAAAGGTATGCACATAGAATGCCTAAGGTTGGATGGCGGGGGAGAATATTTTTCCAATGAATTTAGTTGGAGAGTATGGATAAAGAAGCAATTACCTCGTAGAAAAATGGGGTTGCAAAAAAAAAAATTTACGCATATTAGAGGTGCTCATGCATTGATGAATGAGAAAGGGATGCCTTATTATTTTTAGGTTGAAGCTGTAGCAAGCTGTTGCCATTTATATTGTGAATAGGATGCCCACGTGTAGTAGTTTATGGCATGATGTGTGAACAAAAGATTAATGGTAAAAAACTAGACTTGGCACATTTAATACAGTGAAACTCAAAAAGTGCATAGCTTCAAGCATTATCAGTCTCATCCTCAGCATGAAGTTGTGGAGGTATAGTGATTCCAACTCATTTACTATTTCAGCAATAACAAAGTTGGTGCTAGTTCTTTGGCATCAATGACACATTTTCAGTCGTGAGTTTAATACCATGAAAATGCTTAATTGAGATGTCCACCAAGGTAGTCCCACAAGTGCCAACTTATGACCCATTTTAGACATTGAAGGGATCATCTTCTTTGAAGGGATGACTTAGTTTTAGCACATGTTTAGCTGGTTTGCCAAATTTTCTTTTGTCTTGAAGCTTGGCTAGACATTTGGGATTTTGCAGCAACAAGAGTTGTGTGGTCCTTGGCTAGATATTTGGGATTCTACAACAAGAGTTGTGTGGTCCCTTGGGATTTTGTAGCAAGAGAAAGATTTCAATGGATAAACATATAACATAAGGGGCGTTCCAATAGACTTTGAGCTGTCGTGAAATCCCAAAAATGGATTAGACAATAGTGGGTCCTCTACAATATGCATTCTTGATTAAACTTTAACCCATTATTACTAAATAGCATGCCTACAAGTGACCACACTAGCTAGTCCAATAGTCTTACTCAACAATATCGCATGTCCAAGTGCTTACAAGTTTTTGTGTGGACAACATTTTCAAGTGCAGATGATTGGTCTAGAATTTGGGAGATTTTAGTAGATATTGACTTTGCTAATTAAAACGATGCCCCAACTTCATGCATCTTAAGCAATAAGAAGTTGGACTTACCTTGACGAGTCCATTGTTTGTACAATCAATTCACAATTGACCATGAGGAAGATTAAGGTTTGAGACAACTTCCTCATATAGAGCTCTTTGTTTTGCTCTAGCATTTCTCAAGAGATATGTCACCTTTATTGGATACTAACATTGATGCAAGTGTAAGTACAAGGAGCGTTGATTCATTAATCGTGCATTGCCAATGTTGCTATATAGAAATAAACACGACCGTATTATAACGACATGGCAGACATAAAACCAAGTATGTGGTGGGCTAATTGGTGAATGATTCATTCTAACTATTGCTTTGAAGAAACAAAGGTGGTGTGGTAACTTGCTGGTAACATGGATGTTGGTCTAAGCATGCAAGACATTAAATGGTCAATGATTCATTCTCATTGTTGCTATAAAGAAAAATAGTTCACTTTTTCAAATGACATGAGATTGATGCAAACCAAAGTGTGCACAATGTTGGCGATGATTCATTCTACATGTTTCTACATAGAAACATAGATGACTTTATGAAATTGCATGAGACTAAAGCTTTAAAAAATGATTCCAATTGCTTAACAATTCTAAAACGAGGATACTCTTAGAAGTGCATGTGCTAGAAATTTGAGAGTAATTGTTGGGAATGTGATGGATGCTTTGATCATTAAATGTAGAAACTGTCTCACAAAAATCTCACATATCAACATGTTAAACTATTGATAAAGTTAATCATTTTGACAACAACACTGTGGTGCATGATGTGTGAGTGGACAGAAAAAGTGCAAGAAAGGGATCTAAGAATAGAGATGGAGATTACACTCATGAAGGGACCATAGATCCACTCATCGAAGTCTTCCATGACACAGCCTTTTACTCATTAGCATGGAGTACACATTTGCGCTACTCATGGGAGTAGCCACCATGAAACCCATGTACCTAGGCCCATGTCCCATGTCCCATTGCATGTGCACTCTAAAATCACTTTGTTACAAACTATCCCCTCTTACAATGATTTCATCCTCAAAATCTAAGGGTGGTCGTGCACAAAAAAAACATATACAAAAGGCTATATACAAAAGTAAAAAATTGACCATAACTAGGTGTCGATGTCGAAGTTGCAAGACATCCGGGGATCAAATGGAAAGGAAGGTGAAATGTCATCAAAGATGAGGCTAATCATATAACCACCTAGATCAAATGGGAATCCAAGCCATGCAACCTCCAACACATGGCTCTCCAACCACCTGGGTCAAATGGTAAATATAGAAAACCAATGTCGATGATGAGGCTAGCCATAAATCCACCTGGATCAAGTGGTATATATAGGAAACCAATGTTAATGATGACGCTAGCCATAAATCCTCCTAGGTTGAATCAATAGCCGTAGTGCATATCACCCATCCATGAAACAAATGTGTGACCACCTACATTGAAAGGATAGTATCCATACTCTTCATCCAAGAACTCTTCATCCAAGGTGAAATGACCTTTAAAGATGCCATCAAATACATGGCCCAAATGTATGCTCATATGGTAATGATAATGCAATGTCTAATCATCCCATCTAACAATGTCTCCTAGGTTGAAGGAAAAACTAGCAAGCCCATTCTCACAGCCATAGTGTGAACCCAAATCATATGATCCACTAAAGATCTGATCAATTTGCATATTGTCATACCTCTCCTACGAGGTCTCGCCTCAACAAAGTCATCACTACTCTCATGCACTGTGCATGACTACTCAAAAACATGAACTATATCCACATAAACACTATTAGGTAAGCTATGAGAACTAGGAGTTGTGGTCAAATCAAGAATGAACCCACATGTGGAAGCCCTAGAGGAATATCCTGACACATCTAACATAAGAAGCTCATGCCTATGCTCATAGGTATCTCGTGAACCCACATGTGAAGTATCACTAACCTCGTGTGTAACAATGGATGCATCACTAGTCAAATGCTCATGATCTTCTAATAGATCCTTATTAACATCTAATGTGTCCCCATGATCCCTAGGAAGGTAGGTAGACATAGGTATATCCATTATGAGATCATGTCCATATGATCTAGCTCAAACACATCAATACCACATGATCTAGCTCAAACACATCAATACCACATGTGCATATGTGTCACTATCATCATCATGTGCATGTGTATCAATATCATCATGTGCATGTGTATTAATATATGTCAAAAGATTATTAATCTTCAAGCATAAATATATATGGTGTGCTTAACTATAATTATTGTGATTAAAGAATACTAATCCTATGGTGGGTGTAGCCTAATTAACAAAATAATGAGGATGATCCTAATGACTTAATCAAGCTTGACTCAAGCACAATTAGGTTACAAGATGGAAACTTGCACTCATAGAGCGGCTTGAGAGCTTCTTGTCTTCATTACTTGAAAATGACCCTTTTTATATGAGGAGGGTACACCTCTTAAAAATATGCTCATGTGGGATAATGTCCAAGTGTGATGTGGCTGCATTTTCTTGATCCTGGTCCTCTACTCATACCTTGCCCTCAATGGCACCATAAATTTCAACAATATCAACATGTGTTTGTGCGTTTGATACATCATCATGACCATCTGAATCTGTGTTAGAATGGTCTATATCCTCAGGAACATAATCATGAGGGCCAAGAGAGTAGGACACTCATGCAAGTCGCTAAAGAAGAACCATCCCATGCAAACAATGCCGAACCATTTGTGTCAAGGTAGCCAAGTAGTGAATCAATAAAGCCTCTATGTACAAACCATCTGGACCATCGAGCACATACATCCCTCTTATCAAAAAAGTGCCTTAAATGACTGGGCATCAAACCCTCAAGCTGGAACATTCAACCATGGCATGAGTATGCCATGTCGTCATTGTATGATGTCAGCAAATGAGGATCTAGAGGTCTAAGCCTTGAAGTACCAAAGGTATATGTGAACTTGGAAAAAGAATTGTGATCCAAGACATGAAATGGTAACTCATGTGATAATGAGCGTAGAGCCATCTAAAATGGAAACAAAGTGATGTCAATGTGACAAAAAAACTTGCACCATGGCAATCATAAGAGGAATAGAAAGAATAACCCATGGTCGCATGTGAAGAACCACCAAGAATGCTCACAGATGCTCAGATATATGTGAAATCTCACACTACATGTAAACAAGCCCAAACAATCACCAAAACATGCTCCCAAATCACCTACATATAAACAACCCTTATGCAAATCCAAAAATGTGCCAAACAAACCTCAAATCCACCCAATTACATGGATGCACACTCTGCATTTATACAATCTCCAAAAGGTGTGAAAGGATCAAAAACTTTAGGGTAAGGGGGAAGGTGTGAATGCGTAGAAGAAACCCTAAGGAAAAGTGTAAATAGGCATCCTTTTTTTTCTCTCAAGTAAAATTTTCCCCTTTTCCTCCTCATATAATGGGAGTCTACTCGATTATTCTTTTAATAGAGCATGCACTGATGCTATATCATTTATACCTTACACTTGCATTGCTTTTTTTTTTTGGGAACAAAAACATAAGTGATCAAACACTCTTAGCAGTACTTGGAGTGCTATATGGACAACAAAAGTTACCAGCTTCTCCATAGTTACCCTAGTTCTTCTTCTTCACTAGAGCTATGTCCGTTTGCCTGAGTTCTTCTTCACTAGAGATGACTAATTTGCAAAGGAGAATATTTGTTGATAAATAAGATGTAGAAACCAAAGGCCTTTTGGTCTGGAGCTGCTTCCTACTTAGTTTTTAGAGACCTTGTCCAGTAAGCATGATGTTAAAATAGAGCCCTCTGAGCATGTTGTCTCAGTTTTCTATCACTCTTATGTTGGCCTGTGTGATTTTGTTATCACTTTGCAAGTGCCTAGGTGTTGTGGAAGGCATACTTTTTCTTCAAGCAAAGAGCTTTGTTGCTTGTACAAGCACTTTCTAAGTCAAGACCCCTTTGCTAAAAGCAAAAGCTAACTGATGCTTTTGCCTTCTAAGCCCTCTTTGAAGAGGAATGCTCTATGAAACACTCCTCTCTACTTGTATCTTTGCCTCAACTACTTTGAACATGTAGTTTGTTGTTAACCTACCAATCTTTGTCACAAATTTGTCTCAATTGTATCTAACTCATAACCTATTTTATGAATCCAAACTTGATCTCCTTGATTAAGCTTCAAGCATGCTTAATCTCTCTGCATAAGTCCTCAAAGCATTATTCTTCTTCTTATTGCTAATCTCTTTCTTGATCAAGAACTTCTTAGATGGAAATTAGTCACCTAGTGATGCAAAATGTGTCATAAAAGATTGCAAGAACTTGATCAATCTTACACCACTTCCATAATGTTTGATAGCAATTTCTTTTTAAGAAACACAATTGCTTACAAGAAATGATCAAGATTAGGAAAGATTTGATCAAGAATCACTCACTGATATTAAGTTTGCTCAAGATTTGATTTTGCACTTAATCTTTACAAACTTTATAAATACCACTGTGCACAGCAAACTCTTCCTAAATCTACAGCAAAATTGTATATTGTACATAAATCTGCTTAAATTTACAACAGAACTATAATCTGTACATAAATTTGCTCAAATCTGTAAAAACAAAACTCCAATCTATACATTTTCTTGATAAACTTTTAATAAGATTTTCACAGCAACCACCAATATCTCCCACACTACCAAGAATCTAAAGAAACTAGGTAAATGTTGAAGGAAACTAGGATTTATGAAAAGATTTGATGATAGAAATCACTAATCAACAAAATTGTGCACTAAACTCAGAGAATAAGATTTTTGAAAATAGTGATTAGCATATAGCCAAAAATAATTAACACTAATCTTATTTATTACTCCACCAAAATCAAGATAAAAGTAATCTTGAAAAAATGTGTAAAACTTAATCAAAATTTGATTAAGTCTTGATTGCTAGTAAGATCAAAGCCAAAAGCTACCAAGATCAAAGCCAAAATCTCTGATACCACTGCAAGAAAGGGATATAGGGATAGAGATGGAGAATGCACTCATGAAGGGAGTACCACCATAGATCCACTCATCATAGGGAGTAGGACGTAGACATGGTAATTTTAGACATCTCTAGAGTACTCTAGGGTCGTAAGCTAATTTTGGACATCTCTAGAGTACTCTAGGGTCTCGCTATAGGGATGAGACCATTGATGAGACCATCACAACATTTATAAACAAAATAGCTTTCTCATTAGGCTCAAGTTATTTAAAAAAATCCATGCTAGTGGCTTTAAAGCAAACCAACACTTTGTTCTTTTCAACACTATTCTTTTTTAAAGCTTAAATTTAAGTGGTTGGTTTTTTTTACCAATCTTGTGATGCCACATGGCTAAATTTAAGTGGTTGTTTTTCACCAATTATGTGATTCGACATGTCTAAACCTCCTAAGAGCATTGTAAAGATAGTTTCAAGTATAAGTTGGAGACAAATATGCCTTGACAATTGCTTTACATATAGCCTACACTTCCTTGGAAATACTTACAATCCTTTATGAATTTATGTTGTGGTTGTAATATTAACCTTACATCTTGAGGTTTTGAGATTTTCCTTGTTGCCAAAGAATTAGAAGCTTGTTGATGTTATTTGAAGACACTTTCAAGAGAAAGGAATTTGGGCATTCTTACTACTATGTAGGCCATAGATAGAGATTTTGGACTTGTCCACGGAAGAGGTGCACATAGATGCTACTTAGCAATATGCTACTTAGCAATCACAACCACCATAGATGAAGATTATGTAAATATAGTAGAGGAGGGCAAATAGAGTTTTGCTACTCACCCACCAAAAAGATGCAATGAAAGCTTCAACGATTTTCAATACTAAATTACCTTGAAGCGTTATTGCCAAAATAAAGGGGGGCAAATTTAAGCTTTCTCATGCTTTTTTGCAAAAGCTAAAAAAAGGGTGATGCTTTAAAAAAGGGTGATGCTTTAAAATGAAAATGTTATTATACTACTCAAGTAAAGATACAAAGCCAGTCAAATAAGAGGGAGTCTAGGATGGTGTATGGTCTTTAATTAAAGAGTTTTCAAACTATTTCATTGGTAACATGAACTAAAATGTGTGGGTAGCTATGCATGTGAGATGTTAGGCTAGCCAATAAGAGGGAATCTAGGATGGTGTTTTGTCTTCAATTAAAGAGTTTTCAAACTATTTCATTGCTAAAATGAACTAAAATGCTTGGGTAGCTATGTATGTGGTTCCTCATGTACGTATAAAATACACAATATGAGGGCGATACAGAGGTTTGAGAGTAGGTTAATGTATTCATTGAGTGAGGGCATTGCTAACCTAGTCAATGAAATAGTCACATATTAAAGAAATAAGGATTTGGTGTTTAATCTCATTACATTTGAAAATCGCTTAAGCCTCCTTCATATAATGACACGACATTAACATGTCAATAATTCATTCTCATTTTTACACATGGAAAAAACTTTATGAAATATTATAAAAATGTAATAGGATAGTATATTTTTTTGCGCATCCACATAGAAATAAGAATACTATTAGAAGTGCACCTTTTAGAATTTCAAGGTTCGGAAGGCGACAAATATATCAATTATTGAATAAGAAGAACCTCTTCACATAATCCTTACAAATTAGCATTCAACATTAATCGTTAATAAATTTAATTGTTTTGATTGTAAAAATGTTATTTCTATGTATATGTGTGATGAAAAAGGAAAAAGAAAAACATCATACACAAGGTATAACGAGGAGGTGTACGAGTTTCCCATTAAAACTATAATCATAGGGGAATGTGTCGTTCCCCTGTTTAGATGATTGCTAGGCAATACTGAAAGTGGAGGATAGCACCTTCAATACTTTTTTTTATTGAATTTGGAGTAGAGCAAATTATTACAAAGGCATATAAAAAATAACAATGTACTTATGTTTACTTACCTATTTTTTAGGGGGAGGAAGTGTTTAGTTATAAAACCGATTAGTAGCAAGATTTTTATTAATGAAAGCCTCAACCTTTCCCTTTTTAGACCGTTTGAGAAAAAAAAATCATGAGCATTGTGTTTACCCTCCAGTGTACGTACACAACAAGAGTATGAAATAGTCAGTCTTGGGTACATTAAAGGGAATCATGTTTGTCTGCTTACTCCCAATGATGTCCACATCTCATATAAGAAGTATCTTTTCAGCTTGTACTCCAATGGCTCCTTTGAAATGTCCAAAACCTTTGATATGGACATTGTGTGGAAGTTGATGATTGCATCAAGGGGTATATCTTAGCTTGTAGGTCTATGTGATATCTTAGCATGTGAGTTGTATGAGGGATGTGAATAGGTCAATCTATTTCTACTGTGCATGAGGCAACATAGGTGCAACATCATATAAATTTGGACCTCTATTTTAATTGGAAATAGATGTTGTCTCATAAAACCACATGCTTGAAAAATAGATAAGAAGGCTTGGTTTCTTAATTAGGTCCTTATGTGCACCAGATGCTCAATTTTATTTCAATGTCTTAGCAATGGTGATGGAAGAAAAATCAGCCAAAGCTCACAACTCCTCCTGAAGTTTGGAGTGGCTCCACGAGGTACATGTTGGCCAATTGCATAGGCAAGGATCTTGTTAAAGCAGAGAGTAAACCTGTAGGCTGCACTGCTAAAGGCTAAGATGGTTAGTACTAAGGTAGCCATCCTTGTTAAGAAAAAGTTGATGGAGGAGTTGGTCCCCTTGAAGTTGTAGATGAAAGCACAAGAAAAGAGAGCTTAAGGTATAGATGAAAGAGAAGAAGAAGATGATAAAAGCCATGGAAGTAGAAGAAGTGAAGGTGTAGATGAAAGAGAAGAAGATGATGATAAAAGCCATGGAAGTAGAAGAGCCTCCTATTAGAATCTCACTCTAGCAACTTACTCTTCTCCTAAAGCAGTAGCTTGGTTGTTAATGGATCTCATCGTCTTTTCCTCAACATCTCATAGGCCTCACAGCTCCATAAGGTATAGGGGAGGATCTTGTCAAGCAGCTGATCAGCCCCGCTGAAGGCTAGGATGGTCAGTACTACAGTAGCCATTCTTGTTAAGAAAAAATAGATGAAGGAGTTGGATGCCTTGAAGTTGTAGATGAAAGCATAATAAAAAAGAACTGAAGGCGTAGATGAAAGACAAGAAGAAGATGATATATACACCTTGCCATAGATGTATATATATACCCTTCTCATGGATCAATATACAAGTCCCTTTTTTCATGGATCCATATGTATACTCCTTTGTTGGATTGGTATGTATACTCTTCCCATAGATCAGTATATATACTCTTCTGATTGATCAATGTGTAAGTACCTTTTTTTATGGATCGGTATGCATACTCCTTTTTGGATTGGTGTACATACTCTTTTAAAGGATATGTATAATTTATCATCATATAGATTGGTACATGTACTATGTTCATAAATAGGCACACATCCTCTACTCATGAAATAGACATCTCCTAAATGATAGATAAGAATACGATCGGTATGCATACTCTTCTCATGGACTTACGCATAGCAAGATACTTTTTTATGGTTGTCACTATTTTTTACCGTTTGTCCCCCATTGCTCCCTCGAAATGGAAAGCTTGTTGTGAGGCTTCAAGGAGAAATGCCCCTTCAAAGAGATGGTGTCTAAGAGGTCTTGTTTCCAGAAAGTAAAAAGAAGAGAGAATGGGAGAAAATAGGGCCACTAATGCAAAAAAGGCTAAACACATGATGCATCGAATGCAATTTATTAAAAAATTAAGGTGCCCTCCCACATGGGTATTCTCTCCCATGTTTTGCCTTCACATGATTTGACTTAAGTCATTAATATGTATGCCAAAGAGGGTATCCAAGGGCCTTTGTTCAAGAAAGTGGTATATTGAGGTTCAAACTAAGGTTTGAACCTTAGCACCTTTGCTTTCATCCTTGCTTTGAGAAAATACGCCGTTTGCCAGAGACAGAGCCCGCTCTTAGGGGAAAAAAAAGAGCCCTACAAACTCTCTAGAGAACTCCAGCAAGATCCCACCGTCTCTCTAGAGAAAAAATAATTAAACTTCTAATGGTTTGGCCCGAGGAATCCAGCAAGATCCCACCGTCTCTAGAGAAAAAATAATTAAACCTCTGATGTTTTAGCCCCATACACTCTAGTTGTTTTTCTAAGGTTCTCTTGTCTCAAATAATTAATTAATGCAATGAAAGATTTGATACCCATATTTAGGGAGACATTCACCCTCCTATTGTGCATAGATAATGTAGTTCTTATGACAACACTTAATGGAAGATGTTCAAAAGCTTATGGACGTCCTATAGCAATTCTATGCTTTTAGAGAAATTGATGGTGAATGTAAAATCACATTGTCAAGATCATGATTCACGTAAGGGACTTCTCCACCATATAAGGCAATGGAGGTAGTGTACAATTTGGGAATAGAAGTCATGCCCAATTGTAAAGGGCAGGAGTGTATAGCAATGTTGAGGTTGGGCCTTTGATAGAAGGGTATATTCTACATTTGAAATTTCTTGCAACCCACCAAGGATCATGTTTGATACCTTATTTATACTAGTGTTAGAGGTATACAAAGATAGCATCTTATTTTCCACATGGATGAATATAGAATGGATCCAAAAGAAAAACCTCACATACTTTTAAAATTCAAGAACAAACCCCATACTCCTTGAGATTGGGAGATAGCATCTCATTTGCTAGGTGGATGAATATAGAATGGATCCAAAAGAAAAACCTCACAAACTAAACCCCATATTCCTTGAGATTGGGAGATTGCCTCTACTAAGGCCTATTAGTGGCTAAAGGATTATTTAAAAAATGAGTAGTAGAAGCAAATTCAAGAACAAGCCCCATATTCCTTGAGATTGGGAGATCACCTCTACTAAGGCCTATTAGTGGCTAAATGATTATTTAAAAAATGAGTTTTATAAGCAAATAGAACCCAATGAATTCACTACGTGGTGAGAGAGACAAGTTTAACAAGAACATTTTTATACTACAAAATACGAAAATCTAGTCCACTTTGATTTTTCAAAGATTACTGAATATCAAAGCTACCCAACTTAAAAACAATGCAATTTGCTATGCGAGACGGAGGTAAGTCAAAAGGAGGGGCAATCAAAAAGTGCAAATAACGTCTTTTGGATGGAAAACTTGTGGAAAAACACAAGGTTTAATGTATTTTGCCCTACGAAAAATTTGAATAATACATGCACATTTAAGACTTCAAGGTATCAAATTTTTTAGATTTTGGGAGGTTTGAGTTATAAAAAACTTCAAATTATTCAAAAATTTCTCCAATTTTGAGAGATGAAGATTTTTCACCATTTGGGTTATAGTTTTTATTTTTTGACACCTGGGAAAAGTCCCTTCTGATGAAAACAAGACACTCCAAATTTGTTGCCTTTGGTAGCAAGCAAATTCCATCAATACAGCAATCCTGAAATAGTAAATCTTGAAATAGCAAATTCCATCAATACATCAATCTTGAAATAGTAAATCCACCGTTGTGTGAAGAGATAAACACCTCCCAAATCAGATGTACCTTGCCCAAAATAGATAAAAACACCTCCCAAATTAGATGTACCATGCCCAAAATAGAGAAAAGCACTAGCACCTCCGTTGCCACCCTCAAGTGGGACCACACTATCACATGCCCTAGAATGCATCCATGATGCTTTTTTAAAAGTAAGAGACAAGAACCATGTATGATGCCTTCCTAGCCAAGAAAACCTTAAGCTAGAATCACCATAAGTCACAAGACCCAACTAAGAGTTTACATAGTCAAGAGCAACATGATACATCCCGTATCTCACCTACTACGGGTCGATTCTATTCAAACGGTAAGATAAGAAAACCGAGGTTCGATCCGCCCAGTGGCCACAAAGAGATGAGTCGAGTAGCCAAGCTGGTCATAAATTCAGCCCATGGCCGAGGCACCCACCACTAAAGGAACTCAGCCCATGGCCGAGGCCCCCACTGAAGGAACAAAGCCTTTTTCTCTTGAGAAGCATGGAGATGATGACCAATACTACAAGCACAAAAGGCTATGGCACCTTTTGTATGTTGGGGGCTTTAATATGGCAACATTGTCACAAACAAGCCTTACTATGTACAAGCAAGAGCTAGCATTCTGACCTCACTTATAGTGCCATAGCTCCCCTCCTAAGGCTGAATAATTACTCCTCTTGATATACAACCCCTTTTTGTTCCTCCTTAGCAAAAACTATGTTTATGACTGTGTCAGCTCATCCTCATCATCATGCAGCACCATCTTATGATAGGCAGAGTACTAGTCGTGATCCATATTCTAAGTAGGGAATCTTTAAATTTATACATAAACTTTAGAGATTTTTGAGTTTTTTTTTTGTATACGGAGATATTTCTTTTAAAATTATTATTTTTAGTGGGGAATTGATAGACCGCACGCCATTAAGCATGCCGGAGGAGGGGGTGGGTATTAAACCCACATTGTCGCAGTGTAGGGGAGATTTTTGAGTTAGGTGAAGGGAATTCCGTAGTTTCATGTAAGAAATTCCCTTCACCTAACTCAAGAGATTTTTGAGTTAGGTGAAGGGAATTTCTTACATAAAACTAGGGAATTGAATTTCCTACGTACTCAATCTTTTATATCTAAGAAAGATTGGTTGTTATCTAAGGAATCTCAAAGTTTAGCTAAGAAATATGGTCATTATGTAGGTAATTGAGAACTTTTTATATTGAAAATATAGAGCTGTATATTTTTTACCATCAAAGCGAATACTTTTTTACATAGAAAATTGATTTATAGATTTCATTGGTAATTTATTTATTCATCTTTATAATTTATAATTTATATTCATGCATCAACATTATTATGTAAATCAAAATTATCTCTCTCTCTCTCTCTCTCTCTCTCTCTCTTGTTGGAAATAGGGTTGCAAGAATGCACACACACACACAGTGTGGAGAAGCTCAAGAGCACACACAATGAGATAATAGATAGATAATGAATGTGTGTTGTGTACAAAGATGATAAGTATACCCCAAGATGGGTGTATCCTAGTAGCACAGGGGGGAAAACCTCCTAAAGAGGGAAAAAGTGCCTTGGCTGGTCCCAGTGTGTTCACACACATCACTACCAAATATGGCTACAAATCCCTCCTGGGAGTGATGATGTGAACAAGGGGTGAGCTGGCATTAAAAGTACAGAGATGTGCCAGGCTCTTTGGACTATGATAGGGCACGTAGACTAGTCCCCAAAGGAAAGTAAGTTTAAAGCTTTCCGACGAAAAGCAAAAAGCTTCAAACTTCTCTTGTGGGAGAGCCTTTATGAGCAAATCTACCAAGTTGTCATGTGTTGGCACATAAGATAAGCTGATTTCCCTTGCAGAGCATCTCTCCCTGACATAATGATAGTGCACCACCTCAATGTGCTTTTTGCGAGCATGAAAAACTAGATAAGTTCCTTGTAACTTCCATAGCGCTCTGGCACTGTGTTAGTGAAGATGGTAGTGGCTAAGGACTCGCCAATATCCAAATCAATAAAATAAGATGCCTGATCTGAACACACTCAATTGTAGCTGTAAATGCTACCTTGTACTCAGCTTCATAGTAGAAGTGGCCATAGTGGGTTGCTTCTTGTTGAGCCATAATATACATGAATCACCAAGGCGAAAGAAAAAACCACTTGTAGATACTCATGTGTCATAACATCCAGCCCAGTCTAAGTCTGTAAATGCTTGCAGCTGTGATTTACCTCCCTTGGGATAAAATAACCCAAAGTGCTTAGTGCTTAGTGCCCTTTAGGTAACGAAACACCCGTTTGATAGACTGACAATGCTTTGTGTCTCGGCTATGCATAAATCTACTCAATATTGAGACCACATACTGAATGTCAATCTCGGTGTTACATAAAAAGATAAGGCATCCAACAACTTCTTGATACAAGCTAGCATCAAAAGAGTCACTTGCATCTTCAAGACTTAGTCGTAAACTTGGCTTCATAAGTGTGGCCACAGGTTTACAATCTTCAAGATTGAACCATCATCACGTTTCCAAAAGTCAATGCCCAAATAATAGTGCAACGGTCCAAGATCTGACATCTCAAAAGACTTCTCTAAATCAACTCTATAAAAGCTAGAATATGATCATCATCAAGGCTTGTGAGCGCATGTCCATTAGGGGGCATTTGAGCATAAAAAGGGACTTTTAAGGATCCTTAATTTTAAGGAATTAATACTAATTTTATTGAGGCTTAAGGAGACAAAGCTCATAATGAAGACTACTTTTGGACCTAAAAGTAGGGGATCTCTCTAATTTTCGAACTAGGATTCTCTTTCTAGCTATTAAAACCCCTACTAGCATAATCACTAATATCTACGCTTTCAATCTTATTTACTCCACTTTAATAGTCATATTTGAAATTCCCCCCACATTCCACATCATCAAAACCGTTTCTTTCACTCATTATTATTATTCATCACGTGTCCTACCAACCTCTGCAATAAGATTCTCTCTCTCTCTCTCTCCCTTTTTCCCAAGCTCTCCTCTCCTATTGCGAATACAATAGGTCTCTCTCTCTCTCTCTCTCTCTCTCTCTCTCTCTCTCTCTCTCTCTCTCTCTCTCTCTCTCTCTCTCTCTCTCTCTCTCTCTCTTCCCCAAGCTCCCATTGTGATACAATAAGACAACCTTGAGTCACTTCAGAATAGTCTCTTCCATTATTCAAATAGCACAAAGAGAAATTTTAGATTCAACAAAAGTGCGGAAGGTGGACTTGCATGTTTGTATATTGAATGAATATGCATGTTTGTATATTGAATGAATATGCACCAATAAAAAAAGAACATCTGAATGCACAGGAGAAGTATGCACGAAGACATTGGTCAGACTAATGTGGATCTTTGGGTTGATGAATATTTATATCCTGATGATTCTTCTTCGCATTTTCCTCCATCCTTCCACTGATCTCCCTTTATTTATTCAATTTGTTGGAGAGGGTGAAAATGGGCTACTTGGGTACTATAGAAGGTTAAGCATGAGTGATGCATGGAGAGTCAAATTTCTCCACTCACAATACAAAGCTTACAAAGCACTTTGAGTAGTGTGCAACATGCACTACAAGATGCACAATAATATTATAGAGCTAGAGAAAACAGACAAAGAGAAAGAGGCTCGCGTTATGAAGCTACAAGACACAATCTCTCGCATGAAGAGCACCCCCGTGGGAGCAAGAGAGCAAAAGAGGACAATCAATAACACTCAAAAACTCATAGTTGGTGGTGGTGCTCGCAAGCGAAAAATCCACACAACAAGGTTTGTCTTTTGTTCTTTGTCTATTATTGTTGCAGGTAATTTTGATTAAGGTATTTTTAGTTGTTGTAAGCAATAGATTAAGGTGCTTTTGGTAATCTTCATTAGTTTGTGACAAAAAATTTTTGAAAGAAGCATGTGGTGATAATGGTCATCAAGATTTTGGGAAAATATTACGTAGTTGTGTGAGGAGGCGTGACATTCTTTCCATCATTCGAGATCCGTGCCACAAGAAGAAGATATGTCAGGTACTTGCAAATGAGATAATGGATGACATTACCAATCTTTTAAGCATTAAAGAGGTTCGTAATGCATGTGATGAGGTGGGAATCAGAACAAAAGGATATCAAGCCCTCCACATCAATTGCTAAAAGATACACTCCGTAAACAAGGCATCACAAGGAATATTTTTCATGACCCTAGAAAGATAAGATTAGCAAAGTGGACATGTAATGATGATGTGTAATGATGATGTGCAATACAAGAAATAGAAGAAGGTAGGAAGGAAAAGGAACCTGGAGATTCAAGATGATAAGAACGACACAGTCGATGATGATGCTGTCAATTGGGTTAGTGGTGTCTTGTCTTCTAACATGCTAGCTGAGCCAAACAAGCATTTAAGAGACCCCAAATGGAATCCTATTATTCCCTTCAAACTCAAGAATGTCCACATGCATGTGCTTGATCGTATGCTCAAGTGTCACATTGATTATGCATTTACCATGCAAGGCAAGGAAAGACAACATGACGCTCTTCAAAAAGTAGAGGAGCTACTCAACTCAATTGGGTGCCATGGCAGCAATGTGCAGATTCTACTGTTAACTAGAAGACCTGTAGCATGAATCATGAAGTGGCACAGCAATGAGTGGATATAAGGCAAGACATTTTCTAGAGAGGCCAGAAAAAGTAAAGAACTCAAAGTCCTAGGACTTGTGGAAGGATTTGTGTAAATGTATGACGTTCTACTGCACCAACCCAAGCCTTGTAGCTCTACTTGAGAAGGTTTGGTTAGACTTCAATAAGATGGTTAAATTAATGACCAAAAGCAAGATGATTATAGAGGAGCGCCAAGAATTTCAAGAAGATCTTCAAAATTTTACAAAGGCCATGGTTGATACATGGGGCGATACCGACATTATGCATTACATGGTAAACATGTAGAGTTTCTTTCTACTCATCAATTTGAAATGATTATGAATAAAAGCTTTTGAATTCATCTTATTTTCTTCTGTAGCACATTTTGTATGCTCATGGTGCATACTTCATGAATGAGTATGGTTCTCTTGACATAAGGAGCACCCAAGGAATGGATAATACAGACTTGCAATTAGAACTTAATCTCATCATTTCATTACATTAGAACTTAATCGCATCATTTCATTACATTAGAACTTAATCGCATCATTTCATTACATAAAAGATATAACAAAATATTTACAATGACAAAAGCTAATTTTAATTGCTCTCGAGTCTCTTCTCTACTTCTTGAAAGATGGTTATCGATTTAAGTCCTCCTCTTTAGTAGGCATTTTTCCTCTATAGCACAAAAATGTCTTGCGACTATAACCCTTGAGTGCATTTATATCTTCTAATCCGGGCATAGTTAGCATAGTAGAGGAAGTATCCGATTTTGGAAAGCATAGTTAGTAGAGGAAGTATCCGATTTTGGAAGGCCAAAATCATGTACCGTATCCAAAGATATGAATGGAAGAACACTTCTCTATAAGCATGACCTTATGTGTATTGTAAGGGGGATAAAAGAATAGCTTGTATATCTAGATAGTGCCTTGAGTGTGAGAAGTGAAATTTCAGCATTAGTAGAATATTTGTTGTGGTAGACAATAAATATTTCTTTGTCAATAGATGGAATGTAGTGCGCAAGAGTGGCATCTTGCCCAAATCTTGCACGGGCAGCACCTACATGTCCAAGGAAACCATCGGCATCATCAAGCTCTATCTGCATTGACAAAGAACTTGGCTTTCACATAAACCCAGTCAATAACATAAACTCACTCAAGAACTTATAAATTACCTTCTAGTTCTCATCCTCTTCCAACTTGGATGCATCCCAAAGGTTGATAGAGCCTTCTTCATTTCCTTGATCAAGCTCGAGCAAGGGCTCTCTTCCCATTTCAATAATCCCAACTCCTCTTGAAGACTTTGAAATTCTAGCTCTATGGGAAGAGAACTTTCAATCTCCTTGGCTTTGTCAAAGCACAATGACATGGCTCTAGAGGCTTCAATGAAGTTCTTTGTCACCTCGGTGTCCAACTTTAGAAACTCCTCTTTATGTTCATTTTTCACATCGATTATACCTCTGGCAGCTTCACAACTATCTGGCTATAATTGCGAGGTAATAATTCTAATAAAATTATAAAGCTTTTGTATGTGGGAGAGAAGGATATAATTCTTGTGTGGAAAATTCTTTTGTCTAAGTATACTGAGATTGATAGCAGTGTAGGTTATGTCAAACTAAACCCACTATTTTTGCTTTAAATCTTCACCCAATTTTTTAACTTATATTCTATAATTTCAAGTACTTAAATCTGAGAACTTTTCTTAATTTGGCATACTCTTGGATCTCATGAGTTTTGGATATGAAGTGCTCGTGTAAGAAGAGAAATCAATATTATTTTAAATAATTCAATTACTCCTAAAGATCTAGACGACTCTCCACTCCCAAGTCAAGCCTCTCTATTTAAGAAGAAGAAGAAAATACATGTACATTCACCCACTAAAGCAATTATGTTTAAGCAAGGAACTCTATATAAAGGAACCAAGGGTGCTCCTCAACAATAAGGCACTCCTAAAAGAGGTACTAAACTAGGAAGTACCTCAAAGAAAAGTGGTTCTGTCAAGAAGCCACCTGAGGGTACTTAAGTGGGTGCCAAAAAGGGTGTTGGCAAGAAAGCTAAGAAGGAACTCAAGTTTGCTAGTAAGAATAACCAAAAGCAGTCAAAGGAAAAGAAGGTCATGGAGTCAAAGGAAAAGAAGGACATGGAGACAAAGGAAAAGAAGGACATGGAGACAAAGGAGGAGATAAATCCAAAGGAGATGGAGACAAAACTAGAGGAGACAAAATAGAAAGCTTCATTCCTCCCTATTTATCATTGTAAATATTTATAAAATTTCTTGTAATTTTATCATCTTTTTTTGTAAAAGATTGAGAAATCCTCTTCTCATTTTATCATGTTTTATACTCATAACACATTTGATATTCCAACAAGCTTTAATTTCAGACCTTAAAATTTTTCAAGGTAGGAACATGTTGAGTTTGTGATGGGCTAGCTATGGTTTTGAGATATTGTGCCACAGTTGCCTTCAAATGTCATCTTGTGACTCGAGTACATCTCTAAAAGGAAAATATTGGAACTCTAAAAGGACTTCATAAAAAAACTCCAAAGACACAACAATCACAAGACAAAACTTTTCATTGATGAATTACATAAGTAAATTTACAAAATTGGTTTGAGTGGAGCCCAAGAGTCTAAATGGACTTCATTAAAAAACTCCAAAGCTTTCTTATTAAGTCATGCTTGTACCATCAGATTCCCAATCAGCATCTACCAAGGTCTTTGACTCCATTCGCATTTGAATCTTTCTATTCTTCACTTGAATTGTGCCCTATCCTCACTTCCCATGATATTTAGGTGCTCCCTAATATTTAGGAGGTTCCAATGCCTTCTTACACTTACAATTTCCACCACATCATTGGGTAACCCAACACATATATCAAGAGGCAAAACAACTTGTTCATCCGCTTACAAATGAAATGCAACTTCTGTTTTTCTTCATCAACCGTTCGTAATAAAAGTGGATGTATAAGGTAGCACGAGCTTCAAGATACCAAAATGCAACACTGGCCTCTACTATATTGCACTTAAATGTATCATCCTTATGCTCTCCCTCTATAATTTTCCACTGCTCTCCAAGTAAGGCAACCATGTCATCACCTAGTACTTTCTTGCACACAAACATGGTAGGTGTTTGTGAGAAAGTAAATTGATTGAACATCTTAGCAAAAAGATGAAGTGGGCATACCCAGCTGAGACCCACAGAATGAGATGGCTTTGCAAACTTCAAAGATCCTTGTATGTCATAAAGCATCTTTGATTTCATGACCATAACCGTCCAAGCATCAAGGGTTGGCCATCAGCAGAAGAGAGGGGAGGAGATGTGATGATCTCTAGCTTACCAAACCCACCATCATGCATTGGTACCACCACATAGGAGTGATGGTAAAAGAAGATCTTCTCCTTAATAAGGTCTACATTGGTTTTACGAGAAAATAGTGCCTCACCAATGTCTGGATGGAAAGCTTGAAATATTTTGGTAAGGCTTTGTAATGGTTGCTCCTTTGCCAAGTTGGAAGGAAAAATATCTGCAACCCAAAAATAAGATCATTAAACATGAAGGATGTAGCTATTGTAATATCACATGCCTCCTTCCTTCCCTATGATACTTACAGTTGTATGGGAATCGAGTTTACTGGCAAAGATGGATGTCTCGTGCTATGTACACATGTTGTACAATGGCCACCAGGTCTCCATTGCTTGATTTTTTGAATCCCTGTAAATGACCCTTCCAATGAAGCTCCATTACATCTCATTAGCCCTTGCAAAATTCCTCTCTCACCCAAGCACCATCATTGTCCCTCTTGTTATATAGGGAGATCTCCTCAATCTCATTTTTTGGTCTTCTTTGTGGTGCGACCATATCAACTGTGAAGTATAGTAGTGAGATTAGGGTGTTGGGTGAATGAGATAGAGAAAGAGAAAGTGAAGATGCTATTCAGATTAGGGTTTCGAGCTTGGTGTATAATGTAGACATGGAAGAAGAAGGGAGGAAGGTTAACGAGAGTTTAATTTGGACATTCAAGAGGGAAAGTGGACTTGAAAATGAAATTTTTGACTGTAATGAAATTTGAGATGGGTTTTTGGAGGAAAAAAGACTATTTTAGGGAATCTCAAAAATTTCAAACTTTGAAGGATTTTTTGAGCCACAAGAATGGTGGGACCACACCTACCCTAACCCCCCTACTTTTTGAAAAGGGACAAGTTTAATTATTAGTGCTGAAAGCCTAGTCCCCCTCCCTACTACCTAGTCTCCCTCCCTATATTCAAAGGAGACTAAATATGCACAATCCTCTCTTCCTATTGGTCCGTTGTTGGTAATTAATTTCATTAGCAAAAGGCCCAAAATGTGTTCAAATAACCCCTAATACATCAATGTATAACACGATGACTAATAAAATATCCTTAGTCCCCTTAAATATAGAGGGTACTATTAGTTGGGCTATTTGCAAAAACCCTGTGCAACCAAGTATACATGTATCTTTTCATACCATGCTCTAGGAGCCTACTTAAGACCGTATAAAGCTTTCTTCAATCTGCATACTTTTGATTTGTGACTTTTCTGAACAAAACCATGAGTCTGAGATACATAGACCTCCTCATGCAAATCTCCATTCAAGAAACCAATTTTGATATCCAACTAATGTACATTCCAACCTTTATGTGCTGTAAATACAATGATAGTCTGTAAATACAACCTTTATGTGCTGTAAATAAAATGAAAGTCTATATGGTAGTCATACGACATGTGGATGCAAAGGTTTTACCATGGTTAATGCCTTTCTCTTGTGCATAACCCTTTGCAACAAGCCTAACTTTGTATCGCTCAACATTTCCATCCGCTCCATGTTTGAGCTTGTAAGCCCATTTTGTACCAATGGCCTTCTTGCCAAGAGGTAAGTCTAGCAAATCCCATGTATCATTTTTTAGTATCAAATTACACTCAGATTACACAACACTTATCCAATTTTCTAGTTCTGTTACTTCATCAACTTGGAGACAAGTTCCTCTTCATCACATAAACTGGCAATAATAGCATCACGCATCAACATGAGATGCATGATGAGAACTTGCATGTGTTCTGGTAGGCAAAGGAGTGGCCAATTTCTTGTCATGTAGTGTCTGCATCAACCATTTTGGCATACTTTTTGACTCCACAATTTCCCTTCTTTCCTCATCAAATGCATCATCCACATTTGCCTCATCAATAGACTAATCTGTGGGGGCTGAAAAACATGCTGATTTATAACCTATGTGGGCTGATTTTCAGCATTTCTTGGATTATCCAAATTCTCTATATCAATGTGTCCTTAATTGAACAATGGAAGGAGAGTGTTGAATATGTCCTATGAACATACATTTTGATGTTCTTTACATGAAAGCAAGGGTTGAATTGCATCTTCCTCAAATACAACATCTCTACTCATAAGAATTTGCTTGGTAGCAAGATAATAGAGATGGCAGCCCTTACTTTCCGAGCTGTATCCAATATAAATACAAGCCTTATCAACAAGCTTGTTGGTGAAGGTGCTCAGACATAAGTGCATAAGAGCAAGACAACCAAAAATGCGTAAGTGAGCCACATAGGGCTTTTTGCCATTCCAATCTTCAAAAGGCGTAATTGTATGCAAAGCCTTTGTAGGACACCTATTCAAAACAGCTGTTGGCACACATGACTACTTCTAGCCAGAAACTATGAGGTAACTCCTAAATTTTGACCATATAACATGCCATCTCCATGAGAGACCTATTTCTACGTTCAGCTACACCATTTTGCTGAGGTGTATGGGGCACAATACATTGGTGTTTTATCCCATGCATGCATGAAACTCTTTAGACATATACTCCCCCCCTCGATCAGTACCTCTAGGGTACCAATCTTACATGAAGAAGCATTTTGAACCATAGCAGCAAAGTGCGTAAAGCACATAAAAACCTCTTATTTCTATTTCAATGGATATACCCAGGTATGTCTGGAATACTCATCAATGAATGTGACAAAATAGAGGTAGTTCGGGGGGTTCACTATATGTAAACCCTCTATAGTGTCACATGTGTTCAAGGCCTACTTTAACAATCCCTTATCTGTGAATTTTTCATGAATAAAACACACCCTTTTTCTATTCAACCTGTGAATACGCGCTTTAAATGGTACCCTTCTGTATGTAAAACTCGGGGAGGTCACTCTTAAATATGCAAGCGTAGCAACAGAAGGGATTTTTTAAATCTCTTTTTTTACACATTTTTTACATACAGAAGGGTACCATTTAAAGGGGGTATTCATGAAAAAGGGTGTGTTTTATTCATGAAAAATTTATAGATAAGGGGTTTTTTAATTAGGCCTTGAACGCACGTGATATAGAGAGTTTACATATAGTAAACCCCCCGAGATGTAAAAAATGTGTAAAAAGGAGATTTTAAAAATCCCTTCTATGTTGAACCCACGTGCTATGCTTACATATTTATGAGTGACCCCCCGAGAGAGGTAGGCCCTAATAGATGGTGTCCTCATAGGACTACATACATCATTGTGTATAAGCTATAATTTTTGGACAGCTCTAAATGAACCATCTTTGGGAAATGATGTTTGCTGCATTTTTCCAAGAATGTAGCCCTCATAGACATGTTTGGTTGGGGCTTCAAGATGTGGTAGCTCAGACACCATATCGTGTTTATGTAAACACAAAAAACTGCCAAAATTCAAATGACCAAAGTGTGCATGCCACAGCTTAGCATCGCCCATTGCCTTTGTGGCAGAAACTGTGCATACAACATGCCTTTGTCTTTCATATGCATCTAGCCTATAAAGACCATGAGACAAAGTACTAAAACCAACAATAGTCTTTCCGTCATTGCGATCATGAACAATACATTTGTCATCCTCAAGTTGAACCACTAAACTAGCCTTAGCAATGGTGGCAGAGATAGACAACAAGTTCTTCTTAATCCCTAGTACATATAATACATCTGAATGCGTGATTGTTCCACCATTTGTAGCAATGAGAACAATTTTACCAACTCGTTTTACAAGATATGAGGAGTTGTTTGCACATGTTACCGTGTTTCCCTATGGAGCAGATTCAAGTCATGAGAACAAACTGCGATGAGAAGTAATGTGCTTACTAGCACCACTGTGTCAAAATACCAAACATGTACATCTGTCTAACAACCATGCATACATCCTTATGCGAAGGGTCATAACTGCATTTCACAATGAAAACCCAACATCGTTTACATAGTTTGCAGATTCTTTGTTTTCTACATTCGATGCTGATGCATCAACTCTACAGCTATACCCGAGTCTTTCTTTTTCTCCTTCTCTAGCCATTTCGTGCACTCATTAATGTAGTGATCAGGTTTCCTACAATAGTTGCATTTTTACTTTTTCTTTGGCTTGTCGCCTTCCTTGTTACGTGCTTGCTCGATGGCTTGTAACTACCATGAGGAAAGGATTTACCTTTGCCTGATCTGTTTTGCATGGATTTCTCTTCTTCCAAGGGCATAGAAACCAACTCCTCAAACTTCAAGGCATTTGGATTACCTTTCATTATAAGTTCGATGGTAGAAGCAAAACCTTAATATGAGTTTGGCAATACATTCAAGATAGTAGGCACCAATGAACTATCAAGATATATTTCATCAACACTGGCTAACTACTTAAAATCCTTGATTTTTGTAAGGAAACTATCCATGGAGTCTCCCTCATCTATATGCTTTGACTCTAATTTCTTGTGTATATAGGCAACACCTGCTTCATTACGTGCCTGGTGATGCAAGTGTATTCCAAGAATGTTTAGCAGTCCTACATAACCGAATGTGAGGAATGATACTCCTATTAAACTAACAAAGCAAGTAAAGCATGTGCTTGTGCATCTCTTCCATCCCACTTTGTTTGTTCCTTGCATAGGAGGTATGCTATGTTGTGGTAATGCACCATGTGAAACTGAGTCCATGTCTGCAATTGTGCCTTTTGCATCATGTTCATCAGAGGAACCAAGACGTTTCTCAATACCAACCACAACATTCATAGCCCTTTGGCTACTAATACATGCCGCATCATATAGGACCATAACAAGTAGTTGGTCCCGTCAAGCTTATCTTCATCGAATAACATCCGAAATACATCATTGTTTACCATTTCCGATAATACCCAAATAATCACGCAAGTTACAAAGTGTTGATTTATCTTTGATGCAACCAAGGTGGATGTTATTGACAATGGAGACTTGCAAGGTGTATGAAAAAAATGTAAAGTATAGTGAGTAGAAATTTTACTCGTCTTGTAAGATGCAGAGATCGATGTCGCTGAAGTGAAGCCTATGGATGCTTTCTCGTATATCTACACACCCGTCTGTAGTGGATCTGAAAAACTAATCCAGAATTCAATGAAGAATAGTGCAAATTCGGTCCCCGAAGATGTCTGTAGAAAACTGAAAATTGTGCAAACAGTCCCTAAAACACACCCGAAATGAAAATCTGGCCGTAAAAATACAGTACAAAGTACTACACACTTCACGGTCCTCTTTCTTCTCCCAAAAAGTCTCCTTGATCCGATTCAAAAGACAAGCAACTCAAGGTGAAGGGTAGGCAGAAGCATAGGGCGAGGAGATTACCAAATGTTAGAAATAGGGTTGCAAGAATGCGCGCGCACATACACACACACAGTGGAGAATCTCAAGAGAGCATACAATGAGATAATAAATAGATAATGAATGTGTGCTATACAAAGATGATAAGTATACCCCAAGATGGGTGTATACTAGCACGAGGGAAAAAAACCTCCTAAAGAGGGAAAAAGTACCTTGGCTGGTCCTAGTGTGTTCACACACATCACTACCAAATATGGTTACATCTCTCTTATACACACACACTCACTCACATACACATGCACACACACACACACACACACATACGTGCACACACACACACACGCACATGCACAAACACACACACATGTATGTGTATGCACATGTGCACATAAACACAAAGTCCTCATATCAATGTGCTCATATTTGTTAGATCTTACCTTGTAATAAATATATAAAGAAATGGTTTTAGTAATCCTAATTTAACTTATCATTGGCTTGTTAAGTGTAAATACATGTTATTATACTAATATAAATACCATAAAATGTTAAAAACGAGGCCAAGTTATTGTACCTTGATTGCAATAACTCTTTAACTTATCATTGGCTTGTTAAGTGTAAATACATGTTATTATACTAATATAAATACCATAAAATGTTAAAAACGAGGCCAAGTTATTGTACCTTGATTGCAATAACTCTTTAAAAAGTGTAAGAAGCATTGAAAACCTTGGAGATAAGAATAATAAGCAACGAGAACATGGACTACATGGCAATGGTGAGTTTCTTGGAGACGAGAATGATAAGCAAGAACCTAGATTGCATGGCAATGGTGAGTTCTAAAGGGAAAACAAGGCAACTTGAGAGTACATATTTGAATGTTTTCACATTTGCTTGCAACTAAGAACTTTCTTGTAAAATTTTTACTAACAAGGAGTAGTACAGAACAAGAATCCAAGTTGCATGAATAGTGATAAAGTTAACAAAGGCAACTGGTAAGCACACATTTTTATGTATGTTGTCAAAACTTAGAAGAATCTGCTCGTAACAAAATCTAATGCACATCTATAAAGAAAAGATTTGATTTGCATGAATGCATTTATTAATATATATCACAATCTTAAATATTAATAATATGATATCATTTCAAAGAGAAAACATGTGAGACCTATAAAGAGGCTTTTATCTTGAAAAATAGAGCTCAATAATGCTCCCCCTATGAAAAATGTATGCATCACTTTTCCATGAATTCTCTTTCTCCTACGAGTTTCTCCACAATATTTCCTTGGTGTTTACTATCTAAAGAAAAATCATGGTAAGGTATATCATAAAGTATAGTTTATAATATCACTTTTTCAATGTTGTTAAAGCCAAAATTAGAAAATTTCTGTATAACTTGCTAGCACTTAAAGAAGTTTTGATTTTTATAAATAGCAACGAAGATGCTTTAAAATGTGTTATGCTAATAAGTATTAAAACCATACCACCTAAACAAGATTTTTGCCTTCTAGCAAATCTTCTACTCAACTCTCCTTTTGATCTCTTAATTATCTTTCTAGATTCCATTTAATTGTTCTCGTCACGTACATATTCTCTTTTCTTAAATTTTATTTGACACTCACACCAAGGCATGGTACATGGATAAAGGATCTAATCATGACATTACTTCAAGATGTGACTAGATCTAGACTTACCAATGTCTTCTAGTAGTGAATATCTTCTAGGATAAAAGAATTGATATGGACAAGCTTAATATTTTACTTTCCTCTTGGTCCTATTTTAACTTTCATTATTAGAACTTTGGCCTTTGGTTGCTAGGGTGAAGTAGTATCCTTGTAGGTTTTGAGATTTTTATGAGGCCACCAACATAAGAAGTAACAAATATAATAGCATCCTTTTTTAGATTGCAGCTATGTTTTTTTCTTAATTTATGAAAGGTTATTAGGAGATCATGCAAAAATATGTTGGACAATGGTCTTTGTAGATAAAAATTATTAAGAAATGTCAAAAGAAACCTTTACAATGATTCCCTTATGTGAGAACATTGAGTGTGACTCAACCCAACACCATCATATTGAAAGCAATCCATGCACGCAACCAAATACTTGCATATTTAAGCAATCCATGCATGCAAGAAACTCAACTACACTATAGTGGTGTGAACACTAAATATTCATGATTATTTACCATCACTATAATTCTCTTCATGATGGGATAAGATGGGTACATCCATCCTCACACAGTTATGGTCAGTTTGAGGAAACATAAGCTCTTACAAGCTTATAAGACATCCTATTTTGAGTCCATGAAAGGTATTTTGAGTGATTTAAGATTTTAAAACTGGTCTTTTGATCTCTCATAATCTTAAAACTACTTATAAGAGGTATTTTTATCTCTTTAGAGCTACTTTGAGTAATTGAGAGATATTATATGAGCTTCTTATGGTTAAATTTGAGCTCTAATAATCTCACATGAGGTCTTTTGAGCTCATAAGGTTTATGTCTTGTTTTCCACTCAAAAAACCTTAAAAAGTTTCTTTTGAGGTCTTATGAGCTTAGAATACATAGAATTGATTAGGAGTTCTTTATTGTTGAGATCAATATAAAGATTGTGCAATTTTTAAGAGATGTATAGGATGAGAGTGCCTATCATGCTTTAGGATCTCAAATCATCTTAGATCTTAATGTGTAAGATGATTTTGAGATTATCATAATCATGTATATATATATATATCATTTATACACACACACACACACACACACACACACATCAATTATATATACATATGAATGATTGAATGTCTTCAAACAAGATCCTAGGTTCTTGTTATGGGCTACCACACCTCCCAAGTGGAAACTCCACACATCCACAGTTAGAAGAAGAAATAGACAACAACTATCGTTGGGTACTTACCAATGCTTCAAGCTCACATCTCTTCAAGTTCGGCTTTGGAAGGTCCACTCCTCCAATCTCCACCTCCACACTATCACCATGGAGTCACTCACACCACAATGATGCAAGGAAATATTCATCTCACGTCCCTTGAGGCTCTCCAAGCTCGCTTTTGGAAGGTCCACTCCTCTTCCACGTTGTTACCACAGAATTGCTCACACCACAATGTAAGGCAATCTTCCTCCCTCTCACTCTCTCATACACATGCATAGAAGAGGAACATGCACTAGAGTACACTCTCTCTCACACAAACATGACAAACCAAAACCTCACATAGCACAAAGAGGGATTGTGTTCTTTCATTATGAGAAATTATCTTTTATACATCTACCCCTTATTCACACTACTTGGGCGCCCAAAACTTACTAATCTAAAGCCTTGGTTGGCCAGTATCTCATAATGGACAATGTTTATAGTGCCATTACATAACACTTATTAATGTCCTCAAATGGAGGAGCATCTTTGTTAATCCAAAATAGGATTAACATCCCCTCTACTGATGTAGGTTTTGTCCTCAATACCTTTTACCTAGGTCAGAAGACCCAGTCCCGAATTCATAATGTAGAAATTATGACATGATTGAAGCTTTTTTAGGGTTCTTCGGAATGTAAAGTGTGATGTCCAGAACCCAGTGTCAATCATGTCTTCGAATGTAATGTGCACATAGCCTAGAGAAGACACCATAGTCAATGGTAATAAAGCATCATTCCTCGCTCATCTGGTCCCTTGTTTCATGTTGAAGCAAAGGCATTCTGCATTATATTTATTCATCATGTGTTTCTATTGGTTGGTTGATGAGTACGATAATCAATTTTAGGAACCTGACCGCAACCACTATGTCTGGATCTGGTATTCTCTGCCCCACGAGTGGCTCCATACATTTGCCCCTTATTCACACTTGGGTGCCCAAAACTTACTAATCTAAAGCCTTTGCTGGCTAGTATCTCATAATGTACAATATTTATAGTGCCATTACATAACACATATTAATGTCCTCAAATGGAGAAGCATATTTATTAATGTCCTCAAATGGAGGAGCATATTTGTTAATCCAAAATGGGATTAAAATCCCCTCCTACTTGATGTAGGTTCTATTCTCAAAACCTTTTACCTAGGTCAGAAGACCTGGTCCCAAATTCATGTATATAGAAATTGTGATGTGATTGAAGCTTTTTTAGGGTTCTTTAGAATGCAAAGTGTGATGTCCAGAACCCGGTGTCAATCATGTCTTCGAATGTAATGTGCACATAGCCTAGAAGACACCATAGTCAATGGTAATAAAGCATCATTAGTCACTCACCTGGTCCCTTGTTCATGTCGAAGCAAAGGCATTCTACATTGTATTCATCATGTGTTTCTATTGGTGGTTGGTCGTACGATAATCAATTTCAAGAACCTGCTGACCACAGCCACCACTATGTTTAGATCTGGTATACTCTACCATGAGTGGATCTAGGTGAGCATGGCTGGTCGATGAGTACGATAATCAATTTCAAGAACCTGCTAACCACAGCCACCACTATGTCTAGATCTGGTATACTCTACCATGAGTGGATCTAGGTGAGCATTTGGTTCTTCTAACTTGCTATATCCAGAAACTCCGATGGCAAGAACTTTGAAAAATTGTAGCAAACATGGGAGTCCTGTTCTTTTTCTACCTTGAACTGTAGTGGCATGAGTCTCTGTTTGATAGGCATGAAGACTAGATCGACTCATTTGTTGGGGATTGAGCCTTTATATTCCCAGTAGTATTATGGAATGATCAGGTATTTCTTGCTCCATTCTAGATAGATGACGAAATCCTCCAGGCGGGGGTTGTCTCCATCTATTTCCATTGTATAAAAACCACCCCATGTGTGCATTGGCTGGCATCGCCATCCTGCAAAAACAATAACCACCAGCGTTGTATGCTTTGCCACATTGTCCCACAATGTACCTTCTCCTTGTATTGGCAGCAACTCTTCCAGATCTGGCATTGGGGCTCTGAGAGGATAAGGGACATTGTGCTGCCACCTCAACTATATGCTGGATTTTGTGTCGAATCAAACGGAGTGATTTTCATCAGCACTTGTGAAAGATCCCTGCCCCCTCAGTGCAACGAATTCAGGGGTGCTAGCAGTGGAAGTAGCACTTCTTGCATAGGGTAGAGTCTCCCACTCGGGGCCTCGCCCATGGATATCCAGACAAGAGACTAATCCCTCAATTCTTCCAAAACCAAATCCAGAAAAACTTCCCTCGCCCAGCAGACATAGGTGATACCACCAAGAAAAATCTATTCTAACGTAGTCAAGATCCTTAACTAACCAAACTGATCCGACCAAACCTGTAAGTCACATGGTCAGATCAAGGAAGAGACTTGCACTTGGATCATAAAGACCAATGCTTTTTTCCTCATCAAGAGGCACAACCGTTGATTCAATTCCATAGAACAAGGGTTACCCAGGAAATATAATCACATAAGAAAAATCCAGATGGACTCTCCGTTGAAGATTAGCAAGAAATATAATCACATAAGAAAAATCCAGATGGACTCTCCGTTGAAGATTAGCAAGAACAACCAACAAATCCATATAAAAGAGCCATGGACTCATCCATTGAGGACAAGCAAAGCCAATCAACCAGATCCATGCCCGAGTTCAGAAAACAACTCTAACTCCTTGTTCCATTTTCTTCCCCGACACATGCATGGGTATCTTCGGTGACTGAGATATAGTATCTAGAAATATAATCACATAAGAAAAATCCAGATGGACTCTCCATTGAAGATTAGCAAGAACAACCAACAAATCCATATAAAAGAGCCATGGACTCATCCATTGAGGACAAGCAAGGCCAATCAACCAGATCCATGCCCGAGTTCAGAAAACAACTCTAACTCCTTGTTCCATTTTCTTCCCCGACACATGCATGGGTATCTTCGGTGACCAAGAGCCCGAGCACCGTATGGTCAGCACCCTCTAGGCTCCTTCCACGCAAGTCACCTAGTGCTTCACTCATAGGCCACTTTCTTGGTCCCTCATCTATCGTACTACCGGAAGCTCACCATCATTAAAATCAAACCGAGTCTGGTCAAGACCTCGGACCTTGCTACGCGAGACGTCCTCCATTGACTCTCCCTCAGCTGTTGCAACTTTATCACTTAGGTCTCCACACGACCTCATTCACAAGATGGTCAAAATGCTTCCCCAACATTCTTGACATAAAACAGTCATTTAAAAAATAGGTTTCATAAATATAATTTTTAACGAACTCTCATCTTTCCACATCATTTCTCGTTATTCCACATTCTTCTACATCAATTTACATTGCTTATTCCACATCCAGTCATATGTATTCCCATCGTCCTTCATCACATTATCATCCAATCACATCATATTACATCTCATCACATCTATCCTCATCATATCACGTCACATCCATCCACATCACATCTCATCCATTCACATCTATCCAGGTCCACATCACATTACATCACATCTATCCACATCACAACATATCCACATCACATCTCATCTATTCATATCACATCACATCCATCTACATTCATTCAGATCCACATCACATCCACATATCATCACATCACGTTCACACCTATTTACATTACTTCACATCCATTCACATGTACCCAGATCCACATCACATCATATCTCATCTATCCACATCATATCTCATACATTCATATCTAACCAGATCCACATCACATCTCATCTCATCACATCACATTCACATATCACCACATCTATTCAAATATCATCACATCACATTCACATCCATTCACATCTCATCGCATCCATCCACATCCACATCCACATCACATCACATTCATTCCACTTCATCACATTCATTCACATCCATCCATTTATTCACATCTCATCACACCCATTCACATCTCATCACACCCATTCACATATCATCACATCCACATCTCATCCACATTCACATCTCATCACACCCATTCACATATCATCACATCTCATCTCATCCACATCCATCCATTCATTCACATTCACATCTATCCACATCCATCCATTCATTCACATTCACATCTATCACATCACATCTCATCCATTCACATCACATCACATCACATCTCATCCATTCACATCTCATCACATTCATTCACACCCATCCATTCATTCATTCACATCTCATCACACCCATTCACATATCATCACATCTCATCACATCCATCTACATCTATTTAGATCCACATCACATCTTATCACATCCACTTTTAGTACAGTTTCTCTACTTTCGATATACTGATAGGACTTTTCTAAGTTTTTGCCAATTGATTGACCTAGTTAAAGGTACTTTTTCTCGATCCCATCCCATCAAATCTAAGTATCAGAGTGTTGTTGAAGGTTTAAAAAGAGAAAATAAACCTTATCAAAATTGAATAGTAAAAACTCAGAAAGAGCATTTACATATTGTATTTTCATTCCTTAAGCTTCATTAATGAGAACTAAACTTCCGTTTACTCATTGGATGCTTGATCCTCTCAGGGATTCCAGATTCCCTTTTCTGAATAAGAATTGTCCAAGTTTTCTCGATGGATATTTTCACATTCTATCTCAAATTTCTCAATTAAGATATATTCAATATTCTTCTTTTTGAATAAAAGATTCGTGGGATTTACAAAAATCAATTCTACCCATATTTCTCAATAAAAATGATAATACTCAAAATTTCACTTTTGATAAATACTCATAATTTAAATTATGCCCAAAAATTCCTCTTTTAACATTTAATTGTTTGGATCTCGAATATCAAAGGCCAAGGAAGAATAAAAGTACACCACATTATCGTCCATGCGAGTCCCTCAAAGAACTTCGGCCACTCAACAAGTGTGGGTACCAAAAACATTATTGTAAGCTCAAGGGTACTACCAAAGTAATACCAAAGCTTAGATTCCCAAGCACTTCAAGAAGTCACCTAAGCCTGCATAAAGAAAGAAACCTTAGCACCAAAAGCATCAGCGCCCAATTCATACTGTTCATCAAAGATGGGTGCCTGTGCATGTGCTTCGGAAACAAGGATATTATGACATATGATGGAAATCCCATCATATGGTTACCAAGCTCAAATAAAGGGAGAAATACATTACCAACATCTTCAATCCCATAAGCTTCATATAAAGTTTGACAAGAATGGAGGCCCAAGCAATACCAAGCAAGCCACTCAACCCATCTCGTCCATACGACACCTACACAAGATCTTGCGTGTTTGGTCACCACCAATGGCAACACCAACCAGAAGCCGTACCTACCGCCTCGACAACACTTGAGCCATAAATTCAAGAATCAATCCCCACGTCTACAATGGAGACTTATGAGCGCATCAAGGACAAACTCACAATGCTCTTTTCACCCCTGTGTGGATGAAAAGCATGAGTGCAGAAACTACGTGGTACATGTAAGAACCTATTCTCTCAAAAAGGAGAGTAGCCGCACAAGAACTTGTTGCTCGCAAGGTGGTAATCAAAAAAATAATAGTAAAAATAAAAAGAAAAATAACCAAAAAAAAAGGAGAAAAAGAAAAAGATAAAATTACAAGGGAGTCACACACATGGCCTACCTAAAAATGGTAGAATAAACTCCCAACAATCTTTTGGCTAAGTTAATGTAGCTGCTCCTCCATAAGTACATATCTATACTCATGCACTGGAGAAAATTTACACCAAAGGCTCATCATTGACAACTTTCCAGGTACATCTCTGGATGGAGAGCCATGGTGGGCGAAAGCCTGGTCAATGGTACAACCCATCGTGTGGAATTTTTCTTCAAATTGCAAACCTATCTAAATAAAAACTTAAGTCTTCACAATAGATTGTCCTCTAATCCTTAGTGAAAGATAGCTAAATTTGCCTCACAAGTCGACGTATTTCTTTCATGCCTCACCAACAAGTGGCTACTTCAACAAGCAATAGCTCAATAAGAGTCTATTTGACTCAATTTATGTACTTCATGTATATCTACTTCATCAAACACTTAAATATACATAAAAGCAAAAAAAAGTACATGGGAAGAAGCATGCAAAAAAAGTACATGGGAAGAAGCATGCAAAAAAAGTACATGGGAAGAAGCATGCAGAAACAAGTCCTACTCACAATAACATTTGACAAGAATCCTGCCATAAAAAGGGACTTCATCGAAGGCTAAATTCCTCAATTGCTAAATGTCGCTTTAATAAAATGAGAATCATAATCTCGTTCTGATGATTTTGTCTACATTCCTCCAGATCCTTCCTTCTATTCTCACCCCCATCATTACCACTCTTAGATTCCCAACTAACACAAATAACATGTTTGCTTATGATTGCCAAAAACAAAGTGAGCAAAAAATATAAACAAAAAAAATGTTCACAAAATTATAAAAATGCAATCCCCCATCCATTAGGAATTCCCTCTAATCCCACCATCATTGCTGGTGCTCCGAGCTTCCTTGACCTCACTAGCTCATCGTCATTGCTTGTGCTCTTCAAGGTCTCTAACCTCATCGACTCTTGTCATCTCACCAGTGCTCTTCGAGTTCACTGACCTCACCATTGGCCTTGTCATCATTGTCGGTGCTCTCCGAGCTTCCCCGACCTTACAAACCACCAGTCATCACCAATGCTCTCCAAGTTCTCTAACCTCAGTGGCCATTATCATTAATAGTGGTGCTCTCTCTAAGCCCTTAATCTCACTGGTGTGTGCTCTCTCATCGTCTCTCGCCTCTACCGTCACCACCAATGCCCTCAGACTTTTCTGACTACCAAGTCAACTGATGGTGGCTGTGTGAACTCAAGATGTGCATGGCCACCTTCAGCTAGGCTACTCATGGCTCGTCCATCTCCCTCCCTTTCCCAAGGTGAGTTGAGATCTCTCTTAAACGTTATCTTTCCCTTCCTTTACCAAGGCAAGTAGAGATCTTTGTTGAGCACTATCTCTCCTTCCCAATTTATCTCTAGATCAGAATATCTTGCTTGTAATCGATATCATATGACAAGGTGTATATCAAGGTAGCCTTTGGTAGTAGTTGTAACCCATTTAGTACATAAGAGTGTGCATTGTAAAAGGACTGCACCCCTAGAGTTGGGAGTATCGTATTGTGTAGGTTACATCTCTTTGGGAATAGAGAGGAAGATAGTCACTTTGGGAATAGAAAGGAAGATAGTCTGTGTATTGGACAAGCTTATGAAGATGAATATATTATTGTCATGTATCTTGTTTGTTTTACTATAGATTGTTGGTGTGTATCTTGTTTCTTTTACTATAATTTGTTAGAGCAGTGTGGTCTGAGTGAGATTGTGGCCTACTTAATATAGTCTAGTACAATAGATGGTGTTATTATATAGAAGTCTTGCACGTCTAGGTGGTGTATGAGACTAGTCTTGAGATAATGGGCATACATCCCTAAGAGAACCCCAACTCCCTCTTCCTCTTCCTCTCTTCCTCCTCTTGGAAGCAAAGACTAACAGAGTCATCTACAAATATAAACTAAAAATTGGTGATCATGGTGGGAGTTTCCTAGAGGTCTAGGATAGTTTCTTTTTCTTTTTTTCTTTTCTTTATGAGTGTTGAGTGCCCTTAGCGTACATGCATGCCCTCAAAAACCAAAGCTTCTAGTAGCACCTCACCTCTCTTGCCTCTTCTCTAAATCATAGGGTTTTACACCACTCCCTTACTCTTCCCTTGCTAGGTACTTTTCCTACCCCTATGGCTACTCTCCAAGGGCCAAAGCACCTAGCAATAATGCTTAGTCGTGTGCATGTGAGCATTCCTTTTTTCAAAGGGGTTATCATGGAAGATGCTAAAGACCATGTGCGCCCGTTTCTCATAGTGTGTAATGTGGGCTCAATCGAGATGATGCTTGATTGGTCTTGTTCCTAACTACTTTGGAAGAAAGTGCATGTAGATCGATGGTACAGCTAGTTCCCCACCAACCACTTTCTGGATTGGGATTCCTTAAGAAGGCAACAACTCTTGGCTACATTATGACCATGGATCTTAATCAAATTTCTATGGACAGTGAGTCAGTGGCCTAGCTTATCACTCGAGAAAAGGTTAGGCAACTCGGCTACCTATAGAACCCGACAACTATGCCCTAAGCTTCAACCCAACATTAAAAACGACAATCTAAACACATCCAAGGCTCCAAAACATAATGTTTTTTTGGAGTGTGACTTCCTAATCAACACTGAGAAATATTGGGTGATCCTACAAAGCTTAGAATGGATAGAAAAATGGAGCTAAGTCTGAGGCTAGTCACCATCTGTGGTGCCAATATCTTCAGATGAAGAGCTTACCTTAGCCTTTGTCAAATCATGTGTCGTTGGGCCTTACCTTAGAACCACAATGCAACTCCCCACTATGGGTTTGCTAGCTTATCCTCACTTTGTTTTGTCACTTGGATTACTCCTTATTATTAGGGTAAAGGAAGAGATCTCTTTTTCTAGATGGAGGCAAATAGAGACTCGTCTTCATGGTGGTTCTCTCTCACAAAAGGTGAGAGAAGAAGAAGAAGCTGATGCAAGAGGGAAATTTACAAACAAACCTATCTAGCAAACATGCAAGATAGAGCACAAGAATACAAGATTTAATAGAGCACATGCAAGAAAAAATAGGGAAGAAGAGGAGCTTACAAGTATTCTATTGTAAGGAAATGATTATGTATTACTTAGTATAAAAAATAGCTTATATACAAGTGACATGGTTTCACAATAGGCCAACCATACTTTAAAAAGGTCTGGCCTCTATTACTATTCTTAAGCAAGTATGTACATGAAGTCCTTAGTGTCTATTACAAGGGAATGATTATGTATTGCTTACTGTAAAAAATGACTTATATACAAGTGACTAGTTTTCATAGCAGGTCGGCTAAAAAAAGGTCCAACCTCTATTGCTAGTCTTAAGTAAGTATGTACCTGAAGTCAGACTTTTCCTATATCTTGTACCTGAAGTCCTTAGACTTTCCTCCTATATCTAGCAAGCAAGCACGCAAGATTCAATGGAGTACAAGCAAGCAAGAGTAGGGAAGAAGGAGAGCACACAAGTATTCCATTGCAAGGGAATTATTGTGTATCAAAAATAATATGTATGCAAGTGATTAGCTTTCATACTAGGCTGACCAAACTTAAAAATGGTACAGCTTCTATTACTAGTCTTAAGTAAGTATGTATATGAAGTCCTTAGGTTTTCCCTATTAGACATTAAGCTCAAGGTAAGGCCACTTTATATGTTCCAATGCAATCTGTCAAAAGATAAGTACCTATTTCTAGAATTTGACTTTACCATCACCATACAAAATGTAAAAGGTGTCAGTTACCTTTGTAAAATTTGAAATAGAGAACCCCCTCTAAGAGGAAATATAATCTTCTTGATGGTCCATTATTAAACATTGATCATGTATTGGAATGGAGTGAAGACATTGATCATGTATTGGAATGGAGTGAAGACATTGCCCACTTTTTGGCCAATGAATTCCCTCAATTCATTATCCAATACAAAATACCAAAGCTAGATGCCTCATCTGGAAGGTGGTCCCCTATCAATTAATAGTGGGAATGCTTCACAAGATTGGTGAAGACCAAATCAAAAGGAAATATGTTCATGAAGATTACGTTTTTGCCATCTTAAGCAAGCCCATTATAGCATAGGTGGATGACACTTTGCCAAGGGACACGATAGCTTGCAAGGTTCTGTAGGTTATGGACTATAATGGTCTACACTCCTTGGAGATGCAAATGAATTTATCAAGCGCTCCGCCAATGAATTCCCAAGGTTTGGTCCAAGATAAGGATTGTATGTGCCCTTATAATTTTGGAGCGACCATGGAGTTTAGACTTCTTGGGTCCCATTAGCCAAAGCTCATATGTTGATCTAAAGTTCTCCTAGGATGATCACTTATCTTCTTGGCCAACCTTAGTTGACACCAGGTCTAGCTACTATAAGGTTTTGCCTTAGGAGACATGGGCCTTGTTGGCCACCTTTGAGGCATGATGGCATGACCTCCTAATCAGCACCAGAAGATATGTAAACCCAATAGCTTGGAATGAATGGAATTTAGAGCTAAGCCCTTAATCTACTCACCAGGGTCAACACAAAATATGCTTGAGTCAAGAGCTTACCTTGCCTATGCTAAAACAAGTGTCATTGGAAGCTTTATCATAGAGCTACAAAATGCAACTTCCTTGTTGTGAGTGCTAGTTATAGGTGTGCTAGCCTAAATAATTTCCAATCCATGACCATTGATTATTATGGAAGAAGAGTTTTTTATTGGAACTAAACATGTGTTGACCACCACATGTATAATGATTACATTGTACATGAAAGAGTACATCATCCCATGGCTACTATTGATTGCATAGTCAGTCGTGGCAATTAAAGAGTGCATCATCCCACAACTACTACTGATTGTGCAACGAAAGAGTGCATCATCCCACGGCTACCTATGATTGCATAGTTAGTTGACGAAGAAGAACCGCAACATCTTGAACCTTGCATAGTCAGTTAGAGCATATCATCCCACAGCTTATTGATTTCATAGTCAGTCGACAAAGAAGAACTACAACATCCCGAACCTTTCAACATCCCAAGATTTTATGTACAATGAAATAGTGCATCATCCCATGGCTACTACTGATTGCATAATCAGTTGGCAAAGAAGAACCACGACATCCTAAACCTTTCAACATCCCAAGCTTTATCGTTTAATCATGGGCCATCACCTCAGGTAACCCCTATAATTGACACACTCCTCTCACCTTGATGTGTCGGTGTGGTCACTCCCTTAATTCATTATGGAAACCCAAAAATTTACCGATAGAGAAAAAGACCACCCCCCCAAACATCAACCTCAACGAACCTTCAAGGAGGTCACTAAGAAGGAGTAGGTACCCAAGAGTACCATGGCTAGCCAAAGGTAGATACGATGCCGAAAAGAAAGACTTGTAGTAGAGGCCCATGTATGAGCACAAATCTGCCATCAAGCTAGAGCCTCAAGAAAAGGTGTTATACCCTTAACCCAAGCATCATTTAATACATGTCAAGATATTAGAAACTCAAGGACTATACGAGGGAAACCCTTATGAATAGGTCCTAAAAACCTCACCATTTTGTGAATCCAAATAAAGCTACCAAAAGTTGAAGGATTCCATGAAGGGAATCTCTATATGTGGGTTCCAAGGTCAAAGAAACTCGTGCCTTAAACTGATAAAAAACATGAGCAGGATGTAACACACACAAGAGAAGCAAACCCTAATCCATTAATCATCAACCATAAAGAAGGAGAGAAGCCATAGTCACCATCTCTCTCACACACACCAAGGAGAACACAACATAGTGTTATGTCCACACTACAAGTAAACCTAATGTAATGTCCACACCACACATGACCAGCTGGACACGCGGTCATTTATGTCTCACACATGTTCCTACCTAATCTGCCAACACATAGCATAGCTGGCCCACACTGACATCGAGCTTGAATATCTCAACAGCCCCTCTCAAGCTCATGATGTACTGCCGATGAAGATGTAGATGAGCTTGGGATATCAAGACTCTCAACACTCCCCCTCAAGCTCATCCCATGTACTCCCAACATAGTCCGGAAGTACTCAAACTTCTCCCTGCTAAGTGGCTTCGTGAAGATGTCTGCCACCTGCTCATCAGTCTTCACATACTGAAGATCAACTGTACCATCCAGCACCTTCTCTCTGACAAAGTGATAATGGACCTCTATGTGTTTGGTCCTCGCATGAAACACTGGATTCTTTGCCAACTGTATACTGCTCATGTTGTCACAATGTATGACAACTTTGCCATCAAGAGGCTCACATAAATCTGCCAAGAGACTCTTTAACCATATAGCCTCACAAGTAGCAATGGCAGCACCCCTGTACTCAGCCTCTGTACTGGATAAAGCAACTGTAGGTTGCTTTTTGCTACTCCAACTCACCACGGCACTTCCAAGTGTAAAAGCATATCCACTAGTAGACCTCCTGTCATATGCGCTACCTGCCCAATCAGCATCTGTGTAGCCATGTATGTCCAAGCTTTTACCACTCTCATAGAATAAACCATAATGTGCTGTGGTCTTCACATATCTCATGATGCGTCTCACTGCATCCAAATGTGGTTTCCTGGGGCTCTGCATAAACTGGCTGACTAGCCCCACTGCATAACTCAAATCTGGGCGTGTGATAGTCATGTATATGAGACTACCAACCATCTTCCTGTACATGGAAGGATCATCCAATTCCTCGCCATAATCAGCCCGCAACTTCACATTTTGCTCCAATGGTGTACTCATAGGCTTACACCCTGTCATGCCATACTTTGCCAACATATCCAATGCATATTGGCGCTGTACTAACCAAGTACCTGCATGATCTTTCACCACTTCAATGCCAAGGAAATATCTCAACTCACCAAGATCTTTCATGTCAAATTTCCCACTTAAAGCTTTCTTGACATGCATCACATCTGCACTATGATCACCTGTAATAATCAAGTCATCCACATAGATGACTAGTAAAACAATCCCATGCTGTGTCTTCTTCACATACAGTGAAGAATCTGCTGTAGAAGTCTGAAAACCAAGTGAGATAAGATATCTGCTCATCTTATCACTCCAAGCACGTGGTGCTTGCTTCAGACCATACAATGCCTTTTTCAACCTGCATACGTGAGTGGGATATCTAGGGTGTACATACCCTTCTGGCTGTGCCATGTATACTTCCTCTTGTAGATCTCCATTCAGAAATGCATTCTTAACATCCATCTGATGCATTTCCCAGCCATTAGCTGCAGCCATAGCAATGACTGCTCTCACTGTGCCCATCTTAGCCACTGGGCTAAACGTCTCATCATAATCCAATCCTTGGGTCTGTGCATAACCCTTTGCTACCAATCTTGCCTTATGTCTCTCAATAGACCCATCAGATTTGCACTTCACTTTGTAAACCCATTTACATCCAATAACATTCTTATCCTTTGGTAGAGCAACCAAGTCCCATGTATCATTATGGACCAATGCGTCCATCTCCACATCCATTGCTTTCTGCCATACATGCTCTCCAATAGCCTCTGTATAGCATGTAGGTTCCACATGCTTTACCATAGATGTCATGTATGCATAATGCATAGCAAAATCTCTATATGTCAATCTTTCCACTGGATATCTGACTCTCTGGGATCTCCGCAATGCATGCGGGTCACTCTGTACACCTGTAACACGAGCATGTGGTGGCACATATCTGTCCTGCCTAACACCAGGTGTGCGTACAACAGGTATCCCGAGCTCCTCATCCAAACTCTCAGAACTAGAGGACTCATAACCTGTGATCCCAATTCCTTCGACTTTCTTCTTGCCTTTATCCATAGCACTACTCCCAGTGCTCACACTCTCATGTCTCAGACGCCCTGACCATGGACGTACACTGCTACTACTCTCAGCTTCTGCTGGCCCAGACATAGTAGTAGAACTAGAACTTGCTTGTGATGGCAAGTTCACAGGCACATTCGCCTCAAGTGTGTCAATGACTCCCTCATCTTTGGCTTTATACCAACTAGCAAGCTCATCGAATACAACATCCCGTGAGATGACTACTTGTCTAGTTTGAGGGTTATAGCATTTGTAAGCTTTGCGATCCTGTGCATATCCAACAAAGACACATTTCTCTGCTTTAGGATCCAACTTCCGTCTTCTTTCATCAGGTACATGAACATAAGCTACACATCCAAAGACTTTCAGATGTCCAATATCTGGCCTGTAACCTGTAAGCCGCATCTCAGGCGTGCTTCCATGAATGGCTGCTGTAGGTGATTTGTTCAGGATATACACTGCAGTAGCACATGCTTCTGCCCAATAGTAATCTGGCATGCTCTTTTCATTGAGCATTGCCCTTGCCACTTCACATATGACACGATTCTTTCTCTCAGCCACACCATTCTGCTGAGGTGTATACCTGCATGTCAACTGTCTCCTTATCCCATGCTTCCGCAAGAAATGCTCAAATGCTTTTGAGGTGTATTCACCACCTCCATCTGTTCTCAGGCACTTAATCCAACAGCCATATTGTTTTTCTACAAGAGCTTTGAAATCCATGAATTTTTCCAGCACTTCACTCTTCTCTCTCAAAAAATATATCCATGTCATCCTGATGAAGTCATCTATAAATGTCACATAGTATAGACTTCCTTTGATAGATGGGTTTTGTGCTGGGCCCCATACATCACTGTGCACTATTTCAAGTGGTCTATTACTCATGTTTCCTTCTCTAGGAAACCTCAACCTTGCCTGCTTTCCAAACTGACAGGCTTCACAAACATGCATATGACCATCATATTTGAATCGAGGCAATCCACTGACAATGCCCCTTGTTTGCATGTTCTTTAATCTCTGTATATTGACATGGCCAATCCTCTTGTGCCACATGTCAATGTCCTGCACAATCCCATTGCTCTTTGAAAACATGGCTGAGCTCAATTCTGGTATGCCTGCATCCAATTTAAACAACCTTCCTTCCTTCTTGCCCTTGGCAACCAATCTACAGCCATGCTTGAAATCTTCCACAAAACAGCCTTTCTCATTGAATCTTACTTGTAATCCCTGCTCAACCATTTGGCCTACAGATGCCAAACTCTTTGTAATGGATGGTACATATAACACTTCTGACATATTTTTCACATTTCCATCATGCATCTTCAAAGGCACACTGCCAACATGTGTTATAAGATGCTGAGTATCATCTCCTGTGACCACATAACCATTTGTATCCAATGGTTGCATCTTCTCAAACCACTCACCATGACATGTCATGTGGTTTGAGGCACCTGAATCCATATACCATGACTCATCTCGAGCATTCTGAGAATCCATTGTCCCCATAACATGCTTCATTGCAAAAAGATGGTTTGAACTCCCATCATTGTTACTGGTAGATGCATAATTTCCATGTTGTGGTCTTCCATTCCTCGCATCATTATGCTTTTTGTAGCAATCTTTTGCCAAATGTCCAAGTTTGCCACAATAGTAACATTCAATCCCATTCAAATTTTGTTGAGGACCTTGCCATCGTCCTCTACTACCACGAGCACCTGTTCCAAATCTCCCCCTATGGGATTGAAATTAACGACCTCCACGGGATCCAAATGATGACTGTGAATTCTGAAAATTCTGATTTGATTGTGGTTGAGTAGACCTGTCATTCCAACCACGTCCTCCACGGCCTCGAGGGGTAAATCTCCCCCTGCCTCGAAAGCCTCTAGATGAGTAAAAAGCCTGATTCTTGCATGTTCATCATTGCTTGACGAGGATGCACCACCTGTAACACTCAGACCACCAAGGCCAAGCTTCAATTCTTCCACAATGAGCAATGACACAAGCTCATTAAAGTCTGGCATTCCTCCCAATCTTACTGAGATGGAAGTGTCAAAAGATTTGTATTCTTTGCCTAAACCACGCAACGTGAGTGCAACCAAATCATCATCATCCATTGGGGCATGGATTGATGACAAGGAATCAGCATAACCCTTGATTTCCTGAACATACTCATGTATACTCCTATTCCTTCGTGTTACACTGTGAATCTGTTGCTTTAGTTGTATCTTCCTTGCACCAGTGTCTGTCTCATACATTCGGCATAATATACCCCATGCTTCTTTCGGTGTATCTGCATCTTGGATGTGAATGAGCAAGGCATCGGTTACACATATTGAGAAATAATGCAACACCTTCGAAGACCGCTCTACCCATTGCTTGTGAGCCAGCAACTGAGCATTATTTGGTTGAGGAGGTAGGTATGGCTCTGGATCTTCCTCCGAGACAAGACTCCATAAACCTTTGCCTTTCAAAAAACTCTTCATTCGAAACTTCCACACTTGAAAGTTAGTGCGATCAAGCTTCTCTCCAACAATCTGTATCGGACCATCTCCCATTGTTGCAAAAAAAAATAGAGTAGATGTACCCTTTCGATTACAATGTATGAAGTACCTGTAATGCTCCAAATCTCTCCAAATCACATTAAATGCTTGAAAATTGTGTGCATTAACATCCCACAATGATTCACCAACAATGTACACTCGATCAAAGTTGAAATCAAATGAAACTCCTTCACAAAAAATTTTCTGGTTTTTTTCTCGCCAGTAAATTCTCGCCAGTAACCAGTCAAGATTATGCTCTAAATCCTTGAAATCTTGTCCAAATGCAATGATTCAACTTGCATTAGCTTCCCAACACATTGCTCCAACATATCCTAGAAGGGTTTGATCCAATTCTTCAAGGGGAATGAGAACCACCAATTTTTGTAACCTCTGGTTTGAATTTTTCTGCACCTGTCAGGTACCACCTCTCACTAAAATTGCTCTATCTCCTTCAAATCTTCTCCAAATCCAAAACTTTTTGATTCAAAAGTTTAGCAACTCATAGGACTCTACTTGTACCAGAGCAATTAGGCCAATTTGATATAGACAAAGATTAATGCCTTGATTAAAAATGCTCTGTTTCTGGACAGAATTTCTGCAAACCTGCACACCTCTGATAAATCACTTCAATGAGCTCCAAATGCATGAAATGAGCTGCAACCAAGCATCACAAGTCCTTAGCAATGTCTTTGCTAAACTCCCCAAGCTTTAAAGCATTCAATTTTGTGTCCAAATGAGTGAATTAGGATGAAATCTTTGAAAACTGTCCAGAATTCTGCATCTGCATGCACCGCCTGCTCCAGAGGGCTGTAGAGAGAGGGGAAATCACAATTGAATAGATAGGCCTCTTAGCAATGACCTAATCTACCTTGGGTATGAAGGGTTTAGCTCAATTTTGCCTCTAGCTCCTGCAATTGATCCTCCACGGGGGGTATGTTTTCTGTTTTTGTGAAAAACCAGAAATTTTTGCATAAACTCACTTTCACTTGATTTTGCTCAAATCTGTATGCATCAATCTGCTTCAAGATCCTGTATGTTGTTTGTGTCCACTTTGTTAATACATTTGCAAGCCCGAATACATGTGCCTTTGTGTATACATTTGCCAAGAGTATACATTCACTTCAAGCTTTCCATGAAAGCTTAGAGAAAAAACCAGAATTTTTCCTTTGCTTTATGCCCTTCAATCTTCACTGAACTTGCTCTTTGATACCTGCAATCCGCAGAGGGGGTCTTGCTACACTCACCAATGGTCCTTAGCTCTCAGATCTGATGCCGGTGTGTGCTCCACAGCTTTTCCTTTGCTCCAAGCTCCAATGGCTTCCTTCACAGCTTTTTCTTCTTCTTCCCTCTTCTCTCACTCACTCTCACAACACAGCTAATGAGCTCTTGGCTCTGATACCATGATAAAAAACAGGAGCAGGATGTAACACACACAAGAGAAGCAAACCCTAATCCATTAATCATCAACCATAAAGAAGGAGAGAAGCCATAGTCACCATCTCTCTCACACACACCAAGGAGAACACAACATAGTGTTATGTCCACACTACAAGTAAACCTAATGTAATGTCCACACCACACATGACCAGCTGGACACGCGGTCATTTATGTCTCACACATGTTCCTACCTAATCTGCCAACACATAGCATAGCTGGCCCACACTGACATCGAGCTTGAATATCTCAACATAAACCTCTACAAAAACACCATCAAACATAAAATACAAGATCAACAAGTGGCAACCTAAAGCCATACCTTTGACTCCACCCCTTAAGTTTAGCAGGAGTGGAGTGTAATGGTTGCTGCCTCCTTGATTCATGTGCCAATACCACCACCTAATCATTTGAGAGCCCATGGATGTTTCACCAAGTCTAAAGAAACTCATGCCCTAAGCCTCTACAAACACACCATCAAACATAAAATACAAGATTAACAAGTGGAGACCTAAAGCCATACCTCTGACTCCACCCCTTGAGTTTAAGCAGGAATGGAGTGTAATGGTTACTACCTCCTTGACTCATGTCCCAATACCACTATCTAAGCGCATTTGAAAGAGCCCATAGATGTTTCACCAAGTCCATGTACAGTGGTGGTCATACCCCTGTCAATTCAAAACAAAGAATGACCACCCTTTACGGTGTCAAAGCCCCAAGAGAATTGCATAAACACTCCCTTGGCACCACCAAGCGACCCCAAGGCTCAAAGGGATTTCCATTTTCCCACTACATACCCATGCGTAATGCCACAACACTAATTAGCCAATTAGAAGGTTAAAGTTCAATCAACAGTGTTGTCAAAGCTTTCATCCTGCTAAGTGAGCCCACGTAGTAAACTGAAAACCTTAAACCCCAATTGTATATGTAACATAACACCCCCTACCAAATGTATAGACATATCTATGGGGAATTATTGCAAACCTAAAACCTAATACAAAACAAGAAACAACTAAAAACTAAAACAACTGCACATGCACACAACCGCATGTGCACAATTATAAAACACACCTACCCACACATGTACACATTATCACATGTGCACAATTATAAAACACACATACACACACATGTACACTCTCTTCACACAACCTACCACATATGTACAATAATAAAGCACACTTATTCGTACGTGCATACTCTCTACACACACACATACACACACAAATACATAAAAATAAAAAAGGGCCCTAATTTTTTAGCCCTCCCTTACGTCCTTTTCTATTAATTTGTACACCCCTCCCCTTTTAATTTTTATGCTCCCTCCCTTTGAAAAAATAGAAACCCCACCCCTTTGTTTAAGATTTTTAATTCCCCCCCTTTCCCCCCCCCCCCCCCGCCCCCCCGGCCGGGGCGCGATTTCCCTTTAGCCCCACCCCCTCCCAAAAAAGTGTGCCGCTTGCGTGTAACCTACCACTTATGTACAATATTAAAGCACACTTATTCGTACGTGCATACTCTCTACACACATACACTTTCACACACACACATACACACACAAATACATAAAAATAAAAAAGGGCCCTAATTTTTTTAGCCCTCCCTTACCTCCTTTTCTTTCAATTTGTACGCCCCCCCCCTTTTTAATTTTTATGTCCCCTCCCTTTTAAAAAATAGAAACCCCACCCCTTTGTTTAAGATTTTTAATTCCCCCCCTTTTCTTCCCCCCCCGGGCCGGGCGCGATTTCCCTTTAGCCCCACCCCCTCCCAAAAAAGTGTACCGCTTGCTTGCCTGATGCGATAAACAAGACCTAGTAAGCAAATAGGCCGAGAAGAGAACCAGTAAAACAACAAGAAATCAGGCACCCTTGAACCCCAACAACAACGGGGGCACTAATGAGAACCAACTACCAAATCTGCCCCACCAACAAAGCACACGTCAAAGTAATGCCAATGTCACCAGTAATCATGTTTATGCAATAAATTTCTAAACCCTCATTTTAATTCTTATATGGCTACCCCACTAAGTGGGTAGAGTGACTCCCCTAGGTAAGAGCAAGTACAACTAGGTTTCATGTAGGTACTCACCCAAGCGAATTCCAAAGGCATACTCAAAAAGTCAAAATGTTTATAACCGAAAATTCCACAAAACCACACCGAAGTCACCAATTCCAATCTACCCAACCCATAGTTTCCCAAGCATTTATAGTTTACAAAGTTTATTCCAAGATTACTTAGGGAACCTAGAAAGCGGCCTCTCTAGAATTCTAGAAAGATCCACTAGATCGGGAACCTAGAGAGCGGCCTCTAGATCTCCTTAAAAATAGCCTTTGGATCTTCTTGATCCATTTTCCAAAATGGGAGTCACCATTAGGGATGATTCTTGCTCCCCTAACCCCAACACACTCTGTAAGGTTCAAGGCACCCTCATTCATGTCCAAGTTAAGACCACCCTTAGGAAGGAATCACTTTAGGGTCGCTTATCCATCAATAAAATTTCATGCTATCTTTCAACTCCCCAAAACCCCAACCACCTCAACAAGATCAATTCCTTCTAAAGCCAATCTTCATGAGGCTCAAATCTCCCTCTTACCTTGCACTTCACTGAGTACAACACGCACAATTCGGGGGAGCTTGAGATGCCAAATGGGTCACAATTCCAGATCACCCTCACTAAGAATCTTGTTAGAAATCTAGTTAGAAGAGCCCTACACCTCCTAGTCATCTCACCAAATTCCACAACAAGAAAGGAGCCATGGCCGAAGTTCAACATTTGGTCTCAACTCCAATGGGGATCCATTCGGGCTAAGTTTGTAGACATCATAGTCCCATAATTGGTGCCTACACAACTAGAGTGCTCACTTTTCTCACTCATCAAAAGGCTAGGGAGACTGACATAATAAGGCATTTCTAGCCAAGTTTCTTATATGCCAACTGGTAAATTGGGACAAGACCTTTACTAGTTAACTGCAAAGGTCTAACAACCCGATAGGCAAGGTACATTGTTCCCACATGCTAACAAAAGTCCCTTGTCATGGTATCGACAAATAAATTCCACCCTCTATGTCTTGCCTCCTTTGTCATTCTATCAATAAATAACTTTCAACCCCTATACCTTGACTAGCCTTATCCCATCTTATGATGGAGTGTCTCTTTAACAACCCCAACCCTCATCTTCCCCCAAAGTGGACAAAAATTGGAAACGTCCCAAAACCCCTCAATCTCCTCACCATTGGTGGTAACGTCCCAAAACCCCTCAATCTCCTCACCATTGGTGGTACCTATTGAGGATCACTCAATCGTCCATGAGCCTCTTGCCCAAGAGCAACCACATCATAGCTGCACCAAGAAGCTACAATCCCCATTCCCCAATCCACTTAGGAAGAAGAGCCTATCGGCTTTGGAAGTGATATGTTTAAGCTACATGACTTCTTTGCATAGGAACCACACCAGGGAGAGGTGCACAGAGCCATAGGACTTCTTAGCATAGGAACCACACTAGGGAGAGGTGCCACTTGTTTGTCACAGTTCTACACTCTTTACCAAGGAAGACCACCAGTCTTAACTATCCCTTCAACACAGAGTTGCTTCACTCCGCAATGGTAGCCATGAAAACCCTCATTGTTGAAGTCAACCTACTGCTAGCTTTGTCACTTGCCCAACAACTAATACAATCTACTGCTCATCACATGCCCAACAACCAAAACAACCCACAAGGCATCCTCTAACTATATCAAATAGTCTTCACATACCATGAGCAAGCCCTCCCAGCAGAGATGCGATTATTCATACCATCCATGTGGCTTACTCGTCGACTTGTCCATCAATACGGCACATGAGGCATGTGCCTTTTTCAAAATCCATAAGTGTGTATATGAAGAGGATGTCCTTGAAGACTCCTCAAAAGAAGACAAGTAGGTGAGGCCCGACCTTTAAGAGAAGACGATCCAAAAGCCAATGAGGCATACTCTTTTGGCAGTTTGGGTGATAAAGGAAGGAGAAAAACCTAACCCTAGGAATGGGTGATCCTAGAGCCACCCCACCGACCACCCGGGCCTATCCAACCCACCCCACTAACCCTCTGCCCTATCCAACCCAACACCCCACCCATACTATAACCCTCCCATCAATCCTTATGCATCATCCTCCATGAGATTACTTGCTTCACCCATAGTTCAACCCCCTATCCTCCTCCCTTAACTCAACCACCTCATCACCCACATCCATGAGCCCGGGATTACCTACTTTTTCCATAGTTCAATCCTCCGCCTTCCTCCCTCCACTTAACTACCACATCACCTGCATCCATATGAGCCCCCAATCACCAAATCAATCTATGAGGGACTGAAACACTATCATCAACCACTCGAGAAGAAGCTAATGAAGATAGTGGGAAGGACGCAGGGGCCCTTATAGCCCATGCACAACACGTGCATTTCTCACAAGGCCTCTGTAGAGAGTTGGAGTCCTTATAATGAATGACACACGTGCATGCTTTTAGCCCATGCATGACACCTACATTACTCACAAGGGCTCTGCACTTTACGTACCTACATAAGCACTCACATGGATAACACATACACCAAGCTTCCCTCATCATTAATAGACATCCAAGTACATCAGTGGGGGTGGATGGTGGTGCAACATCATGTTGGTGTGCGGACCATACAATCCATCACCTAGATCCTCTTCGATCATGCAAGAAACTCTCAACATCTTCAATGAGAATACTCCTTGTTGCGGTCTTCATGAGACCATTTTCCCTCTTCCTCGACTACCTTCACCATCACAACAAGAGCCTTTCATCAACCAAAGAGCAAAAAGCAACAAACAAAGCACCCTATTCTCTAATCTCACCACCATGAGATCTGGGAATTATACCTTGTTGTGCCAAACCATTATGAACCACCATCCATGAAGGTGGCCTTAGCACATGAATCCACAACAAGCAAGCCTCGGGCCTCTTGCCTTGTACAAGCCTAACCAAACTCACAAACCTAGAGATGAGGCCTCACATCAAGCATTTTTTTGCCCACATTATTACACCACATGTAGCCTTGATCTGCTTCCTAACTAAATGGCCAACTAAACCCTATCTCCAATAGCACTTGAAACGCCTCTTTATCAACCTATCATTTGACCTCTATGGAACTTATAGCTTTTGCACCACCCGATCTTGGTGACATAAGGATGCGATCATCATTAGGAAGGCTTCGCATGTTAACATGGTTTCACCCCCCCACTCTACTATAAGGCACTTTGCTACCTTACCCACATATAACATAAGCATAATTCTTATAAAACAATGCTAGGCTTCGTAAGACAGCCTTCTTACCCTAAACCTTATATGAGATGGGGAAGTGATCAACTTTATGTGCCTAGTTGCTTAGGACTAGAGCTAGTGCTAATAGACTTATAAGGTGGTCTTCTTACCTTTTGAACTTAATACGAGATGGGGAACTCCATGCACACAATTGCTTAGGACTAGAACTAGTGCTGATAGACTATTTTAAGTCTTGTACGGCCTAGTGCGAAAGTTAGTCGCTTGTATATAAGTCATTTTTTAATTTAAGAAATAGACATTCATTCCCTTGCAATAGGATACTCGTGAGCTCTCCCTCTTCCTTACTCTTGCTTGCTTGTATGCTATTGGATTCTTTCATGCTAGATGGATTGCTTACTTGAATAGGTTTGCTTATAGGTTGCTCATTTTCTTCTTCTCCATCCACCTGATGTGAGAGAGAACCACCACAAAGGCCATTCCCTTTTTGCCTCCAACTAGGCAAAGAGAGCTCTATCTTCACCCCATAACCATGGAGAATTCTAGTGCGACAACGAAGTGAGGACGCGATAAATAAGCTAGCACATTACATCGGACAGCTATTTGTGGCTTAATGGCAAGATCGAACAACACTTGCTTCGGCAAGGCTAAGGTAAGCTCTTGACGTAAACAAACCCACACACCAAATATATTATATTGGTTTCAACTATACTTTTTATCAGATTGGTGTAGGTGAGGTACTACCCCTAGGGGATTACTATTCACATCTAATTATTCAAATCTCACTATCCCTAGGTGATTAGTATATATAAGCTCACTAGTCTTGTCAATACATAAGGCAATTTATAATAAGAATACTAATATAGAAAATATATTGCAAACATCTTGCATATATTTGAGTCTCTACCACATTTTACACAAAAAAAAATCATCTTGTATATATTTGAGTCTCTACCACATTACACAAAAAAAGTCATTTTGTCTCAATACTTATGATGTTGTAGTTGAATTATCAACAACGTTTATTTATTTTTGGAAAAATGGAAATATAGCACATTATGATTTCGAAAGCACATTTGTGTGGCTTCACACACACATATACACAAAGCAAAGCAAAGGCATGCTCTAATAAAAAATAAAGTTTTCCCTTGTTGTAAAAAATGATTCCTTTTGAAAACTCCCTTGAATATTAAGTTATGTGAGTTTGGAAGAAGAGTAAAGTGCTTTTAAACAACCATATAGTGCACAATTTAGTTTTTGAAAAAATGGAAACATAACACATAAAAGCATATTTGCTTGGCTTCACACATAGAAAGCAACGACATACTCTAATAAATTTTTATCTCTTGTTGTACTAATGATTCCCTTAAATTTCAAGTTATGTGACTTTGTTAGAAAAGTAAAAGTGCTTTAAAAAAAACATCTAGAGTACAAATTATTGAAAAAATAGAAAAACAACTACCCAATTACTAGATACTTTTTCTTTGTCTGCCAATCATATAGGTGTACAACTCTTTCATTTTTATGGGTGGTGTGTATTGTTGTTGTCTTTAAGTAGAGGCGCACAATAAAGGGAATAAGCAAAGGTTAGTGGTGTCTAAAAGTGGTCATGGGGGTGAGCGGAAATGCTTTTAATCAAATAGTTTTTTACATGCACTTTCTCTTGAAAAGTCCTTACCAATTTTCTTTTTACTAATTCAAGGTACTTTATTTTTTAAAGGATATTTTAATGGTGAGTGAAAGCAGGTAAAGAAGAAACAAGAAGTCAGAGACCATTATAGTTGTGTTTAACATAATAAACATATCTTTAAACAACTCTTTAAAGTTTTTAGCATTTTTAAATCAAATGCTTTCAAGATTTCAATGTTTGAAAATGCTATGGTGATATGAGGAAGTTTTGATTCCTCACAAGAATTTTGAATGTGGAAAAGGAGCGTGCTATTTATTCCTTTGGCTTCAAGCTAAATGACAACCTTTCTCCACAATCTCATAATGATAGAATCTTAAAAGTGTCACATGAATCTGCCAAATTGTTCCTTTTTCTATTAATTAGCAAAAGAACTTAAATACACATATGTAACTTTTGTTTCAAATTTATCTCTTATAGAGGGTGCAAGCACTATAGTTTATTAGTCCAAGGCATTTAAGGAGAGCGGAGTAGTGTTTAAAAAAGCTAGTATGAAAGACACTAAAGATCTATTGAAAATGATGAATTGCATTATAAAGTCTCTAGCCTTTTGGAATAAAGGTTTTCCTTGGTTTATGAAAGTATTAGCGTGGCTAAGAAGTTATGATTCCTCATAAAAATTGAAGGATCATGGTCTTTCTTCTTTTGGCTTTAACTTCTCTTGCTAATATGAGCCTTTTCTACGTAATGCTTTGATAACGTCTTAAAAAGGTGATACAAATAAACACTTTTAACAAAGGCCACCATAGATGCATTAAAGGTAATGGTTATGAATCTAATGCCCTATCATATAATGATATGGGAAGATTCTACTCTTTTAGCATGAAAAGAAGCACACTTTTTCTTCTTTTAGCTAAAAGTGAGCCTTTTTCTTCACTTAGTGTGCACGTGTGCACCGATGCAAATTTGGATGGTTGGTCTTTAATTGCTTCACTTAGTGTGCACAGATGCAAATTTGAATGGTTGTCTTTTAATTTCTTTTGTGAAATGCTTGTTGAAATATAAGCACCTTAGTTTTAGTAGGGAATCACTATGATGGTTTCCATGTAAAGAAATTCCAAGTCAAGCAAAATGTTCTTATTGTTAGTCAAGACCTACCTTGGATTCTCGGTGACTTCATGAACATAACACACCGCTTACACTCAAAAGTGTTATATCAATGCTAACAACATTAGGTTGTCATCAACAAATCACCATGGCATTTTTTTGTTCACTCATGATATTTTCCCTCCAATATTGGCATGCGATCTTTCTATACAAAAGAAATGGCCTTAAAAAACATTTTACATTCAATCTAGCCTAGTTGGTAGTAAACTTTTAGTAGGCATTGGGTATTGTGTACCTTCATCGGTTGAAATTAAAGAGTGAAATTGATATTTAATATACATTTTTGTAAGAAAAATCGGTTGATTCAATGACTTTTCCTTATTTTGTTTAGTTGAATGTGTTTAGCTCTACTACTTGGAAAAAATCACGACTCTCAATTTAGAAGAAGGATGACAAAAATAAAACCATAGATATTTTTTATTTTTCATGACAAAATTTCCTATGGATCCACAATTGTGAGAAACATATTAAAAATGTAATTTATTGAACTTTCATGTCATTACAATACCAGTTTTTTCATAGAGGAATATATTCTAACTTGTGGATTTTCCTCATTGTCACTATCATCACCTTCACTATCTATAGTAATGTTATTCTCATTTCCTATCTCTTTAGCCGCTCTATGTGTTTGCTCTTCCTTTGTTATTTCAATTGTTTACTTATTTGTCTTATATAAATTCTCTACTATTTCATCTTTATTAAAGGCATACCTCAAATCGTCAACTTCAGTCTCATTACTTTTCCATCTATTCATGAACCAATCTAATCTTGGAGCATTGAAATTCTGTTTGTTAATAAAAATATCAAAGATATCTTTCATTTTGTGTACCATTGTCCTCCATAAAGCATTAGCTTTTTGTAGCTCCATTCTTCTTCCTTGATATAGAGTTATCCAATTAGAACATGGGTAGTACTTTCCTGTCTTGATCATTTTATGAATGGTTTATTGCCAAAAGGATGTTTTAAATAGAACTTCCAAAGCATCAATGCTTTATAAAAAATGTCTGTTAGACTAAGACAAACTTTTTTCTTCAAATCATCTGCACCATATTGCATGTAAATTTCTAGTCCCATAGAAATATCTTCTGCACTAATATCATGTGACACATTTTATAATGAGGCTTATCAAGATCTTTCATACAATAGCCTATCATACCATGAAATGTGTGCACATTTCTTATGCCTTAATGCTCTACACATTACAATGCCACCAATGGGATTATTCTTATCCCATCCAAGATACTTTTTGATGAGTTTATTAACTGCAATTATTGACTTTGCATGAATTCTAATGGCCATTTGATAGTGTAGATGGCCATTTGATAATGTAGATGCAAAACTTTGCCTCCTCTTTCCAATGAGCAACAACTACTACTAGCAAGGCATTCTTTAATGATAAAATCATGGAGATTATTTATTGATGCTTCATCAATATCACTACCACCTAATGATATTGTCAAACTTAGCTTAAGCACTTTGAAGTTGGCATTGGATTGATCACACATTGCATCTTCATTAGATAACTTCTTTGGTCTACCATGATTTTTCTTCAGTTCTATGCTTAAAACTTCATTGCTTTGATTAGTTGAATTTAAAAATTCTCCAGTCGTTGTTTCTCTTGCTCTTTTTTTCATTTTTGACATTTTCACTATGTAAAACACTATGTATCTTCATTAGATAACTTCTTTGGTCTACCATGATTTTTCTTCAGTTCTATGCTTAAAACTTCATTGCTTTGATTAGTTGAATTTAAAAATTCTCCAGTCGTTGTTTCTCTTGCTCTTTTTCTCATTTTTGACATTTTCACTATATGTAAAACACCAAAAAAAAAGAATAAGATATAAATTTACATTTTTCAAAAGAGAAATGCGATTTTGTAAGTTGTCTCTAATCATGGTTAATATTTTGAGAAGGATAAGGTAAACATGAGGCTGAAAAAATTAAATGGCTGCGTAGATTTAATACGTACAGACAAACCTATGCCTTCAATAGAATAAGACGTGTGCAAAACTGTCACCAAACTAGCAAGGCACCCCCATAACGAACAATTGCTGCAGAACTGCCAACTAGAATGAACAATTGCTATGTATAAATATATATAGCTTTGAGTAAATATATATGCTCCAAGGTTAGGTAAAAAGTAAACGTAGCCTTCTCGGATCATAGATCATGGTTTTGTTGTGCGTACATCGCATAGTTGTGAGCATTACCAGAAGTCTTTTGAGTAGCTACAACCAAGCTCACAAGCAAGAGAAAAGAAGGGAGGAGAGGTAGCCTCTCGTCGCAAGATGCAAGGTTGCCAAATGCAAGGAGGTTGCTCCTGAGCAGCCCATTTTGGGTCGCTTCTCCTCTCATCTCAAAATTGGCTTCGTATCGCAATGAACAACAGGATTCATAGGCGAGGCATTTGTGCTTGATTTTAATGCTCGCTTGTGCCGCTTATACTAATCAAATTATAGTAAACTAACTATTAATTAATCGCCAAATTTCCTTAGATGTTAGAGGCTTTTTTTGCGATTTCAGTCAGGACAATAGGAATTTGGGCAGGTGACGTCTTTAGAGAGAAACTCTATAGTAGCAGGATGTTCGCTATTATCGTCTCGTTGGATCTCCATAAATGCATCAAACCCTTCGCCAACATCTTCAACCGCTTACAAGGTTGCAACATTTTTATAAAAAAAAGAACTTAACGTTTAGAAAAACCTTAATAACAAAGGTTTTCGAGTTTATTATTTAATCGAATTTGATTTTTTAGTCATTGTATGCCCCTATTTTGATTAGTTGGTTTAATAGTTTAATTACTATATTATAGTATACCAGGTGCAAAGGTTAAAATTCAACATGCACTCATTGTTGGTCACAACCCTTTTTTCGCCAACAACGGGCTCTAGCATAAATGGTAATAAACACCCCACGCCTTCAACATGCAATACTCTGCCTCTTCTTCACTTACTGTGCATGGATGCAAAGTTGAATGGTTGTCTTTAATTTCTTTCTTGAAATTTAAGCACCTTAGTGAGATAGTTTTAGTAGGGATTCATTCCAATTGTTTCCATGTTAAACCTTCTAAAAAGAAAAGTGATCGGCTCAAGATTTCCTTTAAGCAACTCCAAGTCAAACAAAATGTTCATTTTGTTAGTGAAGAGCTTTCTTGGATTCTTAGTGATGTCATAAACATAATACATCATTAGTCTCAAAAGTGTCATCAGAATGCTACCACATTATGTTGTTTTTTTGCTTATTTTCCCTCCAACTATTATGGTCTATGATCTTTATATGCACGTCCTTAAAAACATGTCACATTCAACATAGCCTATAGTTGGTAAGGGGTTTCAGACTTCTAGTAGGTGTGGTCAGGTTCGAATCCCACTAGTTGAAGGAAAAGGACATTATAGTGTATCTTAATGGCTAAAATTAGACTTGTTAAATAAAATAAATTTTTGTAATAAAAACCGATTGAATTAATGGGTTGTCTTTATTTTGTTTGGTTGGATATTGTTTTGAGAGTTTGACTATGTTTATTTTGGTTGGTTGAATAAAATGTTTTTTTAATATTACTTATATATATATATGTATATATATACATACATGTATATACATACATACATACATACATACATACATATATATATGTATGTATATATATATACATGTATATACATACATACATACATACATATATATATATATATATATATATATATATATGTATGTATGTATGTATATGTGTGTGTGTGTGTGTGTGTGTGTATACATATATATATATGTGTGTGTGTGTGTGTGTGTGTGTGTGTACACACACACACACACACACACACACATATATACATATATACACACACACATATATATATGTATATATATATATATATATACACACACACACACACACACACACACACATATATATATATATATACATATACATATGTATATGTAATATATATGTATATGTATATACATATGTATATATGTATATATATATATACACACACACACACACACACACATATATACGCTATACTAGGTCTAGTTACCCAAATACTTGGCTGCCCCCCACCCCGCTCACGAGCTGTCCTCCCAACACCATAAGGTGTGAAGCCATTAAATAGTTACTTTCTTATATTTAAAAAATAATGTGAACTCTATAATATATATATATATATACACACACACATATATATAGATAGATATACACACCCTATACACACCCTATAGTGTATATACATGTATCCACCATAAGGTGTGGGGAGTCCAATAAAAAACAATAAAATAGTTACTTTCTTATATTAAGGGAAGAGCCTTAGAGGCGGCAGCAGCGAGCGTGTATAGCTGCATGGATGCCAAGTGTCAAGTGCTCAAGCTTTAAGAATCACGCTGAAGCTTCTGTCTGCCTTGTTGACGAGATTCTCACGTGGCATACTACGGCCGACAAAACCACGTCATCGTATCCTACGTGTCGAGCTCCCAACTCTTTTTGAAAGACGACGTTTAGACTGTAGTTGCAATGCTGACGTGGAGGGCTCGAGTACTAGCCTTTCCTTTATTTTGCCAAAAATTATCAAGCTTGAATTTATTTAATAAAGTTTCAAGACCACATTAAATATGTTCCAAAATGTTGTTTGCGCCTTGTATTAATTAATTAATTTAATGAGGAATGAATTTCCATACATTTTTATTTTAAAACTAGCATTTTACTTCGTACATTCTTGTGATACCCGATTAATTTTAATGTAACAAGTCCTTGTTTTGATTAATTTAACAAGTTCATGTTTTTTATTGAGCAATAGCTGCATGACTTAAATCGTATGCTCAAGAAAAATTTGAACCTAGATATTCTTACCACCACATTTGGATTAGCAAAAGAAGCCTTACAGACCCAATATATGACTCTAAGCATTAGCAACAGAGAGAGAAGAGCAGGGACTTTAGAAGCATTGAGGTCGATGTAAAGGGACGTTAGAAACATCAAGGTTGAATGCATCGACGGTCCCAGTCTCTATACTTATATTGTTATAACTTGAATTATACCACTCTCAACCAGTGGAAGCTCTCAAACAACACTTGTTTCACATTATAAACTTATATCTTCAAAGGATTTGTACACGCATTACATGTCGATGTTAAGAGACTTCTTAAGCTCCATTTACATAACTCTAGAAGGGTTATGCATTTTCTAGATTTGAAGAAACAACATAGATGCTAATATTGCTTAAGTAACAACATAATTTGCAAACATGATATGATACTCACATAGGGCGAAGATCCATATGCAAATTGATGTTATGGACTCATGAATGCTCCAAGATTTTAGCTGACATGGGCCATCAAGATTTTGGGATAAGTGGACATTTTGTAAATTGTTTGATCTTGTGATCTTGAATGAAGGAGACATTTTCCAATGTAGGTGTCTGAGCCACGCGAACATGTTTTTGGAACTTGGAGGGGAAAAGAGAGCTTGTTTTAAAGGACATATTTCCAATGAACATGGTGAAATCTTTATAGTCAAGCATGGTAAAACACATGTTGCAAAACCATGTTTGGAATGTTAAGACCGAGATAATGCATGGGAGAATGGACTTTTGTATGACAAGAAAGGAGTATGTTGCTTCCATTCATCGCAGTGGCCTATATGGATCATGGACATCTCATGAAAGACCAATCTTCCCCATCTAAACTTTTGCAAGTACAACATGTGGACATTTGTGTGTAGGGCACCATTGTTTTTGTCTTTTGCATGTATAACATGGGGAGATTAGTGCGTAGGCCACCATTGTTTTTGCCTTTTGCATGTACAACATGGGAGATTTATGTGTAGGCCACTATATTTTTTATTTTTATTTTTTGTCGTGTGCCTTGTACAATCCATAAGAAAAATAACTTAGCAACATCCACTCCCCCATGAGAAGTGACAAAGCTAGGAAATTTACTCAATGTATTTATGTGATCCATCAATAGCATGCAAAAACACAATGTGAAGCAATTACATGTACAATCCATGAAATGTCCACAAAAAAACCATGTATTTTCCACAACCTCGAGAAAGAGATGACATGCCACTCATAAGCAAGAGATATTTAAACCCCTTTCCACTCTAGACGATTTTGATGGTGAAAATTAAATGATAGGATAGTACTACGGACAAAGTTATTTTAATTAAATCTTCAAGAATCTATAATGTTTTTTCCTATCTTTATCGTGGACTTATTAAAGTAACACAGAGGGCATAGTGGAAAAGGGTGACTCAAGTAAGGTCAACATCTAGGGCTTTAGTTAAAAAGTGGATATTTTCACAAAGTTAAAGACTGAGGACATTTAAGGTAGCACCAAAGGAAAACTTACATGATTAAGGTAGAAGTATTGAATGCAAACTTACACGATTAAGGTACAAGTATCAAGGCTAAGCAAAGAGGTATGTCATTAAGGCATTAAGAACGAGAGGGCGATTGAGGTTGAAATTCAAGGCGAAAATGGAAGAGGGTTAAAATTAAGAGCTCAAGTTATAAAATAGGCTCATGGAGTTAGGAAGGGAAAAATTTCATCAAAGCAAGAAGGTTGATGGCTTAGAAGATAATGCTCAGTGTTTCAGATTGTTATTATTTTTGCCAAGTCCTTCTCACTATGGTTTGACGAGGAAATGGTAACTTTTAACAAGTAATTTATTTATAATTTTATCCAATTAAAACTATTTCTTCAAAGTTTAAGAAGGTAATGTCTTTTCTCCATAGAATTAGAGACTCTCGGGCTGCTACAGCCCAACAATAGTACCCATGCCTCCCAAAGTGGAGGTACTCGAATGGCATTTGAGCTCAATACGGATTCACTCTCACATAAAAAAAGGAATTCCAGGCTTGTTTGTGAGATCTAGGTCAAATTGGACCTACCTTTCCCTAAAAGTCATTAAGGCTAGTTACAAGTAGGTGGGTTTTTTCTGAGGTGAATTGATTGATGTGGCATATTAATTAAGTAAAACCCTTGTCTTTTGGATGGGCAAGATTACTCCATTTTTGCACCAACCTAAGGTAGCATCGAGGGTAATAATATAAATAATTAAGTAATTTAGATAAATCAAATCCCAATTTAGATAAATCAAATCAAAAGTGCCGAAAGGACAGGTGATTTGGGGAGGGTTCAAAATTGATAATTAGAAAGGAGCCAAATGTGAAATTTGCCATCTTGGGCCGACGGGACAAGAGAGGACGAATTGTGAAGCTTTTAGCGATGGCGGCACTACTCAACAACTACAGCATGCACCCTTGCCCTCACCCCTTTCCTCCTCGTGTTCGTTCGTCTGTGCTAATACCAGGCACTCGCCTGTGCCAACCGTACGCCTCTGAAACCTGCATTCTTCTCTTCATCGTTTCTTTAAGCCATCTACCCCTTCGCCTCCTGCGTTTCCATCACTCCATCGCTTCTCCGCCTCTGCCTCGGACCTGAAAGGTTTTTCTCGACCCGGTTTTTCCCCAATATTTCACTGTACATCTTAGGAACGCGTCCATTTCCGATCCCTCTGCACAGATTTTGCTGGCATATGCATCTTGTTTGATCTCATCTCAATGCATCTCAGAGAAGCTTCTATGGTCTTGATTCATCTCCCTGCTTTTTGTGCAGAATGTCGCACAGCAAGATCTAGGCTTAACCATCTAAGTGTGATTTGTTGATTTGTTTCACCATGTTTTTTCCTGAAACCCCCCCCCCCCCCCGGCTCTCTGTGTGTGGTGTGTGTCTGTAGATAAGCTTGCTTCCTCAAAGTAGCCATGTCAGAAAGGCCAAAACTGCTCTACATCATGGTCGAAGACGTGGCTTCAGACATCACAGAGAAAGGAAAAAAGCATCTGTCTAGCTCTTTCAGATACACTCGGCCCGTTATGCAGAGCACTTTGCAGCTTATTGGATGCAAAGCAAGGCATGCCTTCAAGGTGAGCAAAAACTGTAGATTCTTTTTTTTCTTTTTTTGGGAGAGGGGGGGGGCTTCAAAGATACTGCATTTTTGTTGATTTTTCGGATTTTTTGTACATTTGAACAGTTTAGCGCTGATAATTATATTTCCTGCATGCCTTAACCAGATTAGCAAGCGTGTCTTTGAGATCTTGAGAGAAGAAATTCCATGCAAGGCTTTAGAGAGGAGTGCATCTGCCTCTCACGAGTTTCCTAGACACGACTTTTCAAGACATCTGTCAGATTCCGAGATTGACAACAACAGAGAGTATTCTCCCGAAGACATAAGAAAGGCTGCAGAGGAAAATGAGATCCGGCTGAAAGAAATCACCAAAAAACTGTATGATGTGCAGAAAAAGCGCTCTACCCTCGTTCTTGACAGGGTTGACTTCATGGAAGTTGTGTGTAATGCCATGTCGGAGTACCGGTACTTGGGCCCCAATCAGAGGAACGACTTTGCTTTAGCTTGCAAGTAAGTTGAATTTGGCAAGATGATTATACAAGATATATATTTTGTTGCACCCCTTTTATTTAAACATGACTCATTTTTCTAAATAAAAAATAGTCAGTTTTTTCCTAAGACGGGAAGGTCATCCACATAAAACAAGGACATTTTTTCATGTAGTGAAACCCTATTTTCACACTATTGGGATTTTTGAAACATAAAGAAATAAATTGTGAATCCTTTGTATTGTAAGTCTTAGTAGATATGATTCTTTTAGTAAATATTGCTCTTACTAGCATTAAACAGATTGGCATATGCTCTTAGTAGCATTAACCAGATTCAAAGATGCTTCGTAAACATCTAGATGTCATTTGGGGTAATGAGCAGGACGATGTCTTGGATCTTTCAATCTTTTCTTGGGATATTCATCATCATTGGATTATCATCATTGTCTTCTTGCATGCTATCTTGGTCTTTAGCAGATCGAAGATGAGCATGGGGAAGCATGTGAAGACGCCCTTGACGTTGATTGATGTCCATTTGCGGCTTCACTCTCGAAAGACATAATTTTTCATGATCAAAATATATTTTTTAAGAAATGTTATCTCCGAGGATGGAATCTTGATGGATCTGGAGAAGATCGAGGTAATGCGACGGATTAAGTGTTCTAATCTTGTGGGTAAATAACTATTAAAGAGAATAATGCCAAACAACAATTAACCAATTCACTCAGCATAAATTAAACACGATACACCGCACTAGGGCTGGAACGGGCTATCCCCCCAAGGAATACTTTATTCCAGTAGTGAATTTGGGTACAAGGTAGAGGGTATAGCTTGTAGTTTCGGGTGTCCCTAGCACTACAAGATTGACTCACGGCAACATAGTCAGCACACAAAAACATGTGATACTTCTAGCAAATCAACCAAGAGCACAAGCATACACGGGCTATGCATATGCTAATGAAATTTGGAAATCCATCACTTTCCTCCAGAAAATGTCTCCTTGCACTTCTCTCTTTGGAAAAAGGTATGCCTAGGAAGTGTAAGGTAGTAGGAGCCATTGCGTGTTGTGGCACTTGGGGACGAGCTTGTCCACCCAGGGATTGCTGAACCAGTGTCTCAAGGTTCACTAGATGAGTATTCAAATGGTTCATACCTTTCGTGATCCGTTGTTGCATGGCATATGTGAAGATGAGGGCTTGATTTAGCTAAGGTTGTGGTGATGTGGAGGTTGTTAGTAGTCATCTCCTGTCTGCACGATATTATACATAGGGAGTGAGGGCTAGTGATGTGGGTGTGTCCCCATGTGAGTTTTCTCCAATTTTTTCTCCATTTTTTCGAGTTTTGTAGGCCGTGGGGATGCTGTATTTGTTTCGCTGGTCAGCTACAGGAGGCTGCTGGCCAGGAGGGGCCTGACTGCATGCTGGTCGACCAGCCTTTACTTGTCAACGAGGCTTGGTGCTGGCCGACCAGGTCTTACTGGTCGTGGGGACCACAGTGGGGTGTCGGCTTGTTTTCATAGAGTTGATTGGCAGCCCCAATACATATATATACCACACTATCTCCCCCACAGTTTGTACCGGATATACTTGTGTATATAGCAGAGTTCAACACTACATCTCCTCTCTTGCTCTTATGCAATTTTCTGCTCTTCGATTTCTCTCATTTCCGTTGCACACTTTGACATGGTAATAGACCCCCAGGTGGCTTGAAGCTTTGGAGATGGTGAGAGCTTGCGGGGTTGCTGATTTTTGTTGTTGATTGGAGAATATTTGGGCTGTATAGGACGTGGAGAAGTGGGTAGAAAGTGGACCTCATTGCTGGACAGCCACCTTGTAAGAAACTGCAGCCTCTTTTTCAAAAATTTTCCCTCCCTCCCTCCCTCTCTTCCTTCACAAGACCACGTGAACCCCCGAGATGGCAGGTTTGCATGAGACGGCGGAGAAACTTGTGAAGATCCACACCCTCGCGACGTTCTCGGTGGACCGACAGTTGGACAGGAACAACTATGGCATTTGGAAGGTGATGATGGAGTCTGTATTGGAATCTTATGATTTGGCTGATTTGTCACGATTGGTGGTTCAAGGCCAGATCCAACAGAGGTGGTCTCTTCACTGTCAGTCAAAGAACGAAAGGCCCAGGTATAGTTGTGGGATCGTGTCAACGTTCGTGTGCACTCTTTCATCTTTCTTAACTACACATCCCAAGTGATCAATCATGTCACATGCAAAGAACTAGCTATGGCCACTCAAAGCATGGAGTGGCAACATGGGTGTAGGAGCACCATCCATGAGTAGGGAAAAGGGCAAGATTGCCATGAAAGTTGATTAGCTTGTAAATTTGATTAGTACGTGTTAATTGTGATTAGCTATTCACATTGGCCTATATACCATGGTCCCCTTTTCATACACACTTATTATCAAAGTTATTGACTCAGGACATGGAAATAGTTTCTTGATACGGTTGGCTCTTGTGCTCGTATCTAAGTTCGGATTGTGGATTTGGAATACTACTGATGGACAATGGATCTGCTATATTTGAAGGATATTTCAATGGTATCAGGCTTATACAGTTGTGGACAACCATCTTATAAGATGGAGGGGATGTCACCAATTTGGTCCCCTCACCAGTCTTGAACAGTGTTTCACATATTGTCTGGAACCAAGGTGTGAACGGGGATTTTTCACAGAAGAGAGCTAGAGCATTTTACTGGCATGGTTTGGCCTGAAAGATGGCCATACAGCATGAGCAACATGGGATTTTATTTATCAAAGTGACTTGTAATATTTATAAGTCAGTGTGTTCAATATCATTAATGATGGGTTGGACATATTATTATTTTGGGCTTGGATACCCGTACAGAGGCTGTACAGTACCTCCTCTACTCTCTACCCTGACTGTATGGATGGTACAACAGCTATATAGTGGTGTTGCAGTCGTACAGAAGGCGGGACAGGTTTCCACAGCAAAGGGCTATTTTTGGCTGTTTTTATGGACTGTTTTCAGGGCTGATTTGAGAGCTCTTCGGGGGCTGATTTGAGGCACAGTTTTGGGGTTGATTTGGCACGGAGTTCAGGGCAGCTTTTGGCTCCGTACCGGACTGATTTATGGATGGTTTATGTTGGATATGATAATTCAGCTATGAAGATTGATCAAAACATATTCAAGGTGGATCAAATCTTGTGCAAAACATCATGAATATGAGGGACAAAAACTGGTATATGCAGAAAATTGCTTTGAGATTAACACAAGAAGACACTAATTATGATTAGACATGAACCAAACTTACATAATCACTTGATCACGACTTGTACCTTATTTAGAGACTCCTCTACCCTATTTTGAGTTGCATGAGTTGCATGAACCATATGCACCAACCATTTGTAGGCTTTACACACCAACCACCACTGACCACTAGCCTATCAACCACACATTAAATTGGACTAAGGAGTTGGGATTACATTTATCCAACAATCCTCCCTTAAGACCAACTTCTTACAAGAACATGAACAAGACTAACATACCTCCTTGAGAGAGAGAGAGAGAGAGAGAGAGAGAGAGAGAGAGAGAGAGAAACCCCACAACCCAATGTAACCTGCCCCAACAAAGTAAAACCACCGGCCATGTGGTAGATGTATGTGTGAGCACTTTGGTTAAGGTCACGAGCACTTGTAGTAGCCTTGGACACATAGAGAGAGAGAGTGTCAAGGACTATGAGTTTAGGGACTTGAGGGATTGGCGCGGACTATTAAGTAAGAGGGAAACTTGGTATAGGGTCCAGGTGTGCTAGGAGTATTCACTTGAGGGGAGGTGTTGAAATATACAAGTGAATAGGGTGTGTGTGGGAACAAGCCCTTGGCAAGAGGCTGTAAAAGAGAATCTGTCAACAACATAGGGTGGTGTACTCTCCTCTACAACTCGTCAAGTTGGAACAACATAAGTCTTGACTCAACCACATACATGACATAATTTAAAAAGCATACTCATCATCTACATCTTTTATACTAAGACTAGAACAAAGATTTGTTTCTTCTTGTTGGTTGACTTCTTCAACCACATGTGCCTTTGCTAGCTTTTGATCTTTTTGGTAGCACTTTGAGGATGGATGATTCGTCTTTCCACAATACTCACAAGGATGTTTGGAGAAACAATCCTTAGTAAGATGATTTGTACGACCACAACTAGTATACTTCTTCTTTGTCGATGTCGTAGTAATAGCATATGCATAAGGATCTATCACATCCTTTGTAATCTTCTTGTCTTCTTCCTGCAAAGAATTTATGATACTTTCCAAGGAAGGGACTGGCTCCTTCTCTTTAAGTACCGTCACAATTTGCCTAAAGCTTGAAGGTAAACTTTTAAGCAAAATAGCAATAATAGCATCTTCTTCAGGAACAAGAGACTTAACATAAACCAATTGTGTCATTAAGCTCTTCAACCTATTAATCACAGCTGTTAAATTTTCATTACTCTCCATGGTTGGATCAAAGAGTTGTATCTTCAAACTGATCTTGGAATGCTTTGTCAAGCTAGGGTAATCTCTCTGAAGAGTAGTCAATGTCTCCCATGTAGCGTCCTCCTCAATACGATCCTTCCACTTGATCTTGTATTCCGTGATAAGCGTATTACGCAATCTTCTTTCACGAAATCCAAGAATCTTTTCAGGTTCGTGGGGAATAAATGTCATGTCCTCGACATCTATGATTTCTTGAGAAGTAATTAACTGGTCTATTCCACCTAGTACTTCCTTAAGTCTACTGACATGAAATACAGGATGAACTTTCACAGTAGAAGGCAAATCGAATTCAAATGCAACTGAACCAAACCTTCGTGTAATACGAAATGGTCCACAGTATCTAGGGGATAATTTTGGAGATCGACCTGTCCGTAAAGTCTCGGAATCTTTCGGAACTCGGAAATACACCATCGTTCCTTCAGAGAACTCGTGTCTATTAGAATAAAATTTCTCTCGGTCTTGAGCACTTCTAATAGATTCCTCGCAACTTGTAACATTTCCTGCATATCTTGCAAAAAATTACGTGCTGCATCATGCTGAAATCCTGAGAATCCTACTGTAATAGGTGATCTAGGTTGAAAACCATACATAAGCATGAAAGGACTAAAACCTGTACTCGTATGCTTAGTACTGTTATATGCAAATTCTAACATAGGAAGATAATCCTCCCATGAACTCTGTCTCTTGGATACATATGCTCGAAGCATATCCTCCAAAATCTGATTTCACTCTTTCAGTCTGGCCACCATCAGATTGAGGATGATTTGAGAAACTCAAATTCAAAGTTGTTTCCAACTTCTCAAAAACAAGTTTTCAAAAATCACTCGTAAACTTAGAGTCCCTATCACTGACTATGTCCTGCGGTAATCCGTACAGTCTAAACAATTGCTCGATAAATTGCCGTGCTAATTGCGTAGCTGTAATAGTCTTCCGGGTTGGTAAAAATCTAGCCATTTTTGTCAAGCGATGTCATGTGCACAGTGAGTATCTACCGTGTGCTATACGCATGCAAGACTAGTTTCGAGGCTTGGGGAAGCTTGGAACTAGGCAGGCTGATTGACGAGCTGAGTTAGGGATATACTAACGGGCGGGCACCCAAGTATGGACGGGCGGGCGGCCAAGTGTGGACGCCCGATGACCGGCCAAGAGCCTATAAATGGGTGGCCAAGGTTAGTTATTGGATATAGAGAGTCTCGCGAGTTTGTGAGAGCTCTATGGTCTTGGAGCCTGGATCTAGTGCAGACGTGCACCTGCTTTATGCAGCCGAGGCCGGCAGCAATCTCGAGGCCCGCGAGGGCAGCTTCGTGGCGGTATGGGACGTCGCGAGGAGGAGATTGGTCGGTACGTCATCCTAGTTAGCTCAGCTCGTGGCTCGGGTAAGAGTTGATTGCTTTTGCAAAGAAGAGAAGTTTTGGTTGTGCAGTCGAATAACCTGCAGGGAGAGAAAACTGAAAAAAAAAGAGAGAGAAAAAGCACGTTGTTTTCGTTGCTTTTGGTTGAACGAACGAGAGAGAGAGTGAGAGAGAGAGCGTGCGAAGCGTATGCTGTCCGGCTGATTTTGTGCGTTGGCCGTTGTTCGCTGCTGCGGGGTGTAGAAGGCGGAGGGCGCAATGGTATGGGCGGCCAGTCGGTTGGTAGGCGCCTAGGCTTGCGTGGCCAGGCCTGCCAAGCCAGGCGGCGAGGCCTACACAGGCGCCTCAGCCAGGCCTACGTAGGCGCCTCATAGGCAGGCCAGGCCAGGCCGGCCAGCGCTCACGCCAGGCAAGCGCCCCAGCCACGCCATGTAGGCGGCCCAGCGTAGTAACGCCTGACGCACACGCAACCACAGGCGACGACGGCAGCAAGCTGACGGCGAAGGTGACGCCTGCAAGCAGCGCCGGCCGATTAATCCTGGAGGGGGGAAAAAAAACACAAGGCAAGCACGTTTTTTTTAGCCTTCGTTTTTTTTAAGAATTTAAAACTTTCAAAGTTTTAAAAGATTCCTCCAAGGTTTCAAGGGTTTCAAACGGTTTCAAGATGTTTATTTTTTTTAAGAAAAGCAAATATATATAATATATATATTAATATATATATATATATATATATATTTATTAAAAAAAAAACACAAAAGCTAAAGCAAAAGCTAAGCCTAGCTTTTCGAGTTTCTTTTGGCTTTTGGGAAACCTTTATAAAAACCCTCACGTGGGCTTCTTGCCACACATCTCTCGAGTTCTCAAGTTCTCAAGCTCTCAAGCTCTCAAGCTCTCGAGTTCGCTTGCACTTTCATTGTGCAAAGATCGAATTTTCTCTCCGCGTACCCTCTTCACGATGTCGACCCAAGAATCAGAGTTGGAGCCCCTCGTGGAACGTGAAGGCTTGCCGGCTACGGAAGGCACTGATGCCGATCTTTTTGACGAGTTTGTGTCAAAATCAGATTTCCAAGAGTTCAAAGTAGCTCTCGAAGCTTCTTCGTTCGAACGTCAGGCACAAATCGCAGCCCAGATGCAGGCTTTGCAGAACTCCATCGCTCTCTTGACCACTACCCTCTCTACTTTCTCGGGAATGGATACCTTGGCTTCAGCTTTAGGCCCCAATATTACTCCGGAACCGTTCGGGGGCGAGCAAAAGCAAAGAACCAAGGTGATCGTGGACACTTGGCTACACAAGTGGCAAGTTCACTTTCAGTTTCATCCATATGATGATGGAAAGAAGATACAGTTAGCAGCAGGTTTCCTGTCCGGCAAAGCTTTGCTTTGGTGGAAGGAACTGAACCCTAAGTCAACGACTTGGGCACAATTTGAAGACATTTTCAAGAAAGAATTCCTCAAGAAAGAGGATGATTACGATGTTGTTGCCCGGTTTTCAGCTTTGACCATGACCTCGCAGCACCTCACTTATGAGGTCTACCTCCAGAAGTTTCGTGACTTGCAGATGAAAGCTACAAAGATGGATCCCACTACTCTTTTGGGGTTTTTCGTAGCTGGTTTACCCAACTTGTACCGATTACAGGTTAAAAATAACAAATGTAAAACTTTGGACGAGGCCATTCATTCAGCTCGTATCTATGATGATACGATGGTCTCTTCCAAGTCGAAACCCGTTACCGAGCAGGGGAACAAGCATAAAAGAAAGTTCTCCGCACCTATGGCTAACACGACTGAAGGCAAGTCTTCGGACCAACCTTCGAAGAATTCAAGTTCGACACCAGCGAAGAAGAAACGACTCCTTAGGGCTTTGAAGCTCAAGAAGGAAGGACGTTGTTTTATCTGCGAAGAAAAAGGACACATGCGTAATGAGTGCCCGAAGAAAAAGGGTATCAAGACAAACGCAGGACCCAAGCCAAAGGCAGCTAACCAGTTGTCTTTGACAGGTAAGTCAATTACTGTACTTTCTCGCCCTAGTACTTGTTCTGATTGTCTGTTCAATTCTAAGGTATTTGGCATGCATGATCTTCTCCGCGTTTATGGAGAAGTGAATGGCCATAAAATTCACATTCTGTTAGACCGTGGCAGTTCGCATAACTTTGTTAACTACAAACTTGTGCAGAAATTGAGTCTTGATACGACACTCAGCGACCATACCTATGAGGTACGTCTACCTGCGGGCAGACAAGTTTGGGATCGCAAGGTGGAGCTGCTTCCAATCCAGATTCATGACTACAAAGATACTCTGGAATGCTATGTTATGCATCTGGAAAATGTAGACTTGTTATTAGGGATTGAGTGGTTTAAGACTCTTGACGTCCAGATAGATTGGTCTAGTCATATTTTTTCTTTTCAGCATAGGGACACCAAGTATAGTATTTTAGGTGATTGTATTCATCCCTCTCAGGGACCTCTTGTAAATACTATTGATTTTGGAAATATAATGGATTCTTCTTTGTATACCGCTTTCCATTGTGTCTTGATTCCACTTTCTTCTTTTCTCATCCCTTCGTTGGATGTGAATGAATTAAGTGTGTTTGAAAGCAAAGAATTACAGAAGATACTTGATTCGTTTTAAGATGTATTTCCTAAGGAATTGCCATCGGGTTTACCACCTGAACGGGCAGTAGATCATCGTATTGACTTGATCCCTGGTGCTCATCCTGTGAGTATTCCACCTTATAGGATGAGCCAAGCTGAGGAAGATGAGTTGGCTAAACAACTCGAAGATTATTTGAGGATGGGCCAGATCCGTCCAAGTAAATCACCTTGGGGTGCACCTGTGTTGCTTAGGAGAAAGAAGGACAACACTTGGAGAATGTGTATAGATTACAAAAGATTGAACAAGCTGACAATTAAGAACCGTTATCCTCTCCCTAGATCAGATGACCTAATTGACCGGTTAGCAGGAGCGAAATATTTCACGAAAATAGATTTGCGTACTGGCTACCACCAGATACGTATTCATGAAAGGCATGTCGAAAGAACCGCCTTTCGGACTAGGTATGGCCATTACGAGTTTCTCGTATTACCTTTTGGGTTAACCAATGCTCCAGCCACTTTCCAGCAAATGATGAACGATCTTTTTCGTGAACATTTGGGAAAATTTGTGGTGGTGTTCCTGGATGATATTTTGATATATAGCCGTACTCTTGAGGATCATGTCAGACACCTCACGATTGTCTTATCTATTTTAAGACAGAATCGACTATATGCTAAATTGAGTAAATGTGAGTTCTTTATGACCGACATCATTTACTTGGGACACAAGATCACTAGAGATGGATTGAGCATTGACTATGACCGAGTTCAGAAGGTTTTGGACTGGCCTATACCACGAACAGTGAAACAACTTCGTTCTTTTCTCGGTTTTGTTGTTTTTCTTCGGAAATCTGTACGGGAGTACTCTCAGCTCACACTACTGATGACCGACTTATTGAAAGGTCGGGGACGTAAGTCCAATCAGCCTGTCACTTGGAATAACGATTTGGATATGGCCTTCAAACTTTTGAAAGATAGAGTCAAGGAAGCACCTATCTTAGCATTGCCTGATCCTAGTCGGCCTTATGTTCTTGAAACTGATGCCAGTGACTATGCTATCGGGGCTGCTTTATTTCAAGATGGTAGACCGGTTGCTTTTGAAAGTAAAAAGCTAGACGACACTCAATCTCGTTGGCCAACCCTTGAGAAGGAGCTTTATGCTGTGATTCATGCTCTCAAGGTTTGGAGACATTATTTATATGGCTCCAAGTTTGTGGTATTGACTGATCATCAGTCAATCAAGTATGTGTGTGATGCGGATGATTTGAGAGGCAGGAAAGCTTGTTGGGCAGAGTTAATACAAGATTTTGATTTTGAGATCCGTTATCGGAAAGGGTCCATGAATAATATTGCAGATGCGCTTAGTCGGATTAGAGAGGTGAATACTTTGTCGTTCACCGAGATTTCTACTGACTTATTTCAGTCATTGAGAGGGCTTTGCAGGACTGATAGTTATTTTGGTCCATTTTGGCAGAAGATCCAGGACGGGAGCTCATTGATTGACCAAGACTCGGTGACTGAGCAGTCTTTCATTCAGGCTGCAGGAGGTCAGTGGATGATTCGGAATGGTTTACTATTCCGTAATGACAAAATTTGTGTACCACAGATCTCGGACATTAGGTCCAAGATTCTGAAGGAGTGTCACGACGCTCCTTCTGCTGGACACCCTGGGGTACACAGGACACTATCATTAGTGAAACACACTTTTTATTGGCCGAAGATAAAAGGGTATGTAGAAGATTATGTTCTCAAGTGTTAGATTTGTCAGGCAAATAAAGCTGAACGCTTTAGACAGGCTGGGTTGTTGCATCCTTTGCAAATCCCAGGTAATAAGTGGGAAAGTATTTCCATGGATTTTATTATCGGATTGCCAAGAACACATCACGGCCACGATTCTATTTGGGTTGTGGTAGATCGCTTGACAAAAATGGCTAGATTTTTACCGACCCAGAAGAATATTACAGCTACGCAATTAGCTCGGCAGTTTATCGAGCAATTGTTTAGACTGTACGGGTTACCGCAGGACATAGTGAGTGGTAGGGACTCTAAGTTTACGAGTGACTTTTGGAAACTTGTTTTTGAGAAGTTGGAAACAACTTTGAATTTGAGTTACGGATTGGTTCAGTTGCATATGAATTGGATTTGCCTTCTCATGTGAAAGTTCATCCTGTATTTCATGTCAGTAGACTTAAGGAAGTTCTGGGTGGAGCAGATCAGTTAGTTACTCCTCAAGAAATTATAGATGTCCAGGACATGACATTTGTTCCGCACGAACTTGAAAAGATTCTTGGCTTTCGTGAACGAAGATTGCGTCATACGCTTATCACGGAATACAAGATCAAGTGGAAGGATCGTGTTGAGGAGGACGCTACATGGGAGACATTGACTTCTCTTCAGAGAGATTACCCTGGCTTTTTAGTGAGCTCAGGAGTGAGCTCTTAGAGGAAGGGGAGTATGTCATGTGCACAGTGAGTATCTACCGTGTGCTATACGCATGCAAGACTAGTTTCGAGGCTTGGGGAAGCTTGGAACTAGGCAGGCTGATTGACGAGCTGAGTTAGGGATATACTAACGGGCGGGCACCCAAGTATGGACGGGCGGGCGGCCAAGTGTGGACGCTCGATGACCAGCCAAGAGCCTATAAAAGGGTGGCCAAGGTTAGTTATTGGATATAGAGAGTCTCGCGAGTTTGTGAGAGCTCTATGGTCTTGGAGCCTGGATCTAGTGCAGACGTGCACCTGCTTTATGCAGCCGAGGCCGGCAGCAATCTTGAGGCCCGCGAGGGCAGCTTCGTGGCGGTATGGGACGTCGCGAGGAGGAGATTGGTCGGTACGTCATCCTAGTTAGCTCAGCTCGTGGCTCGGTGGGGACACCCAACACTGTGGGCTCGCCCACGGCTGTCATGGATGGGAGGTGAGTAAGGCCTGCACCCCCTTGCTTGTTTGTTTGTTCGTTTGTTTGCAAGATTCGAGTTTCGAACCAAGATCGATCACGAGGGGATCCGTGGGGATTTGACAAGCGATCTACCACAACCCAAATAGAATCGTGGCCTTGATGTGTTCTTGACAATCCGGTAATAAAATCCATGGAAATACTTTCCCATTTATTACCTGGAATTTGCAAAGGATGCAACAACCCAGCTTGTCTAAAGCGTTTAGCTTTATTTGCCTGATAAATTTGACACTTGAGAACATAATCTTCTACATATCCTTTCATCTTTGGCCAATAAAAAGTGTGTTTCACTAACGATAGCGTCCTGTGTACCCCAGGGTGTCCAGCAGAAGAGGCGTCGTGACACTCCTTAAGAATCTTGGACCTAATGTCCGGTTTTCATCTTTGGCCAATAAAAAGTGTGTTTCACTAACGATAGTGTCCTGTGTACCCCAGCGTGTCCAGTAGAAGGTGAAACCGGCCTCTGATAGAAACCAGAGTGCGGTAGACTAGCAGTCACCCGTCCACTTGTAGTCTATATATGAAAACAGAAAAGATTGGGGCTAGAGTGCCCAAATCTGAAAACAAAGTGACACCTGTTGGCCCCAAAGCTTGGCGCCCCTTGCGGTATTTCTTTATTCAATTCCAAAAGTATGAAAGGCTGAGTACAACCAAAATCAGCCAAGAGATTACACTTGTATGTCCAATCTGACGGCCCACAATACCTCTTAGCACAGAGGATGCACGCACACAGATCTGTCTCAAAGCAACACACTGTGCTTCCCTCTGATCAGCCAAGACCACTAAGCAGGGCAGCCATGAGCATACATCTGGCATAACTCAAGCACATGATTCAACATCTCAGCTCATACATACATGTACTGTTCAACCTCTGTCTCCATCCTTGTCAATCTGCCATACCCCTCCTCTCACAAGGGGCTAGATAGCTCAAATCTGCAAAACAGACATAAAGCAGTAGAAAGAGAGAGAGATGAACAGATGCGGAGCTTACCAAAATCAGCCCGTGTATATGCACTGGAGGAAGTAACGGTACCAATCTGTACTTGCAGGCACTTGTTTCCACAACCCTGCTTCACACGTGTGTATGTACTTGTCTGTACCCTCCTCCTTCTATCCACCTCAGTGCTGTACCTGTCTGTACAGTCCTGAAAAACAGCACTGTACCAGTCTGTATTGCCTCGGAATACGTGCCAGAAGCTGTCCTTGCATATGCCGCCTGCAGCCAGTATCTGTACACGATCGTACCTGCGCAGTCAGCCTGTACCAGATCTGTCCAGCGCCGCCAGCAGCAGTACTGTCCAGCGTCGCCTGTTTCTGTCCTGTCCGTACAGCTGTCCGTACAGCTGTACCTGCAACAGAACCTGTGCGCAGCCTGTCCAGAACCTGTGCGCAGCCTGTTCCAGCAGAGATGCTCGCAGCAACTCTTGTGCGCAGCCAGCAACAGAGCGTGTACCTGCAGCAGCCTGTCTGTACTGAACTGTACGGTTGGTTTGCACAGAGAAAACAGTAGCAGCACACCTTCTTTCAGTCGACTCCTTCTCCTCTTGCTTTCCACGCATGAGAACTAGCATGTATGCTCCACGTTTCTCCAAAAGCTAGAGAGAGAGAGGAGAGAGAAGCACACACTCCAAAAGTGGAGTGGCCCCCTCTCCATAATAATCCTAGGGCCCCAACTTTAAAAGTTATTAAAGTTCCCTAGGGGCCACTAAGGCCTAGGGGCAACTTTTAATAAAACATTAAAATCCTAATGTTCTAGTTTCCCCCTTCACACCTAGGGATGTCCACACATCATTAACTCTGTCCGGGCACCCCCATGTGAATCATTCAATATTTTGACTCAGCAACCACCATGCCCACACTTGTGCTGTTCCATTTTCACAGGGCCATGACATATCCCCCTCTTGAAAAATGGCAAGCGTCCTCGATTGCATTCTGGTGATACAGCAAAATATCCAAAGTGAAATATACAATATGGCAAGATCAGCGTCCCAATCTCTCTAAGCCATGCACATGTATCAACATTCACTGCAAAACAATGGCGTAGTAATAGTCCAAGTTGTATACCACTGTGAACCATACATATCCACAAAATCCCATGTGATGAGTACACATATATCATAGAAGTCCCATAAACAGATGTACTGTCAGCGTCAGTACCTTCGGGTGAGATAAAAACTGCACCAAGTGACCTCTAGATGTCATCTGAGCCTGTCTGTATATCAAGGGAGTGGAGGTGCTACCCCCCTCTTGAGCATCAGGTAATGCTCCAGACCCATGCTCTGTTGAACCTGAATGAGCCACAACAAGAGTCGGCTCTAACTCAAAGGCATCGAGATTAAGCTGCAAAACTTGAGGTGAATCTGTTAAGTCACCTTCCTTCATCCACTTCGCATCCATCGGTGAATAGTTCTTGAACTTCACAAGATAGCGACGGGAAACTTTACCTCGTACCTTCCTTTCTTTATGTGCCAGTATCTGCTCTGGAATCAGAACCTCATCAAGTTCCTCAACTTCCGGCTTAGCCTCATCTGATACATCCTCAGGCACATCCCCACGGAAAGGTCTAAGAAGACTCACGTGAAAAGCATTGTGAATCCTCCAGTGATCTGGTAGCTTCAAACGATAGGCTACCTCACCAATCTTTTCCAATACCTGAAAAGGCCCATAATAACGCATGCTCAATTTAGGGAATAAGCGCTCTTTACCCTTCATCTTCTTGAGTCTAGCCTTTTCAAAGCGCAAAAGAACCCAATCACCCAATGCAAACTGTAAATCACGTCTGTGACGGTCTGCGGCTTTCTTTTGCTTCTGCTGAGTTTTCTGGAGTGCCAACTTAACCCTCCGATAAGCTGCATCCAAACTTTCCACATACTGATCAGTCTCAAAGATCTTATCCTTTGTATGCAAAATGGGTGGTACCTTCTTCCCTCCTCCTACAATCTCAAAAGGCGCCTTGCCTGTCGAGTTATGTACAGTGTTGTTATATGCAGACTCCACCAAAGGAAGATACTTTTCCCATTGTTGCTTGTGCTCTGACACATAACACTTGAGAAGATCCAATACTGTAGAGTTAGCCTCTTCTGACTGACCATTTGTATGTGGATGAAATGACGATGAAAACTTGAGAGTTGTACCTATGTTGTCAAACAACCCTCTCCAGAACAAACTCGTCATCCGTGGATCACGGTCACTAATGATAGACGTAGGCAAGCCATGATACTTGAAGATGTTCGCCATGAACAACTTCACCATATGATCCACTTTGATCGTCTTACGCACGGGAATGAAATGTGCCTGCTTACTGAATCTGCATATGATAGTCCAGATGCCATCATTTCCCGTTTGTGTTCGTGGAAGATCAAATATAAAATCCATGGCAATGCTCTCCCAAGGTCTATCTGGAATAGGTAAAGGCTGTAATAACCCTGGTGTCTTTTGACGGTCAAACTTTACCTTCTGACATACGATGCATTGCCTCACAAAGGCATCAACATCTCTTCTCAAGGATGGCCAATAAAAGAAAGTCTCCACTGCTTTAACCGTGGCGTCAATACCTCTATGACTTGCATACGGTGGAGCATGACTTTCAATCATAACCTTGAGTCGCAATGGCCTGGTAACACACAGTCTGCCATGCATCAATAAAAACCCATCTCTGAGAGTATAGTGCTCATGTCGTTGACCCTCAGACATCTGATCATACAACCTTTCAAAGTCCTCATCATGGGCATACTGCTCTTTCATTTCATCAAGCTCATGATGATAAGCAAGTGAAACTGCAGAGACCTGTGGCTTGCGTGACAAAGCATCTGCCACTACATTCTTTTTGCCTTCCACATGCACAATCTGGAAGTGAAACATTGACAAAAAGTTTGCCCAACGCATATGCTTCTCTGAAAGCTTAGTTTGCGTGAGGAAATAACGCAAGGTGTGATGATTTGTCTGCACAGTGAAATCAGCCCCAAGCAAGTAGTCTTTCCATGTAGAAAGAGCGTGAATTACAGCCAACATCTCTTTCTCATAAACCTGTAAATGCTTCTCAGCATCTTGCAATACTCTACTCTCATAGGCTATCACATGTCCCTCTTGCATGAGAACTGCACCAATGCTACTTCCACATGCATCACACTGGACAACAAAAGCCTTTCGGAGGTCCGGTAACACCAATACTGGGTCCGAAGTAAGCACTCTAGCTCCCCCTGTTTGTTTTGGGGCCAATCGGTGTCCGTGTACTGTTTGCAGGAGCACTCTAGCTCCCCTTGTTTGTTTTCCTTTTCTAGGTCCTCAATGGCGTTGAAGTGTTTTATGTGCGAGTGTTTGTTTCACCGCCCGTTAGGCCGGTTTCAAGGTTCCGTTGCAGGGACACATCGTCGACTTCCTCAAGGAGGCGAGTCTGTGGTTGCTTTGGTCGTGACAATCGCCAACTTTCCTAAGGGGGCGAGCTCGTGATTGTCTCATGAGAGTCACATCAAAAGCTTCAACATGAGGAAAGTGAAAAGGAAGTGCAGGACACAGTACAGGATTTTGTGTCTTTGCCTATTTGAGGTGAAGAGCAAGAGCTGAAGATGAAGCTCAGGAGAAAAGACACCAAGGACAAGAAGTAGTCGGCCAGGAACAAGAAGCAGTTGAAGTGTTATGGTGCGGGAGATGTGTTGAAGGCTATGGCTTTTGACAGTTTGTCACCGGTGGTATCTTCACGGAGGCTTCATGGGTTCGGAAGACAGTTTCTTTCTATGTTTAGCAGTGGTGATCTACTATGCTTCATCGAGAACTTGTGGTTACCACTTGGGTGGAGTGCAAGCAGGTTTTGGTTGCCTGAGGATGTATCAGATGAGGCTCAGATGGAAGTGGAGGAACTTGACGAGGTTCTTATTCCTGAGCATATACTGGCACATAAGGAAAGAAAGGTATAGGGTAAGGTTTCCCGTCGCTATCCTGTGAAGTTCAAGAGCTGTTCACTGATGGATACGAAGTGGATGGAGGAGGTTCACTGATGGATGCGAAGTGGATGGAGGAGGGTGACTTAGCAGATTCACCTCAGGAGTTGCAGCTTTATCTTGATGCCTATGAGTTGGAGTCGACTCTTGTTACGGCTCATTCAGGTTCAGCAGAGCATAGGTCTGGAGCATTGCCTGATGCTCAAGAGGGGGGTAGCACCTCCGCTCCCTTGTTACAGACAGGCTCATTTGTTATCTAGGAGTCGCTTGGTGACATCTTTGTATTCACCCGAAGGTACTGAGGCTGACAGTACATCTGCTTATGGAACTTCTATGATATTGTGTACTAGTCACAGGAGATGGTGGTTGAGTATGGTTCACAGTCGCGCGCACCTTGAACTCTAACTGCAACTATGGATAACTCTATGGAGGGCATAAGTCTTGCGAGCAGTCCTAGAGTTGGTTTGGTTCATGGAAATATGGATTGAACCCTATTTGAACCCTATTTGTGCATGTATGCATTCACTTTTTGAGGTAGAGGTATTTTTGTATTCTGGTGCCATTGGATCCTGGTACCATTGAGAATACATTGGGAAATACTCTGCATTGTGTCATGTGCTGCATGTATGTTGGTATGATACATCAAGTGCTTTATTATGTTCATGGATGCACCATTGGGTGTAACTCCTGCGGGATGGCCATGAGACATATGTGGGAAAGTACTTAGTGGATGTAGTGTTTGGATGCATTGAGTGCTTTCATATGCTCATGTTGTACCATCAGTCAAGGGTCCTGCGGGATGCCCATGGGCATAAGGCTTGCGAGCAGCCCTTAAGACTGTTACTTTGGAGTAGGTAGAGCATTTTGAGGAGCATATTGTTTGCAAATGCATATATGTGTCATGCATATGTTTGTCATATGTAGAATGATGCATGGTTTTGTTTTTGGCTAACACAGGTAACGTGTTTCCATTTGGTTTTAGACTTTTGCTGTAGGTTCTGAAGGAACAAGCAAGAGGACAGTGTGGCTTATTGTGCAGGATGATTATTTTATCACCCAGATGCATTGGAAGGCCATTGTTTTTGCCATATGGGGTGTCTTTGCTCATGAGATGCCTTACTGTGCCATTGAGTGCAATCGAGGACGCTTGCCATTTTTCAAGAGGGGGGTATGTTATGACCCTATGTTTTTCTCTGGACAATATGCAAGTGTGCACGGGGACATGGTGGACAGTGTGAATGGCATTAGGTTGGAGTCAAAAAGGGAGCTCATGTGTGGACAACGCCAAGTGTGAAGGGGGGCAAAGAGATTTTAACTTAAAAGGTTTTAAAAACCTTTAAAATCATTTTTAATGTCTTTTATGAAAGAAAACGTGGCCCTTATGCTATTTTGGGGCCACGTGTGTGCTTTTTGGAAAAAAGAGGAGATGCTGGCGGGCTGCGCTGGATATACACTGCCTGAATGTCACACTCACGCATGCTTTTTGGGGAGAGAAGACTGGCTGGCTGCTGCGCTACAGAAAGCACAGGCGCAGACTGAACCTCTCTCGCTCGTGGCTTTAGGAAGGAGGTGGTCTGGCTGCTGCGCAACAGTACACACAGGCGCCTATTGAATCTCTCTTTCCCCTTTGCTTTTGGCAAGAAGCTGGCTGGCTGCGCTGCTGTCCAAACAGGCAGAGCTGAACACAAAGGCGTGGACTGTAGGAGGGAGTGCAGGGCTAGACAGCAAGTTTACCCACAAGTTTTCTCTCTCTCACGTTGAATCAGGTGCTGGACTGCAGGCGGCTGCAGGACAAGAAGGTAGGACACAACGGGGCTTTTCCTCGTGTCTTTTTCTCTCTTGTGGAAAGCGACATAAAGACTGTAAGTCTCTCTTTCTTTGTGAGCAAGTGGGACTGCATGTGATGTCTTTCGGAGTCTCTCTTTTCACTGGCTCAAGACTGTTCCAGAGTGGTTCTCTCTAGCCCTTTGTGAGAGGAAGGGTTTGGCAGTTCAGAGGGTGGAAATAGGACAGTTTATGGGCTGTTTTTGTTTGGCTGCAAATTCAGCTATGTGCTTGGGTTTTTGGCTGCAAGTACAGGTCATTTGGTTATGTTTCTTGGCATGGGAGTGATGCAAGCTCGCATGGCTGCGTGCTCATGGAGCATATTGTTTTCTTCATGCTAGAAAGGAACAGTGGGACCTACAGTTATGGGCATCTCTATGTTGCCAGATGTTTCATGAGGGAACAGGTAACTAGATGTATGGAAACAGGACAGAAGTTTCAAAGGGAAACAGGCCTAAGGGTTTCATGTGGAAACAGGTCGTAGATTTTCTCGAGGAAACATGTTTTTGGGTTTCTCCAGGAGATAGGTCACATGCAGGCAGAGGGTACAGGAATGGACACATGTATGGTACAGCCTTGCTATTGATTGGACAGGGGACAAGGAATCCATGACAGAGATGGATATACCCTTGGAAGGTAGAGAGGGTTGGTACAGGTGTGTCGACTGTATGGTATGCTGTGCTGTGATGCGAGTTCTCTTTTGAGAGACAGTTTGGGAGTCTGTGTTGTGATGCAGAAGCACTGGATGTGTCAGGGTGTGATGCTGTTCATAGTGTGAGAGGCTATGGATGGTTGTGGCAGCCTTAATCATGGGAGAAAGCTTTTGTATGCAGACTCAATGTGAGAGAGCCTTTTGATATGAACAATGGCTGGACTTGTTTGGGGATGCCGTGTGGATTTGAAGCCATGATGCAGGTTCTTTGCAGGCTTCAGGAGTTCTACTGTGTCGGCTGAGTTCCCAGCCTTATATTGTAACCAAAGCTCTTATAATCAATTAAAGAAATACCGCAAGGGGCGCCACTACGTTTTGGGGCCAATCGGTGTCCGTGTACTGTTTGCAGGAGCACTCTAGCTCCCCCTGTTTGTTTTCCTTTTCTAGGTCCTCAATGGCGTTGAAGTGTTTTATGTGCGAGTGTTTGTTTCACCGCCCGTCAGGCCGGTTCCACTGTATCAACCCTTTATTCAAAAGCTCCTGCACTTGACTCATAATCTCTTCCTGTTGGGCTGCACTAACACGATACGGCGGTCTATTCGGTGGAGTACTACTAGGAATCAGATCAATGTCCTCTGGCCTCTCAGGAGGAAGTTCTCCTGGCAATGACTCGGAAAAACAATCTTGAAACCCACATAAGAAATCAGTCCTGTCCTTATCTAACATAGACAAACTAGACTTAGACTCATCATCCTATGCATCCTTTACATAAATCAAGTACGCGGAAAGATGCTTTTTCATCACTGATGAAATCGCCGAAGCAGATACAATAGGAACAGATTCCCCTTTGAGTTTTACATCCAATACATGTTCTTTCCCTCTATGAGTCAGAGTGATTTTCCTATTGTAAGTATCCACCACCGCATGTACCCTGTGGCACCATGGCATCCCCAACAAAACATCACAGCCATCAAGTGGCATGATAAAGAACTCTTCGCTATCCACATAACCTTGCAAATGAAGCCGAAGCTTCCCAATGATAGGAGTAACGGGTTCTGCATACCCTGGACAAGCCATATTAGCCTCATGTAACGGCCCCATCTCCTCTGCGCGAATCCCCAATGGGCCAGCCAAATCTGGTGAAATGAAGTTGGCTCTAGCACCTGTGTCAAAGAAGATCAAGGCATTCTGATCTCTCACTTTGCCCCATGCCCTGCACAACTCTGTTGCTTCACCACCTGGCTGTTCCTCCACAAGATCAGGAACTAAGCTTGCAGAAGGTTTTGGTTTCTTTGACTTGGGCTCTCCTTTATTGTCAGAGTCTTTTTGGGACTTTCTTTTGGGACAATTGAATGACATATGCCCCTCTTCAGTACAATAAAAACACTTATGAGCATCTCTCAAAGCTTGTCTTTCCTCAGAAGTCCTCTTGGGCATTGGCAACTTCTTATACTTCGTCTCTGAAGACCCTTTAGCATCACGAGAAGCATGCCCAGATTTTTCAGCTTTCTTGCTCAAGTTCTTACTGCCTTTAAACCTAGATGATCCACCAGTGAGTAACGCATTAGCTGTCATAGCATTTTCAATCATCTGTGACATGTTCGTTACTCTTGTCTTGATACAATAATCTCGTACCTCTTTGGCAGCCCACAACAATACTTCTCTACCTGCTCAGACAAAGGCACTGCACGGTAAGAAGTCACTGGGAGTAAAGCTTCCCAAATCTTCTTGTTATAATCCTCCAAATTCTCACACTTTGAAGCATCCAATTTGTGCCATGCAGTCATAACATCCACCTCAAATGTAGATGTGAGCCATACGGAAGAGAAAACCTGTTTAAATTGGACCCATGTAGTGGGTGCTATGCCCTGCAAAAGAAGAGTAGACCACCAATGCAAAGCATTGCCCTTGAGAAAAGTGGCAGCTTTCCTCACCTTACTCTGTGTAATTCCCACCAGAAAAAGCAGCATCAAACTGCTGTAAAAAGGTAAGTGCTTTCAATTTATCTTTGGCCCCACTGAATGTATCAAACTTCACTGCAGCCCCCCCTTCCTTGTAATCCTTCGCCTTTCCCATAGGCGTTAGATTATCATATGGAAGTGGCTTCGCAAGATTGCTGCCCCCAACATTCATGCCCATCATTGGGTCAATATTTCCCATTCCCACACCAGGCATACCATACATTCCAACCATGTTTCCAAACATTCCATTATGCATACCTGGCTGCATACCACCAAACATATTGCCTTGCATTCCAGGTTGCATGCCTCCAAACATATTTCCTTGCATACCGGACTGCATACCACCATACATATTCCCCTGCATACCAGGCTGAAAATTAGCTCCAAAAGGCCCGTGCATACCCATGCCTCCCTGAGGATAACCCCCAGTCATAGATTGGAACACCGAGCCACCACCAAAATAACCTGGATGCATGTTCTGCTGAGGAATAGGTGGCTGTCCATAGAAGGAACTCTGAGAGTTTGCACCATAAGCATGCTGCATGTTCAGAAACTGGCCAAAAGATGGTTCCTGTGGGATGGCACCACTATGACCTTGTGGAAGATTCTTAGAACGAACCTCCTCCTCCTTTTTCTCGGGCTCTGTGCGGGATCTGATAAATTCAGCAAATCTCTCACTCTGTGTGAACTGCATAAATACATCCATAACACTAGCCAAACGATCTTTGAATCGAGCATCATCATCCTCTTTACCATGTACATCCTCTGGCTGTGTTACATCCTCATAAGGCTCAGCATCTGCAGCCTGTTCTCCTGCATGAATATCCTCAGATACATCTCTCTCAGGAGAAGTCTCTTGCTCTTCCTCTTCATGATAGAAGTACTCATCCTCTGTATCAGACATGTTTGCTGAATTTTCCCTTCAGAAAGTTGATGATTGGTCCTGGCAGCGGAACCTTGAAATCGGCCTCTGATAGAAACCAGAGTGCAGTAGATTAGCAATCACCCGTCCACTTGTAGTCTAGATATGAAAACAGAAAAGATTGGGGCTAGAGTGCCCAAATCTGAAAACAAAGCGACACCTGTTGGCCCCAAAGCTTGGCGCCCCTTGCGGTATTTCTTTATTCAATTCCAAAAGTATGAAAGGCTGAGTACAACCAAAATCAGCCACCAAGAGATTACACCTGTATGTCCAATCTGACGGCCCACAATACCTCTTAGCACAGAGGATGCACGCACACAGATCTGTGTCTCAAAGCAACACACTGTGCCTCCCTCTGATGAGCCAAGACCACTAAGCAGGGCAGCCATGAGCATACATCTGGCATAACTCAAGCACATGATTCAACATCTTAGCTCATACATACGTGTACTGTTCAACCTCTGTCTCCACCCCTGTCAATCTGCCATACCCCTCCTCTCACAAGGGGTCAGATAGCTCAAATCTGCAACAGTCATAAAGCAGTAGAAAGAGAGATAGATGAACAGATGCGGAGCTTACCAAAATCAGCCCGTGTATCTGCACTGGAGGAAGTAACGGTATCAATCTTTACTTGTAGGCACTTGTTTCCACAACCCTGCTTCACACGTGTATGTACTTGTTTGTACCCTCCTCCTTGTATCTACCTCAGTGCTGTACCTGTCTGTACAGTCCTGAAAAACAGCATTGTATCAATTTGTACTGCCTCGGAATACGTGCCAGAAGCTGTCCTTGCATATGCCGCCTGCAGCCAGTATCTATACACGAATGTACCTGCGCAGTCAGCCTGTACCAGATCTGTCCAGCGCCGCCAGCAGCAGTACTGTCCAGCGCCGCCTGTTTCTGTTCTGTCCGTACAGCTGTCTGTACAGCTGAATCTGCAGCAGCCTGTCCAGAACTTGTGCGCAGCCTGTTCCAGCAGAGATACTCGCAGCAACTCCTGTGCACAGCCAGCAACAGAGCGTGTACCTGCAGCAGCAGCCTGTCCGTACTGAACTGTACGGTTGGTTTGCACAGAGAAAACAGCAGCAGCACACCTTCTTTCAGTCGACGACTTCTCCTCTTGCTTTCCACGCATGAGAACTAGCATGTATGCTCCACGTTTCTCCAAAAGCTAGAGAGAGAGAGAGGAGAGAGAAGCACACACTCCAAAAGTGGAGTGGCTCTCTCTCCATAATAATCCTACGGCCCCAACTTTAAAAGTTATTAAAGTTCCCTAGGGGCCACTAAGGCCTAGGGGCAACTTTTAATAAAACATTAAAATCCTAATGTTCTAGTTCCCCCGTTCACACCTAGGGATGTCCACACATCATTAACTCTGTCCGGGCACCCCCCATGTGAATCATTCAATATTTTGACTCAGCAACCACCATGCCCACACTTGTGCTATTCCATTTTCACAGGGCCATGACAGAAGGGGCGTTGTGACACTCCTTAAGAATCTTGGACCTAATGTCCGGGATCTGTGGTACACAAATCTTGTCATTACGGAATAGTAAACCATTCCGAATCATCCACTGGCCTCCTGCAGCCTGAATGGTAGACTGCTCAGTCATTGAGTTTTGGTCAATCAATGAGCTCCCGTCCTGGAGCTTCTGCCAAAATGGACCAAAATAACTATCAGTCTTTCAAAGCCCTCTCAATAACTGAAATAAGTCGGTAGAAATCTCGGTGAACGACAAAGTATTCACCTCTCTAATTTGACTAAGCGCATCTGCAACACTATTCATTGACCCTTTCCGATAACGGATCTCAAAATCAAAATCCTGCATTAACTCAGCCCAACGAGCTTTCCTTCCTTTCAAATCATCCACATCACACACATACTTGATTGACTAATGATTAGTCAATACCACAAACTTGGAGCCATAGAAATAATGTCTCCAAACCTTGAGAGCATGAATCACAGCATAAAGCTCTTTCTCAAGGGTTGGCCAACGAGATTGAGTGTCGTCTAGCTTTATACTTTCAAAAGCAAACGGTCTACCATCTTGAAATAGAGCAGCCCTGATGGCATAGTCACTGGCATCAGTTTCAAGAACATAAGGCCGACTAGGATCGGGTAATGCTAAGATAGGTGCTTCCTTGACATTATCTCTCAAAAGTCTCAAGGCCATATCCAAATCGTTATTCCAAGTGATAGGCTGATTTGACTTACGTCCATGACCTTTCAATAAGTCGGTCATCGATAGTGTGGGCTGAGAGTACTCTCGCACAGATTTCCGAAGAAAAACAACAAAAGCGAGAAAAGAACGAAGTTGTTTCATTGTTCGCGGTATAGGCCAGTCCAGAACCTTCTGAACTCGGTCATAGTCAATGCTCAATCCATCTCTAGTGATCTTGTGTCCCAAGTAAATGATGTCGGTCATAAAGAACTCACATTTACTTAACTTAGCATACAGTCGATTCTGTCTTAAAATAGATAAGACAATCGTGAGGTGTCTAACATGATCCTCAAGAGTACGACTATATATCAAAATATCATCCAGGAACATCACCACAAATTTCCCCAAATGTTCACGAAAAAGATCGTTTATCATTTGCTGGAAAGTGGTTGGAGCATTGGTTAATCCAAAAGGTAAGACGAGAAACTCGTAATGGCCATACTTACTAGTCCGAAAGGCAGTTCTTTCGACATGCCTTTCATGAATACGTATCTGGTGATAGCCAGTACGTAAATCTATCTTCGTGAAATATTTCGCTCTTGCTAACCGGTCAATCAGGTCATCTGATCTAGGGAGAGGATAACGGTTCTTAATTGTCAGCTTGTTCAATCTCTTGTAATCTATACACATTCTGCAGGTGTTGTCCTTCTTTCTCCTAAGCAACACAGGTGCACCCCAAGGTGATTTACTTGGACGGATGGCCCATCCTCAAATAATCTTCGAGTTGTTTAGCCAACTCATCTTCCTCAACTTGGCTCATCCTGTAAGGTGGAATACTGACAGGATGAGCACCAGGGATCAAGTCAATACGATGATCTACGGCCCGTGCAAGTGGTAAACCCGATGGCAGTTCCTTAGGAAATACATCTTGAAACGAATTAAGTATCTTCTGTAATTCTTTGCTTTCAAACACACTTAATTCATTTACATCCATGGAAGGGATGAGAAAGGAAGAAAGTGGAATCAATACACAATGGAAAGCGGTATACAAAGAAGAATCCATTATATTTCCAAAATCAACTGTATTTACAAGAGGTCCTTGAGAGGGATGAATACAATCACCTAAAATACTATACTGGATGTCTCTATGCTGAAAAGAAAAAATATGACTAGACCAATCTATCTGGACTTGAAGAGTCTTAAACCACTCAATCCCTAATAACAAGTCTACATTTTCTAGGTGCATAACATAGCATTCTAGAGTATCTTTGTAGTCCTGAATCTGGATTGGAAGCATCTCCACCTTTCGATCCCATACTTGCCTTCCCGCAGGTAGACGTACCTCATAGGTATGATCGCTGGGTGTCGTATCAAGACTCAATTTCTGCACAAGTTCGTAGTTAACAAAGTTGTGTGAGCTGCCAGATTCTAGAAGAATTTGAATTTTATGGCCCCACACTTCTCCATAAACTCGGAGAAGATCATGCAAGCCAAATACTTTAGAGTTGAACAGACAATCAGAACATGCACTAGGGCGAGAAAGTACAGTAACTGACGTACCTGTCAAAGACAACTGGTTAGCTACCTTTGGCTTGGGTCTTGCGTTGGTCTTGGCACCCTTTTGCTTTGGGCACTCGTTACGCATGTGTCCTTTTTCTTCGCAGATAAAACAACGTCCTTCCTTCTTGAGCTTTAAAGCTCTAAGGAGTCGTTTCTTCTTCGTTGGTGTCGAACTTGAATTCTTCGAAGGTTGGTCCGAAGACTTTCCTTAAGTCGTGTTAGCCATGGGTGCAGAGAACTTTCGTTTTTATGCTTGTTCCCTTGCTCGGTAACGGGTTTCGACTTGGAAGAGACCATTGTATCATCATAGATACGAGCTGAATGAATGGCTTCGTCCAATGTTTTGCATTTGTTATTTTTAACTTGTAAACGATATGAGTCTGGTAAACCAGCTTCGAAGAACTCCAAAAGAGTAGTGGGATCCATCTTTGTAGCTTTCATCTGCAAGCCCCTAAACTTCTGGAGATAGACCTCATAAGTGAGGTGCTGCGAGGTCATGGTCAAAGCTGTAAACCGGGCAACAACATCATAATCATCCTCTTTCTTGAGGAATTCCTTCTTGAAGACGTCTTCGAATTGTGCCCAAGTTGTTGGCTTAGGGTTGCGTTCCTTCCACTAAAGCAAAGCTTTGCCTGAGAGGAAACCTGCTGCTAACTGGATCTTTTTTCCATCATCATATGGATGAAACTGAAAATGGACCTGCCACTTATGTAGCCAAGTGTCCACGATCTCCTTGGTACGCTGCTTTTGCTCGCCCCCGAACGGTTCCGGAGTAATGTTGGGGCCTAAAGTAAGGTATCCATACCCGAAAGAGTAGAGAGGGTAGTGGTCAAGAGAGAGATGGAGTTCTGCAAGATCTGGGCGGCGTGTACCTGTCGTTCCGAAGAAGCAGCTTCGGTAACTACTTTGAACTCTTGGAAATCTGATTTTGACACACAATTCGTCAAAAAGATTTGGCATCGGTATCTTCCGTAGTAGCCGGCAAGCCTTCGCGTTCGACAAGGGGCTCCAACTCTGATTCTTGGGTCGACATCGTGAAGAGGGTAAGTGGAGAGAAAATTCGATCTTTGCACAATAAAAGTGCAAGGGAACTTGAGAGCTTGAAAACTTGAGAGAGGTGTGGCAAGAAGCCCACTTAAGGGGTTTATATAACTATCCCCAAAAGCTACTTGAGCTTTTGCTTTAAAATATATATATATATATATATATATATATATATATATATATATATATATATACGTGGATATATATATTCTGTTTTCTTAATTAAAAAACAAACACCTTTAAACCTTGGAGGGGGCTTTAAACCTTTTTTAAAAAAAGTTTTAATCTAAAAAAAACAAAAGCGCCGAATGCTTTTTGGTTTTTTTTTCCCTTCCCTCTTGGATTAGCGTCGCCGGCTGCCAGCGTGAGCCTGCGGTCGCCCACCTTGCTGTTGTCGCCTCATGTATTGCCGACGCCGCCTTCGTGCAGGTTTGCGTGGTTGTCGGCGCCAGCTTGCCTGCGTAGCATGACCCCTTGCGTAGGCCTGGCCACAAGGCGTGGCCCCTGCGTAGGCCTGGCAAGCCGGCAGGCGCCAGCCGGCGTAGGCCTGGGCGCCTGCCGGCCTGGCCTAGCCGCCTGCCTGTGTAGGCCTGGACGCCTGCGTAGGCCTGGCCAACTACCTGCGTAGGCTTGGCCTACTGCATGCGTGCGCCTCCAACAACCACACGACCAGCATGCGACCGCCCTTCAACAGCACACGACCAGCACACGCATGCGACCTTGCATAGCCAATCCATCACTTCTCTCGCTCTCTCTCTCTCTCTCGTTCAACCAAAACAAACGAACATGCTTTTTTTCTGTTTTCTCTCACTTGAAACTGTTTATACAGGTCAAAACATCTTTCCTCTTCTTTGCAAAGCAAACAACCCTTTCTAGACCACAATCGCTATCATCACGGGTTTCTAGGATGCAAAAACAACATACTGAATCTGAAAAACAGCAGTATGCACAGAAAAACAGCAAGCTTTTTGAACACATACCTTTCTTCGACCTCATCTTCTCTACCTACCGACTTGCTCGTTCACGAGGCATGCTCTGATACCACTGTCAAATCCCCACCGGATCTCCTCGTGGAACGCTCCTGGTACGCGACTGGAATCCTGTGAACAAACAAACAACAAGGGGGTGGAGGCTTGACTCACCTCCCAACCATGACAGCCGTGGGCAAGCCCACAGTCTTGGCTGTCCCCACCGAGCCACGAGTTGAGCTAACTAGGTTGATGTACCGACCAATCTCCTCCTCACGACGTCCTATACCGCCACGAAGCTACCCTCGCGGGCCTTGAGATTGCTGCCGGCCTCGGTTGCGTAAAGCAGGTGCACGTCTGTACTAAATCCAAGCTCCAAGACCATAGAGCTCTCACAAATCTCGCGAGACTCTATATGACTAATGACTAACCTTGGCCACCCTTTTATAGGCTCTTGGCCGGTCATCGGGCGTCCACACTTGGGTGCCCGCCTGTCCATACTTGGGTGCCCGCCCGTTAGTCTATCCCTAACTCAACTCGCCAATCAGCCTGCCCAGCTCCAACAAGCTTCCCCAAACCTCGAAGCTAGTCTTGTGTGCGTATGTCACGATTGTGACTAACTCTCTTAATCTCTCCTTAATTACTCTTTAATCCCTTATTAACTGAAAGGACACCTGTGAAGGGTCACACCCTTACACATAGGTCACTATCAAAGGACATGTCTATTCATTAAAAGGCACACCCCTAAGTCCAAAGGACATAACCGTTGACTCAAGAGCCACATGTGTCTCTTCACTTGTACCCTTTCGGTCTCTATTTAAGAAAGGCCCCTGTCTTAATGCAAACATCTCATCTCAATCTTTCTATCAACATTTGTCTTATGTTTGTTAATTAAGTCTTAATAATGTTAATAAAGCTATAAAAGCTTTACAGTCGTGCGAGCAACGCAAGCCTCAGCATGGATATTCTTGAAAATGTTACGGTACTTCTTATTGGAATCATCAGCAACAGAAGCAGCAACATGAAGCTTCCAAAGAATCACATCTTGGAAAGAAATCAGCCATATCAAGATGGGCTTACTTAGTGGCACGTGTGTCCGACCCTAGTCGAGTACTCGGTCGTGAACGCCGCGACATTGGACAAGTTTCCCCTCGCGAGCAATGCCCTACATTCAAGTCCTTGCAAGCTCTTGGTGGCAGTGTTGAAGACTTACTCATTCTCATGTTGTGCAAGAGGATCCTTGAGAGGTCTAAGAGGCGCAAACAATCTCAACCTCCCCCTTCTACATTGGAAGCCTTAATACCTGCTGAGAAAACTGAAGATTCAGAAGATTCTTGTACATGTGTGACAAATACAATGTCCACAACTCCTTTTCTTGCCGTGACCCAGGCAGAAGCGATACCCTCGTCACCGCCCGTGCAAAACGAAGTCTTTGTCTCTGACCAGATACCTGACGCCGTGGTGAATGATGATTCTTCTTAAAAAATGAAGACTCCAGTCCTCACCTTCAATGGTGCAAAGGATAAATCAGACGCAGACTCTTGCAGCATGATTTCAGTTGTTACAAATAAATCTTTGGACATAACTTGTTCCGAGAACAACTTTCTGAGCAAAGAAAAGCATATGGAAGATATTTCTTCTCAACCTATGACAACACTTGAAGACTTTTGTGTTCTAGAAAAATCAGTGGAGTCTCTTTCAGACATCCAACAGGTGGTTGTCGCCTCTCAGCCGGAAAGCGTGGCGACACAATCAGATAATCTACCAATAGTTTCACTTGAAGCAGATAAAGATTCAATCTTTTCTTGGACAAAGCTCGAAGTTCCCAATGATGTTAACAAAAGTTCTACTCAAGTTACAGATATGATTCTCATGCTTTTGGTAAAGATGAGACAAGTTGCAGATGCAGTTAATATTCAGTTTGGTATATGCAAGATTGTTATGGTCAACGATAATGCCATGACATGGGATCTAGCAGCTAGAGCTTTGGATGCAGAAGCAATTCGATCATTTCTCTTCTTCCAGAGTCTCAACAACTACTCCTGAGTCTTATTTTTAGTGGGAGGGAATGTCACGATTTTGACTAACTCTCTTAATCTCTCCTTAATTACTCTTTAATCTCTTATTAACTGAAAGGACACCTGTGAAGGGTCACACCCTTCACATGGGTCACTATCAAAGGACATGTCTATTCATTAAAAGGCACACCCCTAAGTCCAAAGGACATAACCGTTGACTCAAGAGCCACACTCCTTCCCTGGATGTGTCTCTTCACTTATACCCTTTCGGCCTCTATTTAAGAAAGGCCCCTGTCTTAATGCAAACATCTCATCTCAATCTTTCTATCAACATTTGTCTTATGTTTGTTAATTAAGTCTTAATAATGTTAATAAAGCTATAAAAGCTTTACAGTGTATAGCACACGGTAGATACACACTTTGCACATAACAATACCATGCAACTTGAACACATTTTCTATGAATTGATGTGCCACCATAGATGTTGAGTGTCTCACTTTTGTTGGTACAAAATGGGTAGCTTTTGTCAATCGGTCAACCACCACATAGATGCTATTCCATCCCCTCTTGGTAGAAGGTAAGCCGGTCATGAAATCCATAGTAATATGTGTCTTTATCCTCCGGAATGGGTAAAAGCTGAAGCAAACCATCGGGCTTGTGTGTGGGATCCTTGTTGAGTTGACAAGGCATACATTTAGCAACACATTCTTTGACTTCCCTCCATAGGCCTTTCCAATGGAAACTTTTCCTTATGGCATCATAGGTTTTGAACAAACCCACGTGTCCCGCCATGATCTTATCTATGACCTTTTTCTTGAAGGGTGAGTGGGGTACAAGATACACTCTTTCCTTATAATATAGGAGACCATTATGCAATCGAAAATGAGGTAAATCATCACAAACACCATGCTGTAATTTCTGTACTATTTGTGAAGCCTCATCATCAAGCATATATTCCTCTTGAATCTCCTCAACCCAATCATTATGCACTTTCGTGATGGCCGATAAAGAACATGTCCACATTCTAGAGAGTGAATCTGTCACCACATTCTCCTTTCCCTTCATATATGTGATCTCAAAATCATATCGTTGAAGGGTAGTCAATTATCTTCTTTGCTTAGGTGAGAGGTTTGATTGAGATAGGAAGAATTGAAGAACCCTATGGTCACTTTGCACATAGAATTTGCTTCCATAAAGATAGTGATGCCACTTCTTGATTGCGTGCAAAATAGCAATCAAAACTCTTTTGTGCCGCTGCATCTAAAAAGAATGCTTCTTTCTTCAACTTATCCGTCAAAGAAGCCGCTATATGTGCATATCTCTCAATGAACCGGCAATAGAACGATGAGAGACCTAAGAATCTCCTTACTTGAGTGAGTTTGGTGGGAGTAGGCCAATTCTTTACACATTCCACTTTCTTGGGGTCCACCTTTATGCCATCAATGCTCACAAGGTATTCCACCTCTTTTGCCATGAATGTATACTTGGTTTCTTCAGCATACAAGTGGTTGGCTCTCAATGGATCAAATATCTCCTTCACATGAACCAAGTGCTCCTCTTCACTCTTGCTATACACCAAGATATCATCGAAAAACACCAATATAAACTTGATGAGAAATGGTTGTAGCACTTTGTTCATCAATGCTTGAAAAGTGGCCGGTGCATTACATAAACCAAACGGCATCACCATGAAATGATATAGACCTCTTTCGGTATGAAATATTGTCTTGTGCTCATTCCCACTTTTCATTCTTATTTGGTGGTAGCCGGACCGTAAGTCAATCTTGGTGAAGAACTTGGCATCCTTCAATTTATCCAAAAGATCATTAATTCTTGGGATTGGGTACCTATTCTTGATGGTAATTTGATTAACATCCCGATAATCAATGCACATTCTAAAAGTCTCATCCTTCTTCACCAATAAAACGGGCAATGCAAATGGCGATTGACTCTGTTCCACCCATTCTTGGGATTGGGTACCTATTCTTGGGATTGGGTACCTATTCTTGATGGTAATTTGATTAACATCCCGATAATCAATGCACATTCTAAAAGTCTCATCCTTCTTCACCAATAAAACGGGCAATGCAAATGGCGATTGACTCTGTTCCACCCAACCAATATCAATGAGCTCTTTAACTTGCTTTGCCACTTCATCTTTTTTCACTTTTGACAACCTATATTGCGATTTGTTGTCCGGCCTTGCATTTGGCTCCAACTCAATTGCATGATCAACCTCAACTCAATTGCATGAGTGGCAAGCACTTGGGCATATGGAACATGTCTTCATACTCTTTAAGTAACTTCTTCATGTCCTCATGTGTAACTTTGCTATTGTCTTCATCCTTACAAAGCTGCAAAACATACATATAGCCACTCTTCTTCAATTCACTCTTGAGTTGTGTGCTATTGATCAAGGTTAACTTTGAGGTGCCAAAACCATGCAATGTAATGGTCTCCTTTCCATGCATAAACCTCAAAAAACCTTGTTTCAAATTCATGGAAAAGGTTTCAAGAGTTGATAGCCAATCACACTCCAAAACCATATCAATGGGTCCCATATCGAGCACTGGCAATTCAGCTTTGCAAGTGTACTTTTTTGAGAGCATCAATTTCACATTTTTGCAAATCATTGTGGAATCCATGCTATCCCCGTTTGCTACTTCAACTTTTCTTTTTATTGCCAATGCATCCGGGTACAATTTTAGATTTCCCAATGACTTGTAGTTCACAAAACTACGCGTGCTATTGCTGTCCACTTACACAAATGCATCTCTTTCCTTGACCTTAGCCTTGAATCTCAATGTATGTGTCCCTTTGCAATCGGCATAAGATTCATTGGATATGGAACAAAGAGAAGTATTGTGTATTGTGTTCATATGCATTTGTAGCACCCAAAGTATGAGGTAAGCCATCATCATAATTATGAAGATCACCAAGAGAACCACCGATAATTATGAAGATCACCAAGAGAACCACCGGGGTTAAAAAGAAACTCTCCATCCGGATCTAAAGAATAGTTGGCATCCACAAACTCACATGGCTCTAATTCTTTGTCATTAGTGTCATCTACCACCTTCGAATAAACCATATTAATCTTGACATTGCGGGCTTTGCAGTCATTCCAATGTTCCTTGCTATACTTCGGTTTTTGTCTCTCATCTCATTAATACGGTCTTCCTTCACAAATTTAGTCTTGATGACCCCATCATTAGTTGGCTTTGCACCTGCTTGTGAAGGCTTTTGCGAAGTATTTCCACCTTTGAGAGCACCCGCATTGTATGGTTTTCCACCACTACCATAGACCGTAGAAAATTTGGGTACATTTGTAGTGGTAGGAGATGGCTTTGTGAAAGCATTTGACCCATAATCCGGTCGACGGTTCACCCATGGATTTGCATACTTTTCTTCATATACTTCAGTTAAGATCATTGCATCCTTGAGAGTTGTTGGTCTTTGTGTCTTCACATCTGTCCCAATTGCATTCTTTAAGCCCCGAAATGATGCACAAGTAGAACTTGTAATGAAAGCCCTAGTTTTAAGTGTCGTTTCGCATGTCCACGGGGAAAAACCCGTTGGGATAGAAGTGCCCCTGGAGTTATCTCCTGTTCACATGTGCATACCTATAAGCTTCAGTTATTAACCTCCATGTGATAAACTCAATGGTCAACTTTAGATATCTGAATTGTACGATGTGTTGAGTTTCAGAATTCGAGAAAAGAAAGCATCAGTGACAATTTTGCTGTGTGGAACAAGCGGATGTGGCAAGTCAACCTTGTCAACTTTGCTGGTATACCGAGTACATTTTATGTTTGCATCATTTTCTGGTGAAAGCGTCACGATTAATTTTTTCAATGAAGTCGGCCTAAAGATTTTGGCTTTCGTACAGCTGCTGCTTTTACTGAATATTACTACTTACCTGATGTGTTCAGGCTAGTAGACTGGGAATTACGACAGTTGTGTCAACAGATTCAATACGGCATATGATGAGGAGCTTTGTGGATGAGAAGGAGAACCCTCTCCTATGGGCCTCCACGTATTCTGCTGGAGAACATCTTGATCCAGTAGCAGTTGCAGAGGCAAAGGCTAAAAAGATAGCAAAGAAAATAGCTAGGAGGTTGGTGAATTCTCATCTTGAGAATTCTCAGTTCTCAAGGGCTTCCTCAAATGGGAGAGAGAATGGAGTCATGCAACGAGCAAAGGAGCATTCACTCAGTGCAGAGATAGACATCAAAGGAAAGGCTCCTGTGACAATTGAAGGGAACCTCCCTGGTAGCTCAATGGAAGTGACAGTTAGCTCAAAAACAATGGCAGTACAGGGCTATAAGGCTCAGAGTGAGATGGTAATCGATAGTCTTGACAGGTTGATCACTTCATGGGAGCAGAAGTGTGAGTCTGTAATTGTTGAAGGCGTGCATTTGAGCCTGAATTTTGTGGTATGTAACAGTGGTCTTGCACTTTCTTTGTCGTGGGGATTTCTTGTTTCATGTTCTGATACTCTTTTCTCTCTTTTACAGATGGGACTTGTGAAGAAGCACCCGTCAATCATACCTTTCATGGTTTACATTTCAAATGAAGAGAAACATCTGGAGAGGTTTGCTGTTCGTGCGAAGTACATGACTTTAGACCCTGCAAAAAATAAGTATGTGAAATATATCCGTAACATTAGAGCCATACAGGACTATCAGTGCAAGCGAGCAGATAAGCACCTTATTCCAAAGGTAAACAACACAAATATGGACCAGAGTGTAGCTTCCATACATGCAACCATTTTTGCTTCTTTGCGTAGGAGAGAGGGAGGAGAGCCATACTATGATGAGACCACAAATACAGTCAAAATGGTTGATGATGAGTACAAAAACCAGTGTGCTGCAAATTCATTAGGCTCAAAGGGAATGCTTCAAGTTATACGGCGGAGAGGGTCGTCCCGTCAGCTGATGGCTCTCATGAATACTGATGGTTCAGTTGCCAAAGCCTGGCCTTTTGAGACTGCAAGAAAGCTAGCTATCCCCAATAAGAATAATGGGGAAGAAAACTCATGCTTTATGTACACAACTGAGGCTTTGGAAGTGAGCCGTGTAAATCTTCACTTTGGTAATTTTGGCCTTAGTGCTTGGCCAAATGATATGGGGGGCACAAGCTACAGTGGAAGTATAGATGGTTTAAGCTCAAGGGGGGATGGAATTGACTACCAGAGTAGTCACCGAAGTAGCCGATATGGATCATCCTGTTCAAGTTCTCCCCGTCTGGTTGAAGGAACTGAAAAAGAGGTGTGTTTTGGCTCAACAATGTTGTGTTTTAAACAGTTATGCATCATCTCCTGCATTTGTTTAGGTCCGAGAAATTTTACCTGTGTAGTTGGGATCAGCTATTAAGGACCTGGAAGTAACTGGATCTTTTACCCACTATGTCATTGAGTTTGATAAGTTGTGATTTAGTATTGTCAACCTATTTTGATTTGGGTGCATGATATTAAGTAGCCTTTTCTGCAAATTGCTGGTCTTTGTCTGGTTCACAGCTTCTCAATGAGAGTAGAGTATCCGGGAGTGATGAGGAGCAAGAGGAGGAAGTATTGGATTTTGATAGTGAAGAAGAGCTCAACGATGAAAGGGAACAGCAACATGAAGAAGATGTATGCATTTGATTTATGCATAATCATTTTTATTCAGGTAAATTTGCCCTCTTGTTAACTAATTGAAAATTGGCTGCGAGGTTCTCTACAGGTTGAGGGCTCTGTTGATGATCAAAGCATTGGTTCAGATGAGGAAGATGACTATGCTGCAGCTGCTGATCAAGAAGACAATTTAGCAGATGATGAGAGAATGGATTCGTTAGAATGTACAAGTAGGACTATTTTACGAGTTTATTCTGATAATGGACGCAAGTCGAATAAATTATTTCATCAAAATCCAGGTTCAGCTAATTATGGGCTTCCTCTCAACGAAGCTGATAGGACCCAGCACATCATTATACCGAATACCCATACTGAAGTTTCTGGCAGGGAAGCAAATGGGAAGCATCTGCATGGACGGTCTAAAAGTCTTCCTCCCCTTACAACCTACAGTAATTTTGGGACAACTCTTTTCTTATAGAAAGTACAAAGAGAGTTTAGCCCCCTCAAATCTCTTCTTGGCTTGCTATGTTTTGGGAAGTACATCTTCATAATATCCTGTTGTCCAAAGTTTTGTCGCATTTAAATTTGTTCTGTGATTGCCTGTCACCGAGGAGGCTAGCATTTTGTTGACTGCAAAGTATGTGCAAAACAAGCATTCTTATAGATGTCACTTCTTTGTGGTTACCAGTCAAAGAACTCTTACCCACTTCAGCTGTGGGTGTAGACAGAACATTGGGTTGCTTTAAACAGAATAATGGCAGAACATGTGTTTCCAACATCCTTGTGTCATCTTGTCTTAAAAACTTTTCATCAAATTTTGCCTTGAAATAAACTTCGTTTCCCTCAAATTTTGCCTAGATACAGCGTTGCATCTCATGGAGCTTCATAAATTGCTGCCCTGTAGGTCACCCACCTTGTAGCTGACTATTGGCTTGGTTTTGGGGAACCAAAAGGACAACATAAAATTTGATATGTAAGGTTGCCCCCTACTATGGTTGGGGGCTAGAGAAAAAGAGTGGACTTTGAATGAAGAGAGTGCAAAATGATATCCACATCACGTGGGGGGCAATCCAAGATTGTTTGAAAAGAACCGTCCTCTTAAACTGACCCCAAAGAGAAAAGACAGCCTTCTAAAAAGCAAAATAAGTATCGGGGTGAGGTTTTTTGTATGCAGGGGTCTTATCGCCCAAAGATTATAGTGATGGTGTGCTATAAGAGTTGTGCTACAAGTTCACTAGGATTTGGTGGATGTACTCCTTCAGTAGATGGAAGGAAAAACTAGAAGTTCTCACTCGGAACTACAGTGGTTGCAACAACACATACCCACAAGCTCCCAAGTCCTTGAAGTACTTTTGTGGCATTTAATAGCGAATAATTCTCGAATTCGAAGAGGAACTTTTTGATCATTGTCTTTCCTCTTTCTCTCACAGAATGAAAATCTGTTTTGGCTCTTCCACCCTTGGTGGATGCTTCAATATAGGCTTCTTTGGGGTAACACAAAGTAGTAACACGAGATGCAGGACCAAGATCTGATTTAGCTAAAAGAAGCGTGGATTTGGTTTTAAACCTGAAGTTGCACCAATCATCCTTGAGCCAACATCACCACTAAGTAGATGGTTATGCTCTTCAACTCCTTTCCACATGTAGGCCACTTCCACTACTTCCTACGTGTTCTAAATATTAGTGTGTGCGCTAGCTTATTCTTGAGCAATGTGCAACACTAGCTTTTAGCAAGGAAAGAGAGATGTTGACGAGGCATCAAGCTTCCAAAGTATGTTAATATATGGACTATATATATTCTTATTAATGTGGACTATATATATTCTTAGATTATGCTAAGTCTACTAGTAAGTAAAAAGAGAGGTGGAAAAAGTTAAGAGACATTGAGGGCTACTATCTAATTTGACGATAAAGTAGCTTTGCACATTGGTATTATCATTGCTAATGACCTAATGCAAGTGCATTGTTGGTAGACTGTAAGCCACTTTTGTAAATTGTGGGTGTGGGTTTTGTGTCTTCATAGTTAAAGCATAGCAATTTAAGGAAGGTATGTGACATTGAATGAATGATTTTCACAATAGTTGTGTTGTGCATGGGCATAAGGCTACAGGTGTGCCCAATGTAAAAGCTCTTTTTGGTGTAAACTCCAACATATTGCTTTTTTCAAGTCTTATAATTCTGCTTTCTTTGACTCTGTTCATGCAGCTTGTGTGTAGCACCCTGGAACAAGGGTTTTGTATTGACTTTGGGCCCATATAAAGAATTTGGAAAGTAGTAGACTAGGCCTAGCATAGGGTGAGAAACTTCCTAACCCGTATTAGTTCCAAAGACACTATCGATTTCATAGAAAGTTGTGACAAAGGGCTTGTAAGAAAGCCAACGCCCACATCCAAGCATCATCTCAAAGAATTTATAGAAGTCGAGAGTTGGCATGTCTTAAAAAATGACCAATCTATGGTTGTGGAAGTATTTGACCATGTCGTAAAGATCTATCTCTGTTGTACTAGCGGGACTTTCATTGTGATCAAAGACTAACTACTCTTTGCTCATCCATATTGGCTGTTGGGCTCCTCCTCAACAAGGATAAGGATGATGAGCTGGAAGACGCGGCATATGGCTACTATATAAAGGGGTTGGGGACCTTACAGTAGTAGAGGTCATTAAAGTTCTTTATCCAGAGTCGCAACTCCGTGCTGGGATGAGGGCTGTGGGGGCCTCAATGTATGGGAAGTTATAGACAGGGCATGTGGCTATTATACACGGTTCAGGGATCTTAGAGTAGTAGAGGTCAGTAAAGTTCTTCTTCTAGGGTCGCATCACCATGGTGAGGGGTGTGGGGCCATCAATTTATGGGAAGTTATAGACGGGCCCTTTTCCTTCCTCGTGCAAAAACTAGTGCCAAGACCATCTTCTTTTTATTCTTTTGATTGGCATATACTTGGGGTCAATGTGCACTCTCTGGGTGCGGCCATGTATTCCTGCCTCACATCGAACTTCTCAAAGATAGGTCTCAAAAAATGATTGTCAAAATTATCTAATAATATTGGATGGTATCCAATCAAGCCTAAACATACCATCCATGAATAGTCAATCTAATTCCACAGTCTTAACATTTTCTTTAGTTAGAATGAAATGAGTCATCTTTGTCAATTTATCAACTACTACCTACACAAAATCGCGTCCCTCTATGTCCTAGTAGTTTTATAACTCCCTTTCCCATAGCTCAATTCCCTTTCCCATAGCTCAATTCAAAATCGAACTCTTGTCATCTCAGTCCATCATCTAGCCTTCTTTCTATGAAGATCAAGGTAGTTACAAATCCACTATTCAAAATCGAACTCTTGTCATCTCAGTCCATCATCTAGCCTTCTTTCTATGAAGATCAAGGTAGTTACAAATCCACTTGATTATTAGTTATAATTCAAATAAAGCACTATAAAAATAGTGTCACCATTTCTTTAAAGCAGGAATGACGAAAAAAAAGCAATAATGATTGAAAAATTTAGCACTATCCGAATTATGCCTTCATTCCTCCGGAACTAGCTCTTTTTATGACTTCTTCAAAATGGTCATGGGATTGGCTACGGCCTTTGGTACACTCTAGGTTCCCTTATTGGTTCTATGATGGAATCTGGAATAGGATCTAGGATACGCTTAGGGAAGGTTAATGGTTTGTACTTGACCACTAGCTCAAGTGCTCACTCTAGTTCACCTTGCACCTTCCTTACAAGCACCTGGGCTTGTTTTATTTGTTTCTTCTCTGGATTTATTCTCTTTTAGAAGAGTTGGTTTGAGCAAGAGATTGTCCATTGTCTTTGTGAGGGAGGAAGCTTCGAAGATATCATCCAAACCACTTTAGATGATCATGATTTCATCTCCCTTGACAACGGATCGTGCATTGCGTTTCCATGTTCTCTTGAGATTTTCTTCTTTTAGAGCTATGGTTCTAGTCCTTTAGCCTTTTCAAGGGATATTTCAGCCTTTGGGGCTTGCACCTCATGCTCTTTAGTTGGTGACTTCAAAGTTAAAGCCTGAGCTTTCTGCTTCTTAGGTGCCTTGAATGTTTCCTTGGGTGGTGGCAACTCCCCTGTCTTGGCCTGTAGCCTTGTGATGGCATTAAGAGGGACTGTATTATGGTTAAGGCGTATGTGGTTGCTACTGTAATCGAGGTGATTGTCACTCTTAGGTGCCTTGAATGTTTCCTTGGGTGGTGGCAACTCCCCTGTCTTGGTCTGTAGCCTTGTGATGGCATTAAGAGGGACTGTATTATGGTTAAGGCATATGTGGTTGCTACTGTAATCGAGGTGATTGTCACTCTTTTTTTGGGACAATCCTTGAAATCACGTATGAATCCACACTAGTAAGATGTGCTTCGGTATGAAATGAGGTTAGGGTTTGACAATGGATTGGAGGATGGAGTTGGGGTACTTTGTGTGATGGATCTATGAGGACACTTAGCAACACAATGCGGACCCTTGCTATGGAGTCCTTACAATGAAACATTGAGGAGGTGGCCTGCATCATATGTTATTAAAGTATGTCGCCTTTGTTGCACCATAGCTTCGAAAACAAGGAAGCATAGTCAATGGATGGGGGTAGTTTTAGATATCCATATAAATTGTATTACTAATATATTTGGATATCTATATAAACCGTATTTCTCATATGACTCATATCTCTCATGTTTAGGGACTCTTCTCTGGTAAAGCCATGGAGTAATGTTGTATTGGTGCGGTTCCAAGAGGAACCAGTTGAGGTGGTAGTATCGGGGGGTGGGTCGGTGGTGGTCTATACATAACTCTTTGAATACAATCTGATAAATGTGGACACTAAATTATATGTGCCAAAATGGAGAAGCATTTGGTATTGACGATTGGGCTACTAGTGTTTGATTTGGCACAAGGAGCATAGTGGCAAGTTTTCGTGGTACCAGCAATGGGTTGTATCATGGTTCCCATGGCATTGGCAATGAACATAATACTATTGTTTTCTAGGTCTTAACAAACACTCCATGCTTGTATGATGCTAGCAATGATAGATTGCACACCAAACCATCTCTCTCTGCTCTGTGAGGAATAAATGTGGATGTCCCTCTTGAGGAACTAGTTGGGGGGCTAGCATTGGGGTTGCCGCCCTTGGGGCTTGGCTATACCACTGCTAGCCTATACAGTTGATCCCATTTTCTATCAACTTATACATGCTCATGTCCTTGTCACTGCTGACCACAACCAACAAGTAGCCCAATAAAACTACTCTTATATGATAATCAGACATGTCTCTTTTATTGTACCCTTAGAGACGAGTGTTCCACAAAACACCTAATAACAAGCACAAACAGTGCAAGTAAGAGTCTCATATTCTAAAGGAGCCCACTATAGAAGCTTCTTCACCACGGAAATAAGTTCCAATTCTCCGTTCAGTATCCAAAGAAGTTTGATCAAATTTATGAGGCTATGGGAAGGATTGATGATCCCATTAAGATATCAGACTTTGCCTTGAAGGCAAAACAGACCAGTGGTTTAGGTCTTCAAACCCACATGAAAAAAGGCCAGTTTATGAGGTCTTGAGACACACATTCATTGTGGGATTCTCACCCGGTGGAGCCAGATGGAGCCCCATCCCACAACTCTATACTATTAAACAAGTGGAGGGAGAAACACTGCAGAAATATACTGCTAGAACCAAGTATCTCCACATGAGATGAAACCCTTGCGAGATAGACTAAATGACTTATCACTCATTGATTGATTTATGTGATTGATCTCAAGAGCAAGAGGCTTCATGACCATCTCTACAGGTCAAGACACTACATCTTTGATATGAGTGTTTCCGGATGGCAATATACCTAGTAGAAAATCTACAAGATAAGAATGTAGAATTTATCCACACCCGAACCAAGAGATGCCCAACCAGCACAGCTAGAGTCCTAAGCCTGGTCTTCATGGCTATCATGGCCGAGTGAAGTGAATCTTCATGGATGGGAAAGTTGAGGCTAGGTGATGCCGAGAGGTTGAGGAAGTGATCTTCCTTGTTAAAGAGTGTATAATTCTTGAATAGGTGGCATCACGTGACGAGGTTGGACACGATTGGATGGGATCCAATCGAGTACAAGAGTGTGGTGTCCATAAAGGAGATGACTTGGTCAAAGAAGAAAAGGGTCGTGAGGGTGGTTGCCATGTATTGATGATGCGAGTTAGGATGGGTTGGTTGAAGAAGAAAAGGATGGCAAGGGTTGGTTGTCGTATTGTATTCATGCGAGTTAAGATGGGTTGGTTAAAGAAGAAAAGGGCGGTGAGGGGTTGTTTGTTGTGTTGTATTGATGTGAATTAAGATGGTGTCGAAGTTGAGGATTGAGATAAGGTATGATAAAAAGATATTTGATTGAAGTAACTAAAGGGTTAGGATATAGTTCTAAGAGTAAGGGTATCCATGGGAGATTGGCTCATGGTTGACGAGGTGTGGAGGTCGATGAATGTATAGCTTCCTTTGGTGGTTCCCTTCCAATGGGATATCATCTGAGGAAAGGGTTTCCACTTTATGGATTTTGTCATATGTTTGGGTGATGAAGTCTTCTTTGTGCTCAAACTTTGTGGTGAAGGATTTCTTGGTAAGCTACTTTCAATTGAGCGTCCCCTTTGGTTATGGCTTGTTTGTACTCCTCATCATGGAATTCAGTGAGAGATTTGGTTGACTCATTAGTTGCAAAGCAAGGGCAGCATCACACTCCTTTGCAAATTTATTAGCCTTACGCACCACTTGGGCTTCTTTTTCTTTAGCTTGGTTCAGCTCATCTAGGAGTTGCTCTCTTTGTGCTTCATGTGGTTGACTAATTGCTATTGATGGCCTTGAAAGGATTTGAGCTCATTTGAACTCCAAGGCCTCAAATCTGGGCTCCCCGCATACTCTGTTTTTTGCACACAAAACAAAGGATTAATTTGCTAATTTATGATTAATCACTATTAATCAATATTTTTTGGTATAATTGAGGGTCCAAGTTAACCATTAGGTATCTGATACAGATCCTTATAACTTCAGAGATGGTTTGTTACTCCAACCATTCCGTACAAATTGGTTACCCTTGATTTAATGTAATTTCTAATGATTTTATGCTGATAAATCTGTTGTAATCATCTCCTAAACACCAAATTGAGTTGTAAAAAGGGTAGAAAACTGCCCTTGAATCTTGAAATTGGATCAAGAGGTAAGAACCCCTTCACATTATCATGAGTACGGCACAAGAAATAGCCAAATTTAATGGGGAGCATTTCTACACATGGCAAACAAAAACCATGTATCTGCTCATGAGGAAAAATCTGTGGGGACTAGTTGAGGGAAGAGATGAATGCCCAAAGGTGAGAGGGAAAAGCACACCTAGACTCTATACCAAGTTTCCCTCTTACTTGATAGTCCGTGACCAGTGCCTCAAGTCCCTAAACTCATAGTCCTTGTTGACACACACTCTCTCTGTGTTCAAGGCTACTACAATTGCCCGTGACCTTGACTAAAGTGCTCATACATACATCTACCACATGGCCTACATCATCGGTGGCTCAGAGGTGGTTTTACTCTGTTGGGGCAGGTTACATTGGGTTGTGGGGTTTCTCTCTCTCTCTCTCTCTCTCTCTCTCTCTCTCTCTCTCTCTCTCTCTCTCTCTCTCTCTCTCAGAAAAGATGATCCGACTCCACTTCCTTAGGAGCCTCCATGAAGTTTGCCGATATCATTCCTTCTCCACTAGGTTAGCTATAGTAGCAGCCTCTTGCCATGTGTCATGGCTTTCCACAGTTGTGTTGGCAAGTGAAGGTCCTTCCTCCTACTCTGCCTCTTCCTCGTCCTCGTCCCCTCGAGAGAATCCTCCTCGAGTGAAGAATGCTTTTTCTTCTCCTGCTGTTGAGTCGAACTGATTCTTCTCTATACCTCTGCTCTCTTGCTCTAGTAGAGCTCATTCTATCTCGTGTAGCTTCAATTCAAGTACATTCTTTAGTGTTGCTACAATGTTTTCATATTCACCTTTGTCCACACTCTTCAGAAGCACTCCTAGTGCCTCATCATCTTCTACCTTTTTGCCAATAGCTACCAGTTGTTGCTTAATGCTTTTATATCTGTTCAAGTATGTGATTAAAGGTTCACTTTCCTTCACATCCAATTTGTAGAATTGCATTAACAGATTTATCTTTGAATTTTTAGCTTATAGAATTGCATTAACAAATTTATCGTTGAATTTTTAGCTTGTGTGTGCCAAATAATTTATTGATTTCATCCCATGCATCTTTTGCCCATTGTATCCCTGTGATGTGATGAATGATTTCATCATTTAAACTGATGAGGGGAGGTGTTGAAATATACAAGTGAATAGGGGGTGTGCAGGAACAAGCCCTTGGCTAGAGGCTATAAAAGAGAATCTGTAAATGTGAGAGAACCTGTGAAAAGGTGAGAAGAATCTACTGGGAGAGAATAAAGGGTAGCATGAGGAGATTTAGGAGGTGTGGAGATATTTTGGGAGAGGTGGAGAGAATCAAGCAAAAGAGGTGGAGTGAATCAAGGAGAAATTAGTGGGATTAGATGCTTGGATGTAAACTCTATAAATTGAGGCATTGGCCTAATGAGAATTTACTGGTTTTTTATTATCCATGCCTACATTAAGCTATCAGTCAATTGCTCACTAATCACATCTTAATTATCATCTAATCTCTTTGTTAATGATGTTGATTCTAGCATTTGATCCACCATAGCTCATCACATTGCTGTAATTTTAATAGATATCTATATTATCCTCGCAAGTCAATGTAATTCTTTCAATCCTCACCAACAAGTGGCTACTTCAACACCACAGAGGTTCAATAAGAGTCTATATGACTCAATTCTTGTACTTCATGTAAATTTGTTTCATAATAAGAGCACTTAAATAACATAAAAACATAAAAAGCACATGGGCATAAAAGACAGGAATAGGTCCTCCTCAACAACATTTGACAAGAATCCTATAGGCAGGGTCATCATCGAAGGCCAATGTCTTCAAATGATGAATGTCGCTTCAATGAATCAAATGAGGAACTGAGAATCACCATCTCGTTCTGATGATTACGTCTACGTTCCTCCAGATCCTTCCCTCTCTTCTCTCCCATTATTAACATCTCTTTTTAGTGTCTCTACTAACAAAAATCGCATGTAACCTTATCGATGATTGCCAAAAATAAATTGAGCAAAAAAAAGGGCTCACACAAATATAAAAATGTAATTATTTTTTAAAAAACCCCACTCCCACCTTGTTAGGAATTCCCAATACACCACTAACCTCTTCATTCATTAACTATCTTTTCTTATTTCTTCCGGAGGAACAAAGACCATTGAACGTCACTCAACATCAAAGCCATCAACAAGCTTGTTTATTCTCTGTACAAAGGTCTTCAACGCGCTCACGAGGACGTGATCACCATCAAGGGGGGAGATATTAATCCAATTCTAGGATTAACAAGAGCTACCACCATTATCTTACATCAAGGAGTCACGGTAGATACACCAAAGAGTCATACATTCAAGATATGAAGCAATAGTGTCCAAAGCTACACCTTGGACAGGCGCCCGTAATGGTGTGACGGAATATTCATGGCAATTCCCGCTTCAAGAGCGTGTGGTAGGCAAGGATGAAGTCCTAAAAGATGTACTTCATGGATATATTACGAGAGTAGTCATTGTAATTGCATTAGGGAGAGAGAATGTCACACCTCCGCGTTGCACTATGGGTACTCGTCCCTCCTCTCACCTCACTTCACTCACACACTTTCACTAGCATGCATTAGGGAGAGAGATTAGCAAGAGGATTAGCAAGAGCAAGACTCAATTGCACAATGGGAGAGTATGTTGTATTATAAGAGATATTCACTTATATACATGTCCTTAAGTGTTCACACTCACTTAAACTATGCCCAACCGGACACTTTAGGCTCATAAGAGGCCTAATGCAATAACAATGACTACTCTCATAATATATCCATGAAGTACATCACTTAGGACTTGATCCTTGCTTGCTACCACACGCACTTGAAGCGGTAATCACCATAAATATTTTGTCACACCATTACGGGTGCCTGTCCAAGTTGTAGCTTTGGACACTATTGCTTCATATCTTGAATGTATGACCCTTTGGTGTATCTACCGTGACTCCTTGATGTAAGATAATGGCGGTAGCTCTTGTTAATCCTAGAATTGGATTAACACTCATATGCAAGTCTGCGCCCTTAAACATATTATTTGTAGAGCCGAGAGGAGCTTCCTCTCTTGAGTGGATTGGGGAATGGGAATTGTGGTTGTTGCAGTTGCAGTTGGGCTAGTGACAATGGCATGTGGGCAGTTGAAGGGTCCTCCATGGCTGGCCTCGGGGAAGAAATGGGTAGGATGTCTCTAGTTTGTGCTTCCTTAGGAGAGGTTGGGGCTTGGGGTTGTTGATGAGGCACTACATCATAAGCCAGGAATGATTTGGGCCAGGCACAGGGGGTTGCCAATGGCATGAAAATGATTTTTGTAAACATGTGGATGCAATGTACCATGCTTTGAGATCTTTCATGAGCTTCGGAATTCAGTGGGTGGTAAAGGCTTCGAGATCTTTCGTGAGCTTCGGAATTCAGTGGGTTGTAAAGGCTTTGGCCCACCAATTTGATGGTCGTCTAGAAAGAAGCTTAGCTAGCATGGCAAGGGACATCTTGTTATGTTAGTTTCAAGCCTTCTAGTGAGACTGAGGAATGTGAGCACATGAGCTAATTTAGGGAATTTGAAATGTCCTCAAATTTATCCCCATTGAAGTTGAGACCATCGTTGGTGACAAGTGACGATGCAATGGCTCCCATTCCACTTTAGCATTTAGACAGAGGAGATGTAGGGCTCTTCTTATGAGATCCTTGGTGAGAGGGACCGGTGATGTGACCATCCACCACCCTGAATTGTTCGTATTATGGTAGGACTGAATGTAATGTAGGATGAGAGGGGGATCCATGCCCCATGGGGATTGGTTACAAAAGGTCACGAGGCCTACCTTTAGAGAAGTGGAAAAATGACATGACACTCTACCCATGGATAGGTGACCCTAAAGGGTTTTATCTTGGGCTAAATGAGGGTTCCTTGGATTGGTGATCTGGGGAACATAAATCATCCGTATACTGGTGAGTGACATTTTAGCGAATGGATTTGGGAGATCTAGAGGCAGCTTTCTAGGCTCCCTATATAGTGTGGCAATGATGTGCATGTGGCTCTATTAGCCATGGTATGTACGTGAATTATTGTGCAAGGGATTAAATTTTTAGTCTGAGTAAGTGCACCGTCGTGTGGGAAGTGCTACATTAATGCCAAGTTGTGTAAATGGCTTAGGTGAGTTGATTAGGTTTGGAATGGGGTTTCGACTTATTGGGTGAAAGCTCTTGGACTTTCCAAGTGTGATATTAGACTTTTGGGAGGGTACCTGTGCTGTAAGCAAACCCAACTATACCAACTCTACTATCCGTGTGGAGAGCTCTACCCACTTAGTGGGATAAAGCCATAATAAGTAGTAAAAGGAGGGTTAAGAAATGTTTTTACCTCAATTTATTGGTTTGTTAGGAAAATGCAAGGACGTCGATGGTGCATCACAACACTTGCCTAAATGCCTGATTGCTTCTTAGCAGTGGGGCACATTTTGTCTCTTTACCAATGCATTTTGTGTGGCTTTCCAGGTTTTCAAGTATTGCATTACTTTTTGCTCTTATCAGTGGGTTGTGGTTGCAATTGCATGCTTGGTTTTTGGGGGCTTGTCAGGTTTTCAAGTGTTGCATTGCTTTGTGCTCTTGTTACTGGTGGGTTGCGGTGCAGTTGCATGCTTGTTTTTTGAGGGGCTTCGGTGTTCTTGACCAGTTGCTTTGGTGGTGGTTGGCCAATGTCCTTGTTGGGATGGTGTCCTTGTTGGGATGCTTGACCTTCGGACAACCTTTAAACTTGTCGTTGCTTTGGCCACTACCAGGTCTTTCGAGGATTTTCATGTGGTTCTATTGACTTTCGATGTTCTTGGCCTGCTTGTTGGTGCATGTCGTGGTTTTTGTCACCTTGGAGGTCTCTCTCTCTCTCTTTCTCTCTCTCTCTCTCACACACCAGGCTCACCTCGTTGATAAATGTGTGAAGGTTGGAGGGTGGCACTGGATCAAGCTTCTCTCTCTCTCTCTCTCTCTCTCTCTCTCTCTCTCTCTCTCTCTCTCTCTCTCTCTCTCTCTCTCTCTCTCTCGCGAGGCTGTAGTGGTGGTAGAGGTTGGAGGGTGGTGGCAGATCTTGCTCTTTCTCTCCTTGCTCTCTCTTTCAACACCTAGAAAAGTTTGATTAAATTTGTAAGGCCATGCGAAGAATTGATCATCCCACCAAGATCAGTACATTTGGACTTTGCTAATGAAGACAAAGTAGGTCAATGGTTTAGGTCACTAAACTCACTTGAAAAGGTTAGCTTATAAGGTCTTGAGACACACATTTATTGTGGGATTCTTACACACAATGTACTGGAGCTAAATGGAGCCCCATCACACAAATCTATAACCTTAAGTAAGAGAAGGGAGCATCAATGCATGATTACACTGATTACATTGTTAGAACCAAGTATCTCCACACGAGATATAGCACCCATTGAAACATTGGATGATTTGTCGCTCAATTTATGATCGATCTCAAGAGAAAGAGGCTTCATGACCATCTCTATAGGTATGCAAGACACTATATCTTTGGATGAATGTTGTCGACGAGGCAATAAACCTAGTATGCAAGACAAGGATGTAGAAGTCATCCAATGAAACCAAGAGATAAGGGATACATCATCCAAAGCCTTAGCAAAGGGTGCCCCACCAACACCATCTCCATCTAGAGTCATAGTCTCAACGACATGAGCATGGATAAGTTAGCAAAAATTGTATCACCATTTAGGCCAGCAATGGTATGAGGGAGGCCAAGCCAGCCCTAGCCAGGCCCTCAAACATGACACTCACACCTACTTCCATGAAGAGATAAGGTTTTTCTATGAAAATCATACAAGTAAAAAGTGTTCGATGTTGAGATCTAGACAACAATAATTTAATGCTCATTGCTAGTGCCACTGGAAACCATGACACATCCCATTGTTGGTACCAAGAAAACCCACTAGGGTGGACTCTAAAACCATGAGAGATGCTCCTCGCAGCAGTAAGGCAACAATTGGACCTTCCAACACCACGAGCCACTCCTCAACATGCACAAGCTCCACTATAAGCTGCATTGCATCTATCAAAACCCTTAATCGAGAGATGTGTATAGACCACCTCTGGTACTACTACCTCAACTGGTTCCTCCAAGAACCTCACTAGTATAATAGTACTTGGTGACCCTGCCCACATAAATAGAAACCCAAGAATAAGAGAGCTATGAGTCTTATGAACAACAAGATCATATGAGCATCACAACAGTGTGATTCTTATGGGTATCCTGAATATACACATAGACTATGTGCAGCAATAGTATGATTTATCAAAAAACATGGGTACCTTGTGCATGTGCAAGACTAAGGTGATTAGTACTAATCTTATATTAATATGGTTATTAAGCTAATCTAAGGTGGGTGACAGCTAAGCATAAATATAATGATTAATTTCTAAACTAATTAAGCATCACAACAGTGTGATTCTTATGGGTATCCTGAATACACACATAGACTATGTGCAGCAATAGTATGATTTATCAAAAAACATGGGTACCTTGTGCATGTGCAAGACTAAGGTGATTAGTACTAATATTATATTAATATGGTTATTAAGATAATCTAAGGTGGGTGACATCTAAGCATAAATATAATGATTAATTTCTAATTATGTAAAAGACTCAAGCACAATTATGTTATAAGCTTAAGACTCAAGCACAATTATGTTATAAGCTTAAGACTTGTACTCATGGTGGTGGAGAGGCTTGAGAGCTTACTTTATATTTCATTACTTAAAAATGACCCCTTTTATATGAGCTGGTACATGGATTACCTTGGGGTCACTTTATGGGATAATTCCATCTTGTAGGTTTTTGACTCTTTACTCACTCCCTACCTCTTCCTTGTGCTCAATGGCACCACATTTCTCAACACTCACCCTTGGTGCCATATTCTTAGGCTATTGCAAGGTGGTTAGATGTGAGGTTTACAAATACGTCACCCCCCTTAATGTAGGTGGTAGGTGGATTAACATTTGGACTTGGACATGGGACATCTCCCCCCCTGGGTGCTTGACTAGCTACTCTCAGGTGGTGGTTATTTAGGAGTGTTTACATTTGCATCACTTCCCCTAGGTACTCTTTGGCTACTCTTAGGTGGTAAAGCATGCTTGCAAACAAATAGATTTTCCTACTCATTTGGTGGCTTACAACATTAGGTTAGGGTAGTGTCTGTTGGCTCCTTTGTTGCTCAATTCTAGTTCTTGCTTTGAGATCTCCTTGCTTTTGCTCCCAGTCTTTTGCTCTTGGCTTTGACTCCGACTTTTGATTACTTGTCCTTGCTTGCTTGCGTGTCCACCTTTTGGCGTTGTTTTCTTCATTCTGCCCGTTGGTGTAGACTTCATCTTTACCACTCATATTACTTGATGCTTTTGCTTGGTGCTTCGATGCTTCCTTTAATGTTTTGTGTGCGAGTGCTATGCTTTGTGATGTTCTCACTCCATGCATTTTTGCTCTTAGCATGCTTAAGATAGTACTCCCCATTCAAAATCCTAATACTATTATCGGGGGTGCCTTCGAATTTTTCCACAAAGATAAAAAGAACAAGAAGAATCAAGTGCATAAGGAAGTTTTAGAAGGAGCCTAGGAAGAACAACCTCAGAGGGAATCCGGTGAAGGATCCGCACTTTTGGATCCAACTACTACAAAGAGGAGATGCAGCTTGGTTTCTTCTTTTCTAGACACTATGGAGGAAGTGTACCCAGTCATGTTGCAAGCTACCTGCAGATTTATTTCCCAGTGTGCCGAAAAGACAGTAGTCCTTCAAACTAGCATAGAATCAACAAAAGAGGAGCTAAGAAAAGCAAAAGAAGCTCTACAAAACCTTTCCGTCGTATCCAACAGAGGGTACAAACTCTGGAGGCAAAGCAAGTTTATTTTTGCAACATTATTGAGCTCCATGCCAAAGAGTTATCACAAGCCAAGTAGGACAAGGTGTAGATGCAATAGCAGATCCGACATCTGCCATTAGAAATACACGAATGCTGAGCTGCAAAGTCGACATTTATTAAACCAGCATATGTTTGTCATGCAACAACATGAGGCCCAAGCTAAGGCAGATCGGGCAAGCTTACAAGTCCTGTAGAGTCAGTGCTCTTGAAGCTCGTAAAATGATCAAGAAGTATATGAGTTGTCAGCAAAAGCGAGGCCGATACTTATGAAGTTCGCATCCAAGAACTCATGGATAGCTTATATTCAAGATATATTTAAGAATTCAAGAAAATTATTGAAATGACATGTCGCTCGGATGAGCTCCATCCATGACAACATGATGATAAAGCTAGCGTAGGCAAATCTAACAATGGTGGTGGAGCAAATGGACCTCTTAGTTCTCACTCATTCAGTAGTAGCCGGCAAGCCAGGACACTCTCAAAAGGATCAAGAGAGAGCAAACATCAAATGATCCTAAAAGAAAAGGCGAGCAGGGATGCTCAAATATAGATAGTGTTTTAGCCCAACTTCGTATGCAATACATTGTTATTCAGGAGAGCAAGCCTAGGCATTTCAGCACAATGCCAAGAAATATAAGAATGAAGCCAAGACACTGAAGCTGGCCAATCAGCAAGCTGAAGGAGTGTAACGCATAACTAGAAGATGAAAAAGTCCATGATTTGGCCAAGATTACAAAACTCCACAAAAAAGCTTCTACTGAGCTCAAGAATACAGTCAAAAGTTGGAACAATATGAAGAAGAACTTCAGCGCCTCTACAACATGAACATATAGAGTATGTAAATATAAGTGAAGTCAAAGCAAGAGTTTTGAAAGTGCAAGCAGGACAACTTAAAAATTCAATTCAAGTTCTAGAAAGGGAGATGGAGAAGTGTGCTACATACATACAAGAAGCAGTGGAAACCTTACGCTCTGATAATCTACCACTTTCCCTCCAATTGGAAAATAGTGTAGAATATTGTGGTCCATTTTAGTAGGGGCGTGCCGTCTTTAAACCAACAACCACCTCCGGATGATTGTTGTCAAGAAACTCCGGAGTGACGGCAAGCTTCGGAGTGCCCTACTTGATACAAAGAGCCTGCACACAAAGTCCAGTCGTCTAAGACGACTCGTTTACATAGAAAAGGTGTAGTACATGGTTAGAGTAACCAACCCAAGGTCACGGAGTAGCCTGAAGATCTTCTAGAGTCCACTAATCTGGAAGCCCACCACTCTCGTTCTTTTTCAGATTATTAAAATTCTCAGTTTCAATATTATAGACAAGTTCATCCATCTTCTCATATTATAGATATCAATTTTAGAAACCCATTAGACAGAACTGGATTTTTTTTCAAGAAAATTTCTCTCAGGAAGTTATAAAATCTGGTTTTGCATTACTTATCCTTGTCATCAACAAGTGGGTTTGTCTTTCATCCTCCATAGGGAAGACTACCCACCATCGGGTGTGCCAGGTATTAATCCTTAGTTATCACCAAATAGTTATTCTTTATTCTTATTCATTATTCAATTGGCATATAGATAATATGTGTTGTTTGTATCTAAACTAGACACATCTTATGGCGCATAGCGCAATCACTTTGAAGCATATGTGTATTCAGAGAGAGAAGCATCAATATATGTATATACCGATGGTTTGTGTTGACTACTTGTCTTTTGTATACTTTTGTATGTGCTGTTATTCATTTATCTTCTTTGTCTGTAATGTGATAACATGATAACAATATAACCATCCGTTTCAACAATAGTCCTCGGCTAGATGCACCTACACCCTTAAAGCCATGCCGGTTCTAGATAGTGCCATTAGAAACTATGCAGTCTAACCCCATAGAGCAAGAGATCCCATACCCTGAAACAAGGAGTCTTGTGCAACCACCCCTCATGTTCTACCTTACACATGAATACATAAAAGACATGATGAGGATGGCATTTGAAATATGAAGGGGGCTCGGTTGCAACAACCAATATAGCACCTACAAGCTCAGAGTTGGGCAAAACCAAGCCAATCCACATCTCAAGGATGATGAACAAATTTGATGGAATTGGAGATCCCATTTTACCTAGAGAAGTTCAATCAAATTTGTGAGGCCATGGGATGTATTGAGGATCCCACCAATATTTGCTCATTTGGATTTTGCCTCAAAGGCATTAGACTATGAAAACCTTATGAAGAAACTCAAGGAGTATCCCAACCCCATGTTGGAGTATGAGAGAAAGAAAGAGAGAATGAAACAAGCCCAAGAGCTCCTAGAACCTATCCTAGAGCCAATTATAAAACTCTTATAAAACAAATGATGGATCCTTAGAGTTTGCCCAAGGCCTTAGATAGACATGTATCCATTTTTAAGAAGCTACAAAAATATAACCAATTCCAGAGCCTCTGCCTCTGGAACCAATCTAACCAAGCCTCAAATTTCCCAATATGTAGTGAGAGAGGACTTAGTGGGAGCTAAAAGCTGGCCTTTCATGGCTCAACATAGCCAATGCAACATCTTTTCTAAGGTGATTGGAAACAACTTTATCTCATCCCCTTCAAAGGTATGGCCTCCTAGGGATTAGTGCACATACCTTACACATTAATAGGTCCTAGCCCACCTCATAGTGAGTACGAGCCCTGTGAGAGTGCAAGTATTACCCGCACGACATAGTAGGCTTCATAGCCTTCTTGCCCTTGAGGTCCGAGTTCCAATAAGTTCTCTTTACAAGCAAAGTCTCAACTTTGGAGAGACTTATCAGATTATTGGATGAATGGGAATTTAAAAGCCCATATAGCTAAACCTAAGCCAGAGGAGGAAGAAAATGAACCATGCTCCATTGAACACCCTCTCTCTATAGTCAAGACAAAAGGACAGTCCAAAGTGCCCATGAACAAGTGGGGACACTTTTTTGAAAGCAACAAAGTCAACATAGTGCTACATATTATGTACAAGAGACTTATAGTCTCCATGATCTTGGATGGTGGTGGTGGTGTCAACATAATCACCAAAGGTTGGGGTAGCCCACCACTTGTAGGCACAAGCCTTGTGGTCAAGCTTGCAGAGGGAACACAACTAAACCCTTAGGCATCTTGTAGGATGAAAAGATTAAGACATTCGGACTAAGTTTCCACCACACATTTATGATGATGGATTTTGAAAGAAGAGGATCATACACTATGATCCTCAGAAGGCCTTACATGATGGAAGCAAGGGTGGTTCATGATTGGGAAACTAGTCACATCTATACATGTAAAGATAACTCTAGTCCTTAAAGGTAAACCTGAAGACATGGAAGACTCATCCAATGGGCCGAGCCATTCTAACCAATGAATCTAATCATGTGCATGAGTAAGGTCATTAGTGTTAATCTTATACTTAATCTAATGTGATTAGAGTGAATTAATCTAAGGTGGGTGTAATCTAAGTTTACTCATAATGATGAGTATGTGCAATAGACTCGTGCACAATTAGGTTACAAGATTAAGACTTGTACTCATAAAGAGGCTTGAGACGTGTGCAAGTGATGTGATTTCATTGCTTAAAATGTTTCCCTTTTATATGAGGTACACCCTTGGGCTTGTACATCAATGTGGGATAAATCCCTTTTGCTCATGTGGCTTCATGCTAGGCTTTGCACTTTCATGGCTTACTCAACTACCTCTTCCTTGTGCTCTTGGGCACCACATTTCTTAACACCCCCCCTTGGTGTGAAATCTTTGGGCTACTCAAGTTGGTCGGATACGAGTTACAATATATTTTCACCCCCCCTTGATGGTGACTTAACCTATATTTGAGGCCTAGAGGTCATCTCTAAGAGTGAGGTCCCCCCCTTGATAGAGACTTCACCTATCTTTGAGGTCTACAGGTCTCTTCTAGAGTAGGGTTACAACAATATTTGAGATCTAGAGTTTCTTCTAATAAGAGTAGGGTTACAACAATCATTACTCCCATGGGTGCTCAACTGGCTACTCTCAAGTTGTCGGGTAGATACATATAATAAATGATTTTTGGCCTACTCATTTGGTGGCCTTTACAATATATGATTTAGGTTAGGGTAGTGGTTGGTAACTTAATGTTGCTTAGTGCTGCTAGCACAAGATCTCCTTACTTTTGCTTGATGAAGATTGTTGCTTCCTTTATGCTTCATGTCAATGTCATTACCTTCTTCACTTTGTTGACTGCTTCTTGGCTCTTGGTCTTTGCTTTTTGGCTTGACTCTTGGCTCTTTGATAGCTTCTTTGGTGTGGGCATCCTTCTTGTTGCCACTTGATAGTTGGTGCTTTAATGCTTTTAGTATGGATGCCATGTTTTGTGCTATGATCATCTCATGCACTTGTGCTTTGAGCATGCTCATAATAGTGTTTAATGCACATTTCCTTTGCTTTTAATGCTTATACACATTTCCTTTGCTTTTAATGATTATACACATGTTTTTTTCTACAATGAGTTTCCCAAGGATTTAACCCTTCCCCAATGAACTTCACAATGTTTGATGCTTTGATGCTTTGATGCTTTTAGTGTGGATGCAACGTGGTGTGCTATGATCATCTTATGCACTTGTGCTTTGAGCATGCTCATGATAGTGTTTAATGAACATTTCCTTTGCTTTTGATGCTTATATACATGTTTTTTTTCCATAATGAGTTTCCCAAGGATTTAACCCTTCCCCAATGAACTTCCCAATGTTTGATGCCATGAGAGGGTCTTACCATGAGCTTGTGACAAATCTCTATGGAATTATCTATACTCTCTTACAAGATTAAGCTCTTGTGCAATGACTGATTACAAGATGATGCAGGTGATAAGATGCAAGCTTATGTACTAAAAATGAAGTGAATGTAGTGAAAGCCACTCAAATTGAGCAATGGAAATGAATATGATGAATTCGGGTGAAAGAGAGAGTTCCCACCACAGTGGATTTACACCCTACTTTTCCAATTTTGAACTTTGATTAGCCTAATTTCTGTAAATATAGTACTAATGATGGTGATTAGTGCTTTATTACCCTTGATGAGTACAAGTGGCTTATGCTGAGAAACCTAGCTTAAACCTCAGAAAACAGGCGAATTTGTGCCTCTTCTAATGACTGGTTTTTTGGTCAGTTTTCGACGATGCATGCATTGTTTGCTTTGATCTTCAAACTGTAGAGTCCTTATAGGGTAAGCAACAAACCTACCAAAGGGCTTAGAGTAATTTGAAGCACAAAAGGTGAATGGGTTAAATAACCAATCATCACCAGAAATTCAAAAAATACGGGCTGTAGCGCGTGATTTCGGTGTGAATCCTTGGAACTCTAGCCTCCCCTAAAGATGGATAATGTGTGGCTAAGAGATTTTCTCCAATGTTTGTAAGCACATTTTTTTGCCACAAGGAGGTAATGAGGATAAGATTATGATTAGTGAGTTAATTATTATGATTAATGAGATAAAAACTTACTAATGAGCTGAAGTGAATGATCCGAAGAAGCTCAAGGAGGAAAGGGAAGGCTCTGATACCATATTGAAATCCATGGATATCATGTGAGAAAGTTGATTAGTACTAATCCTACACTTAATTTAATGTGATTAGAGTGAATTAATCTAAGGTGGGTGTATTCTAAGTTTACTCATGATGATGAGTATGTGCAATAGACTCAAGCACAATTAGGTTACAAGATTAATACTTGTACTCATAAAAGAGGCTTAAGATGTGTGCAAGTGATACGATTTCATTGCTTGAAATGGCTCCTTTTTATATGAGGAGGTACACCCTTGGGCTTGTACATTAATGTGGGATAAATCCCTTTGCTCATGTGGCTTTATGCTAGGCTTTGCATTTTCTTAGCTTACTCAACTCACTCCCTACCTCTTCCCTGTGCTCTTTGGCACCACATATCTCAACATACATCTTATTAAACCCACTTAAATATCAATTTTGGGTTAAACATGGTGTCATTCTTGGACATATCATCTCTAACAATGGCATCTCCACCATAGAGGAAAACAAGATATGTGTGATCTTAGAGTGCCACCACCAGTCAATTATACAAAGGGGTGCAAAGACTCATGGGGAACATAGGGTATTACTAAAGATTTATCTTCCTATGTGTCATATATGCAAGACCTTTGTATGCGTTGCTATAATTGTCTTGACGATGCCAATGAACATACGAGAAACTAAAAAAGGCATAGCAAGTGTACCCATCCTGAGAGCCCCCAATTGAGATCTAACTTTTCATGTGCATATATATGCTTCATCCTTACCTATTGGATGCATTTTAGCATAGCCAGGGGAGCACAACATGGACTTCCTTTATGTGACCTTTGCTAGTCATCAAGTTAATGATGTTGAGCGAAACTACACCACCACTGAAATAGAGGGGTTAGCCATGGTATATGCTATGAAAAAGTACATGCATTATCTATTGGCTAACAAATCTGTGTTCTTTGTCGACCATCAAGCATTAGTGAATTTGGTGAATGAGCCTTGCACCACAAGGCACATCACCAAATGGTTGCTTATTCTTTTGGAGTTCATTTTGACCACGTTTCAAGAAATCCAAATGGTTGATTATTCTTTTGGAGTTCATTTTGACCACGTTTCAAGAAATCCAAATGGTTGCTTATTCTTTTGGAGTTCATTTTGACCACCTTTCCATAAATCCAAATGGAGAACCCCCTCTAGAATTGGAAGACGATTATCTTTATGCTCTAATATTCCACATTTATCCTGCACTTGAGTAGAGTGAAGGCATCGCCCACTTCTTGGGGCAATGGATTTCCCATTGACCATCCCATCAAAAAGGATAGAGCCAGATGTGTTATTAGGAAGGAGGTTCCTTATCAATTTGATAGTGAGAATGCTTTATAAGAAGGGTCAAGGAGGCCGCATCATAAAACGAAGTGTGTTCATAAAGATGACCTCATTGTTGTGCTTGAACAAGTCCACTTTAGCATAGGTGGAGAACACTTTGTTGAGGACCGACTCCTTACAAGGTTCTCTAGGTTGGACTTTGATGGCCTACAAGAGGTTCTCTAGGTTGGACTTTGATGGCCTACACTTTTTGGAGATGCGGTTGAGTTTGTCAAGCATTGTGAAGAATGCAAAAGGTTTGTCATGGTCAATGAAAAGGCCCGAATACCCCTAACCCAAGTGGCTTTGGTGGAAAAACCCTTTGAAAAATGGGGTTTAGATTTTAGTGGTCCCATTAGCCCTACTACTAAAGAAACCCATGTGCATTTTATCATCATTACCGCTATTTCATGGGCCAAGGCCGAAGCAATGCAAAGCATGATGAGAGCAAGTACCAAGTTCCTCTATGAGAATGTGATTACCCGTTCTGGTTTCCCACCACTAGAAATAGTAGTGATTGTGATGCACATTTTATCACTCCTTGAGGTGGAGTTCCTCCAAGAAGGCCATCGACCAGCATGGCCATCTTTGGTTGACACCTGGGCTAGCCATGATTTTTTGTCTTGGGAGACATAGACCTCATTAGGCCACCCACCCCCCTCACACCATTTAGTAGCATGGCCATCTTTGGTTGACACTGAGGCTAGCCACACTATTTTATCTTGGGAGACATAGACCTCATTAGGCCACCCACCCCCATCACACCATCTATTGCAACCATTACCATAGTAAATAATTCCTAATCTATGACCTCGGTTGTTTTAAAACATAGTTTCTCATTGGATCTAACCTCCATCATGCAAGTTTTATGTGACCCTGAGTAGGTACATTGAAAGAGAGCATCATCCTTGGGGGGATGGATCGTGACCACAGATTGCATCATTATTGGGTGAAGAAGGATCGTGATGCGCTCGAGCTCCCCTTGGGAATGGTTATTGTACTCTAGTGGATGAGGGAACCTTAAACCTATCGACGTCCCAACAAGCCTCATCCTCCACTTATAGACCATCACCTCAGATAAACCACTAACTCTAAACAAGTATCATGTTTCGCCGTGTCATTGGCTACCCCCTCAAACCATTATGTAGATCCAAAACCTCATCGATTAAGATGAAGACCACCTCCCAAACCTCAACCTCAACAACCCTTCAAGGAGGTCATTAAGAAGACATGAGTACCCACCAAGAGTACCCTAGCTAGCCAAGGAAAGCGTTATGCCCAGGTAAACCACCATTTGGCCTAAAGCCCAACCATGAGCGGAGATCTAAGATCTACGAAGGGAGTTCAACAATGTTTTACCCAAACCTCAAGTCTTGTTGGATCCTCATAAAGCTCTTGAGAGGAGCCAGTGTTGGAATTAGGGTTGCAGGAATGCACACACAACTTCAAGAAGATGAGGAAGCTTGAGCACAACACAGTAGTGTATTATGAGTGCCAAAAATGAAAGATAACAAGCCCTAGAAGATAATGGGCGTATATACAATGCACGGGGGAAAAAACCTCCTAGTGAGGGAAAAAGTGCCCCGGCGGTCCTAAGTGTGTTCACACACATCACTACTATAATATGGTAACAAATCCCCCCTGGAGTGATGCGGTGAACAAGAGCTAGCACTCATGTATAGGGAAGTGTCTAGCTATGTGGACGAATCCACAAAAGGGAGTAAGCCCAAAGCTTTGCGAAAAGCTTCGAATTTCTCACGAGGCAGAGCCTTTGTGAAAAGGTCTGCAAGGTTATCCTGTGTTGGCACATAAGCCAAACTGATCTCTCCTGCAGAGAGTCTCTCCCTGACATAATGATAGTGCACCTCAATGTGCTTCGTACGAGCATGGAACACTGGGTTCCGCGCAACTGCCAATGCGCTCTGACTATCAGTGAAGATGGTGGTGGCAGATGGCTGCCCAACACCCAAATCAGCCATAAGGCGTCTGAGCCACACACACTCAACCGTAGCTGTGAAAGCTGCCCTGTACTCAGCTTCACAACTAGAAGTGGCCACAGTAGGCTGCTTCTTGCTCAACCATGATATGCATGAGCTTCCAAGCATGAAGCAAAAACCACTCGTGGACACGCGTGTGTCATAACAACCAGCCCAGTCAGAATCTGAAAAAACATGTAAATCTGGCGGCAATGATCCCCCCTTGGGATAAAACAACCCAAGATGCCGAGTACCACTCAAATAGCGAAAGATACGCTTCACTGCCTGCCAATGCTTAATGCCTGGGCTATGCATAAATCTGCTCACCTGTGAGACTGCAAACTGAATGTCTGGCCTCGTAATGCATACATAAATGAGGCAACCAACAGCTGTCTGATAGAGTGTGACATCAAAGTGATCTCCAGCATCATGAAGACTCAACTTCAAACCTGTCTCCATTGGAGTAGCAATAGGCTTGCAGTCTTCAAGGCCAAATCTCCGCAACAATGTTTCAATATACTTTGTCTGACACAAAGCAATACCTCCATCACACTGCTTAAATTGTATCCCCAAATAATGATGCAAATGCCCCAAATCTGACATCTCAAAAGAGGCATTCAAATCAGCCTTAAAATCAGCAATATGACTCTCATTTGGTCCTGTGAGCAGCATGTCATCGACATAGAGAGCAATGATTAGATGTACACCATCCACACGTTTAACATACAAAGTGCTTTCTGTTGGACTATTCTGAAACCCATGTGCAGTCAAATATGCATGTATTTTTTCATACCAAGCTCGTGGAGCTTGCTTTAAACCATATAAAGCCTTTTTTAACCTGCACACTTTGTTTTCCTGCCCTCTTTGAACAAAACCACGAGGCTGCGATACATACACCTCCTCATGCAAATCTCCATTTAAGAACGCAGTCTTTATGTCCAGCTGATGTACATTCCAACCATTATGAGCTGCTAATGCACAGATGCTACGAACAGTGGTCATACGACATGTGGGAGCAAAAGTCTCATCAAAATCAATGCCCTTCTCTTGAGCATAACCTTTTGCAACAAGCCTAGCCTTATGGCGATCCACTGTGCCATCAGGCTTACGCTTCAATTTGTATACCCACTTAGTGCCAATGGCCTTCTTGCCAGGGGGCAAGTCACATAAAGACCATGTACTATTCTTCATAATAGCATCGTATTCTGCTTGCATAGCAGCCATCCAATTTTCTGAACTTTGTGCCTCATCAAATGAAACAGGCTCACTTTCATCGCACATACTAGAAACAGCCAATGCATAACAATCTAACGCATAAGAGGCACCATGAGAGCCAGAACGAGTGCGACTAGACAAAGGGGCATCCAACTTGCTGTCACGCAAAGTCTGCACCAGCCATCTAGGCATGTTCCTAGAGCCCTCAATCTCTTGTCTCTCATCCTCAAGTGCATCATGCACATCTGCATCAGATATAGGCTGATCTGTGCCATCATTTAAAACCTGCATAGGCTGAAAAACTGCCTCATGAGGTATTGCACTTGACTGTGCACCACTGAAAAGAGGCAACAATGTATCATAGACATCACGTGAGCTGATATCTGTCTCCTTAGTACATGAAACCAAGGGCTGAACTGCATCTTCCACAAATACAACATCACGGCTAACGAAAATGCGCTTTGTCTGTGGATGATACAAACGATAGCCTTTGCTCTCAGCACTATATCCAACAAAAATACATTTGACAGCTTTGTCATCCAATTTTCTGCGATGTTGCACAGGCACTAATGCATATGCCAGGCAACCAAAAACACGTAAATGGCCAACAGATGGCTTGCGGCTATGCCAAGCCTCATATGGAGTGACAACCTGTAATGCTTTGGTGGGACACCTGTTTAGTACATAAGTGGCACACATGACAGCCTCAAGCCAAAAACCATGTGGTAGACTTTGACTCTTAACCATACATCTTGCCATTTCCATGAGAGACCTGTTTTTTCTCTCAGCCACACCATTTTGCTGTGGTGTATACGGCACTGTACATTGGTGTTTTATCCCACGCTCAGCCAGAAATGCATTAAATTCTGAAGACATATACTCCCCCCCTCGATCTGAACGGAGGGTGCCCATCTTACTTTCTGACACATTTTCAGCCATAACCAAAAACTGTTTGAAGCACAAAAACACTTCGGACTTTGCCTTCAAAGGATATACCCATGCATGCGTGGTAAAATCATCAATGAAAGTCACGAAGTAAAGGTAGTTTCCAAATGATGGAGTTTGCATGGGACCACAAACATCACTGTGAACAAGCTGCAATCTGCGTTCAGCTCTCACTGATCCATCTTTGGGAAAGGAAGCACGCTGCATTTTACCCAATATGCAGCCCTCACAAACATGCTTGACAGGTGCCTCAAGCTTAGGCAAAGAAGACACCATTTCAGATTTCTGCAGGCGCAGCAAACTTGCAAAATTCAGATGACCAAAACGTGCATGCCACAGTTTTGCATTTGAAATAGCCTGCGTATCCATAATAGCACATGCTGAATCCTCTACACATTTGCCATCCATATTGAGCTTATACAGCCCTCGACATAGTGAACCAGATGCTACAATGATGTCACCACAAGAGAGATCATGAACAGTACATCTGTCATCCACAAATTTTACAACCAAACCTGTTTTGGCAAATGCGGAGACTGACAGCAGATTCTTTTTGATCCCTGGCACATACAATGCATCAAAAAGTGTAAAGGTGTTGCAATTTGCAACATTCAGCACAATCTGTCCAACTCCTTTAACGGGATAAGAGGAGTTATTAGCACAAGTGACAGTATTCCCTGTGGGAGCAGACTCAAGGAAAGTGAATAAACTGCGCTGCGAGGTGATATGCTTAGTGGCACCACTGTCAAAGTACCATACATCTGAATCTACTGCAGACATACATGTGTCATGCAAAGATGGGTCATAACTGCACTGCGCATTGAATGCCCATTCTGTATCTTGAACAACATTAGCAGATTCATTGTTAGAAGGAGAGGCATCTGCAACAGCCATACCAGCCTCTTTCTTCTTAGCCTCTTTCGCAGCCAGCTTAGGACACGCTTTGATGACATGATCATTTCCCTTACAGTACTTGCAAAATGTCTTCTGTTTGTCACCCTTCTTCTCATCTTTGTCTTCCTTCTTTGGTTGCGCAGCATTTGCAGATTTCTGCTTACTAGAAGAAAAGCCAGCTTTACCTTTCCCGCTTCTCTGACTAGCAACGAAAGCTTGATCTGCGACACGCATAATATTCCTGTTTTGCCTTGACTGGTCTTCTTGCAGCAAAACAGAAACTAACTCCTCAAATGATAAGGCATTGGGATTGCCTTTCATCATCAAGCGAAGAGTGGAAGCAAAACCCTGATAAGAATCTGGTAGACCATTCAAAACAGTCTGCACAAGTGAACTGTCTGACAGGATTTCATCTGCAGAAATGAGCTGCTCTTTGAAATCCTTGATCTTTGTCAAAAAGCTATCCATAGAATCACCTTCGTTCATATGCTCACTCTCCAACTGTTTTCGGAGGTAAGCAACACGAGCCTCATTTCTTGCCTGATACAATGTGGCAAGTACATCCCAAGCATCCTTAGAAGTCCTGCAGGAGCGAATATGTGGGATAATGGTACGTTTGACAGACAGCGCAATCAAGGCATGAGCCTGCGCATCTCTACCATCCCAACGAATCTGCTCTGCTGAAAGTGGTGGTTCTCGAACAGCTGCTACAGCACTTGTGCCTGCACCATCATCAACAGTACCTGTTTCTGATGTGTTTGCAGCATTCCCAGCCACAATAGGACGTGCATCAATACCCTGCACAATGTTCCATAATCCCTTTGCTACCAATACATGTCGCATCATATATGCCCACAATGGATAGTTGGTGCCATCCAACTTATCCTCAGCAGCCAACATGCGGAATACATCATTGTTGTCAGCCATGGCCAATGACTGTACTACTGGATGTAAATGCTGTCTGTAAGAGGTAAACCTGTATAAAATCGACCTGTGCTATGTAGCACAGCCCAAAACAGACGAATGGGCACCTGTCCTGCAGATTTTAATCTTGACAGAAAATCTGCACAGTAGGACGATTTTGCCTGCGCAGTACTTGGAATGCAAAAACGGAGGGCGAAATGACTTCAGATCAAAATTCTGAAATGACCAAGCCCTACGGGCTCTCCCACAGCATATACTAACCTGCAGACGCTCGTGAAACCTCGTCCCAATCGGAGGAGATGAAGCGGCAGGTGCCGGTGATGCTGCCCGGGAGGAGGAAGCCTGCTCTGATACCAATTGTTGGAATTAGGGTTGCAGGAATGCACACACAACTTCAAGAAGATGAGGAAGCTTGAGCACAACACAGTAGTGTATTATGAGTGCCAAAAATGAAAGATAACAAGCCCTAGAAGATAATGGGCGTATATACAATGCACGGGGGAAAAAACCTCCTAGTGAGGGAAAAAGTGCCCCGGCGGTCCTAAGTGTGTTCACACACATCACTACTATAATATGGTAACAGCCAGGGCTTCTATGAAGGGAACCCATCTGTTTAGGTCCCAAATCCCTCACGGTTTGCATAAACCCAAAAGCCAAAATGATCTAGATATGATGGCCTCATAGTACCCAGTACCACCCCAAAAATCAAGGCTTTGTTGTATCTTATCAAAATTGCTAGATGTAGATTCTATGAAGAAAACCCCACGTTTGGGTGCCGAGATCAAAGAACCCTCGGACCCCCAAAAACTCACCCTTAAACATCAAATCCAAGTGGGTGTGGAGACCCAAAGCTATGCCTTCGTTGCCAACTCTAAAGCTAAGGAGGAATGGAGAGCACTGGTTCCACTTGGACTTATGTGTCGACATAACCTTTAAAAAAGTTAAAAGAGTCCATGGACCACGACCAGAAGAGACAACACCTTGCCCATTTATAGTGGCCTTACCCATTCTTGTTCTCATTGAAGAAGAGCCACCCATGGTGCCAAACCCTAAAGAGAACCATGCACACACTTCTGTGGTACCATTAACCAACCTAGGATCACCACACCCCCCTAACACCTATGTGCACCACACTATAACATCAACTCACTAGCTAGAAGGCCAAAGTTTAGAAAAGTGTGCCAATAGAAAAGCACACCAGTGTCCAAGCTTTCATCATGGATGGGCAAGTCATTCTCTATGCTTGCCCATTGAGCGCATGCATGGTATGTAACATAACCATCCGCACTCAAGTATGCAGTCATTAGCTTCACTAAAGAATGATTAAAAAAACACCAAAACACAAACATATCCATTTTTTTTAAAATTCTTGATGGTTGTCCTGAAATTCCCATTAACATGGATATGATCGCACGATTCAAGGAGTGGCAATTTGTAAAGCTGAATTAAAATTTGACCAGTAGAATTGGCGATTCAATGTGGGTTATCTGTAAAGCCAAATAACAATTTACAAAGTAGGATCGACAATTTAAAAGTGGGATCATCCAAAAGTTGGATCATCACCATGATCCAAGATTGATGAATCAAAAAAGTTAAATAGTCTAAAAATTTGAATTGCCCCCATTGTTGGATCACCATGATTCAAGATTAACAATCAAAGAAATTGAATCGTCTGAAAAGTGGAATCCTCCAAAAGTCAGTTCCAAGAATTGATGATTAAAGAAGTTTAATCGTCCAAAAAGTGGAATTGTCCAAGAGATCCCCAAGAATTGACAATCCAAAATGTGCAATTGATAAAGTTGGATCGCCATGATCTAAGCGTTGATGTAATCAAAGAAGTTGAAATATCTCGAGGTAAGATCCTGATTCGAAAGGTGAATTAACAATTCAAAGGTGAAATCATTGGAGTTGGATCACGATCTTAAAAGTTAGATCAATGATTAAAGAAGTTGGATCGCCTACATGGATCGCTCCCACGTCTCATGATTCACACCTCATGTCTAGAGAGAGGACTCGGACTACATCTAGAGAGAGAAAGCATGAACTTAGGTCTACATGTAGAGAGAGAATGCATGAATGTGGATCTTTATGTAGAGAGAGAAGATATGAACCTAGCTAGATCTATATCTAGAGAGAGAAATATAGGCCATTGATCGAAATAGACCTTCTTGTCGCAATACCAATTAGAGAAGATAAGGGCTTGTTGGCCTTATGCACTAGTATAGCCAACAATCAGAGAAAGACAATGCTTCCTTCCCTTGTGCACCAGTAGAGAAGGGAGTGTAGGAGAAGCTAGTATTATCTTAGCCGAATGCAAAGCAAAGATTTGCATAAGCAATAAAGTGCAAGGTAAGTTGTTTCTTTCTTTTGTGGTGGGCAACATAATAGGTAGGTTGTTATTTTACTGCACATGGATGTATGATCATGGCCAAGAAGACTCTACTACTTGTTAAGGCTAGGGAGAGTGATGGGCTGACATAGGTCATCTCACATCCATACCCTTCTGCGTGTGTTTCATAGCACACCTATTTGTATGGTCAGCTTGGTCTTGGATGTATCCTTAGGTAGTGTTGTTTTGCCTCCTGATGAGATGTTGGTCAATGTCTACCACCACCACGGCTTCTGATTTGAACAAATTCAATAGAATCTCCAGTATAGAATGAAGGCTCAAGGAATCTGTAGGATGCTAACCAACCATCCTTAGTGTCAAGGCCATAACCATCTCCATAGCCATGCCAATGGTTTGGATTCTGCTACTCCTTCTAGGATATACTAAACATGGGCATGATGTGGAAGTGACTCATGCGCTTTGGACATGTGCAAGTTGACGATTGTCTCTAGATATGTTCTTGCATAAGCGTGCAGCTTCAATGGCTTGTGGCAAGGGCTGACGTTGTTGAAGAGGGTTTGTTTGAAGGATACCTTATTGTGGACAGGCCATTACATGTATGCCAAATGTGGCATGAAACTAAAGCATAGCAAGTGTTTTACAAGTTTCCTTTTCAAGACATGGATATTGTTGTAAAGTGTGCTATGTGCAAGATAAGATGAACATTGGCTCGGTAGATATCCAACTTGAGGGAGTCTTTCTAGAAGCTCCCACCTCGGAGGATTGTGGTAGCATAGGAGTTAGAGACAAGATAAGTGTGCTATGTGCAAGATAAGATGAACACTGGCTCGGTAGATATGCAACTTGAGGGAGTCTTTCTAGAAGCTCCCACCTCGGAGGATTGTGGTAGCATAGGAGTTAGAGACAAGGGCCAGAAAGTACAGGTTTTCAGGCTATGTACTGATCTTGACTCTTAGAGAAACAGGATGTCAAGTAAATGTCAAAGGAAGTAGCAAAAAGAGTCAAAGAAACTAGCTATGTTGGAGAAGTCCTTGTGTTGGAGTACACCCACACCAGCACACCTTTTGCCCATTGCCCATGCATATCACCTACGTATTTCACTAAGGGCATCACAATTTTTCACTTCTCTCATCTCATGACATGCACAAACACATGCACTTGGGAACCAACCTCATTAATGCCAACCCTCTAGGTACATCTCTAAATGTGGGAACCATGGCGGTGGTGGTGAGGACAGCACGGGGGCGCAAGCCTAGCCCATGGTATGACCCATTACTTAGAGAACCATCAAACTTGTAGGTACCTGCCTAAAGATTCCATGCCTCTACATTTTCAATTACATAAAGCCTCTTTTTTTAAAAAAAAATCAAGCCCTAAGGTTCTCTACTCTAAGGTTTCAAGAGAAGGTTTATACACAGTGCATCGCGGCTCCTTCCAATGGTCCGTTACTTGTAGCACGTGGCCCATTCTACAAGGCTATAGCTCTACATGCTTTAGCCTTTATCGGCTTCAACATCCTTACAACCAGGGGATCTCTTATACTTTCTTCTTGTATTTTTCGTCGTTTGGTGCTTCTTACATATTATTTGTTAAAAATGAAATTCGATCACTCTGTCCCACAATCACCAAAATATGTCCCTCTTTGCATACAAATACATGATTTGTGGGAGAAAATGAACTTATTTATGAATGATATCTGCCTTGTGATAACACGTATAGTACCTCAACTGACTTTGGATACCCATCACTTTGGTAGTCATGATGGTATACCGAAAAAGGGATTAAAACCAAAACTTGCATTAAAGGATTTGAAACCACCAAAGTACACTGGCACTTTACCTTCTCACATGGCTAACCTAGTAGATTAATGGCTTTCTAAGTGATATCACAGATGAGCACATTATAATCCAGCATGCTGTATTTAATTTACAGGATGTGGCTCATCGTTGGTGGAGGAAAATTCAAAAGGACAAGAAGGCAATCCCGAAGACTTGGGAGGAATTTAAAGATATGTTGATTCATAATTTTGTGCCACCAAATGAGCAGAGTAGAGCCCTTGATACTTGGTTTTTTATCTCTTAAAAGGATCTTATAGTTCAGGAGTACGCTGACAAGTATCGTGACGTGCTTATGAAAATTTTATAAATTTTACCAAATTTCTTACAGGTTCATAAATTTGCCTTGGGATTAAATGATAAACTTCGACCATTAGTGTGTCATGAGAAGTATCAAACCTTATCCAAAGCTATAGAAATGGCTTTAATTTATGAAGACGGTCGAAAGGGTCAAAATTAGGTAGTGGTTCAAGTTTCCAAGTCTCATTTTATGTGACCTACTTATGAAGCTTCAAGGTACACCAGTGGGAAAAAGGGAAAGGCACTATATGTGGTGTACATTCATCTACAAAGACTCTTGCAAGTATATGCTTTAATCTTTAATGTATGTGTGAGTTTTTAATTATTTCTTCAAGAAGTACATGAGGTCTCGTGATAGTGGTATCAGAGCTATTATGGGTACTTACACTTGAAGAAAAGCAAGAAGCCCACAAAAATCCAAATGGTAAAGGAAACAAAGACTCAAGAACTCTTGGACAAAGACTGGAAGGTTTATGTGAAATTTATGAGTCCACAAAAATCACAAAAATCCAAATGGTAAAGGAAACAAAGACTCAAGAACTCTTGGACAAAGATTGGAAGGTTTATGGGAAATTTATGAGCCAGTATAGTGGATCAAGATTTGGATCAAGGGATGAGGTTTTAAGTCACCTTTATGCACAAAAACACTCTTTTTGTGAAGAGAAACCACTCTTCTTCTTCCCAAAACCACTCCCATGAATCTTAATCCTCTCTATAATCCATCAATAGGGGCACATTGAGAAGATTATGGGCCTAATTTCAGAATTGCCAAGCATATAGAGCATGCTCAAATCTATAAAATGGAGGGTTCAAAATTTTTCTTCTCCCCTTCTCCAAAAATGGGCACTACGTTGGTGGTTTTTCTCCTTGAAGAACAAAGGAAAATTTCTTTTCTTTTTATTTTTCTTAATTTAATTAATCCTCCTCTTCCTCCATCCATTGGCGGGACTGTGCGAATGGTTGGTGGCTTTTATTATTATTTTTTCTCTCCTTCCATTGGTTGAGCGACTGATTCTTCCTCTTCTCTCTATTGCGCGCTACGTGCTTTTTTTGGATCGTCGCGGAGAAGATTAAGCCTTCTAAGCAAAGTTATAAGCTTATTATTATAAGTTTTAAAAGCTAATATAATATGTAAGCTTTTTAAGGTTCAAAGCCCCTCAAATCTTACAAAAAGGAGAAAAAGACAGAGAGTTTTATAAAAGCTTTGAAATAAAGCTTTTACAAATCTTCTAAGAGGGTTTACAAGTACAGTTTGTGGGCATCAAAAATCTCCGCACAAAAATTTCATATTTTTGGAAAAACTCATAAACAAATTTTTTACAAATTGTTCGAGGTGGAAAATCTAGCTTAGAGGTGTTATTGGATTATTATTCATCTTGTTTGCTGCATGCCATCGACTTCAAGCACTTCAACAACGGGAGTCAGATAAGCTTGTTTTTTTTTCTATTTTTGCACATTAGCTTATTATTTAAAAAAAGTTTTTTGTCTTACCTTTTACATAAGCTAAAGTTTATCTCTCTTTAAGCTTCATAAAGTCACAAAAAAAGACAAGGGAATTCTATGAAAATTTTCGCTCCTTCTACAAAGGAAAGGAATTTTTTTAGCAAGTGGCCAAATCTCAGGCATGATTATTCCACAATTCAAAAGAGTTTTTGAACGTGCTTTTTCTCGGATTCTTTGACATGAAGGAGTCTTTAATAATTTATATTCTTGCATCAAGCACATTGGCAACACTTTATTATTCAACCACGCATCAGATGAGCTAAGTATTGTTATTTTAGTAAAATTTTCATTTCTATATTTGAAATTTACACCCTTTATTTTTTTCCCACATCTCTTTTTCATCATGAATCCCCTAACATTCAAAAGCAACTTTAGTCATTCCAAAATCGGATAAGTTTGTTGCTTTTGCAAATTTTAAATAACCGTTTTACAAATTATTTTGTAATAAAAAAAAAGAAGTACTAAATTTTGATGATGAAGAAGACTTCTACTACAACAAATAATCCAACTCTTGAGGTAACATATTCATTTCATTTGATTTATTTTACAACAAATTTTATTTCAAACTTTTTGTAAATTTCAAGGAGAGTTTTTATGCATCAAACCTTAGGAAACTAAGGTAAGAGTCTTTTGAAAGCTTTTTATCAAAGCTTTGTAGTTTGAAAGGTTTAATAGCGACTGCAAATTTTGAATTTTTTTTAAACTATTGCTCATAAATTGGACCCAAAAAGAGTGGAACAATGAGAAATTTTGTGATTCTACCTCCGCTAGCTTGTGCATCACAATAGTCGATTTGAGTACGTGGATGACTTTATTTGGAGTTGGACTTCGGAAGATAAAGGTTATGAATCGGGATGTGAATGAACGATAAGGAACGTGAATGAATGTGTTAGCATGTGAATCGAGATATGAATAAATGAAATGTGATGTGATAAGATGTAATGTAAACTGAATATATGTTAATGTATGAGAAGTGATGAGATGTATGGGTAGATGTAAGTGGATGAGATCTGATGAGGATAAATGAAGAAATAAGTGATGAAATAGAAAAAGATGTGATTAGATAAAAATGGAGAATGCTTATGAAATGAATGTGGATTGATGTAGATGAAGGTATGAATAATGTGGTTTGATGTGGACAAGACAACTATCCCTAGAAATTTGCGAATTAGGTTTATGTCGAGTTGTCTAGCTTTCTTCTTCTCTTCTCTCTTTCATCCATTAATCTCAAGATTTGATTCGTTAATTTATTTCTAACTTTATGATTTGCTGTTAATTTATTGTTAATTTCATAGGGAAATTATCAATTTAATTGTGGATACACTTAATTTATTTTCTAAGAAGTTAAATTCTCGGTACAATATTGGCTTTCTCACATAAGTCTATGAGTGCTAATGCGTTAGGATATAAATCTTGAAAACCAAGAGTTGCCACACTGGCCATGATGTGTTATTATTCACGCACTAAGTTTGGTTATAGTGATGGGACAACATTTATGCCCAGCATGGTTTGTGTCATGGAGGCATACACATCCTCATATGGGCTTTTGGAGACTTGGGTATGCTAAGGGAGGTCCAACTTTGCTTAACCAGCTCTCTCTAGTCTTCACCAGCTCCCTCTAGTCTTCCACAAAAGATAAGCTTGGGGGAGTTGAAGATAGGAGGAGTCCCTTTGGACTATATATACCCTTTCATCTTCCATATTGCCTTTACATGTGGGATTACTACCCTTGTGAGATTTACACTTCCAACAAACCCTTCCAATCGAGCACGGAGGGAATCGGCGTGGGACCATGCATCAGGGCTCTTATATCATCTTGGAAACCAAGAGTTGCCACATTGCCCATGATGTGTCATGGTTCACACACCAAGTTTGTTTACAATGGCGATGGGCCAACGTTTATGCCCATGATGTGTCATGGTTCACACACCAAGTTTGTTTACAATGGCGATGGGCCAACATTTATGCCCATCGTACTTCAAGAGCTTCTAGCACCCTTAGAGGCACACACATCCGCATGGGCATGCGGAGCAGTTCCCTGTGCCTTAGGCAGGTCCCCACTCTTCCTAACCAGCCCTCCAGTCTTTCACAAAGGACAAGCATGGGGGAAGTTGAAGATAGGAGGGCTCCCTTTGGACTATATATATACCTTTTCATCTAGCACATTGGACTACACACACACACACATACACACACACACACACACACACACACACACACCCTTCAATCTTTCGCATTGCCTTTGCACGTGGGATTCCCCATCTGCAACCCCCACTATCCATGCAAGATTGGCACCTTGAACAAGAAATGCCCTATGGATGTAAAGGATGGAAATGCCATATGGCTGTAATCTCTTTTTATGAGTGCTCTAATCTTATGCGTTTGCATCTTCTTCATAGGTTCATCATTGTCAAAATTTGTAGAGAAGAAGGCGTAAGTAGAGTCTAGCTCTAGTCTTTTCGCGTTGTCCCTTCATGAGTATGTCTTTGTGTCGTCGAATGCGGTGACTCTTGTGAGCTGCATGTGAAACGGCCCTCTTCTTTCATGGGTTCATCATTGTCAAAATTTGTAGAGAAGAAGGCGTAAGTGGAGTCTAGCTCTAGTCTTTTCGCGTCCTTTGTCCCTTCATGAGTATGTCTTTGTGTCTTTGGATGTGGTGACTCTTGTGAGCTGCATGTGAAACGGCCCTCTTCTAATGCCCTTGTACGAAAGTGAGAATGGATGACGATTGGATTTGGAAGGATAGGCCTAGAAGCTCGAAGGTATATAAAGGGATGCATGGTGTTGAAGCTATACATGTGAATGTAGCCATGCTTTTGTAGCCATGATTCTCCTTCTCGCACAGCCATGTGCACCGTTGGGTCGCAGAAACGATGCTACTACTGTCTGCGCGGGACCTGCGCCTTTCATCGGCCACCACTACGTCCGACCTTTTTTCAAACGGTTCGTCCTGCGCTTCCACGCTTGAATGTTTAAGCGAAGCCTGCATTTTTTATCTGCATGCGTCTGTTTTCAACATACTAGTGCAATTAAGTAGTACGCTAAGTGAGTGTGTATGCCCAAGACCTTCAGTTTTTTCTTCTGAAGAGAATCTATCATGTTCAAGCCAATCCAGCACGTGGGTTACTTGGCATGTAGCCACAGCAGGGATGGTTCAAAGCTTATCAGTTCTATCATGTTTAAGCCAATTGAGCATGTGGGTTACCGTTACCTGAGCCAAAGCAGCCCTCAACAGACAAGATCGCGGGACTAAACACAAAGGGAGCCTGCTGCACGAGTCTTTGCCAATGTGAGTGCTTTGGCAATGCCTCTGAGCGTGTGAATGATGTCTGTTCAAAATGGAACGTTTACTGAGGGACGTTGTGCTGTCAATGGCTTTTAGAGATAACATGCTTGGTGGCTATGCTTGGCTGTAAGCCCCCTTGCCGTCTCCCCCTTGGAATGAGGAGGCATAGATTGTGCAAAGTGGTTTGAGGCCATGGCAATAGGAGAGTTGTCATGTTCTCTATCTCGATATAACATTATTGAGTAGGACATAAAGCACTCCCAAGATATCGAAGCACATACCTTTGTTAGAATTGTGCATCTCAGTGTTTTGGGGCTTTACTATTTATTTGGTATTTTACTGGATTTTCTCCTATTTATTTGTCCAGGGCTAGTCGGCCAGCCCTAGAGGCAATCGGCCTAAGGAGTTCCCCATTATTCACTCATTCATCGACTTCCCTTGCACATAGTTCAATTACTGTTGTTATGAAAGGTGATCTTGTCCAACTCTCTCAATCTCCTTTGCACTCTCTCATATGTTTACTATTTATGCTTCCGCTTGTGCTATCTCCTTCATGTACAATTTTGAGTGGTCTTCACATGAAGATTGCAGCAAGGGCAAAAAGGTGAGACACCTATGACTAACCTTGAAAGCTTGATCCTTGTAGACACAACCAAAGGAAGAAAGTGATCTCCATATGTCAGGTGCTGTCCCAAACATGATGCCATAGCTTATTGTCTTGGGTGGTTTGCCCCATTGTCCAAAACAATAATGGTTTCCTTTGATGCCTATACTCTTGGATTGACCCTAGATGCGAAAGAGTTATTTGTGACCTGGTATATTATAAAAAGTAGGAGAAAAATCTTTGTTCCATCATTTGCCATGCTGTCCTAAATGCTGATCGCATATAATCATTCAAGAAGACAAGCTCACCCTAATTGGCATCGTCGTTGTGTGGAATGATGATACAGCTAGACCTAATGGCATCAGTCGGTCCTCATAATGTCCCTTTTCCATTCTTAAAGTGGGCTTTTGATAGTCCTTCTCAGTAATCTGAATCTGATTTTAGCTAATTTATGGTAAAAATTCAGTCACTATTCAATCGCTCAAAAATACAATAAATCTGAGGCAAAGGAAACTTACTTTTGAATGTAATCTTGTTCAAGGCTTGGCAGTTCACACACAATTGGGCCAAACTGTCTTTGTTCTTTACAACCAGAGTTTTGGCAGCAATAAAGGAGTGATTGGGTAAAAACTATCCTGCAACAACTCCTCCAACTGCTTGCCAGATTCTCCTCCATCATCTTGCTCAGGAAAAAGCAAAAAAGCATATGTGACCCAGTTGATGGCAAGGGTGTGATTGTGCAATTAGGATGGCAGCAACTGAGGTGGCAAATCTTGATGCTGAAAAGTGTCTGTAAATTTGTCAATAGATTTGCCTTTGTTTCCAAACTGGAACCTTGTAGTTTCAGTCAGAGATCTGTTTTCAAAAACGTTTCATACTTTTTTTATTTTTCAATAACATTTCATACAATAAAGGGTTCAAAAAGACTTATGGCAAATTCTAAGGCATGTTGCCTGCTGCATAATAGAGAGTAAAGCATCACAAATATAACGATGTTTGGAATACATAACAGTGAATATACCCTAAATGTGGTTATTGGTAATCAAATGAGTACATGTCTCTAGCTGAAATCTGTTAGCTCTAAGCTGAAAGCTACTAGCTGCAAGCATTGAGCAGCGAGAGGGGGCTAGGATTCTGGACTCTCCCTCCTCCTGAAGATCCTCCGCCGCCTCTTCCTCTGCTTCTGGAGTGGCTTCACTCTCACCGCCACCAATAGATTCCTCTAATGGACTAGCCTCTAGTCACAGGATGAGATTGTGTCACTCGATGATGTGTACCATCTATCCTAGGGTGCTACGTGGGCATTCTCCTCTATCTAGGACAAAGGATACCTTTTCTGATGGGCCAAGAGTGTGTTGGAAATATTGTTCATCCCCTGGTGGACTCTCTGCATGCTTGGTTTTGGCCCATTTATAAGGCCTTGCATTGCATATTTTCTCTACTATTTTTTGCACCATTTTTTTGGGTGCCTTTTTAGAAATTTTTCAGCATTTTGTGGATTTTTTTTTGTGGCCGACTAGCACATGAGTACCCATATAATAGGTGCCTCAGCCCATGTCACTTTTATCTCTGATTTCAGCCGTGACTTGTACATACCAGCACTCACGGGCCTCCCTCGTGCTGTACCGTCATTCATATTCAGGTTCTTGATCATCTGCAGTCTATTGTCTACACATATATGCTGTTTTATTCTCTGTTTTCAGATTTACAGCAGTAGCACATATTTCTCACATGGTATTAGAGCCTAGAACTACTCTAGGACCTGTGTTTTCCTTCATCAACCTGTTTTTAAATAGATTTCAGTTCATAAAGACCTGCGTTTTAAGATCTGACACAACCACATATATAAGCAGCATCTCATAAATTTGGAAACAACACACATCATAAAACAACATTCACCATCTGCTCTACCGGGCTACCTCTGCAACAACCTGGAGTGCATCGTTTATCTGTAGTTGCTGTCGGCTCCTTCCTCTGCACACAGCAGCACCAGCCCGCGGCTTCTGCCCATACCTATCTGTTGTCCGCTCTACCCCTTGCTGCAGCAACAGCAGTAGCCCGGCAAACCTTTTGCGTTGTTCCTGCAGCCTGCAGCTCCAGTATCTGTACCTGCAGCACACCTTGGGACGGCAGCCCTCTCAGCTCATCATCACCCATCGACTTGGGACAGCAGCCCTCTTTGCTCATCATCACCCATCGACTTGGGACAACAGCCCTCTCTGCTCATCACATCTACTTGGGACAACAGCTCTCTCTACTCATTCGACATTGACTTGGGACAGCAGCCCTCTCTGCTCATCATCACCCGACGACATCGGGAGAGCAGCCCTCTCTGCTCTTCACCACCTACCTCATGACGACAACACACCATCTGCCTGGGATAACAACCCTCTCTGCTCCTCTGACTTGCGTCTCTCCTGCAGTCACTCATCTGCAGGTTTGCATTTGTGTGCATTACGTCACCTTTGGAGAGCCATTGCCTCACATCATCGACACATGCCTTTGACATCCAGCCTTGCAGCCCTCCAGGTATTGCAACACCCGTCACAAGTCTGTACCCCTCAAGTACCGTAGCACCCTTGTCACTAGAGCCTGCACCACTACATTTCCGCTGCCCACTACAGACATCTACTACCTCGGAGTGCCACCGCATCCACCAATGCGAGCCTTCGACACCGACCACCTCACGGAGTGCCACCGTTGTCCTCGACGCGAGCCTGTCACGGTGCTTCAGTTTTGACATCATCTTTGCTTCTTCGATCGGACTACTACGCAGAGTCACCTCACATCAGAGGGCCTCTTGGATAGGATTACATTCATCATTGTACATACGCTCATTCATCCATTTCATGCTTTGTTGATTTTCTCTGATCTCTCGTACATCTGGTCCTTTCGTCCCTTTGCCCTCACAATACGGCCCACCTTCTCTCCACGATTGAAGCTTTTTGGATTCATCAGATTTTGGAACATCTATGCTATGCACAGGATTCTCCTATCACAATTTTCTCGGACTCCTAGAGTGCTATTGCTTTGGCACAGATACCGGTGATTCATGGCCGATCCAAACATATCGAAGTGCATTATCATTTTGTTCGAGACTGGATCGAATTTGGTCGTTTTCGCTTGGTGTATTGTTCTACCAAGGACAACGTTGCATACCTCTTCACCAAACCGCTCCCTCGTGCTTCTTTGGAGGTCTTACTTAAGCGTGCTGGCTTTGGTCCGCGCATCTAGCGCTAAAGAGGAGTTGTTGGAAATATTGTTCAACCCTAAATGAACTCCCTGCATGCTTGTATTTGGCCCATTTATAACGCCCTGCATCTCATATTTTCTCTACTATTTTTTGCACCATTTTTTGGGTGCCTTTTTAGCTACAGGTCGACCAGCACATGAGGACCTATAAAATAGGTGCCTCAGCAACATCACTTTATCTTTGATTTCAGCCCTGACTTGTACATACCAACACTCACGGGCCTCCCTTGTGCTATACCTTCATTTATATTCAGGTTCTTGATCATCTGCAGTCTACTGTCTACACATATATGCTGTTTTATTCTTTGTTTTCAGATTTATAGCAGTAGCACTTATTTCTCACAGAGTGTTGGACATGTCATCTCCAGTCCATTTTACTCCATTTTATGCCACCTTTTATCCCGATATTTATATGATATAATTAGGGATTTTCCCCATATTTTCAGCTATTTTATAGCTTAATTTAGGCTTTTCTAGGCATTTATCATTTGTACAAAGTAGTAGTTTTTTTGCTATAACCGACTAGCTCTAGAGTTATGTATATAAGCATGGACATTGTTCATTCATAATTCAATTCAATACATTTCAGATCTTGCCTGTCTACTTTCTCTTGTTTGATCTCTACTTGCTTCCGCTTCATATTCACATATTCTCACATGGTATAAAGATCTTGTGCTTCCATAGATTACCAAGAAGAGTTTTCAGCCTATGTTTTTTCTCCTTTGCTCCTTTGGTGGTTGTGTTTTGGAGATCTCCTTCAAGCACACATCAGCACTTCTCTTGGCATTGATTCTAGGCTGTTCTCAGCCTCTTTTCTTCATCTTGGCCAATCCTAAAACCTATGTATTTTTTTTGGAGCCCCCTTTTTCTGCGTTTTGTATTTTGTCCGTACCCCACACTAGGGGTAGCATCGTGCGTGTGCTCCGTTAGTCTCTTCCTCTTTTACTTCATCACGCATCGGTTTGGCACCCGTTTTTTATCTGTGCGCCTTGATCTCTGGCAGGAGTACAGTTCCACATCTTTCTTTCACCTCACGTAGCCTCTAGGAAGGAGTCGGCAACCCCTGGGTACCTACTTGCAGCCTTTCCGCTATAAATTCAAGAGGAGGATTCCATGGCTTCTACACTGACTGTCGTCTCTTCATCCATTCCTTAACTTCCCAAGGAATCCATCTTAGATGGAACCAATTATCTTGATTGGACACTACAGATGAAGACTCACTTCGGTATCATTGGCTATGGGGTATTGTTTCTGGTACTGAAGCCTCTCTCGATGCAACTTCTCCTCAGATTGAGATTGATGCAACTTCTCCTCAGACTGAGATCCTGGGCCGACAAAGATGCAATGGCTCATGTCTTTATCTTCTTCAACATACAACCCTCTATTGCTCGTCAATTTGATGACAATGATGAGGAAACTGTAGAAGAATTGTGGGATACCGTCCAGAGGAGGTATCACCGTGAGAACTTTGCTTAGAAGATAGCACTGGAGAATCAACTCTCCAACCTAAAGATTGTCGATACTGCTAACATCATGGATTCTGTTACAGAGTTCATAACCATTCAGAAGCAGTTGGTCTCTTTGGGGAGCAAAGCTACCGACGAGGACTTTGTCAATCGGCTCCTTGCCAAATTACCCGAGACTTTCTCTGCTTTTTGTGATACTGTATCACTTCTTCTTTCTACTCTTGATCTACATACCATTGTTGGCATGCTTCAGGATAGGGCCAGGAGAAAGAAGACCAACCAGGGTACTTCGGAGACCCTTCTTCAGGCAAGGGTAAAAGCAAATGGCAGTCCAAGGTTTCCACGAGCAACAAAGGTGACCACAAACTTGCCAACAATCCTGCTCATAAGAATCTTACTTGTCATTATTGTGGTCTCAAAGGTCACAATTAGCCTGATTGTCGCAAGAAGAAGAGAGAAGGTGGTTTTGCTAAGAAACCCCTCAATCAATCCTCTTCATCCACCAACCAAACTCAAAAGTTCTCTTCCACCAAAAAGATTGTCTTCATCGGTATTGAGGAGCTTCCCTTTGACTCTCTCGTTCCTTCCACCTCACGTCTTATGGATTGGATGGTTGATAGTGGGTGTACTACTCAAATGACTCCCGACAGGATCGTTCTTCATGACATTTGCCCAGCTCTTCGATCGTGTCCATTGGTAATGCTTCCAACTTGCAGGCCTCTTCGGTTGGTAATGTGCGACTTAACTCTTCCCCGGGCAAGTCTTCTACCATTCAGGATGTGCTTCATGTTTCCAAGCTCTCCAGCAATGTCCTCTCATTTTTTCGGATTGCGGAGAAAGGATATAGTGTCTACTTTGACAGTTTTGTCCTTGAGATCATTGACACCACCACCTTGCAGATTGTTGCCATAGGTATCCGAGAAGGTGGCCTTTATTGGTTGAAGGACTTTGGTGGCTCTTTGACTGAGTCCCAATCTCATGTGCTGCTGTAACTTCTTCACAGCTATCATGCCTTGGTGACTCATGTGGATATGGATTTGTGGCATGCTCGTTTCGGGCGTTTGAATTATACTTCTCTGCAGCTGCTGTCTTCTCAGCAGATGGTCGAGGGTCTTCCACCACCAAAACCCTCCTACTCCACTTGTGTGACTTGTCTTCATGGCAAGCAACACTGAGATGCCTTTCCTCACGAGGCTACTCATCGGGCTTCTCATATTCTGGAGGTCATTCATATAGACTTGTGTGGCTCCATGTGGACTACTACCCAAGGAGAGCCAGGTACTTTATGCTTATTATTGATGATTACTCACGCAAAGTTTGGGTTTATCTCTTGGCAAAAAAATCTCAAGCTTTCTCCTGCTTCCAAGAGTGGGTGACTTTGGTTGAGATTTCGACTACACAGAAGGTTCAACAAGTCCGCTTCGACAATGGAGGAGAATTCATTGTCAGAATACGCAGCGGAGATGATGACCAAATCTGGGAACACGAGAGCAAAAACGCAGGCAGAAAAACAGCACAAGAGAGAGACAGATGTAGGCGTGTAACTCTGCTCTATATACACAAGAAGATCCCGAGAAATGATACAAATAAGGCATGGGGGCTGAGGACCTATATATACTCCCCTAGAGGGCAGTCGGCCAGCATAAGAGAAGCCCACGACGATAAAAGAAGTCCATGACTGCATAAATGCAGTCGGCCAGCTATCTGGTGCCAAAACCTGATCAAAACCAGTCGGCCAGCAGCAAGAGTGCCCACGACTGATAAACACCCAGTCGGCCAGCACTGTACTGCTCTTGGCACCCTCTGGCAGCCCTCCCAAGCCTCAGAAAAAATGGGAAAAATAGGGGAAAAATACGGAGAGTGGGGAAAAATGGTATACGGGTGGGCACACCCACAACAGAGGCCCTGGTGTATACAAATGGACAGGAGATGTCTTCTAACACCCCCTCTCAGCTCCTGGCTGTGTGACCAACCACTGGGAGCTGGGGTGCCGCCTGAGCAAATCCTGAGAGCGACTTCGTGAAGAGGTCCACCGTACTGTCCTCCGTCGAACAGAACTCCAGCAAGATGTCATCAGCAACGATCTGTTCACGAACAAAGTGCCTCTGGATGACCATGGGTTCCTCCAATGGAAGCCCAAACCTGCAATGTAACCTCCTCCTGCTCCGTAAAACTGCTCCTGGGCCATAAGTAGATCTCCTCGTGTCCAGATCTCCTCCCCAAACCGAGTCACTCCAACCGTGGAGTCGGACTCCATCCAACAATCCCCCTCCTGTGTAAAAGAGTCCATGATCCTTCGCATGCCGCAGAAACCACAGGAAACGCAATCCTGCCTCCCAAGGAGCCATCTGCAATCGTGAGCTCAACCGCCTCATCAAGAAGCTCCCGTCCAATCTGGTGTCCATCAACCAGATCAATGAACCATACAGCTTCTGAGTCAAAGAGACATCACACTGCTCACAAGGATCAACACCTGTTATGGTGCACAAACAAGTCCTGGAAACCTTCTGAAGACCATGCAAGGCCTTCTGAAACCTGTTAACCACCCCCTCTGAATCCGGAACCACAAAGCCTGGAGAAACCACCTCCTTCTGCAAGTAAACACCTGTCACCTGCCTGGCTTTCCGAAAGGTCCCCGTGGAAAGAACATCCTCATCTACTGGAAGGTCTATGTCCCGAACACTACGAGACATCAGAGCATAAGTGACCTGTTCAGCTTCCTCTGACTCACGAACACAAGAACTACCAACCTCAGTACTGGAAAGTTCCTGCCAACTGCTGCCATCTACTGGTAAGCTATCCACCATCTGGTCTCGGAAAGCCCGCACCTGCAGCGTATCCACACCTGAGTAGCTATTACCACACTGCCACTCATCACAATCTTGAGGACCTGGGAGAGAGAGTGCTGAAAGCCTGTAAACTCCATTCTCCACTCCACCTTCCCAAACCACCTGGCCTGTTGCTTTGTCTCGGAGAGCAACAAAATGCTCATCAAACTCCACCCGTACGCCAGTCTTGCAAACCTGATGCACTGACAACAGATGAAAACCAAGTGCCGGAACATACAACACCTGGGAGGAATGCTTCCCCCCTCTGCCATCGGGAACTATCTCCATCCTGCCCTCACTGTGAACTGGGATAGTGGACGTATCCCCAGTAAGAATATGACCAGAAAGCCTGCAGAGATCCTGTAAACCGGAATGGGAAGGAGTCATGTGCCTGGAAGCACCACTATCGAGAATCCACTCCCGAGTATCCGTTGCGGAGAGTCCTCCAATCTCCTCCCTGCCTGAAGAAAATGAAACATCGGTGTCCATCACCTCCAGGTGCACAAAAGCCGGAATCTTCATGATTGCTGCTGAGGAGTCTTCACCCTTCTCGGTCTTCCGCTTGGGACACTGCCTCCAGAAGTGGCCTTTCTCGCCACAATCATTACAGGTCCGCTCTGCCTTCAGTTTCTCGCGGTCAGCGTCGGACATCTTCTCAGAAGACTTCTCCGATGAAGCCTTCCCTTTGCCCGAGTTACGGCCTTTCGACCGTTGGCCAGTAAAGGCCTCCGAACCTCCACCCTGAGGAGGGTTCGTGAATCGTTCCTCCTGGTCCAGGACCATGGGCACAAGCTCCTCCCACGTGATGGTGCGGAGCCTGCCACTGGTAATCAAAGAGGAGTAAAATGCTGAGTACGAAGAGGGCAAATGTGACAGCAACGTGATGGCCATGTCCTCTGACGATATCTCCTTCCCAGCCTGAAGAACTTCCTGCTGAAGAGCCTGCAGCTTGTTAATATGCTCCCGCATCGTCGACGACTTTGCAGGGCTCATAACCCGCATTTGTACTTCCAAGGAAATCCTCTTCATGGGCGATACCCTGTTGTAAAGTGAGGCCAAATGCTGCCATATACCTCTGGCCAGCGTCATATGCTTTACATGATTGATTACCTGCGGTGTGCAGTTGAGGAAAATAAATGAACGGACCCTGGCGTTGACACGATCCCACATCTGTGTCTGGGCCTCCCGGTCCTTCCGGATCGACGGTACCTCCCCTTCCTCTACTTCCGGCCGTGGAACACCAACAACGACAAAATCGGCGAGGTCGTAAGACTCCAGAACGGATTCCATCATCACCTTCCATATGCCGTAGTTGCTCCCGTCTAACTGACGGTCCACCGGGAACGTGGGGAGTGTCGGGATCTTCACATGTCTCTCGGCCATCTCAAACAGATCTGCCACCATAGCGGGGATGTACTCTGAAAAGGGTGGGTGGGTGGGAACAAAGAAGAACTAATACTTGCAAGTGGCTGTCCAGCAAATCAGCCCGCCTTCCTCTTGCTTCTCCTCTTCCCGATCAGCCCAAAACAGTCCACCAATCAGCCACAAAACAGTCCCCCTCTTGCTCACACAAATCCCAAGACCTATCTAGAGCCTAGGGCTCTGATACCATGTCAGAATACGCAGCGGAGATGATGACCAAATCTGGGAACACGAGAGCAAAAACGCAGGCAGAAAAACAGCACAAGAGAGAGACAGATGTAGGCGTGTAACTCTGCTCTATATACACAAGAAGATCCCGAGAAATGATACAAATAAGGCATGGGGGCTGAGGACCTATATATACTCCCCTAGAGGGCAGTCGGCCAGCATAAGAGAAGCCCACGACGATAAAAGAAGTCCATGACTGCATAAATGCAGTCGGCCAGCTATCTGGTGCCAAAACCTGATCAAAACCAGTCGGCCAGCAGCAAGAGTGCCCACGACTGATAAACACCCAGTCGGCCAGCACTGTACTGCTCTTGGCACCCTCTGGCAGCCCTCCCAAGCCTCAGAAAAAATGGGAAAAATAGGGGAAAAATACGGAGAGTGGGGAAAAATGGTATACGGGCGGGCACACCCACAACAGAGGCCCTGGTGTATACAAATGGACAGGAGATGACTTCTAACATTCATCTCCAAAGCTTTCCATAATTTTTGCTCACAAAAAGGTATAAGCCGTCAATTTTCGACACCTCACATTCCTCAGCAGAATTGGTGTGGTTGGACGCAAGAACAGGATTGTACAAGAGATGGCCTGGACCATGCTTTCTTCTTCTTATCTTCCTTCCTCTTTCCGGGGAGAAGTTGCGAGCACTGTTGTTTACATCATCAACCGTTCTCCTGCAAAGGCGGTTTCTCATATGACTCTAGAGGAGGCTTTTACTAGACAGAAACCTTTCGTCTCTCATTTCAGGGTTTTCGATTGTGAAGCCTATGTTAGTATGTTCACATCCCTGATTCTGACAGATCCAAATTCGATCCCAAGTTCATGAAGTGCAAATTCCTTGGATATAGCTCTCATTCCAAAGCTTACAGATTATGGGACGTGGATTCGTGATCCTTGGTGATTTCTCGCGCTGTTCACTTTGTTGAATCCTTAGATGATTCTCGCTCTCATCCCAAGCTTACTATCGAGGTTCCTCCTCCTTCCTTGGCCACCCCAACTCCACCACGAGCTTCTCCACCATCAACTTCTTTACCCCTTGCTGCCTCTCCACCCCCACTTCCTCCTACCTCGGCTCCTGCTCCTGCTCTTGCTCTTGCTCCTGCTCCTGCTCCTGCTCCTGTGGAGGATTGCCCCTTAGATTCCACGATCGCTGGAAACTACTGTTTGTGATTCTCATCTCTTTGATATGGAACTTCTTTAGCTTGTTGATTCTTAAGCACAACCTTTGACATGGGCACAGAGATTATAGCAGCTTCATCATTCTTGTAGCCTCACCCTGATGAGTACAGTGATACAATCATATGAGCCTACTACAGCTAAAGAGGCTCTTGCTCTTCCCGAGTGGTGGGAAGTCATGGAGGCCGAGATTGTTTCCATTGAGAGGAATCGTACATGGGAGCTTGTGGACCAGCCTCTACATCGTCAGGTTATTGGGGTCAAGTGGGTTTTTAAGACCAAGTTTCATGCTGATGGATCTCTGAACAAACACAAAGCCAAATTGGTTGCGAAAGGGTTCTCTTAGATTGAGGGTGTGGATTATGAGGAATCTTTTGCTCCTATAGTTGGAAACACCACCATCCGGACAGTTCTTGCTCTTTCTGCTCATGAACACTGGCCGGTTTATCAAATGGATGTCAGGTCTACCTGTCTTAATGGTGTCTTACAATAGGTGGTGTATGTTGAACAACCTCAAGGTTTTCAGGTTCTCAGATATGATAGTAAGATGTATTGGTTGCACAAAGCCCTTTATGGTTTGAAACATGCACCCAAGGCGTGCTATGATAAGATTGATGCATTCTTTCTTTCCCTTGGATTCCAGAGATGCAGAACGGTCAGTCCAGGCGGCGGCCAAGCGGGCTGATTTGCCGCCAACAGCTTTCTTTTGGCCTTGCTCTTTCCCTCACAAATCCCTTCAAGGTTTTCATGAAGGCATTCAAGAAAGCACATCCATCATCTATGAATAGTTCCACATATAGGCACCTCATCCGCCAAATGTACTAGAAGGTGCACTTGAGTTGTGAGTATGCTTCTTGGAAAGCTTTCCTCAATCATACACATCACCTCAATTGACTCACCTCCCCCTCACCTCTATCCTACTTAATGGAATCTTGATGTATCTTTTTTGACACTATCCACCTATTCAACAAAGAAATAAATGATAAATTAAAAAAGAATATATAATTTCAAAGCTAAATGTCAAACCATGAAGTATACATATCAGCTCATAAGTTTATATACTAACCAAGGAATTAGCATGAGGCATCAAGTTGGTTGACATTGGTTCAAAAGATTCCTACTTTCGTGAATGAACAGTTGGTGCTCTGTTTCTTTTCTTTTTCAAAAATTCACAAAAATAAAAAACATAAGGAACCATTGACTGTGCCAAAAACTTGCATTCCATTCCTTACGCGTGGCACAATCAGTTTGGGATCAATTGGATAAGTATTTCTCACCCAAAATCATAACTTTCGACGCGGGAAGTTCCACATGAAACTATAGAAAAACGTTCACGCGGTGAACATTTTCTGCAACTGCACGCTGCGAATCGCTCCCGAAATCAGCGCCGCAATTAACGTCACAAATCACGAGATTGTCTTGCCAAAAATAGGCAACCTTATTCTGACACTTGAAGTCTGCCAAAATTTTGATCACGTGAAAGTTCAGCAAACAGGAGATGATATATCCTAACAGATATTGTGGAGATGATATATGCTAACAGATCTTGCAGCATTGAAAGATAATAGTGTTGTCTTGCAATACACCATGAGAAACTCAACTGATAAGGAAGTAACCGCCTCATTGATGAAACCTCAATGCTTGTCACGTGCATCCCGCACTTGGATGCCACGTAGACATTTCTGTACAGCAGGTGCAGGACTTGGGATGGTGAACTGGTCCCATGTGAGCCCAGTCGGGGATGAGTCAGCCAGGAATCCATCTCAGTCGTCCGAGGTCAGGTGTGCATTGTCCTGCACATGAGTCCAAGGTCAGGTGTGCACTGTCCTGCACATGAGATAGTGCGAGTCCGCGCTGTGAGTCTCCCTCTGGAATGATGTCAGTTGTTCTGTATGTTTGGTCTGCCACCAGATGTCAGACAGCTGAGTAGATGTAGGTATGCAGTAGGTTTGGACTCGGGTAAGGCTATGGGCCACCCCAAGGGGGGCCAGGCAGCCCCAGGACTTGCCCACCAGCCCAAGGAGGGGCTGGGCAGGCTGTCGGCCAGCCCAAGAGGGCTTGGCCAAGCAGTCGACTGGCTTTTGGGCCAGCCCAGCCAGTTGGCTAGCCCATAGGGCAGCCTGGACTGCAGGCGGCCAGTGCCCAGGTGCTGCCCAGCAGCCTGCGCTGGCCTGGACAGCAGCCCACAGAGGCAGCCAGGACAATCCAGTGTGAACACGTGGCATTTTCAGCATTAAATGATATTAAAACAGGTCGTGGAGGGAAAGTGAACCAGCCGACTGCTCTTGATGGGGTAGTATAAATAGTGGAGGCCACAATCCCATTCACCATCTCATTATTCACCAAGAGCTCAAGCAAATCAAGGGCTAGACAAGCCAAGGGAATTGCTAAGCAAAGGGGTGGAGAACTGAAGGTCAAGGGCAGAGATTTCTCAGCCAAGAAAAGGTCCAAGATTGCTGTATTATCTTTCAGTTTTCTCATCATTCTAATAAAGCAAATACACCATCCGTGGTGGGGGCCCTGCAGAGGGTAATTGGGACCCAATACTGTGTCCTCTCCACCTCTCCCTCTCTCTCTCTCTCTCTCTCTCTCTCTATTTTCTGCACATCTCCTTTCAGTTTGTGCGTTAATTTTCCATCGCGAAAAGAGTGCTGAATTCTGAGTTTTGAAGTTACCGATTCTTCTCCGAAGCTTCCGCATATTACAGTGGTATCAGAGCCTACTTCAAGTACAAAGATTTAGCAAAGAAACCAGAATTTTTTCTCGCTCGTGTGGTTGGTTTTTAGACGCCGGTGGACTACCCTTTTCGGAGTGACCCCTGTCCCTCGAAGGACGGTTGGTTTTTAGCATCCAGAAGCCTCCGGAAGTCTCCCACACAGATAGTGGATGGTCAGATTGCGTTCCGGAAAGGAATTGCATTTTCCTGCTATGGCGAGCTTCGACGATGAGGGAGACCAAGAACCATGGGACCAGAGTGCACCAGGCAGCCCAGCTAGGGCGCCAGGCTTGAGTGTCACAGACATGTTCCAACAGATGATGGCAATCGCAGAACAGACAGCCAAGTTGGATGAGCAGAAGGCGCAGATCTTGGCTCTGGAGGAGCGTACTCGCTCTCCAGCGTCGCGTTTTCCATCTCCTCCTCCCTCTCCTTCCGTAACCCAGATACCAGATCCTCGACACAAGGACCCTCTCGCGGGGTCACAGATGCAGCCAAGCTCCTTGCTTGAGTTGTAGATGCGTGCATCGGAGATCCGACAACGAGAAGACGACGCCATGCGACGCGTGGAACACGAGCGTTACCTCAGAGCTTTGGACGCCAGATTGACACCGGCGGCGCCCTCGAATCATTTTCTCGAGAAGATGAACTTCAGTAAGTAATAATGGTAAACTCGATCCCACAACTCTTTATTCATGGTTACATCAATTTGAAGCTTTTTTTTTTTTCCCTCCGAGAAAAGATCCTTTCATTAGTTATATAAAAAACGCCCGTAGGGCTACAAAAGATCCTCTCTGCTCATAAGAAAACAGAGTAGAGAACAAAGCAAGGCAGCCAGGGAGACTCTCCCTAGGTGCTGAAAAGTACAAGTATCAGTACAAAGAACTGAGAGGCTATATCATACAATAGGAGGGGGGAAAAGCCAAACAGGTGGCGTGTAGTGCCAACGGGGGACCCCGCGTGTAGGGTATAGAAGGGGCCGCTGCGCCAAGTGGTGTGAAAGGCCTGGCGCCGCAAGATCGCCTCATTCGAGTCGCCCCGGATGCGGTCATACTGTCCTCGCAGGGTGTGGATCAACTCGTGCCAGATCCCCCGAATAGTCTCTGCTGGTGGCTCCAGTCTCCCCTCAAAGGCCCTGAAGCACCGGGCCCTCCAGGTGAACCATATGGTGAGGCTGCTGAGGAGCTCCCATCGTAGATCCCTCTCCTGTGTCCAGCCGGCGGACGAGAATGCCTAGCTGTCTTGCTCCGTCTCATAGCCCATGGCAGGCCATGACGAAGTCGACCAAGCAGCGGCACCCCACGTATACATACCCTCTGGAGAAAGGGGGGCCAGAATGCGCAGCATCCGCAGCCAAATCTGCTGTGCCTGAGGGCAGTCCCATAGGCAATGTCTCTATGTCTCCCTAGGGTGGCCGCATCGGACGCAGGCCGCCGGAAGGCGGCTTTAGACAAGCCAGGTGCCAACTGCAGAGCCCCCTGTGGGCGACCAGCCACTGGAAAGTCGAGATCCTGCGTACCTGTCGACTAGCCCAGATCCTGGTCCAAAAATCCTCCAGGAACTCCTGAGAGAGTCCCTGTTGCTGCTAGTGCCCCGATGCAGCTGGAGAGACCATCCTCCTCGCCATCAAAATATGTCGCCCCAACCGAACAGTATACTGGAAAAAGGTGATCTCTGTGGCCTCAAGGGATGCATAAGGATCATGCCACTCGTACTCGCCTGGGTCCCATTGGAGCCGGGCCAAGGGGCGCGCTGCATATGCCCATATGCGCCAATCAGAGTCCACATCTGCAGGGTCTGGGTCAATATGCCACTTCCGAGAAGCGGCGGCCACCACCCGTATCCTCTGAAAGATGCACTCTGCAACCAAAGGCGACTCCACCTCCACTCTCTGAACTTCTGAAGCCTGCCCTCATCTTGGATCTCATAGTAGAGGCATCTGCCATCCTCAGTGCAAGCTCTGACAGCAATCAGGATCTCCAACTGAGTAAAGGCTCCCATCCACCGTGGGGCCACGGGCTCGAGAGGCATGAACCACTCCTCTGTGAGTGCCTCCTGAATGTCATCCCTCATAATCAACCCCCCTCTGAAGTGACTCAGCCTCTCCACCTGGATCTCCTCTGGGAGACTGCAGAAGGCCTGCCAGTCTCCAAAACTACGTGCTGGGCCTGCCGCCAATGGTCCCCAGGCTAGACGAGGTCGAGAACCCAGCATATGACCTTGCTCTGTGCGAACCGATGGACTCCAGATGAGCGGCTATCTGGCCCGCTCCTCATCACAAGAAGGAGGTCTCTGAGAGAGCCCCGGTCTCAGCAACTCCCAAGCTCTCAGGATGCTCAAGGCAAATCTGTCCTTCCATCCTCTACTGAGGCTTGTCCTCCTCATCTCTTTTTTTTTTTTTTTTTTTTTTTTTTCCGGAAAAAAGATCCTTCTATTAGTTAATGAGAAAACGCCATAAGGCTACAAAGCTCACCTCGCAAGGAGGGATAAAAACACAGTGAACTCCTGAGCTCCACCCCCGTGGCTGGCCGCTCTCTGGGGGGGCTACCTAGTAGTACATGTGGGAGGTGAGAAAAGCCAAACTGGAGGCCTGTAGTGCCAAGTGACATCCTCGCCCCTCACGGCGAGGAAAGGGCCAGGCTGCCAAGTGCGAAGAAAAGCCTTGCGGCGCCCTCTCATGCGATTCGAGTCGCCCTGGAGTTTCCCCCAGTGTCCTCTCAGTGTCCTCTCAAGGTGTGAATGATGTCCACCCAGAGGGCCTGTATGACCTCCGCCGGTGGAGTCGCCTGGCGGTCAATGGCCTCCCTGCATCGGGCTCTCCAAATGTGCCAAGCCGTCATGCTGCTGATCAACTCCCATCTGTGCCCGACCCCCTCCTGAGGGGCTGCCGAAGAGAAGTCTGGCGTCGGAACCACCGCCATCACCCTGTCAGAGACCTGGATGGTCGCACTGCCAGGGACGTCCTCATATCCAAGGGCCGGGCCGCTGTCCGTGGCCCAAGCCACCGCACCCCACGTCACCAGCATCTCACCTGGTGAACCTGCAAAAACCATCCTGAGAGCGCGCTGCCAGACTTGCTGTGCCTGTGGGCAATCCCATAAGCAGTGCCGCTGCGACTCCTGTGCATGGCCGCACCGAGGGCAGGACGCTGGGTGACTGCCGAAAGCTAGCCAAGCCCCCACAGCCAGTCCTCTATGCGCTGTGAGCCAGAGAAACAGCGTCACCTTCCGGGGCCGGAAGCTGGCCCAAAGGCGCTGCCAGAAGTCCCGAAGAAAGGCAGGGGAGAGCCCCTGTCGCCGCCAATGCTCGGCCGCCGCCGGGGTGCTCGCTATCCTGTGTCTCTGAATCCGCCGCCCCAGCCTCGCTGTGTACTGAAAAAAGGGGATGCCTGCGCTGGTAGGGGCCAAGTAGGGATCTCGCCAGAACCACTCACCTGGATCCCACTGAAGGCGAATAAGAGGCGTGCTGTCCTAAGCCCATAATCTCCAAGAACAATCCTCCCCTATCGAGGCCGGTGAGGGGTCTACATGCCACTGTCTCTGATGAAAGCCGACCACCCGCACCCTCTGAAGAATACATCCCTGGAGCCCATCCAAATCTAGTCGTGTCCTCTGAAGCTGGCCACCCTCTCCCACCTCGAAAGTGAGGGGGGCGACTCTCTCCGCAGTGCCGCATACCGCTAGAAGGATCTCATGCCGAGTAAAGACACCCATCCACTGTGGAGGTGGAGGGTCCTGTACTGGGGTCCGCCACTCCCGGGGGATGGCCGCCTCAATGTCCTGTCTCATCAACTCTCTGCCCCTCATCCCACTGAGTCTCCTCTCCTGAGCCTCTAGAGGCAGTTGCTGAAAACCTATCCAGTCGTCTAGGGACTGGGCTGGGCCAGAGCTCAGCGGGCCCCACGACACGTGAGACCGCGATCCAACCATATGGCCACTGGGGAGACGAATCAAGGGGTTCCAGATCAAAGGCTGCCTCAGGCGCTCCTCATTGGTGCCCGGGGGAGTCTGGAAGAGTGACGGCCTCAGATGCGACGAGGCCCTCAGAAGGCTAGCTGCAAAACGCTCCTCGAAGCCAAGGCCCACTCCTCTGGATCGCTGCTCTGTAAAGATCCACCTGATGCTGGGGGTCCAGGGGCCGCTAAGAGAAGGGGTGCGGCTGAGCATCCTGGAAACAAGAAACTCCTTCCACGGCTCAGCGCCTGGCAGGAGGCCACGAACTACCAACTTGCCAAGCAATGCTCGGCTTTGGCAAATAGGATCAACAATGCCCAGGCCACCTCTCTCCCTCGGCTGAGTGATCACCACCCATGCCACCTTGGCCCTGGCAGGCCGCCCGTCGCCACCGGACCAAAGAAAGTTCCTGATGAGCCTCTGCACCTGGCCAATGCACGCCCGAGAGAAGGCCCAGCAAGAAGTGATGTACCACATAGTAGCGAGCAGAACCTGGTTGGCCACAACTACTCGGCCAGCCAGAGATAAACGAGAGGTACTCCAATACAGAAGCTTCTTCCGAATGCTCAGAAGAAGGGGGGCTATCTGCTGCTCCGGAGATGTGTCAATGCCCACATAGCATCCCAAATAACGCGCTGTAGTGCCGGGGGGCAGCCACTGAAAACCGTCAACTGGCCTCCAAGTCGGGGGGGGCATAGAGCTGACCCACAACCCACACGACTTGTGCCAGTTGATCAAGGCGCCCGAAGCTCTGCAAAACCTGTCCATGGCTAAGGCGAAGCGGCGGAGGTTCTCCTCACCTCCCTGAAGATAGACAGCAGTGTCATCCGCAAACTTCGAGTCTAGGAGCTCCTCCGAGGTGCGGATGGGAAGCTGGAGGCCCCGCAGACCTGTATCCTGTGTCGTCAAAAATGTGCTCATGGCCTCCGCCACAAAAAGAAAAAGAAAGGGCGCCAAGGGGCACCCCTGCTGCACCGAGCGCGAGAGCTGGAACCTCTCTCCGCGCATGCCCTGTATCAGCACCTGGCTATGAGCCGATGTGTAGAGTGCAGAGACCCCACGGATCCACTGAGGGGGGAAGCCCATCCTCTCCATAGTGCCTTCCAAGAAGGCCCAGTCCACCCGGTCATATGCCTTCTCGAAGTCGAGAAGGAGCACTGCCAGATCCTCCTGTCGAAATCTAGCCAGAGCCGTAGCCTCCCAGAAAGAGAAAATGTTATCCAGAATGCTCCTATCCTGGATGAAGCCTGTCTGCGTGGAGTGGATGATGTCCGGAAGGTGAGGCTGAAGCCGCCTGCTGATCGCCTTAGCTAGGACCTTGTAGGCCGTGCCTAGCAAGGTGATCGGTCTCCACTGTCTAATCTCCAGTCTGTCTCCTCCCTCTTTGGGGATCAAGTGGATCAACCCCTCTGCCATGCTGTCCGGCATGACTCCTGACTCCATAATCTCCTGGAATGCCAATCTGAAGCCCCTATGTAGGAGGCCCCAGTACCTCTGGAAGAAAGCCACCGAAAGACCGTCCTCTCCTGGGCATTTTCCCCGAGGTAATGCCTGAAGAGCCTCCTCCAGTTCCGTATCCGAGAAGGGGGAGAGAAGGGAGTGCTGCAAATGGGCCGGTACAACCGGTCTCGTGAAGCTCCAGACTGCCTCCCGAGCCTCTCTCACCCTGTCATCTGTTGGCTCAGCAGAGAGAAGGTCCCTGTAAAAATCTGTGGCTATAGCCCGAACCCTGGGGGGATCCACCACAACCTGGCCATCAGCCTACCGAAGACGCCTGAGACCCTCTCGTCTGAAGCGAGGCCCTGTCGCCTCAAAGAAATCTCGAGTCACTGTGTCTCCAGCCTGTGTCCAAAAAGAAGCCCGAGCATGGAATCGGAACTCCACCCTCCTCTCCTCGATGGATCTGATCTCCGTGCGAGCTGACTCCATCTGCTCTGATATCCAAGGGCTCGTAGGATCCCTCTCCTGGAGTCTCTGGAGGGACGCTAGACTCCTCCGTAGGCTCCTCTCCTGCTCTCTGAAGGCCTCCAGCCGGTCCAAGGCAGCCTGTCTGAGCATCTGGCTGATCTCCTGCAAGCCACTGGCAAGATCGCTGGCTGCCGATCCTCTCCTGAACTGCAGCTCCTGCCAGACCTGCTCAACTCTGATCGCAATCTCGGGCTCCTCTATGAGACAATCTGGAATCCGGACGCTCTGGCCCTGCTCTCCTCTCGTGGGGTCCTCGATCTGGAGAAGCACTGGAAAGTGGTCTGAAAACGAGGAGCCTGCAAGTATGCCCACTGTGCCACCTCTATCACAGGCCCACTCATCAATGTAAAACCTGTCGATGCGGGAAAGGTTAACTCCTGTGGCCCGTCTATCCGAGCGCGAGAAAGATAGACTCCCCTGCAACCTGCCAAACTCCGGGAGAGTCCACGGATCCTGGCCTCTCACCTGTAGCACTAGTTCCTCCCAGGCAGCGAGCTCCGGCCCATGAATGGTCTCCTGGCTGCCCCCCATCCTGTCCTCTGCATCCTCCAACATGTTGCAATCCCCTCCGAGGCACCAGTGGTCTGCCAAGGGGAGGGACTGCCTAATGGTGCTCCAGAACTCGGCTCTCCCGGTCGCCCCATTAGGGGCGTAAAAGTTGAGGAAGCCAATGCGGTCTTCCCCAACCCGAAGGATGATCCACTGCGCACGACCCTGGACCAGAATGCCAGAGTCCACAACCTCGGATAGAAGCTGCTCGCTGACTGAGATGCATACTCCACCCTGGTTCCCCTGGGAGCCATATGCCGGTGACCAAAAAGTGTGACTCCTGCCTGGCAAGATCTTCCCGCAGGTGCGGGTACGCCCTGCAGAAAGGTAGCTCCTGGATGAAAAGGATATCTATGGGTCCTCCAACGAGAGCCCTTTGGATCTCCTGGCGAAGTCTCCCCCGACCAATGTAGCAGCGATGTCCACCGAGACCCTGGATGTTCCATGAGAGGATCCTCATGGATGAGCTATGGCAAGTGAAGCCTCCACTGGCTCACCCCTCTCAGCCGGCCCGGATGATCTGCCCTCCACTCTGTGAGTCTTGGGCGCCGGCTTGGAGGGAGAATAATCACTGTCTGTCCGGGTGCGGAGTCTCTCCAAAAAGAGGGTGACCTGTCTCTGTGTCCAGCCCCACTCCGCCTTCGCCCTGTCCAGGGCATAGGCGTGAGACCAATCCTCTGCATATATGTATCTAAAGGTAGGCTGCACCCTCTCGGGGCGGCATGGAGGAGAATCAGAAGCACCGCCTCAACTGAGGTGTGGACCGGATCCGCCCGCCAGTCTCCTATACCAAACAAGCTCATGCGGGCTGAGTGTAATCGGGTCTGCAATAGGTCCGTGAGCCCCAAGTCACTGAAGTGGTGAGAAAACTCCAGTATCTGATCACGCAAAACTTCCTCTACAGAGTTGCAATCCCATGCTGTGTCTGGGGCAACACTGAGAGGAAAGGAGAAAGCCACCATGCTGCTCACCACAGAGGGAGAACGAGAGGGATGGCACACCACGCAAACTCGCAAGGGCGCGACCAGTGTCTCGAACGGGCCAGCGTCCAGCTGGAGGCACCTGAAAAAACCGTAATCCACTGGTAGCCCCATCACTCGCGGGGGCCCCCCAGGGGAGGCTGGAGAGAACTCTGTGGCGGGCGAAGCAAGGATCGCCATCTCCACCGGCCCGGAGTGGCGGTGGAACAGCCGCTGGACTGAGCTCTGGCCTACCCAGCTGCGCTGCCCCGGGGCAGTGGGTGGTCTGGCGAAGTATCCTGGAGAGGCCGAGGGAGGGATGGGGGCTCGCAGCGAGGAGGGGGGAGAGCGAGGAGAGGATGGAGAGGCATCTGCCAGAGGATAGGTGTCAGGGGGGCCGCCGGGGGAGGCGGGAGGGGGGGGGCTGGGGGGGGAGAGGGGAGGGTGGAAGGAGTGCTCTCCGGGTGAGGGGAAAGGGAGCCGGGGGTCCAAGAGTGCGGCCCAGGATCCTCAGGAATCTGCTCCAAGGAGGGGCGGGGCCCCCCGCGGGGGGAGGCGAGAGCGGGGTCTCCACGTGGGAGGCTCCACCAGCGGCCTCAACGGGCACTGAGTCTGAATCCTCGTCCATCGGGGTGGGACCTGCTGGCCGCCTATCCCTGACAGGAGCATAAGTGCTGATAGGTGCCTGCACGCCAACCGGAGTCGCCTGTCCGCCAGCCTGTGCTGCCTGCTGGCGTCTGCGACGACGGTCCCTGCGGGCCGGGCGTTTCCGCCGGCGAACCTCCTGCCATCCGCCAGCCTCCTGGGACTGCGCGGCATCCTCCGCCGGGGCCTGCTCGTCAGATGATGGCGCCTGCTGTGACGAGCCAGGGATGTCCGGTCTCTGAAGTGGATGGCCACCCCTCGGGTCTCCTGCAGGGGGTCCGGAGGCGGCATAGCGTGAAGGATGAGCCCCCTTGCGGGGACAGGCGCGTGCGAGATGGCCCATCTCCCGACATATGTAACACTGGCCGGGGAGGCCCGAATACTCCACGCGCTGTATCATATGTCCTCCAGAAAGACAAGGGAGAAGGATCGTCTTCGGGAGGGACTCCGGTGACGGAACCACAACCCGAATGGCCGGGAGTCCTGCTGCCCGAGCAATCACTGAAGCCGCTGTCTGAGGCGTCTCCACCACCTGCCCGAACGCCTTGCCAATGGATGACAAGAGGGGCAAGTACTCCCTACGGAGTCCAGGAAAGCAGATAGTGACGTGGAAACCCGTCGCGCCTGCTAGCGGGTCAGAAGCGGGGTCGAAACCATGAGTCCATCGCGCCAGGAACGCCCGGGATGAGCGGAGGGCAATGGGGCTCCGAGCCAGCACCATCTGAGCTGCCTGTGGGGACTCGAAATCCACCTGATAGTAGCCACGTCCCAAAAAATCTACGCTGACGATCTTGGCGGGCACGCCAACAAGGCTGCCTTGCAGAAGGTCGCGAAGCTCTCTCCGCATCGGACGGCTACCCACTATCTTGCAGACCAAGGAGGAGGCCTCAAGAGCGGAAACTGTGGAAACAAACAACTGAAGATCTTCAGCTGTGAACTCCAGACGGAGACCGGAATCGGCAGGGTTAGTCGGAGCGGCTTCCATGGAGTCCTCCAGAGGGAAAAGGCCAGAAACCGGGGTCACCAACGGGAGGGACACAGCCTTGCGAGGAAAAAAGAGAGGCGGAGGGCTACAGGATAGCGGGGGCGGGGCGGGGGAGGGGGGGAAGCTGAGGCGGGGAGGAGTTGGCGGTGGGCGGAGGGGCGAGACGGAAGGTAGGAGAGAGAAGGCGGAGGGGGGAGAGGTGGCGGGGGAGAGAAGAGAGGTGGGGGAGAGGGAGGCGAAGGGGTTAGAGAGGCGGAGGAAAAAAGACGTGGGAAGGAAGCAAGCGGCGGGGGGGAGTGGCGGGGAAGGCAGCGAGGAAGGAGGCGAAGGAAGAGAAGGCGGGGGGAAAGAGGCAGAAACGAGGAGGGAGGCGGGGGAGTGAAGGCGGGGGAGGACGCGAGGCAGAAGGCGGGGGAGAGATGGCGCAATGAAGGAGGCTGGGGAGAGGGCGGAGGACTGACGGGGGGGAGAGTGGGGCGCGATGGCGAGAAGCAGCGGGGGGGGGGGGGGGGGGGGGGGGGAGAAGCGGAGCTCGCAGGCGTCTTCTTCAGTTCGTTCGTCTGTCCTCCTCATCTCTATGAAGATCCATCGTATCTCTGGTGCCCAAGTGCCCCCTGTTGGGGGAGCCCGAGCCTGCAGCCGCTGCAAAAGAAGCTCTTTCCAAGGCTCAGCGCCTGGAAGCAGCCCCCGAACAATAAGCTTTCCCAATAAGGCTCTACTCTGATCAACTGGATCTATAATGCCCAAGCCTCCCTGGGCCAATGGAAGTGTAATAACTGCCCAAGCAACCTTTGCCCGGGCTGGCTGACCATCCCGCCCAGACCAAAGAAAGTTCATGATCAGCCCTCTGTACTACCTGGCTGATACAAGAGCTCGAGAAGATCCATCAAGACGTAATGTGCCACATGGTCGCTAAAAGCACCTGATTTGCCACCACCACCCTCCCAGCCAAGGATAGCCGAGCTGTACTCCAATACAAAAGCTTCCTCCGAATGCTCAGAAGAAGCGGGGCAATCTGCTGCTCAGGTGACAAATCTAGTCCAATCTGGCATCCCAAATATCGCACTGCTGTGCCAGGAGGAATCCATCTAAAACCTGGGTCTGGGCTTCATGCCGGAGTGGGAGCGTTACTGATCCAAAAGGCCACTGTCTTGCGCCAATTGATCAATGCTCCCGAAGCTGCACTAAAAACCTAAAGCGACTGCTCGGCCTGCTGAAGATTGGCCTCCTGGCCATGCAAAAATAAATCCGTGTCATCAGCAAACTCAGCATTGAGCAGGTCTTCCTTCCGGACTGGGAGCTGGAGTCCTCTCAAACCAACCTCCTCTGCCGTCAGATACATGCTCATAGCATGGTTGTCACGGTACGAAAGTACGATACCATATGGGAATTTTTGGTACGATATGAAATTTTCGGATACCGTACAATAAAATACGATTTTTATTTTTTACACTTACAACCTATGGAGCTTCAAGCTTGAATGTGAGGGAAGGTTGGGAGGGGAGGAGTCTACAGTGCTTGAGGAACTAGAACATGGATATGTGTCTCTCCCGGTTGGATCTCCCGATTGTCTCCAAAAAAGAACCTGGATGGGTAATGCAATACCAAAGGTCTCCCAGTGTAGAGTTTATGACTAAGGGACCGTCCTTGCACAAATACGAGGAGTGCATCTAGGGTGATAATGTTAGGGACTCCTCTCTAGATCAAAATGGCCATGTCCAAATCTTCTCCCTCGTACATAACTTGAGAATCTAATTGTCTAGCCTACCTATACCAGGGATCCCCAAGTGATGTAGCAAGATTCTCTCATCCTACCAATCAAGTGTACACTACCAGTCTACCTCGCCAGATTTTTTAGGTCTCTCAACAACCCCATATGGAATACTAAGTGGACACAAAAGTTGCGAAGTATTGCGAGCATTTGGGATCTTCGTAAAGCAAGGTTTCTATATTTTTTTTAAGCATTTGGAAAATTTTTTTTCAAGGAAAAATGGTTTTTTGGAAAAAAAAAACAAAAAACTTCGTACCGTACGATATCGTACGGTATCGTACCACTCGTACCGTACCGTACGAACCTGTTTGTACGCGTACGAGAAACAACTATGGCTCATAGCCTCAGCAAAGAAGAGAAAAAGAAACGGGGCGAGAGGACACCCCTGACGGACTGATCTAGTCAACTCAAAACTCGGTCCCCGTCCTCCTGCATCAATTTGAAGCTTACTTTGCCCGAGTTAGGAAAATAGATACTGATAGAGTGATCTTAGTCAGTTGGTACTTGGAAGGTGAGGCCATTCCTTGGTGGACTCAGTGGGCTCCCCAGAAGATTTCCATGAAAAGTTCCAGCAGATTTTTTTTCGGGACAGTCTCTCTCCCCAGCTCCCCCCGTCTAGACCGGAGGATCATAGGATTGACCTCCTCCCAGGCTCGGAACCCCCGAGCAAGTTTCCGTATCGCCTTTCCAAGGCAATGGAATCGGAGTTGGACCCCAACTCCAAGAATTGTTGCAAGCTAGCTTCATCCGTTCCAGCGTGTCGCCATTTGCAGCATCGATCTTATTTGTCAAGAAAAAGGATGGGTCTTCCCGTTTGTGTGTCGATTATCGTGCACTCAACAAGCTGACTATCAAGAGCAGATTCCCGATGCCTCGAATTGACTATATTCTCGAGAGGCTGAATGGAGCAAAGGTGTTCTCAAAATTGGATTTAAAGAGTGGGTACCACCAGGTGCGGATTGTGGAGGGGGACATCCCCAAGACAGCCTTCCGTACAGAACAGGCCCACTATGAATTTGTGGTCATGCCATTTGGTTTGACGAACGCCCCTGCTACATTTAACCGCATGATGATGCGTGTTTTCCGGGAGTTGATTGGAAAGTGTTCATATTTTTGGACGACATACTCATATTTCAGCTACGGTTGAGCAGCATGACATTGATGTGGAGAAAGTCCTTAAGTTGCTAGAAAGCAATGAGCTCTACGTCAATGAAAAGAAGTGAGAATTTTATCTGTTCCAGGTGCATTACTTGGGATATATAATTAGTGCTGAAGGCATTCGACTTGATCCGGCTAAAGTGGCCGAGATTGTCAACTGGGAAGTACCTCAGACAGCCTATGACATTAGATAATTTGTGGGTATATGCCAGGCATATTCCACCCACATCGACAAGTTTTCTGACCTCTCGGCAAATCTCACCGATCTGCTAAAGGGAGTGAAAACAAGAAGGCAAAAGATTCGAATGACTCCACGAGCGTTGGAGGCATTCCAGAACCTCAAGGTGGCTTTATCACAAGCACCTTGTTTAGCACTTGCCTCGTCAGACGATCCATTTCAGGTGATCACCGATGCGAGTAACATCGCAATTGGAGGTGTATTGCAACAGAATGGTCATCCAGTAGCTTACATGTCTCGTAAGTTACTGCCTGCCGAGAAGAACTACTCAGTCTATGATCGTGAACTCCTTAGCAGTTATACAGGCCTTGAAACATTGGAAACATTTCCTGTATGGCCGTGACTTCGAGGTTCGCACTGACCATCAAGCATTACGCTGGATTCAGACGATGCCAAGTGCACAGTGGAGTGATCGCCAACACAGCTGGAGTCAGATATTCCAGCAGTTCGGTATGATTGAGTACCTTCCAGGAAAGGCGAATCCAGTGGCCGACGCTTTGAGCAGGAAGGGACAAGTGTCTACGATTCAGACCACTAGACTTGACCTTGTTGGTACAAGACTAGAGGACATGAAGCACATGTACGCGGATTCCGAGGAATTCGGTACACAGTGGGAACAAGCATTGGATACCATAGGACCATGCCATTTTCTGATATGCGATGGTTGGCTTTTCTACAAAGGCCGACTATGTGTCATGAAGTCGTTCAGGGCAGCTCTTCTCCATGATGCCCATGACGCCATTACATGGGTCATAGGGGCATGAATTCGACTCTAGAGAAATTGGAACGGCAATTCTATTGGCCAAAGATGAGGTGTGATGTGTTTACATATGTACAACGCTGTGACATTTGTCAAAAGGTGAAAGCTCCTCGCGTTTTTCACGAATCTGTCTCCCAGTCGGAGTAAGCGTAATACGCAGTGCTTAACTATTGTTGATAGGTTTAGCAAATTTGTTATGCTTATTCCTTGCAGGGCCAATGTGACCGCCGAGAATGTTGCCCAGTTGTTCATTCGACATTGGTACCCGATTGGCGGGATTCGTAGGACCATAGTGTCAGACCGAGATGCCAAGTTTACCAGTCATTTTTGGAGGGCATTGTTTGATAATTTTGGTACTAAGCTGAATTTTTCCAGTGCATTCCACCCACAGACAGATGGCGAGACAGAGATATACAACCAGTTGGCCTTTGATGTGCTGAAGTGTTATGTCCACGATCAACAAGGTAAGTGGGAATCGTATTTGCCTTTAGTTCAAGCTGTTTTGAATGACTCTTTTTCTTCAGCTATTGGCAGGACTCCATATGAGGCAGCATTTCGAAGACCTTTCCAGTCTTTGTTAACCAGGACTTCGTCTTCAGTACCGGAGGCGAACAGAGTGACGGAGTCTTACTAGGAGATCTTAGAGTCAATAAAAGACAGATTGGCTAAAGCGCAAGGGGCCTACACTCGACAGGCCAATAAAGACCGAAGGGATATAAAGTTTTCGGAAGGAGATTGGGTTTATCTTCGGATAATGAAGCAAAGATTGAAGCAGGTGGGCAAGCGATGTCCAAAGTTGTCTTTCGGGAGCTTCGGACCTTTTCCCATCCGAAAAAAGATTAATGAGGTTTCTATGCAGTTAAAGCTACCTCTGAGTTGGACTATGCACGATGTATTTCATGTCAGTTGGTTAAAGCTGTATGCAGGTCCACCATCCCCTTCAGAGGTCAAAGACGAAGCGGAACCACACATTGTTGATGAAGCATAAGTAATGGTTCCAGAACAGATCCTTCTGCACCGTTTCAAGCATGGTTCAGGCCGAAGACTACGAGAGTTCCTCACGAAGTTTCAAGACCAAGGAACTCATGAAGCGGTCTGGCTCGACAAAGAATTTTTTGAAGACTATCCGGCGTTATTGATGGATTATTTGGAGGCTATGCAGCTTCCGTCAAGTTAAGCAGAAGGGGATGTCACGTGCATCCCGCACTTGGATGCCACGTAGACATTTTTGTACAGAAGGTGCAGGACTTGGGATGGTGAACTGGTCCCATGTGAGCCCAGTTGGAGACGAGGCAGCCAGGGATCCATCTCAATCATCGGAGGTCAGGTGTGCATTGTCCTGCACATGAGTCCAAGGTCAGGTATGCACTGTCCTGCACATGAGACAGTGCCAGTCCGCGCTGTGAGTCTCCCTCTGGAATGATGTCAGTTGTTCTGTATGTTTGGTCTGCCACCAGATGTCAGACAGCTGAGTAGATGTAGGTATGCAGCAGGTTTGGACTCGGGTAAGGCTATGGGCCACCCCAAGGGGGGCCAGGCAGCCCCAGGACTTGCCCACCAGCCCAAGGAGGGGCTGGGCAGGCTGTCGGCCAACCCAAGAGGGCTTGGCCAAGCAGTCGACTGGCTTTTGGGCCAGCCCAGCCAGTTGGCTAGCCCATAGGGCAGCCTGGACTGTAGGCGGCCAGTGCCCAGGTGCTGCCCAGCAACCTGCGCTGGCCTGGACAGCAGCCCACAGAGGCAGCCATGACAGTCTAGTGTGAACACGTGGCATTTTCAGCATTAAATGATATTAAAATAGGTCGTGGAGGGAAAGTGAACCAGCCGACTAACCTTGATGGGGTAGTATAAATAGTGGAGGCCACAATCCCATTCACCATCTCATTATTCACCAAGAGCTCAAGCAAATCAAGGGCTAGACAAGCCAAGGGAATTGCTAAGCAAAGGGGTGGAGAACTGAAGGTCAAGGGCAGAGATTTCTCAGCCAAGAAAAGGTCCAAGATTGCTGTATTATCTTTCAGTTTTCTCATCATTCTAATAAAGCAAATACACCATCCGTGGTGGGGGCCCTACAAAGGATAATTGGGATCCAATACTGTGTCCTCTCCACCGCTCCTCCTCTCTCTCTCTATTTTCTGCACATCTCCTTTTAGTTTGTGCGTTAATTTTCCGTCGCGAAAAGAGTGCTGAATTCTGAGTTTTGAAGTTACCGATTCTTCTCTGAAGCTTCCGCATATTACAATGCTTTTAAGTTCCAATGGATATCCATACCTAGGGAAAACTTTCTTTTAAGTTTCAATGAAAACCTCAATGCTTTACGTTCCAATGGATATCCATACCTTAGGGATAATTTTTTGATACAAAATGTTCTCCATAGTAGGGCCATTCCTATTAGCATTGCTCACGCTTTTTTCACTTTATAACATAGTCCATGATATTTATTGTGTGCGCGTGCGCGTGTGCGTGCATGTGTGTGTGTGAGAGAGAGTGAGAGACATGTACCCATCTGTTGGATTAGTTCACAAACAACCACACACTTCAATTTAGAACTCAAGTTAAAACTTACATATATCCAAGTCCGTAAACTAGAACTAGAAATCATAATGTAATTAGGTTCAATAAACCACACAGACTTTTGATAATTCAGATTGGAGGTTTACAATTCTCATAAGTATGAGAAGATAATGATTAAATATTAGTGAGCAAGCCATGACAAATTGACTGGTGCCAACTGACATTGAAAGTGATCACACCAAACTGAGAACAAAACATGTTATGATTCTTTCAGTAGTGGCAATCTTGGTGTGAAAGGTTGCCACTGCTGAAAGAATCATCACACGTGTAAATGACACAACTGTTACGTATCACCATCCAACCAAAAATATGTTTTGGATAGGCATCTATGTCATGTCCCACTTGTTTTGGTGGTCACATATGTAAGTGTGATTCAATAGCAAGTGTGGATGCAAATGCAACATGGGAGTTAGTGCCTTTGCCTAAGGAAAAGACAAATTGACTGGTGCCAACTGACATTGAAAGTGATCACACCAAACATGTTATGATTCTTTCAGTAGTGGCAATCTTGGTGTGAAAGGTTGCCACTGCTGAAAGAATCATCACACGTGTAAACGACACAACTGTTACGTATCACCATCCAACCAAAAATATGTGTTGGATAGGCATCTATGCCATGTCCCACTTGTTTTGGTGGTCACATATGTAAGTGTGATTCAATAGCAAGTGTGGATGCAAATGCAACATGGGAGTTAGTGCCTTTGCCTAAGGAAAAGAAGACAATTGGATGTAAGTGGGTGTATAAAGTCAAGCATAACACTGATCATGTGTTGGAAGTGTGGGTGAGTACTCGGTAGTATACGAAGTCTTACTTCCAATTTTGCTAATTTTCGTCATCGATTCCTAGAGCATAAGCTAGCAATTGGTGACACGCATTGTATGGTTTTTTCTAAAAATCACAAAAACTACAAAAACAAGGAGCCATTGGTTGTGTTCATGACTTGCATTACATTCCTAATCCTTGGCACAACCTTTCTAGATCATTTGGATAGGGAAATCACCCTCTAACCATCATTCTGTCAATGCGGCTGTAAACTCGTGAAAGTGTAGGAAATTGTTCACGATGTGAGCCATAACCTGCTACTTCACAGCGTAAAACACTTTCTGCAAGCAACGTCGAGAATCTTGAGATTACCTTACTAAAATTAGGGCATCTTATCTTGACACATCTGACACAACGAAACAGAAAAATCTTATCTCTTGAATAGCAACGAAGCACTTCACGACGTGAACAACATTCGTATCACGGCATGAAGCATAGTCTACTTCACGACGTGAACATAACCTGCTACTTCACTGGTTAACATCGCACGGTTTAACACTTCACGAGTTAACCCTTCATGTACTAACACTTCATGGATTAGCAGTTCATGAAATAACATTTCACGGACTGTTAGTTCACGGATTAAGGGTTGTCAGCCCAGTAGTAAGAGAGTACCCTAATTGCACCATTGGGGTCTATCCAACTCAGATCAAGGTAATTATGAGCTAAAAATTTGAAATGTGAAACACAAGTTGCCCGCGGCGTGAAACACAGGTCATGTAATATGCGGAAGCTTCGGAGAAGGATCGGTACTTCAAAACTCAGAAAACAGCACTCTTTTCGCGACGGAATTAACGCACAAAACTGAAAGACGATGTGCAGAAAATAGAGAGAGAAGGGGGAGATGGAGAAGGACACAGTATTGGGTCCCAATTACCCTCTGTAGGGCCCCCACCACGAATGGTGTATTTGCTTTATTAGAATGATGTAAATCTGATACAAATACAAAGTACTTGACCTTTTCTTGGCTGGTAAACCTGCCCTTGACCTTCAGTCCTTCACCCCTTAGCTTTAGCAAACCCTTGGCTGTCCTGGCCCTTGAATGCTTGAGGCTCTTGGTGAATTGTGAGATGAATAATGGGATTATGGGCTGGGGTATTTATACCCCCTCTTGCATCCAGTCGGCTGGCTTCAGGACAGCCCACGACTGAGTCTTGTAATAATTGTGGTCACACTTTAATAAAGTGTTTTCACACTTGTCTGATGGCTGTCCAGCCTGCGCCTGACTCTGGGACAGCCTCCTGGCTGCTGGGCAGGCTGCGCATAGGTGTGGGGACTGCCCCTACACCTGGCTGCCTACTGTCTAGGGCTTTTACCCTCTGTCGGCTGCCTGTCCAGAGGCTCTGGAGCTGGCCGACTGCCCCTCCAGCCCTTGCCTTGGCTGGTGGGCAAAGTCTTGGGCCCTCCTGGCCCCTTGGGGGTGGTTCTACACCTCCCCCATGCCCATCTAAGTATGCACATGCAAACACCTACACTGGGGTAGCCCTATGGGCTGGCCCCATCTCTACATGCAAACTACATGCCTACAGAGGCCTGGCATCCAGTTGCAAACCAGATACACAGCACATCTGACATCATTCTAGAGGGAGACTCACAGCGCGGACTGGCACTGCTTCATGTGCAGGACAATGCACACCTGACCTTGGACTCATGTGCAGGACAATGCACACCTGACCTCGGACGACTGAGATGGATCCCTGGCTGACTCGTCCCGGACTGGGCTCACATGGGACCAGTTCACCATCCCAGGTCCTGCACCTTCTGTACAGAATGTCTACGTGGCATCCAAGTGCGGGATGCACGTGACATCCCCTTCTGCTTAACTTGACGGAAGCTGCATAGCCTCCAAATAATCCGTCAATAAAGCCGGATAGTCCTCGAAGAATTCTTTGTCGAGCCATACCGCTTCATGAGTTCCTCGGTCCTGAAACTTCGTGAGGAACTGTCGTAGTCTTCGGCCTGAGCCATGCTTGAAACGGTGCAGAAGGATCTGTTCTGGAACCATTACTTCTGCTTCATCAATGATGTCTGGTTCCGCTTCGTCTTTGACCTCTGAAGGGGGTGGACCTGCATATGGCTTTAACCAACTGACATGGAATACATCGTGCATAGTCCAACTCGGAGGTAGCTTTAACTGCATAGACACCTCATTAATCTTTTTCCGGATGGGGAATGGTCCGAAGCTCCTGAAAGACAACTTTGGGCATCGCTTGCCCACCTGCTTCAATCTTTGCTTCATAATCCGAAGATATACCCAATCTCCTTCCGAAAACTTCATGTCCCTTCGGTCTTTATTGGCCTGTCGAGTGTAGGCCTCTTGCGCTTTAGCCAATTTGTCTTTGACGGACTCTAGGATCTCCTGGTAAGACTCCGTCACTCTGTTCGCCTCCGGTACTGAAGACGACGTCCTGGTTAACAACGACTGGAAAGGTCTTCCAAACGCTGCCTCATATGGAGTCCTGCCAATAGCTGAAGAAAAAGAGTCATTCAAAACAGCTTGAACTAAAGGCAGAAACGATTCCCACTTACCTTGCTGATCGTGGACATAACACTTCAGCACATCAAAGGCCAACTGGTTGTATATCTCTGTCTGGCCATCTGTCTGTGGGTGGAATGCACTGGAAAAATTCAACTTAGTACCAAAATTATCAAACAATGCCCTCCAAAAATGACTGGTAAACTTGGCATCTCGGTCTGACACTATGGTCCTAGGAATCCCACCAATCGGGTACCAATGCCGAATGAATAGCTGGGCAACATCCTCGGCGGTCACATTGGCCCTGCAAGGAATAAGCATCACAAATTTGCTGAACCTGTCAACAATAGTCAAACACTGTGTATTACGCTTACTCGGACTGGGAGGCAGATTAGTGACAAAGTCCATTGAAATGTCTTGGAAAGGACCCTCAGGAATTGGCAAAGGCTGTAACAACCCTATCTTCTTTCCACGAGGAGCTTTCACCTTTTGACAAATGTCACAGCGTTGTACATAAGTAAACACATCACGCCTCATCTTTGGCCAATAGTATTGCCGTTCTAATTTCTCCAGAGTCGAATTCATGCCCCTATGACCACCTGTAATGGCGTCATGGGCATCATGGAGAAGAGCTGCCCGGAATGATTTCATGACACACAGTCGGCCTTTGTAGTAAAGCCAACCATCGCGTATCAGAAAATGGCATGGTCCTGTGGCATCCAATGCCTGTTCCCACTGTGTACCGAATTCCTCGGAATCCGCGTACGTGTGCTTCATGTCTTCTAGTCCTGTACCAACAAGGTCTAGTCTAGTGGTCTGAATCGCAGCTACTTGTCCCTTCCTGCTCAAAGCATCGGCCACTGGATTGGCCTTTCCTGGAAGGTACTCAATCATACCACCGAACTGCTGGAATATCTGACTCCAGCGGTGCTGTCGATCACTCCACTGTGCACTTTGCATCGTCTGAATCCAGCGCAATGCCTGATGGTCAGTGCGAACCTCGAAGTCACGGCCATACAGGAAATGTTTCCAATGTTTCAAGGCCTGAATGACTGCTAGGAGTTCACGATCGTAGACTGAGTAATTCTTTTCGGCGGGCAGTAACTTACGAGACATGTAAGCTACTGGATGACCATTCTGTTGCAATACACCTCCAATTGCGATGTTACTCGCATCGGTGATCACCTGAAATGGTTCGTCCCACGAGGCAAGGGCTAAACAAGGCGCTTCAGACAAAGCCACCTTGAGGTTCTGGAATGCCTCCAACGCTCGTGGAGTCATTCGAATCTTTTGCCTCCTTGTTTTCACTCCCTTTAGCAGATCGGTGAGGTCTGCCGAGAGATCAGAAAACTTATCAATGTGGGTGGAATATGCCTGGCATATACCCACAAATGATCTAATGTCATAAGCAGTCTGAGGTACTTCCCAGTTAACAATCTCGGCCACTTTAGCCGGATCAAGTCGAATGCCTTCGGCACTGATTATATATCCCAAGTAATGTACCTGGAACAGATAAAATTCTGACTTCTTTTCATTGATATAGAGCTCGTTGCTTTCCAGCAACGTAAGGACTTTCTCCACATCAATGTCATGCTGCTCAACTGTAGCTGAAAATATGAATATGTCGTCCAGAAATATGAACACACACACTCCAATCAACTCCCGGAAAATACGCATCATCATGCGGTTAAATGTAGCTGGGGCGTTCGTCAATCCAAATGGCATAACCACAAATTCATAGTGGGCCCGTTCTGTACGGAAAGCTGTCTTGGGGATGTCCCCCTCAACAATCCGAACCTGGTGGTACCCACTCTTTAAATCCAATTTAGAGAACACCTTAGCTCCATTCAGCCTCTCGAGAATATAGTCAATTCGAGGCATCGGGAATCTGCTCTTGATAGTCAGCTTGTTGAGTGCACGATAATCGACACACAACCGAGAAGACCCATCTTTCTTCTTGACAAATAAGATCGGTGCTGCAAATGGCGACACGCTGGGGCGGATGAAGCCAGCTTGCAACAATTCTTGGAGTTGGCGGTCCAACTCCGATTCCATTGCCTTAGAAAGGCGATACGGAAACTTGCTCCGGGGTTCCGAGCCTGGGAGGAGGTCAATCTTGTGATCCTCCGGTCTGGACGGGGGAAGCCGGGGAGGGAGACTGTCCCGAAGAAAAATCTTCTGGAACTTTTCATGGAGAACCGAGTACTTCTCGGAAGCACTGGCCACCGTCTGGGCTGTCTGGATGTAAATCATCGCACACTGTGCGCCTTTCCTGACTGCTCGCTTAGCCTGCAAATGGCTTATAAGCGGAAAGTTTGGAATACCTGGCTCACACTTAATGGTCACAGGGGTGTTTGACACATTCCGATCAATCTGGAACGTGTGCTTGTCCCACTTGACATCAGGGAGAAACTTGTGAAACCACTGGATCCCCCAAAATTATGTCTGCTCCTACAAGAGGGGCAACCATAAAATCACGCACAAACTCTATGCCCTGAATGACTAATTTAGCACCTAGAGCTTCATACTTGACGCTCGTAGTCATACCTGTGCTAAAACCCTCAACTTGTTTGTCCACCGGAGTGAGCTCGAAGCGGGCACGCCTAGCGGCCTCTTCCGTGATCACATCCTCCGTGCTGCCGCTGTCAAACAAGACAACGACTCTCTGGCCACCTATGTAGCCAAAGGACTTGAGCAATTCGTTGCGCTCATACTCCTGGTCATGGGCGCCCTTCTGCTTATCTTCGAGCTCCCGGCTGATAATTGCTCCAACTGAAGCACCGGGGGTTGAAGAACTAGGGGTAGCCACTGGGGTCTGTGTGGGAGCTGTGCTCACCACGGAAGCTGTGGAGGCGGCGGCGGGCTTTGGAGGCTTCTTCGGACAATCCCGAGAAGTATGTCCTTTTGTGTGACAAAAGTAACATCTACCCTCCTTCCTGTACTGAGCAAGCTCCTCAGAACTCAACTTGCCACCTGTCTTGCCTGCCTCCGCTTTCTGGTCTGGAGTAAGCTTAGACGCATTGTTCGAGTTCTTGGAGCCAGAGGCTCCCGGGCTCTGTCCTGGGGAAGACCCCGTCTGGTTCTGGCTTTTGCCCCCCGAGGTGTTAGCCTTGGGAGAAGCCGGCTGGGAAGTCTTGGGCTTGCCACCATTGTGTTTCATTTCTGCACTCTGCGCAAGCGAGAGTGCGTCCTCGAAGGTGGCTGGCCTAAACATACGCACCTCCCATTGGATTTGCGTGTCCAGGCCATACAAAAACTGCCCTTTCTTGTCCGCATCAGATAAGCCTAATTGTAGACACAAGGTCGAAATTCTATTGGCAAACTGAAGGACTGGTTGCGCATTCTGACGCGCACCCCTGAACTCGTCTTCGAGTCGCTCAAGGTAGTGGGGCGGTAAAAACCGCTGCTTAAGGTCACAGACGAACTCGTCCCACCCATAAGCTGCCATACCTGATCTGGTGTGGGCATGAGCCCACTGAGTCCACCAAGGAATGGCCTCACCTTCCAAATACCAACTGGCTAAGATCACTTTGTCAATATCTGATTTCCTAACTGCGGCAAAGTAAGCTTCAAATTGATGTAACCATGAATACAGAGTAGTGGGATCGAGTTTACCATTATACTTACTGAAGTTCATTTTCTCGGGAAAATGATTCGAGGGCGCCGCCGGTGTCAATCTGGCGTCCAAAGCTCGGAGGTAATGCTCGTGTTCCACCCGTCGCATGGCTTCGTCTTCTCGTTGTCGAATCTCCAATGCCCGTATCTGCCTCTCAAGCAAGGAGCTTGACTGCGGCTGTGACCCCTCGAGAGGGTCCCTGTGATGACGAGGATCTGGTATCTGGGGTACGGAAGGAGAGGGAGGAGGAGATGGAAAACGCGACGCTGGAGAGCGAGAACGCTCCTCCAGAGCCAAAATCCGCGCCTTCTGCTCGTCCAACTTGGTTGTCTGGTCTGCGATTGCTCGCATCATCTGCTGGAACATGTCTTGTACACTCAAGCCGGGTGCCCTAGCTGGGCTGCGTGGTGCACTCTGGTCCCATGGTTCTGGTTCTCTCTCGTCGCCAGCTCGCCATAGCGGGAATATGCAGTTCCTTTCCGGACCGCAATCTGACCATCCACTATCTGTGTGGGAGACTTCCGGAGGCTTCCGGAGGCTAAAAACCAATCGTCCTTCGAGGGACAGGAGTCACTCCGAAAAGGGTAGTCCACCGGCGTCTAAAAACCAACCACACGAGCGAAAAAATTTTCTGGTTTTCTTTGCTGAATCTTCGTCCTTGAAGTAGGCTCTGATACCACTGTAATATGCGGAAGCTTCGGAGAAGGATCGGTACTTCAAAACTCAGAAAACAGCACTCTTTTCGCGACGGAATTAACGCACAAAACTGAAAGACGATGTGCAGAAAATAGAGAGAGAAGGGGGAGATGGAGAAGGACACAGTATTGGGTCCCAATTACCCTCTGTAGGGCCCCCACCACGAATGGTGTATTTGCTTTATTAGAATGATGTAAATCTGATACAAATACAAAGTACTTGACCTTTTCTTGGCTGGTAAACCTGCCCTTGACCTTCAGTCCTTCACCCCTTAGCTTTAGCAAACCCTTGGCTGTCCTGGCCCTTGAATGCTTGAGGCTCTTGGTGAATTGTGAGATGAATAATGGGATTATGGGCTGGGGTATTTATACCCCCTCTTGCATCCAGTCGGCTGGCTTCAGGACAGCCCACGACTGAGTCTTGTAATAATTGTGGTCACACTTTAATAAAGTGTTTTCACACTTGTCTGATGGCTGTCCAGCCTGCGCCTGACTCTGGGACAGCCTCCTGGCTGCTGGGCAGGCTGCGCATAGGTGTGGGGACTGCCCCTACACCTGGCTGCCTACTGTCTAGGGCTTTTACCCTCTGTCGGCTGCCTGTCCAGAGGCTCTGGAGCTGGCCGACTGCCCCTCCAGCCCTTGCCTTGGCTGGTGGGCAAAGTCTTGGGCCCTCCTGGCCCCTTGGGGGTGGTTCTACACCTCCCCCATGCCCATCTAAGTATGCACATGCAAACACCTACACTGGGGTAGCCCTATGGGCTGGCCCCATCTCTACATGCAAACTACATGCCTACAGAGGCCTGGCATCCAGTTGCAAACCAGATACACAGCACATCTGACATCATTCTAGAGGGAGACTCACAGCGCGGACTGGCACTGCTTCATGTGCAGGACAATGCACACCTGACCTTGGACTCATGTGCAGGACAATGCACACCTGACCTCGGACGACTGAGATGGATCCCTGGTTGACTCGTCCCGGACTGGGCTCACATGGGACCAGTTCACCATCCCAGGTCCTGCACCTTCTGTACAGAATGTCTACGTGGCATCCAAGTGCGGGATGCACGTGACAGGTCACGACGTGAACTGCAGACGACTACTTCACGATGTGAACCATAGTCTGTTGTTTCACGAAAATATGAAAATTTAATGACCAGAAAAGACAATTTGGCAGAAAACCAGGTGAAACTGTTGGAGTAGTGAATTTGCTTGTTGAAATACATTCTCATGCACTTGAGGTCTAGGAAACTCATTGGAGACAACCTTAACCTTACCCCCAACGACAGTGCATCAAATCACCCAAGTTCTTCGAACCAAAAAAGTCTTGGTTCAAGTCGCTTGGCGAGCATTCAATTGAGTGTTGCAGCTTGGAGAAATCTGACCACCACTATAGAAACAAGTAGTGAAGAATCCATGGAAGAAGGGCTAAGATTCTTTGGCTTTGGAGAGGAAGAAAAACCCTCTTCTCTTGCGAGATCCGACGGAATCTTTGATATAGCCGCCAGGGGGTTTTTTGGTCTCCAGCACGGCTCGGAAGATGAAGCGCAATCTACAGGCACAGGCCCATCAACAAGCGCGAGAGACGGTCTAAGACCGGATTTATCAACCCAACCTTCTGGTCCTAGGAATGCTAACACAGTGAGGATTGGGGGGATGACCCCATGGTTAGAAGGGATAAGGAAAGCGCCACCAAGATAGGTCAAGTCTTCCTCCCCACATCGGAGGAAATGGAAACATACTTGAAGAGCGACAATTATGGCTATTTAGCTTAAGAAAACAAGAGCTCGATACGCGAAGAACGAGGGAGAAACAAAGGCAAATGGAGAATTTGAATCCGATTCGACCACGTGGCAAAGAACCAGAAACATTTGGAAATGCCACTGATAGCATGTGGATGGGAATAACCAAAGGAGGGATACCAACTCGGATTTGCTGAATATGACCGCAGAAATGGGCCGAGGCATGGTTAGGGAACTAGGTACTGCCCTAGAATCCAGAACTTTCCAAATGAAGCCACATATCATTTCAAAGCTTGTGCAAAAATTCTCAGGAGATGGGGACCCGATCCAACATGTAGAGGTCTTTGAGTCTACCTGTGAAACTTGTGGGCCAGTGAGCGATGTAACCATGATACATGCTTTTTCTCTAACCCTAGAAGGGAATGCCCGCCAATGGTATCGAACCTTAAAGCTGGAGGATAAAGTCAACTTCACTCGGCTTAAGAATGTGTTTATACTGAGCTTCGCTCGAAGTGGTGACAGATGGAGCCAACACACAAAGTTGTCATTTTCACAAGGGCCACACAACTAGAATAGGAGTGCTATTGGGAAGCTGACATCACAAGAGTCTAAAAGATATATTGGACTATGACCAGGTCAAACCCTATGAAAAACCAAGGTGTCTGGATGCGTCCACAACCATGGTCTAGGTGGCCATAGAGGCATCGGAGCTGTAGTTTACACTCCAGCCTATTTTACTCCATTTTATGCCACTTTTTATCCAAATGTTTATCTGATGTAATTAGGGATTTTCCCCATATTTTTCAGCTATTTTATAGTTTAGTTTTAGGCTTTTTTAGGCATTTTATCATTTGTCCAAACCGTAGCTTTTTTGCCACAGCCGATTGGCTCTATAGATATGTATATAAGCATGGACATTGTTTATTCATAATTCAATTCAATACCTTTCAGATCTTGGCTGTATACTTTCTCTTGTTTGATCTCTACTTGCTTCCGCTTCATATTCACATATTCTCACAAAGAGCATGTGTGTGTCCTAGCCCAAGGGACAAGTCACCCGGCATGTTCTAGGTCTTGTCGTGCCCTCTTTGCAAGATATGATGTTTGTATAGGCCAGAGTGGACACTTATTAGACCCATGGTTTGGTGTCTCGGAAGGCCAAGTGAATTGTCAAGTCCTTGTCTAAGTCTGGGGCAAATGTGTCGTGCCATGTGTGAAAGCCACATAGTCCTATGGTCACTAGTAAATGGTCATTTAGGGGGCATGGTGGCTGTGTACAGCCCATGGGTCGAGGACCTAAAGTGGGCATTCGGTAATGTCTAAACGTAGGAAAATAGGGTGGACCTTTTATAGGCGCCCATCTCTGGAGTTGTCATAAAGTACTTTGTGGACGTGTGCCAATAGTGCTCACACATACATCAATAGTCTTTGCATGACCTTGATCAAGAGCGTAGAATAAGACAAACAACCAAAATCACTATAAATATAGGCTTGTTAGAAATGCCTCATCCAAGCTCTGAATAATCCATGGCCTAGGTTGGATTTGTTGTCTCACTATTGCATCTCCTAGTACCTTTCTACATTTTACGACCCAGAAGTCTCACCTACCATTTTTTAATTATTTGCAGTCTCACCTACTATTCTTTTATTATTATAGATACACACTAGCATTGTAGAGTGTGAAATTGCAAGACACTTGATTTTACATTGTAGACCTAATATATAGAAAAGGATCGTTTTACACTTGACACCTGTCTTCTTTTGGCAAATTTACAAAATATTTTTCACTTGATTCAGGCTGAAATGGCAATCGTTGCAATTTAGGAGAAAAAGAATTTTCCATTGTAGGGCATCATCACAAGATGCTGAAGACATGCCAGAGGATGATGCATCAAAGAGTCAGGTTATATTGCTTTTTTTTTTTGGGTATTGCTTTTGCATATCGCAACACAATTATCATTTTCTTTTAAAATCTTTTTGTTGTGATTTGACTAGCATTTTGAAAGAAAGATTTTGTACATTTTAAATCTTATTGTAGGTGGTGTTAATACATGGGAGCTCGTTTGTTCTTAGCACAAGTACTAGATGCTTTGTTTAGAGAGAACAAGCTTTGTGGCAATATATGATGCTTTTATAGAATGACATAAGCAAAGGTGATGGCTAGTGGATTTGCTCACATGATTGATGCATTGCGGCTAGCAAAAGAAAAAAGCAAAGAGAGGGCATTCTCAATTGTAATAGCCTTGAATCATTTCCAGATGGTTGATGTGGGAAAGGACGCTAAGCCAAGGAGTTGGGATATGAGTCTCGTTCTTTGGCTTTATCCTACTTGGCCATGATGGGTAAGATCTTCAAGGGCGAAGATTGGGAGTATTTGTTCAAGAAGCCTGTGCGACCAAATCCTTTGGGAGTTCCCAGAGACAGGGTGAGATCTAAAGTTCATCAAGAGGAGGCTTCCGTAGTTTCCCACCATGACTCCTCTATTCTGTAGCGGTCTAGTGAAGATGCTCCAAGGAATGAAGATCAAGATCAGGCACATTGGCATGCAGATTGATTCTCATCATTCCCGTGAGGAGAAGAGGAAAATAGAAAGAGAGGTCTCTTCTTCTTGGAAGAAGACCAAGGACTTCAAATCTGGCGAGAAGACAGTCAGATTTGATAACTTCATGTTTGAGATTGACACCAATAAACTTTGGCATTCCTTTCTCAGTTTGAGATATCCTTTAGTGATGAGGAGTATTTTGATAAGTCAAAGCTGCGACTTGTGGCTATGCATATGAAGGGAACCACAAGTAATTGGTGGGTGGCACAAAATCTTTCCGATGACACTCCAACTACTTGGAAAGACTTAAGGCAAAGTTCAATGCATAGTTTTTGCCTCCTGGCTTTTGAGCAGGGTATCAGACAGGAGTGGGACAAGATTTCCCAAAAAGAAGGTGAATCCGTCACTTCCTACATCTCGAACTTTGAAAAGTGCTTTTACAGGTTACCCCTTTCATGTCTATCTCAAAGGAGGAGAAGAAGCAGAAGTAAGGACTTGCTCCTACTATTTAGAAGGGTGTAACTTTGTATCCAAATAGCACCATGCAACATTTGACCATCTCCGCCCTTGCCGCCGAGCATTTACATGTCGTTTGGTTACAACAAAAGATTGATTCTAGCATTGCAAAAAGGAGGGACTAGGCTGTCTCACCTCAACAAAATAGCGGGCAGCCACTGAAGAAGGATTCTAACGACACCAAAAAGTCAAAGTTTTCTTTCAAAAAGAAGCTAGGGGACAACTAATCTAGCTATCGCTCATTGAATGAGCTGAAGCGTGCCTATTTCTTAGAAGACAAGTGTTTCAAATGTGATAGCAAAGACCACAAAGCGAAGCTTTGCCACGAGGCAAAGAAACCACGAGAGAATACTAGCAAGAATGTAGTTCCTGATGTGCAGTGGGACTCCGGCCATGCACCATAGGATCGACAGGTCTGCACAGCAGGCTTGGGGAACAATCAAGAATCAACCTGCTCTTTTGTTATTCGATGTTTGTTTCATAGATAGCTTTATCTCTACGGAGATGGATGCTTCTTTGGGATTGAATGTGGACTTGGTATTTGGCCGCCCATAGTCCGAACGCTTTTGACTGATTGCCATGAGATAGAGAGCATCATTAGACGAAACTACACAGCAAGAAATGGCAGTTATTGGATAGTAGGTAGTGGGCTAGTGGAGTTGCACACCCAGGTGGTTACAAGAATCCCATGTATAAGTAGTCTTTTCTTGTACTTTGAAGAGATGTAATGCATGAGATACATTAGGATGCACAATTTTAGTTTATTGATGCCTATTTTTTTGTCATTCTCGATCTGTGTTCCATCATCTTGGTGAAGCTGCCGTCGCACAACTTGGCGATCCGGCGGGTTCAATACCAGAATCCACTCTAATTATGTAGAAATCTTTTTCATCCCTTTTTGTTGGCTCAATAATTTTTGGATGTTACTGCTGCAATCTTTGGTCTTCAATGTCTCTCATAAAGAAAAATTAAGGCCCAATATAGAAAATCTGTCTTGCTAAAAGGCTCATGCCTATTTTCTCAACATCCGTTCTTGTTACTGACATACCCGCTGCTCACTACCTAACCGACTGCAATGAACCCCAATATAGAAAATCTTTCTTGCATGCCTATTTACTCAACATCTGTTCTTGTTACCGACCCGCTGTCCACTACCTAACCGACTGCAATGAACCCCATTGTAGCTGATCCGTTGTTTAGATACCCACCATTGTACCTGATCCGCTATTCAGATACCTTAGTGAGTTGCATGAGAGTCTCCAATTCCGAATTCTTTCCTTCATCCCTGAATCATACACAGACGACTTGCAAGAAGGCACTGTCTTATCCATAGACAGCCTGCAACAAACCACATGGGATCAAATTTGGCATGAAATCTTCTCTATATTCAGCTTGCTGCATCTTCTGATTAGCCGATTGCATAATATTCACCACAACTAGCTTCCGCTATACTTATATAAGCTTTGATGACTTCTGGCTGTTCCTGTGGCTCATCAACCGTCTTTCCTTTACTTTTGATGAATCTGACGGGTTGCAAGTGGAAGCGGGAAGAGCCCCTGACTGGCAATGACCACAAGAATCCGGCTTCTTGTCAACGGAAGCAGAACGAGAAAGAAAATCTGCAGTTTTTGTGGCAACAAACGGCATGACTCCAAACAATGCCCGATCAAGCCATGTTCATCACGTGCACAAGTCGGAAAAACCGTTCTAAGCACTGTCCATGCACAGTGGAAAAACAATTCAGAAACCTTACCTCCATAGTTTCGAATGCCGTATATGACAATTGTATAGACGTATTAGACATTTTTGAAAATGAGGATTATCATGAAATAGACTGGTTTGAAAAGCATGTGTCCACATTTCCGAGTCTGCCCATTAGGAATCTTAAAAAATATACAAGCTAGATGGTCCGCCATCCGCCGACGTTTGTGGGAGGAGAGGAAAAGAGAGGTTAAGGTGGCATGGGAGGACGAAGAAGGCTATGAGTGCCGAGAAGAACCCTTGGATGCACCTAACCCATCGACAGAGAGACCCCTGAAGACAAATGCCAGGATGCATGATCCGACAAGCTGTGTGGAAGGATAGGATGCAAATCTGACCAGGGTAGATTTGGATAATGTGAGTAATGATTCGCTGTGTGATGCTGAGATAGCATGTGGTGACACATTTCACGATGATGCATGTGCTCATAATGATAAGTCTGGCACAAATATTGTGTAATACAAATTAGAATGTTAAGGATGTCTATTGTTTGGTATCAGAGCAGGTCAGCATCCTCTTGAGTACATCATCTGTGGGTCGTCGCCCATTCACTGTTCGCTACTGTGCACGGCCATTGTTGCTGTGCATCTTTGCTTCTTTGCTGCTGTGCGCCGGCGCCTTCAGCTGCTGCCTTTACTGCTGTACTCCCTGCCCAACAGTCGCTTCAGCCAGCTGTGCTGTGGCCTCTACAACGCCCGCCATCGCCAGTTTTTTTGCTTGCCAAATAGGAATTTTAAGGATGTCTAATGTTTGGTATCAGAGCAGGTCAGCATCCTCTTGAGTACATCATGTGTGGGTCGCCACCATTCACTGCTCGCTACTGTGCATGTCCATTGTTGCTGTGCGTCTTGGCTTCTTTGCTGCTGTGCGCCGACGCCGTCAGCTGCCGCCTTTGCTACTGTACTCCCTGCCCAACTGTCGCTTCAGCCAGCTCGCCAGCTTTTCTGCTTGCCACCACCACAGCGTCGCCTAGCAAAAAAGTTGCTTCAGCCAGCTGTGCTGACTCCTGTGCACAGCTAGTGCCAGCTGCTCCACCCAACAACGCTAGCGACGCCCAGTTGCTGCTCCTGTGCAGTGCCCATGGCTGCCCTCTGCCGACCTCAGCCATCTTTGTTGCCGCCGGTCACTCCATCAAAATTAATTTGGGGCGTTTCTGATTTTTTTGGGAAAATCCAAAAATTGGACCACCACTAGTGCGTACAATTTGGGGCTTCTTCAAAAATCGGCATTGCACTTTGGGCTTTTTGCATTTTGGCCCAAAATCGAACAATTGGACCAACATTGGTGCCAATATTTTGGGGGGGTTCGCAAAATCAAGCTCTGACTCCATCTTGTGTCATCTTGTGTCATCTTGTGTCTGAGAGTTACCTCAGCCAAGTGAAGGTCTCCAAGAACAATTCAGTCTATTTACAGCCAGCAGTCAGTCATTCTACTCATTCAATAAAAGCAAATGCACCATACGTGGTAGGGGCCCTTCAAAGGGTATTTGGGACCCAACACTGTATATTGTCTCTCTCATAGTTGTTAAGAGGCGCGCCTCTAAGAGTTCGAGGCGTACGACTGCCTGATTGAGGCTTCCACATTTTTTTTTTTTTGCTGGTTTGAGTCTTTAGACGGGGGCTTTAAGGGCCCAAGGCAGCCCCTCTCACACACTCTCTCCCTCATTCTCTCCCTCCCTCCCTTAAGCCTTTCTCAAGATCCAAAGTTCAAAGTTCAAACTTCAAACACAGTAGGATGATGATGTTTTTTACACCCACTGTTGGAGCTATCTCTATACTCTACCGGTTCATTTCATTTTACTTTGTACCCTTGAATCTTGATGATGAGGATGGACTATTTTGGTCTCATAGGTCATTTTGGCCTTTTGTAGACGTTTAATATAGCGCCTTTGGTTCAAGCAGTTCTTAATGACTCTTTTTTTTTCAGCCATTGACATGACTCCATATGACACGGTGTTTGGAAGACGTGTTGAGTCATTGTCGACCAAAACATTGTCTTAGACTTACCAGGAGATCTTAGAGCCTGTGAAGGATAGATTGGCCAAAGCACAGGGGGTCTGTTCTCGGCAGGCCAACAAGGATAGAAGGGATGTGAAATTCTTGGAAGGGGATTGCTAGACCTCCTCCCTCAGATGTCCAAGATGAACCGAAACCTAATATTGTCGATGAAGCCGAAGTGATGGTTCCAAAATAGAGGGTTGCATTGTTTCAAGCATGGCTCCGGCCGAAGAGAGCGTTAGTTTCTCACGAACTTATGCATGAAGCGGTTTGGCTTGACCAGAACTTCTTTGAAGACTATTCGGCATTATTGACGGTCTATTTGGAGGCTATGCAGTTTCGAGAAAGGGATGCCACGTGCATCCCGCACTTGGATGCCACGTGGACATATCTGTACAACATGTACAAGACTTATAGCGGTAACTCGCCTTTTGTGAGCCCTTGTGTGAGAAGTGTCAGCTAGGGATCCACTGTAGGGCATCATGGTACAAGTCCCGTACATGGTCATGGCCAGGTGTGCATGTCCCACAACCCTCTGGAATGATATAGAGGTGTACCATGCATTTATTAGGCTTCCACAGCTGGATGCATGGGCACCATTCCGGGTTCAGGATGCATAGACCTTGAAGAGCTTGAACATTGGCATGAGGCTAGCCATAGGCCAGCACACTGCCGGATCAGCCAGCCCTAAGGAGCCTAGGCCAGCAATAGGCCAGCCATTGCTCACTTGGCCAGTCCCAAAAGGCATGTCGGCCAGCAGCAAATACAGCCAGCTACATATATGAAAAGCAATTTAATGCTAATTTCTGCAACTGGAAACTGACCAGCATCTGGCTGTTCATATATAAGGACCTTCATTCCCTTGCATCATGTCATATTTCCGCAAGTGCCAAAGGTTCAAGGGCCTAGACAGCCAGAAGGAGCCGGAAGGTGAAGATCAAGGGTCATCTTCAGGCTGATAGTTACCTCAGCTAAGTGAAGGTCTCCAAGGTCGAGCAAATACATCATAGGTGGTGGGGGCCCTTCAGAGGGTATTGGGACCCAACACTGTATTGTCTCTCTTCCATAGTTGCATTCTGTACCCGTACTCATCCGATGAGTACCTTCAATACTTTCCGTACCACTCCATATGTACCGTACCTCGTATGGATAAGGTCTTCGTACCAAATATGTAGTTCAATGTATGACACTTATTTGGCCCGTTTTTTAACTATTTTAGTCAGTGGTCATTGCTCAGTAGTTAATAGATTAGTTTTCATTTCAGTATCACCATAATCTTTAATGCTATTTTTGTATGGATGCTAGATATTTCTTATTTTACACACACACACACACACACACTTTTTTTTTTTTGTAAAGCTTCATGTCATTAATTACAGGTGGGAAACCTCAAAACGAGGAAAACCCACCAAAAAGACCATATACAAGGGAGACTACTAGAGTGTTCACTATGTTCAGTGTGAACATAGTTAAACATCTAAAAAGAATCTGTAAAAAGAGCATACAGAGATGAGTCAATCTCGTGAAGAGAGAAACAGTCATATAAAGATTGCTGAAGAGAGGAACGGAAGAATGAGTAAGCATCCAAATGAGGCCCAGCAAAAACTATCCTGTTGCGAGACTCCCAGGTAGTCCATAAAGCCCAATAGCGAACCCAATCAAAGAAGACTTTATAGGATCTAAGGGGTGAAGGGAGAAGACCGAAGATCTTAAAGTATTTCCCAAAGGGTGCCTGTCGGAAGCGGGCTCTCAAACGTGCAGCAATCCGATCCAATAAAGTCCTGGTGAGAGGACAACTCCACAAAAGATGAAAGACTATCTCTTGAGAAGCACCACAACTATGACAAGTTGAAGGTGCCAAAAGTCGCCTAGCCAAGAAAAGGCCCGACTGGCAAGACTCCAATCAAGCATCTCCATAAAAAAAGTCTACTTTTCAAAGGAAGACTGCATTTCCAAAGAGAATGAAGCCGCTGTTTCCACCAAGCCTGACTTTTATGAAGATGCCAAATCTGATTCGCATGTTCTTGAACCCAAGAGGCAGGCAACAAGAAATGATATATCGAATGAACCGAAAGTTTAGCCATTGATAAAGGGCCTCGTGCAGGTTGTTCTCTTTTAAGGCTCCAATCAACCAAACGATCAGAACGATCCAAATCTGCAATTGGTTCAAAAGGAGCAAGAAGCTCTCGAATAAGCTACCAGATTGATCTATAATGCATCCCCAGACCAAATTTCCTGGCGGCAACCACAAAAGAAAGCACATGGCCACCAGCATCCAAAACATCATCAATAAGATAAACTCCTTTCTTTGAAAGGAAATATGCCTTCCTAGGCTCACGTAGAGCCAAGGGTACATCAAAAGCCTTGGACCAATGAATACTCTCAAGGCGAAGCGAAGAAGATTGCGCATTAAGCCTGGGATTCCAAAAAAGATATTGCGTAATCTGTTTCCAGGCAAAAATTAACTTAGATGAAAGAGGGCAGCCGACAATCTTTCCATCAAAATGGCTGAAAATTGCATCCCAATACGTAACAGTCCACTTTCCAAAAGCAGGTGAAGACATAGACATACACATATGACCCAACATAATAGCCCATGGCTGGCGCTGTTGTACAAATTCCAACAGCAAAGTGGATTTATGAGCAAGCACATGAAAATGAATATTCAATATGTTCAAGCCACCATGTATCTTTGGAGAACACATCTTTGGCATTGACAAAAGACGAAGACCCTTTTTACGATGTTGAGTTTTCCACACAATTGCCATTGCCAGAGACATAAACCGATCTATATCAGCTTTCCTCCACATAATCAATGGAAGAAAGAACTGTATTAAGCCATTACAATAGCCTGCACTATCCTGAGACGTACATGAAGAGGCCAAGTGGAAAGCTGCCAATAATCAATTTTGCGATTCAATTTTAGCATAACCCATTGAATCATTTGTGAAGATGACAGCTGCCAGCCCAAAGGGTAACCCAAATGACGAATGATATGTTCACCAGGAGGTATTCCACCGGGCCACAATACATGATGCCATTGCTGTACATTAAGCGCAAGCAAGGTAGACTTACAGAAGTTTACTTTCAAACCAGCAGCCAGACCAAAAAGTTCCAAAGCCTCCATTAATCTCTGAAGATCTTGTTGCGTATTCTTGGGCATAAAAAAGGAATCATCAGCATAAGCCTGAGCCAGGAAAGTATGCCCAGCAGGAAGCTGTAAGCCATGCAATTCATCAGTAGCTTGCAAAAAATCCAAGTAGCAAAGAAAAGGATGTGTGGCAATAGCAAACAACAAGGAACTAAGCGGACAACCCTGGCGAACTGAACGTCCCAATTTCCAAGAATCTGATAGAGAAGAGCTCAAAATCAAAGAAGCATCACTGTCATTATAGAGCCAATACACAATATTTTGCCACTTTGCACCGAAACCAAGATAATTCATAGTCATAGCTATATAGTCTCAATGCACAGAATCAAAAGCTTTCTCAATATCAACCTGCAAAATGAGTACATCTTGCTTAGTGTATTTGGCATATTCAATGGCAATATAAGCATTAGCCAAATTATCATTGATTTGCCTGCGAGGTACAAAACCATATTGCGCAGGATGTAAACCATCATGTAAAAGTCCTTTAATACGATTTGCCAACATCTTAGTCAGAAGCTTATAGATGACAGGCATAAGAGTAATGGGCCTCCAATCAAAAAAAGCTTCACAAAGATCCCGTTTAGGGAAAAGCTTAACCAATCCTTCTTTCCAAGAAGATGGTAGTACATCATTTGCCCAAGCTTCATTGATCATATACAGCAATGATTGTTCCAGCTGAGGCCAAAACGCATGGAAAAATTCCACTGTCAATCCATCCCATCCGGGAGATTTCCATCGACCCATTGAACGTAAAGCATCTTTAAGTTCAATATCAGTGAACGGAGATTCTAATTCCAAAGCATCCTGTGGAGAAATAATGGGCCGAACATGATGCAATAAAGCATAACGAGCATTAAGTATGTTAGGTGAAGTAGTTGGCGGTTTAGCAAAAAGAGCTGCAAAATGCTGACTAGCAATATACGAGAGCTCCAACAAAGAATGAGTCCATTGACCATCAGATTTTTTCACCCTTCTGATGCATTCCTTTTGTCTTGAAGCATGTAGATTTTTGAAAAAATCTTTGGAAGAGCAACCCTTATCTATGATAGCTCGATGTCGCGAACGTGTCAACCATTTTTGCAATTTTCTCTGATCATTTAGCACGAGGAAGTGCTTAGCCTGCATTAAAGATTCTTGTTCATTGGTATTTAAAACCCGAAACTGAGCAAGATCAGCCATAGATTGACATGTTTCTTTAGCCTGCAAGATCCGATTCCGCAAGTCGGCCATGTAATAACGACCATAATCACAGATCACAGCTTGCATGCGCTGAACAAATTGAAACCAAGCAATGTCAATATCCTCATGCATTTGAAGGGGCAAAGGCTCAATGGCTTGCAAAACCATTTCCTTGAAATCAGCATGCACAAGATAACTGTTGTTTAAAAGCAACAGCCTATGTTTCTGAAGAATAGAAACATCCTGTGGCATATCAAAATAAAGGCCTAACCATAAAGGAGAATGATCAGAGAGTAACATGGAGCGATCAATCCATAGCTTGCAAACAAAATCATCGTATTGGTCTGCATGTAACAAGTACTAGCGATCCAGACGTGTCCAGATATGTGGAAAAGCATTGTGATTAAAGGTAAACCCTTGCAGATGAGGGAATACATGCTGCCATAGGTCCAAAATATTGCAGGAAGAGAGCAAATCATTCCATGTTCTGCGTTCAGCTCCAAGCATATGAGTTCTTCCAGTGGAATTAAATTCAGGAGATGGAGCATTATTAAAATCTCCACAAAGGAATGCATTATGGAGCTAGGGATAAGCCAACATTTGCGACCATATATTTGCCATGCCAGCTGAGCTTTGTGGCGCATAAACTGCTGCAAATTCATAAATTTGTCCATACAATGAACATTGAATGACCATCCATCTGCCAGCAGAATCATTGTAGGCCAACATTGGTTGCAGATCATGCTTAACGAGTATAAAAACTCCCGAGTAATGCTGAGTGCCCGCATAAAATATATCATAACCAGCAAAGTGACCTGATTGACCCACTAAGGTATACTGATTGTGTTCTTGCACACACACCAGATGAGGTTGCATTTTATGTACATAGTGCCAAAACAACCTAAATTTACCAGGAGCACAAAGTCCTCTAATATTGTACGAAAGACATTTTATTGGAGCATCAAACATCAAATCTATACAAAGGTATATACAGTGAACAGTCAGCAAAAATCAATGCTGCATAACAACAACTGAATCAGGGAGAGAGCCCTCGCCCTGAATCAAGAGAGACTCATGCATATTCGTATCAACACACATATCCAAAGCATTTACATCGGCATCCATACTCGAGGAATCACCTCGAACTACATCCGACCATATTCTAGAAAGCATAGTCGAAGAAGTGGAAGACTGTGCAATAGTGGCAGATGCAGTCCAATTACGTGAAGGAATGGGAGCACGACGAACCATAGTAGCTTTTTTCGGAGTTTTCCATTCAGCCGAAGATATTTTATCCTTTCCTTTATCCTTGGATTGATTAGGCACGGCCAAAGAAGAAACAACTTGTGGAATAACTTTAGCTTTTCCTTTCTCTTTCTCCTTTTGAGTATTTCGAGTGGCTTGATTTGTTGGTATCTCCTTAACTTGAGTAGGCTGCACATTCGGTGAAATGGGAGGTACAGCAGATAACGGCGGAGGATGCAGCAGAGAAGGACATTCAGAAGCCATATGCCCAAACTTATGACAAGTGAAACAAGCACCTGCAAAGACTCCCCAATTTAATTTGAAATAACATGCACCCATGCCACGCACATTTTCTACTTCAACAGCAATTGCAGGTGGTTGCTCATGGTCCGTATCCCACAAGATGCAAAATCTGTTTTTGTTTCCTGTAGGACGAGGTGCACAAACCACTTTGCCCAGAGTGGCTGCTATACCTGGCAAATGTTCCCTCAAATATTCCGGAAAATCCACGACCTCGACCCAAACAGGACAACGATGCCTAATCAAGGACTGATAGTCCTTGGTCGGGGACCAAGGTAACACATGTACCAACTGTATACCAAACATAAGGGGAGAAGTTTCAAGCATCTGCTGCTTATATTGACCATCAGATAGCAATACATCATAAAAACCCCTTGCTGCAAAGTGAACTCCATCTACAAAGGGTCCACCTAGAATGGACTGAATCCATTGAGCTACTTCTTGCACAGAAGGCATTTTGCCCGGAAAGAAGAGGATAATCCCTTTCTCTGAGTATCCACGCAGAGGAGACACAATCGTCGGCAATTTAATCTTATAACTGAAAGAAGGAGGCGGGTCCTTCCATTTGACACGACTGTCTACAAAGTCCTCACATAAAGCCTCATATACAAACTGTGCATCCGACGAATCTTGCTTAATCATGGTGACAGATTCAATTGCAGTATGCTGCCTCTTGTTACTGTCTGTAGCATTATCCCGACGAGCATAGGTCACAACAGTCTCAGACATAATTGCAAGAGTAAAGTCTGTACAACACTGCCAAACAACCTTTTTTTTTTTTAATGAAAGCTGTATGCTGTATATAGTAGCCTAAAAAATTCCTGCTGATGCGAATCAAAAAGAAGCTCTATTTGTTGGAATGCTGAAACTGACTTCTGCTGATGCGAATAAAAAAAAAAAGCTCTGTACGTTCACACACACACACATACAAGGTTGTACAGAGAAGAAAAAGCGAGCAGGTGCTGAACAGAGAGGAAAAGAAGAGCAAAAGAAGAGAGCAGGTCGCAAGCAAGGGTGCGTCAAAACACAAGGATGCGTGAGGTCGTGTCATAGGGGTTGCAGGTCACATCGAGAACTAACACCACTGTGTACGTCTGTACACAGGCACACCACACACACACGAGCACGTGCACACACACGCGCGTGCGCAAAGGCACATACAGCAGGCGCACAGAGACGATAGTGGCGAAGACGGGCACTGCAAAAGCGGCAGCAGGCAAAAGGCAGTTCTGCAGAGGCGTTCCTCTCTCTCACTCTCTCTCACACACACACATACACATTCTCTCACCACACACACACACACACACACACATACACACACACACACACAGTTAAAAATGTGAACGTACTTAAAGTACTTATCTTGTTGCGTACTTTACGTACTTGTACTGCTCATGCACCGACCTAAAGTACTCAACCACTATGCTCTCTTCTCTTTCTGCACTGTTATTCTCATTACATTGTGCTATACATCATCAAGAAGAAAGGTGCTGAAAGCTATTTATTAAAGTATAATCTTCATTTGCAAGCTTTTGCATGTTACAATAGGAAAGTGCACAGAAACATAGCATGGTAAAATAGTACAAAAACAGAACATTTATATGGGGAAAAACTAGGCTGCCCATCTGTGAGAATTCCACATGACAACAAAATCAATTCAGCAAACACAAATATGTGCTGAATTTCATCAATGTTGTTATGTTTAATGAAATGATGATGGTAATCACACACATAAATAACAAAAACCATAGCTGACGCTACTCCAAGCCAACAACTTTCTCATGTTGCCGACATTGACACCCTGTTGACTAGCGTGTGCACCACCTGTTTGGGACTAAGGCGGTGAATTTTATGTGTTTTGCAGGTGGTAAGTGTGCACACTCAACCTTATTTAATTATTATTTCTTAGTTTACTAAAGTCTATGGTTGTAGGTTCACATTCATTAAAGTTTGGGCGGACAAACTTATATTTTATAAGAGTGTTCACATCGGGCTGGAATATTTTAATGAACCGGGACCAATTACGAGGTTTGGGGACCTGGGCATTGGACCAAAAGCCCACGAATTGCTAAAAGAGACCAAGGAGTTATTTTTGACATCCACGAGTTGCTTTTCTGGGTGCTTGGGGTGTGGAGCAAGCTAAGGGCAGCCAAGAGAGCTGGCTGACTGCTTCTCTAGAGAGCACATGGGCTATGGACAGAAAATAAGGGAGATATGAAGCTGGTCGACTACTTCTCTTCTTCTCTTTAGTGCTAGAACAGAGTACAGGTGGCTGGTTGACTTTTGATGTACCTGCAGCAGAGCTGGCTGACTACTTTTCGTCTCCTCTTTAGTGCTGGCCGGGTTGTACAAAGGCTATAGGGACCAGACAAGTCGCACATAAACTCCATAGGGCTGGTTGACTTTCTGTATTGATTCTCTTTTGGCTGGCTGTACTGAATTACAGCAAATCTCAGCCATACTTCATGGGTTTCCTTGACATGGAATAGATACAGGTTGTGCCAGGCTTCAACATAGCTTCATGGGATGCAAAACGATCGGTCTAAGTGCTGTTTTGGGCTTGTTTGGAGCTGCTGAATTGCACAATTGTGTGGACAGCCGTGAAACTAAGAAATAGTTGGTGACTGTTAAGCCCAGGTTGGTGACCACGGGCTTGGTTTCATGGGACAGCAGTTGGTGACTGCTTTGGCCCTGGATGGTGATCGAGGGTTGGCTTTATTTGGACAGAAGTTGGTGACTTCTTTGGCCTTGGTTGGTGACCGAGGATCTATTTTCTCTATTGGGCAGTTGGTGACCAAGAGCTTGTATTGTTTTGTTTTCCACACAGATTTGGATAAATCTGGTGCTGGTTGAGGAGTGAAACTCCCGGGCACCCACATCTTGTACAAGAGAACACACTCTGTTGGTAATACCTCCGAGGGAGGGGGGGGGGTACCGGCCCAACTTCAGCCCCTAGTGCTGTAGCTTGTGTCATGTGCAAGATTATCTTATGTGGTTTCAGGATGTATATGTACATGATGTATGTGACAGATGTGTTGATTAATGCTCATGTTGTGATGGATGTTGAAGGTATGCTGTGATTTGGGCCACTAGTTTTGTGTATTACACGTGCCTGCTTGTGACAACACAAGCCATCTTGTCCACCCGACCTTCTAGGTGTCATCTTCGAGAGAGATCTCCAGTTGCAGCAGGCTAGACGTCGGAGACCTAGTGGGTCGAGGTGATCCTCTACATGGCAACTTCAGATCGGAGAACTTCCACATAGATAGGGTCGCTCCACCGCGTACAGAGTTTATATAAGATCACAGCTGCTGAGGATACACATTGATCTCCCCTTTGCTAGATTGAGGTCTTGTACCTGAGACTTGAGAGGCTGAGTCCTTTTCTCTTCTTTTTTTTAAAAACTCCCACCATATGCTTCAATCATTACAGGCCTACTTTGTGTCATTATCATTCACATGGCTGGTTTTTCTTTCTTTCTTTAGTTAGGTGGTTATCTTTTTCCATGATACAGTTACTTCTGGATGTATCAGTGCATAAGCTCTTCAACAATTTATTTAAGTCTTGTCCTAACATTGGAATGAGATTTGAACCAAGATAAGGTGCAAATATAAGTGGGCTCATCGTAGCGCGGGGTCAGCAGGCCAGGGGAAGTTTGGGGGGGGTGTATGTTTACAAGGGGTTTGTTGGTTTGCTCTTTCCAGCCCCCCAAAGGTGGGATAATTATGCTGGCCTGGTTTCAACTGGATGGCTGTGACTAGTGAACGAATGGGGCTCTGTCTATTTTGGTCCTCTCTGCCCCTGCGTTTGCATTCTATCATTGAAAAAACACTATTTAATAACTGGATTTAAAATTTGGCAAGGAAAAGATATCACACTACTTTGGTATGGAAGTGTTAATGGATTAGTTTTCTGTGTTCTGTTTGGCTTGTGGAGTTTTGTGGTATCACTTAGCCCATGTGAATCATACTGCATTGACTGGGCAGAAAAAACATCTTCCCTTTGTTCTTGTACAGGAACTATCAAGTGATTGTAAACATTGCACTGCCAACAGGATGATGCGGAGAAAGAGAGAGAGATTGATTCTGGAACTGGAGCAGAGCCTACTACTGACAAGGTGAACTTGCTGTGGTATTATCCACTTGTCCAAGTTTTTGCATTTAAAAAGAAATGAAGGCAAGTTATAGTTCGACCAATTCCACTTTGGAGATGCATGTTGCTTTGCAGGATACAGAGGAACCTTTGAAAATTTCTAGTGGTTCTCCCCTTCCAGGAGTGAAGGTCAGAACATGTTGCACTCTGAGTTTCTGAGGTTTTTCCTTTGAAAGTTTGTGTTAATCTCATTGTTTTGATTCTAACTTGAGTTTTTATTGATGGTAATGAATGTCCAAGGCTTCTGGAGACATCGGGCAGATCCCCAGAAACGTGCTTGAGATTTTACGAGATCAAGTATTTGGGTTTGATACTTTCTTTGTGACCACTCAGGAACCTTACGAGGTAGGTTTAAGAGTTGCATTTGCAAAGAATCATTTGGATCCTTAATGGTTCATTTTTCTTGTCTTTCTTTCCTGCTTACCAACTGAGAAACACTCTTAATCTATCATCATCTGGTAGAAATAGTAATGAATTGAGGTGGGTGTGGATGACCTGTGATATGAGATTTTACTGCTGTCATATCTTAAAATTCTGCTCGTATCAATGGCTTGAACACTGTCTTTTTATTCAACAAATTATGGCCATTTTAAGAGAAACATGATCTGTAATCTCCGTGCAGCTTTTTTAGAACAAAATGTGTCTTGGAAAATTTAAAAATCTGAAAAATATAGATGACTTCCCTCTCTAATTGGCATAAAAAGAAAGCAAAAATGCTGGATTGAACTGGCTCCTCCTTAAGCATTGCAGGAATGCAGTTATTGCAACTCTTGCAGGGGGAGTGTTTTGGTGCTTGCATGCTAAGGGTGCTGTCATATCTTAAAATTCTGCTCGTATCAATGGCTTGAACACTGTCTTTTTATTCAACAAATTATGGCCATTTTAAGAGAAACATGATCTGTAATCTCCATGCAGCTTTTTTAGAACAAAATGTGTCTTGGAAAATTTAAAAATCTGAAAAATATAGATGACTTCCCTCTCTAATTGGCATAAAAAGAAAGCAAAAAATGCTGGATTGAACTGGCTCCTCCTTAAGCATTGCAGGAATGCAGTTATTGCAACTCTTGCAGGGGGAGTGTTTTGGTGCTTGCATGCTAAGGGTGCCAGGATTCACAATACCATTAAGCTTTGAGAAATATTAAAGGCATATTAGGTCATGAAACCATTAGGTTTGGGACCCTAGACACCTAGCGTACACCCCCATTCAAAATAACTTGGACTGCTACGAAAAAGCCTTGAGTTGCTTTACTAAGGCTTTACAGGCAAGCTGCCCAAGGAGTTAATGATCCGGTAACAACTGAAGATTGTCTTGGGTTGGCAGGGGAGCAGGAAAGAGTAAGTAACTGCAGAAACAGTGTGGGGGTGTAGGGAAATGATTCCAGGAATCACTATAAAGAAGTATCACCTAACATAGAAGTTTATGGGTGATTGGAAGTTTATGAGATTGTAAAGCCTTGAGCTGCTTTACTAAGGCTCACAGGAAAGCTGCCCACGGAGTAAATGATCACAAATCATTTGAAGATTTTCTTGGGTTGGCAAGGGAGCAGGAAAGAGTAAGGATGAAAAGTAACCGCAGAAACAGTGTGGAGGCATGATTCCACGAATTACTAGAAAGAAGTACCACCTAACATGGAAGTTTATGGGTGATTGGAAGAGAGAGAAAGACAGGTGGATGCCTTTTTCTTGAAGACCCCAAGTAACAAGGGAGTGGACCAGGTTGGAAAGGAACTGCAGAAGTTCTGTGTGGGGGCATGAAGGCGGTCTCTACTGCAAAGAGATGTTGTCGAACATGAAAGTCATGGGTGATTGGTAGTGAAAGGAAAAGACAAGTGGATGTCTTTTGTTTCAGACTCTTTTTTCCAACTAAGAAAAGATCCTTCATTAGTCATAAAAGAGAAACGTTCAAAAGGAAAAAACAGCCCCAAAGCAGGGCCTGATAGGTACCTCCCTCGATAGAGGTAGAATGAACTGAAAAAAGGGGGGGCTGCCTCTTTGGCTGGCCACTGTTGGAGGAAGACTACATCGGGTGTGAGGGAGAGGAAAAAGCCACACTAGGGTATGTGGAGTGAGATTGGTCCATCATCCTCTCTCGTGAGGAAAGGGCCCAGACTCCAAGTGCATAACAGAAGTACATACTTTGGAAGAGGGATGAGGTTAAATGGAGGGAGAGCTGGAAGTGATGGGAACCACTTGGGTGCAAAAGCTCTGCATCCGCTCTAAGTCGCCTGTGAGGCACTCCCACAGTCATCGTAGGGTGTACCACCATGCCATCAATGGCCTTTGCGTAGGATTATACGTATGTGGTAGTAGTGACTGTGTGAACGGGGGCTTACCAGGGACACTTTTTCCCTCTACACGTTATAGAGGGTTTTTCCCCTTGACATTTTGTGTCCGGACACTTAAAACTTTTACATTTCTGGTTTGTACTTAGGGTACTTGTGGTTGTACACATCTTACCACTTCATTCTAGTATATCCACACTTCCAAGCTCCCTACCGTGTGTTCTTGCTGTTTTTTGTGTATTTTTGCTGAATATTAGGGTTTCTTAGAACCCAACAGTGGTATCAAAGCTCTAGGTTGATTGTGCGGCCTCAAAATTTAATTTTTTGCCCGTCCGTATAGCTCATACCCAACCGTACATCCTTGCACCGCCTCGCACCTGTCCGTAAGCTCTGCCTGAGCCTGTGCTTGACCATATATTCTCGCCTTGTTTTGAATATGTTTGTATATCCTTGCGCGAAGATTGTATAGTGACCGTACTTGCACTCGGTAGTATTCATACCATGAGTACCTGCTTGCATTTCTACTTGCAACACCTGCAAACTTCAAAATTTGGGGCTTTTTGCAATTTTCTGCACAATTTTTTGTGTGCAGACACCTTTACTTTTACATTCCGGCTTTGTACTTAAGAGTACTTGTGGTTGTACACATCTTATCACTTTATTCTAGTATATCCACACTTTCGAGCTCTCGATTGCCTCCTACACCATGTTCTTGCTATTTTCTGTGTATTTTTGCTGAACATCAGGGTTTCTCAGAACCCAACAGTGGTATCAAAGCTCCAGGTTGATCGTGCGGCCCAAATTGTTTTTGTTGTCCGTAAAGCTCCTACTCGACCGCACATCCACGTGCCGCCTCGTACCGGTTGTACACCTGCACGAGCGTGTAACCGACCGTACCTCCATGTGCTCTCGCAAACTTGTTTGTATATCCTCGTGCGGCGCCCATACAGTCGCCATACTTGTAGTTCGTTTTGTTCATACCTTCAGCGTTGCTCGCATTTGTACTTGTAACACCTACAAATTTCAATATTTGGGGCTTTCTACAATTTCATCACAAATTGGAGCATTAAACCTTCAAGGTAACAATAGTTCTTATGAATTTTGCTTTCAGCTGTCCATTTCTCTCCCTGGAGGACTTTTTTGTAGTTGATTGCCACAAGGTAGTTTGCTGTGTGTTGCGTTTCCCAAGGGGAAGTTCACAAAAAGCATTTCAGAAATTGTGTGCATTGCTGCCCATGCAGTTGCAATTAGAAATGGTACAAAATGCCAGAGATGTATCTAGTGTATTGGCACAGGAAGACAAGCTTGACGGGAGTAATTACTCCTTGTGGAGCTTAATGATCAAAAACTTGCTTGTGGCGAAGGGCCTATGAGGTTTTGTGAGCGGGGATGTTATCCGTTCTTTAGACATTGTGCCTCGGATGCCTCAAAGAGTTGATGGGGCGAGGTGGTTAGCTGGCCCAAGCTCACCTGCATCACTTGCTGCGCTCCACATGAGCAAAGAAGATGGGATGTGAGAGATGCACATGCCATGCCTTTAATTGCTTTGTCCATCAAGAGGTCAATTATACCTCATATCCGGTCTTGCAAGACATCAAAGCATGCTTAGGATACGTACCAAGCTAGGAATGAGGCGAGGGTTATGTACTTGAAAAGACAACTTGATGGTATACATATGAATGAGTGGGACAACATGTCGGATCACTTCACGAAGATCCAGGATCTTTGTGTAAACATTGATGAAGTGATTCCGGATAGCCAGCTTGTGTCTATGACACTTAACTCTTTGCCTGAGTCATACTTGAGCTTCCACACGTCGCTGAACGTGTAAACTAGGGAAAACCCTAACCCACTCACATTTGAGGAATTGGTGGGGCTTTTGTTGCGAGAAGGAAGAACCTGTCTATGGGTATGCGTGGCCATGATCATGCATTTGTGGCACATAAAAAAGGCAAAGGCAGAACAACTAAGGGCTGATTCCGAACAACCATCAAACAAGGAGAGGGACGATGCACGCAAGCAAGCCCAAGAAAAAGGGCAAGTCTCATTACTGCAAGAAGCCAACGCATTATAATGATGAATGCGGAAAGAGGATAGCCAAAGAGAATCAGAAAGAATATGGTATTGTTGTTGGTGACTCTGCTACTACTCTTGTAGGTTATAGTGATTACAGTGATTCAGATTGGGTTGGTGAGTATCGACACCAAAGTGCTCATAGTGATTCAGATTGGGCTGGTGAGTATTGACACCAAAGTGTCCACAAGTGAGAATTGCTTTTTCCATTGGCAGCTCATGTACGAGCACGAGGCAACTTTCACTACTACAACTGAGTGTGTATGGTTGAGGAAATTCATGGCAGATCTTCGTGAGTGTTAGTAGACACCCACTCCCATTCTCACCGACAGTGAGAGTGCTATGGCTGTAGCACAAGGAATCCAGTTTTCCATGCTCACACCAAGCTTACAGAGATTCATTATCACTATGTTGGAGAGAGGTTACATGCAGGGGAGATCAGCTTGATCTATTGTCCTACACATGATAACATTGCATATTTGTTTACGAATGAGTTGTCTCAAGAGAAGTTTGGAGCTTTCTACAAAGCTTTAGGTTTCAATAGACTCTAGAACCTTTGCCCGGCGACCACAACCTATGTGGTGCTGAAGATTCAATGCAGATACTAAGCGAATGGGCCACAAAGAAGGTAATTGCTTCAAAAAGGAGGAAAAGGAACAAGAGCAACATCATGCAAATCTTTTTATTGAAGATGTTCCAGAACGATTCGAGGATAGAGACAAGGATGCTGAAGATGAAGAATTTCACGCCGTCATTGCTTAAGTTTAAAACCTCTCTCTCCGTAAGGTGGGAAACTATGACTGGGCTTTCTAAAGCCCTTATCTTTTTATGTTAAGAGTCAATAAGGTTTCTCTGCCCTGCCTTGGATAGTCCGCCTAAAATCTGATTGTATGTTTGTGTGTTCCCACCCACACCCATCACATCTCCATCCATATAGCACACATATGCACAATCCCTATACGAAGTACCAGATCAGCTCCCCATCCACCACCATCACATCCACCTTCTTCACATCCGACATGGTAGCCCGAGCCATCCAGAGACTCAAAAACAGTAGATCATAGGACCATGAGGGCCTCTTGGCAGAGCACATCTCCCATGCGGGGGAGAGACTGGCACCCCTCTTGGCCCATATGTTCAAACGGGCTCTTTCGGAAGGCTTCTCACCCACCTAGACATCGCATATCATCACACCTATCCATAAAGCCGGAGATCCCATGGACCCCAACAACTACATGACTATTGTGATTGGCCACACGCTAGCCAAACGTTATGGGTTAGTATTTGAGCTTGAGCTCAACACACTAGCAGAGAGACATGGGCACATAGCATTAGGGTAGGCAAGCTTCCTGTGGTCATTTTCTACTCTGGATCACATCTTCACCCTCCAAGCCATCATAGAGGAGGCCAAAGCATGACACCAATGGGTTTACTGTTGCTTTGTGGATTTCCGCAAAGCATTTGATACAGTGCCTCGAGCTAGACTACTGCAAAGACTCCAAGATTTGGCGGTACCATTAGACATGATTTCGGGGATCATGGCATTATATGAGTCGGTCATAGGGCGGGCGAGATGCCCAGGAGCATTATCAGAGGAGATCTCTAGTACCGTAGGAGTGAAGCAAGGATTCCCACCACTGTCTCCCACTCTCTTTCGCCTCTACATTGACGAGATTTTGGCCTTCATTGATAGAGGAGAGGCATGCATAGTCACAAGGAATGGGCATTTTTAGACTCGGGAATGTTGGGGATGGCAGCATCTTCCTGTTCCCATTCGCGTCGCATGTCACTCTATAGTCATAGGGAATGGCCATTCTCAATCTTTTCTGTCATTATTCCCCGTTCCCATTTCGTGTCCCATGTGACTATGGGGGCATGAGGCGTATCACTAGCAGGCCTCCTTGTTTTCCATACTACTTTATGTTGATGACATTGTGCTTATTGCAGATTCTCTAGAGGCTCTCCAGAGGCATCTTGACACGTTACATGACTTTTGTGTACATTGGGATCTCACTATAAACCTTGGGAAAACAAGGTTATGGTCTTCACATCCCCTCTTTTCACATCTCGATTGAGTTTCACCTACATGGGCAGCCCAGTGGAGATTGCATACTCATATGTTTACTTGGGAGTCACTTTTACAGGATTGGTCTTCTCGATGAGCCATGCTGTAGAGGCTAGATTAATGCGAGGGTATGCTTCTCTTGCTCTCATGGAGAGACAGTGTTTTCAGGCCCACTTCTAGGAGCCGAGGACCAAGATGTGGCTATTTGACACCTTGGTCACTCCGGCATTGATGTATGGAGCACCCTTCTGGGCACTTGATCGTACAACGGCCAAATGGCAGAGGATAGAGAGGCCTCAGGTCATGATTCTCTCCCGTATGATACGCAACAAACCATCGGTCCCACGCAATATTATCTTGGCAGAGTTTGCTGCAACACCCATGCATAGTCACAAGAAACGTTTCGAGGTTTTTTTTTTCGTTTCGAGGTTTTTGGGGTTTTGTTTCGAAAGGTTTCGTCCCTTGGCTAAGAAACCGCGAGGTTTCAAAAAATCTATAATTTCATGAAGTATAAATACGTAAAGAATTTATAGTAGCCATCTAAAAACATAGTGTAATGATGAAAAAATGGTCTCCTTTCACATATCTCGAGGAACCATCCTTATTTTGGTGAGGCATTATAGCAATTTTGCTTGATTAGAGATCACAAGTGGTTGAATCAAGGACTCTTAAGAAATTGAAGAAGAGAAGGTAGAAATTGGGAAAGATTTAAGACATTGAAGGAAGAAAAAGGGAAAAGAAGAGAAAAGGAGAAGAAGAGCAAGGGAGAAGAAGAGAAATGAAGAAGAAAATAAGAGAATGAAGGAAGCGGGAGTAGAGGTGAAAGAAGTAGCAAAAGGTGGAAAAGGGAAGCGGGAGGCAAGAGAAGAAGAGGGAAGGAAGGTGATGAGGAGGATATTGAAAAAAACAAAAAAAATCCCGAAAAAATCAGGGGAAAAAAATTCAAAACCTGAAATTTGGGCGAAACTGTCGTACTGGAGAGGTTTCGAGGTTTCAAAAGCTAGAAACAAGTTTTTTTGTTACTATGCACCCATGGTAGTAGAGGGAGTCTTCCAGACAGTTACATACATTCACAGGATTAGTGCCATGTCCCCTTGGAGACTCCCAAGGCTTGCCCTACAGTCCTCCCAGCAGCTCGTAAGCAGATGGGCACGAGTCATGGTATAGCCGAGTATGCACCTGGTTCCTGAGGTAGGGACTCAGGATGGATCGCCTCCCCCCACTCCACTATGACCTGGACTCCCGATTCATCAGGCTCTCTCAGGATGAAGAAGAAAATAAGAGAATGAAGGAAGCAGGAGTAGAGGTGAAAGAAGTAGCAAAAGGTGGAAAAGGGAAGCGGGAGGCAAGAGAAGAAGAGGGAAGGAAGGTGATGAGGAGGATATTGAAAAAAACAAAAAAAATCCCAAAAAAATCAAGGGAAAAAAAAACAAAACCTGAAATTTGGGCAAAACTGTCGTACTGGAGAGGTTTCGAGGTTTCAAAAGCTAGAAATAGGTTTTTTTGTTACTATGCACCCATGGTAGTAGAGGGAGTCTTCCAGTCAGTCACATACATTCACAAGATTAGTGCCCTGTCCCCTTGGAGACTCCCAAGGCTTGCCCTACAGTCCTCCCAACAGCTAGCAGCAGATGGGCACGAGTCATGGTATAGCCGAGTATGCACCTGGTTCCTGAGGTAGGGACTCAGGATGGATCGCCTCCCCCCACTCCACTATGACCTGGACTCCCGATTCATCAGGCTCTCTCAGGATGATAGGAAGCGGGTGATCAGATACGATTTCTTGGGACGATAGTCACTATACATACACGATACCTGGATCACCGCACTTGAGCCACTCTCACACAAATGGTAGTACTACATGGATACTTTCATGAGGCTTATAGAGGATGGTTTCATACTGAGGGCCAGATATCTTGACATATATGTGTCACATGCCATGCGGATTGCAATGGACCAGTTGTGGGTGTCATTGCACCGCTTGAGGATAGAGACTGGGATAGCCATGTAGATACCTCGTGAGGAGAGGATATGCACTATGTGCCAACAGGAGGTCGAGTTAAGAGGAGCACTTCATATGCAGATGCACCGTATATTATGAGATTTGAGGGAGGTTCCATTGTCTCTTCTTAGAGGGGTTCGGACTATCTAGGATCATGGATTACCCAGATCAGCAGTGCCTGGGCCTCTTCCTACTAGAGCTTCACCGCCAGAGAGACTCACTGATGAGGGAGTCGAGACCCCATGGGAGACACCCACCGCGGCCCAGGCAAGCATCACTCGGTTCTTCCGACCACGAGAGAATGCCCCACTAGCTATGGATGACATACTCACAGCCTCATTGAGCCACACATTCTTGAGTGCTCGACCCCCCGCCAGACCCCACTTTGGCGTGACTTTCGACCGGGCCACGTTACTACAATGAGCTCGACGCCCCAGACTCCTTGGACCTCGCCAGCAACACATATATCAGCCCCAGCTTGAATGAGAGCTCGGAGACAGAGCCACCTTCCCACTCCCGGTGGATCTGCAGAGCCTTCTACAGGCTAACCCCATGCTCGATATCCTTGATGGCCCCCTCCCCCTACCGGGGGATTAACTCCATAGGTTGTATGATGATGGTCCCACTTTGTATCAAATGGCTCGGATTTGACATTCTTAGCTCATAGCTCTAGTCTTTGTTTTCTTTTGTACCATGATGAGATTACATGTACACTATTCTATCACTTTTGGTCTCATAGACCCACAGGGTCTTTTGAAGATGTTTAATATAACTTTCTTTCTTTCTTTCTTTCTTGCTCTCCCTCTCTTTGTCTGTGCAAGCCATGGGCTTTCATCCACCATAGCTCATCAATACCCGGATCCCGAATCTCCGAGATCCTCACCATCTCCAATCAAACTAGAAATAGGCTCTTGTCAAACTAGGGTTCCCTGAGGTGTAGTCCTGGTCAAACCAATGGCACAGCATGCCTTCAGGGCAGGCCGCCATGGGCAGATGTTTTCCAAGTCAATACTGGTGGCACACCAATGATAGTCATACTGGCCTCCCATCTAGTCTTACTAGGTAGAGAGATTGCTAGTCTTACTAGTAGTCACAACTAGACCAGGGAGTACTAGTCATACTAGCAGAAACCTCTCATCTCGTCTTACTAGGTAGAGAGAATGGTAGTCATACTAGTAGTTAGAACTGACTTGGGAGTACTAGTCATACTAGCAGATCCCTTGGGTCATATTAGGCGGGCTGCGACTCCAGTCATTCTAGAGCATCACTTACCAGTCATATTGGCTATCAATAGACACCATGGCTAGTCATACTAATAGAGCATAATGCCCTGCATTCATGGCTTTTAGATACACATGATGTACACACATCCTAGTAAGCATGATTGGGGAGCCAAATGGTGACATCTCTTCCCTCTTCTAAATAGTTGGCCATAACTGAAAACCTTCAAGGTACCTACCCAAAAGCTTTGGATACTCCTTGAGAGTTACTTTTTGGACAGTTGGCCGTAACCGAAAAGCTTGAAGGTACCTACCCAAAAGCTTTGGATACTCCTTGAGAGATTGCTCATCCAAAAAGCGTCTGGTTGGCAAGTCCTACTAGCAACATTGCATATCCAACATGCTTGCTAGTCTCACCAGAAACTTTGCATGTGTCATATAATATGGGTGGAACCAAGCAACTAGTCAAGCTAGCATTGCCGCAAGGCTCCTTGATGCACTCAAACAAAGTTGCCTTGCCCATAAGAACAACTTAAACTGCCAAACTTCTCAAAAGCTATCAAAAATAGGTCTTTCTTAAGTGATGCATTTTTTTTTTCCGGAAAAAGATCCTTCTATTAGTTAACAAAAAACCAGCCACGAAAGGCTACATACAACCACGAAGGGCTAGATTCAAACTCGCCTCCATGTACATGGCGGGGATCAAAGGTAGAGAGAGATGCACTTCTCCTCCGGCTGGCCGCTCTATGAGGAGAAGGCTATCTCATACAAGGGGAGGGGGGAGGAAATAACCACATAGGTGGTGTGTACCCATGCATAAACATAAATACTTAAAACTCCTATGAGCTTAGTCTATGTATAATCGGCAATTAATCCTAGACCGTGGCACCCTTCATAAAAATAAGCAAGAAAAGGTTTTAAGAAGAAATAGACGCGAGAGATTGTCCCTCAATCACTAAGCTTCTTGCTCGCAGAAGATTACCAATTGAAGGAACTTGTTCCTAGAGAGCCAATCATTCTCCCAAGTTACCTTCAAGTCTTGGACTAAAAAGGCCTTACTCCTTGAGTTATTCCAACTGCTCAAATCATGTTGCATTCCCCGAGCCATCCACTTGAAAGGCAATAAGCTCTTTTAGATACCATATGCTCACTAAATGCTAGTAGCCTGTCATGAACCAACAACTATCACAAGTTTGGTTCCAACTGCACTTTTACCCTACCAACTTGGGCAAAAAATTGAAGGTAAGCTTTTCAAAATGTTAACCATCTAGGGATATCCTATACGACAATTTCAGAGTGTCCGGAAGAAGAGAGGTTGTATTGACCCGTTCTCACAATATTCCCTCCAAGACTCAATTGATTTTGAACCCTAACGTTCATAAGGATGAAATATTTTGATTCAATAACAAAACTAATGAGGATGAAATATTTTGATTGAATAACAAAACTAATGAAATTTTCGACTGTTAATCTACCTTTTGGGCAAGTAAAAACTCCCCGTCTAGTATTCTATATGTCGTTTATCTTCATGAATCCCGCAGACACAACACATAACCGCCTCAAACTAGAGGTTTACTTGCAGGAACTAGTAAGTATAAATACACAACTCCTTAATTAGAGGTCCACTTCCAACAACTTGGAAGTGTAATCCTCACCCAACATGTCCATGATCCGTAGCTCGTATAAGAGGTGAGAATCTATAGGTTGTGAGAGGTGTCCAAAGCTCAAAACAAATAAGGAGTAAGGAAATTTATGATAAATAAATGATGATGTGTAAAGGTTCCCGGGTGGCACTAACAGCGTGGCAGCGGAGAGGATAAGAGCAGATGTTGAAAAACCAAAATAGAAGGCGCATGGATGAAGGAGAGAGAAGGCACAAAGGTTCCAGAAGGCGGCGACCCAAAAAAGGGGTTTTTTGGGATGATTTACGGGACGGACGGAAAAACAAGAGACAGGAATTATGAGAAGCGCAGGAGTGAGTAAAGTGGGAGAAGTACCTACAGTGAAGCAAGCTAGTTGTAGTCAAAAGATTTCTTAATTTTCAAGGGAAGCAGACGTGATGTTCGGAGTAATCTAAGTGAATTTGGGTAAATTAGAGCAGAGAAGGTGCTAAGACCCAGAGAATCGATCAAGAGAGGTGTTTCTGGTTCGTTTCGATGAGGCATCTCTGTTAGAGACGTGATTTAATCCAGAATCGTGTCAGCTGGGTGCTGAATTGAGTCTGCAGTATGTGAATTGAATAGTAGTTAGTATTGGAATTAGGGTTAGGGTTGCAACCATAGTTGCAGTGAAACGTGTTTCATTCCACCTGAATGAAAACGAAACGTTTCATTGGAATGAAAGGTGTTTCTTTCATGTTGCCTGGGAAAACCTATGTTTTTTACCATTTTCTATCTTGAGAGCACGTTTTTCGAAAAAAAAACGTCTACAGGCGACTGGAAAACTGATTGAAGGAGCTCCTGCCTTGCACAAATCAGCTCCTCTAGTTTACTATTTGTCATCATTCATGCATGATTGCATCTATCAGGCTTCAACATACTTTACTTTGTGTATTTTAGACTTTACTTTACTTTTTTCGTAGCAGCTCAAGATTCAAACTTTCTGTGATCACTTTGAGTGCCATTATTGAGTAGTTGCCATTATTGATGATGAAATCTAGATCTTGATTCTTGATGTTGCCAGTTTATTCATGCCAATTGGTTAGTGACTCAGTCGGGTGCCCACTGTAATGATGCATGTTTAATATTGTTTTGCAAGGAAGGCATTATATTTTTAACATATTATAAACATGTATATAAATTTTGAGGCCTGTACCCTCCCTTTTTGTATGAAACGTTTTTGAAACTTTTGGAAAATGAATGAAACGTTTATGAAACACGTTTCATGAAACGCCTGGCAACTATGGTTGCAACGATGCACACACACACAAGATAGAGAAGCTTGAGAGCACACAAACTCAATAGATTAGAATGAACAAATGTGTGCCAGATACAAAAGATAAGTACACACCCCAAAATGAGTAGATAAGAGAGTGTACATGCGCACGGGGGAAAAAACCTCCTAGTGAGGGAAAAAGTGTCCCGGCGGTCCTAAGGGTGTTCATACAGATCACTACCATATAATGCTACAAATCCCTCCTGGAGTGATGATTTGAACATGTACAGGGTATGGCCAATCAATCTTGAAAAGGCAGTAAGCCCAAAGCTTTACGAAAAGCTTCGAACTTTTCACGAGGAAGAGCTTTCGTGAATAAATCTGCCATGTTGTCATGTGTAGGCACATAGAGACCAAGCTGATCTCTGCTGCAGAGTCTTTCCTTGACATAGTGGTAATACACCTCAATGTGCTTAGTGCGAGCATGAAACATTGGGTTCCTCACAATTGCTAATGCGCTTTGGTTGCCAGTGAAAATGGTAGTGCTAGACGACTGTCCAACACCAAAATCAGCCATAAGACGTCTGAGCCACACACACTCAATTGTAGCTTTCAAAGCTGCCCTGTACTCAACTTCACAGCTGGAAGTGGCCACTGTAGGCTACTTCTTGCTGAGCCATGATATACATGAATGTGCCTGGTACATATAAAACTTTAGAAAGAGTAAATGCGCCCCTATTTGCAGTAGTGAACACAACTCTACGAACTCCTTTGACAAGATATGAGGAACCATTTGCACATGTGACAGTTCCTGCACTTGGGATAAATTCCAGAGATGAGAACAAATTTTTTTGTGAAGTAATGTGCTTACTAGCACCACTGTCAAAGTACCAAGCATCCAATTCTGCCACTGACATGTATACATCATGAACAGAAGGGTCATAACTGCAAGTACAGTCCATGCCTAATCATCTCGAGCAAAACTTGTAGTTTCCTTCTTCTCTGCACTTGGTGCAGATGCATTAGCCACAGCCATGCTCGATTCTTTCTTTTTCTCCTTCTCTAGCCTTTTCTTGCACACTCATGTATGTAGTGTCTTGGTTTCCTACAATAGTGACACTTGCCCTACTTTTAGGCTTATCACCTTCTTTCTCTGCATCCTTACCTGAGGATTCTGATTTTGGCTTATAGCCATCATGCGAAGAAGCTTTACCTTTGCCTTTGTGATTGGCAACAAAAGCTTGGTCACCAACTCGCATATTAGATCTGTTTTGCCTAGACTGCTCTTCTTGCAAGAGTACTGAAACCAGCTCATCAAATGTAAGGACATTTGGATTTCTCTTCATCATGAGTCTAAGGGTAGAGGCAAAACTCTGATAAGAATCCGGCAATGCATTGAGAACTGTGGGCACCAATGTACTATCAGGATATATCTCATCCACACTAGCAGGTTGCTCCTTAAAATCTTTGATCTTGGTCAAGAAGCTGTCCATTGAGTCTCCCTCATTCATGTGCTCAGATTCCAACTGTTTGCGCAGATATGCAACACGTGCTTCGTTGCGCACCTGGTATAATGCAGCAAGTGCATCCCATGCCTGTTTTGAAGTCTTACATGACCGAATATGAGGAATAATGCTTCGCCTCACAAAAAGTGCAAGCAATGTATGTGCCTGTGCATCTCTTCCATCTCATCTCGTTTGAGCAAAAGTGGGAGATACTGGTGGTGCATGTGGAGGAGCCACATCTATATCAGATTCTACTTCAGATGTACCTGCAGTACCTGATTGCACTGGTAGTTGTGAAACAGGATGAGTGTCAATACCACTGACCACATTCCAAAGGCCTTTAGTAACCAGTACATGTCTTATCATATAGGACCACAATGGGTAGTTAGTCCCATCAAGTTTGTCCTTAGCAGACAACATGTTGAATACATCACTACTGCCAGCCATGACTTTCTACCAAATGCTAAATCTTTCAACACACTGCAAGTACTGAGTATTCAGTGAATGTAACCCTGGATGGCTGCCAACTGACTGAATCACTTGCAAAGTGTATGAAAAATAACATAGAGTAGAGAATAGAGTGTTACTAGGAAAAGTACGATGGTCGATGTTGTTGAAGACACTGCAGATGTGCTGCTGCACACCAAATCTTTGCCGCTACATACCCCAAACACCCAAAATCGAGCAGAACCAATCCAAAATGAGGCCTCTCTAGAACATCTGCAGAAACCTTGCGGTGCCCAAAACGCGCCCGAATCGCGCTGCGAACCTCGAAAACTCTATATACTTTGTATATACCTTCAGTATATACTTTGTATATACCTCGAAAGCACACTACAGTATATACCTTCTTTTCCTAAGAGGGTATCTCAATCGGAGACAGAAAAATAGAGTCGTGAAGAGGGAGGCAGACTACTAGATCAAGTGTCAACGAACCTAGCTCTGATACGAATTGTTGGAATTAGGGTTAGGGTTGCAACGATGCACACACACAAGATAGAGAAGCTTGAGAGCACAAAAACTCACTAGATTAGAATGAACAAATGTGTGCTAGATACAAAAGATAAGTACACATTCCAAAATGAGTACATAAGAGGGTGTACATACGCATGGGAGAAAAAACCTCCTAGTGAGGGAAAAAGTGCCCCGGTGGTCCTAAGTGTGTTCACACACATCACTACCATATAATGCTACAGTTAGAGTCTACAAGTGGAGAAACTACAAGTGTTTAGTGTGTTTGTTGGATAAGTTTGAACCCATTGTCTCAGGGTTGTTGAGACAGTCTTTCTTTGCTTTGTGAAGAGAACAGTGAGTTTGAAGTTTGTATCTGTGTCAAGGTCAATGAGATTTGTTATTTTGGAGCTTGGTTTGAGTTGTTCTGTTTGATTTTCTTGAGATAGAACACCTGTGGAGAAGTGTCTGATGATTTAGGAGATTTGAGCTGCTTCATGATTGAAACAGACTTCTTCTGTTGAGAATATGTTGTCAAAAAGGGGAAGAAGAGTGTCAGTTATTACAGGCAGTCATGTGTCTAGGGGATCAGGAGACGAAGTAAAAGGGTCGTTTTGATCATTTTGAGTATAAGGGAAGGGAAGTTATTCTGTGTCGAGTCTGACAGTTTGTAGTCTGACAGAGGTGAGATTGGGTTGTGGGCAAAGTGGTCATTCTGGAGCAGCTGTAACTTGATAGTGATCAATTGGATGTCTAGAGGTTCATATTTTGGTTTGTTTAAGTGTTTAGAAGGTTTAGAGGTCTCGGAGGACTCAGAACTAAGAAATTCTGCTCCAGTTAAGTCAGCAGCAGTGAGTAATCAGTAATCAGACGTCAGATCAGTCAATAGTAATTGGTTGGTTGCAACAAGGTGTCTTTAGGGTCATATCTTCATGGAACTAGGGCAGCCTAAGGGCTAGGAGGATACGACGCACATAAAAGAGAGTTTTTGATCGAAATAGAGATTCTGAGTCGGTTGGTTCTGTCTCCGAGAGCAGAATTGGTAACAGTTTAGACTAGTGAGATCAATGTCAGCTGTAGACCGCAGAGCATAAGGGGATGCTTAGAATGGTTATGGGACTGAGAAATTAATGGCAGCTGGACCAGGAGAACAATAAGGGAGTAAGGAGGTCAAATATTGGGGTTGGATTCTGCATCAGGCATCTGAACCAGTTTATAGGCATCTAGGGGAGAAAAGCATTGACAGGGCGTCAGCATAGGGTCTAAGAAGTTTAGTATAAAGTGTTTATGGTTGGCTGCCATTGGAGGACACTTTGGAAGACAGGTGGACATGTTTCTGTCTGGAATCTGTTGCAATCATCTGTCCTAAAGCTATGGTCAGGTTTTGATCATTTCTGTGTCAGTCATTTGAGGCAGTTTTTTGTCAGTTTTTCTGTTAGCAAAGGATCAGAAGGGGGTCGGCCAAGAGTTTGGTAAGCTTTTGGGATAGTAGCTATAGGGTTAGCTGATGTGGGAGGATTGAAGAGGATCCGTGAGGACTCATTTTGGTATGGAAACATGAAGAAGATTTCGGAGGCGGTTCTCTTTCATTTCTGTATTAGTTGAAGTGAGTTCTGGTCAGCAAAAGGATGCTAATGAGTGCTATGGAGTTCTAGAACAAGTTTTTGAGGCGTTCTGATATTAGCGGATAGTTTTTGGCCTGGGGTCATTAGCTTGTGTCTGTTTGAGGTGACAATCAATATCTGATCTGTCTTGGGCAGTTGGGAGAGATTTAGGTCACCTAGTCGTCAGCTGAAGTCAGCTAAGGCTTTTGGGTTGAAAATCTAAAATCTTGAAGGTTTGGTCTGACCATAGAGGACAGTTGGAAGTAACAGCCCAGTCGGATTGAAGATGTAGTGGTGACAATTTGTGTTAGCGAGAGGACAAGGGATAGAGTCTGAGCTGATTGGTGCTATTTGAGTAGGGATCCTGGTATCCCCAAGTTTTGATCTTCTTACATTTTCTTCTTGTGTGTCTACTGGTAGTGTTATAGAGGCCATCCCTATTTCGGTCAAAGCTGGTAACTGAACGATTGTCTGGTGTTAGTTCTATCTAGATGCCCGGCTTCCGCATAGTTAGGCTAAATTAGCCATGTACAAGCGGTCTGGAAACCTTGGCATCCTCAATTATACCATTACCACAAGATTGCCTGACATGACATCTTTGGTTATGTCAATCTCGACAAGATCGCTTGCTACCACCCAATGGCTATCTGGATAATACTATGGATTCATAGTGAACCTTGGTACTCTCTAAACATCCCAAAGAGAAAGATCCCCAAATCTCACAGAACAAGAAAAAACACAACTTTCCATGCTATAATCCACAAGATGGAGCTTCTAGCCAAGGTTTTTGGAGTGGATCTCATCCCTAATCACTAAGGCTGAGCAAGCCCTTGATTCGATGCAATGAAATCCAAGCCTTTTGGGCCTAACAATCATGCAAATATCCGAGAAATTATTTCAAGCTTGCAAATCGAATGTCCTAAATGCGATTGGATTCGGAACAAAGTCCTTGCTGCCCTTGTCGTTTGGAGAGAGCATGTTTTTAGGCACACTTCTAAGAACCTAGTACCAAATGCTGGTTGTTTGATACTTTGGTCCGCCCGACAATGCCTGGGAGAGGAGGACTGGTAGAGAGTGGAGAGATCGTAGGTTATGATGCTCTCACACATGATCATATGTAAGCCATAAGTGTCACTTGCCATAGTATTGGCCAAGTTCGGATCAGCCCCTATTGTCATAGATGCCCTGTTCTAGGCCGTGACGCTGTCACATACATAGAGCACATCTTCACACTACATGGAGATCGCCTCCCACGATTTGCCTTGGAGTCCTCTAGACAGCTAGCACCAAAGGGACATAGCAGTTGTTGGCATACACTCATCACCGGTTGGTTTCAGTCACATGGCTTTGGGATGGAACCCCCTCCCCCCCCTCCCCCCTTCTTTTGAGTACAGCTTGTTCTCCTTGATCTCTCACGGCAGGAGATCAACCGCATCATTCGTATAGATCTGACTAGACTTCATACAGACCGGACAAAGATATCCTCGGCTCAGCTTTCTTTGAAGCTTCAGTCATACGAGTAGAGGGCGTCTTAGGAGAGAGACGGGTATGCAGGCTATGTTGAACAGGGGAGATCGAGTCTGAGGAGCATTACATACTTAGATGGCTAGTTTACTGTGAGATACATGGACACTACCACTCTCTCTTTAAGGAGGGGTTTGGGCCCTTCTCATAGGTGATGCATTACAGAGATCAGAGATGCTTGGGACTATGCCTATTGGAGTTGAGGCACCACAGAGATAGACTATTGACGCAGCAGCCCGAGATGTAGGATACCGCACACTGACTTCTTTGGCCTCGAGCAGAGAGCCCCTGCTAACACTCAGCCTGCGTGCGATTTTCTGGGACACATGGACTAGTACAAATCTGCATCGAGTGAGCTCCCTCTAGACCTGTGGCAGGGTAGCATCACACACCTGGGGAGTCCTTCGAGAGAGCACTGTCCCTTCAGAGAGCCAGACACCCCCTGCTCCTGGGGATTGAGACCGTCTACTCATGAGCCAAGGATATAGCGAAAAGAAACCCCTGGCGGCAAAAAGAAAAAACGGAAGAAAAAGGAAAAAGAAAAAACCAAGTTAATACACATTTAGATTTCTCTTTGAACGACCATGCTCAAACAAATTGCTTAATTATGAAACCTCTATTTGGTTGCTTATTCTATGGTGTCTTTATGAACCCATGCATTTGATTTATAACCAAAATCAGTACTTAATGCAATCAACAAATCTTTTAAAACCAGTACTAAAAGTGAAGCTTCACCAGGTGTATCATAATTATATCAAGTTCTTGATCTGCTATCTTTTTACTGCAAAGTTGTAAAAGCTCACTTTATTAGTGCTAGTTTGCTGTAAAGTGCCACAGTGCTTGTTATTGTGACTTGCAGAATCGCAGTCTTCACACCCCTGTATACCATGCTTTTGTACTTGTTTCAGGGTGGTGTACTTTTCAAAGGTAATCTCCGAGGTGATGCTTCAAAGAGCTATGCAAAAATAAACACTAGACTCCAGGTAAAGAAGCACACTTTGTATAGTATTTAACTGATGCACTTGGCTGCACTTCGTATTAATATAAATAATGTTACAGGATAAATTTGGAGATCAGTACAGGCTTTTCCTTTTGTTTAATCCTGATGATGACAAGCCAGTGGCAATTGTTACTCTGAAGGAACTCGTGGAGCCAGATCCTGCTAGTAAGAACCTCTGCATCCTGGTTTACTAAAACATTATGAGGTTTGGTTAGTTGAAAATTAAAGATTCTCTGACGATTTTACCTTTCCCATTTTCAGCAATACCGGAGTGGGTTGCCGCAAGCGTGTTTGGATTGGTTACTTTATACACAATTCTGCTCAGGAATTCCCCTTCTTTACAAGTGGACTTCTTGTAAGTCAAATCTCAAGTTCTTAATTTTCATATTTGCCAAACAAAAGATTACCTTACCCACAATAAAATAGAGGAAGAGAGGCAAACTAACCTTTATGTACAGCTTATTTGTTTAGAAAAATCTGATTCATCAGATGTTACTTGCCTTGAAGCATTTCCTAGATGATTGTTCAAAAGAAAAACTGAAAATGCTTTTTTTTTTCCAGTGTTCTTAACTATTGTGACAGCTCTTCAGCCTGCCTCGTTTAATTGAGTGTTGGTTTTACATGGCTTTCCACGGCTAAGTTTGCCTGGAATATCGGTGGCAGCTATATTCTCTATAACTTATCCTTCACATTCTGCTAACTGTGCCAAAATCAGCAAAGCTAGCAATTTGTTCTCAAACTACACCAGATACGGTTTCATGATGACGCAGCAAGCTCATGGGAACTCAAAAGTTTTTCAGCATTAAATCCTATTAAATGTCAGATGGCCCTGTTAACTGGGCTGGGCCGGGAGAAAAGGCCCTGAGGTCAAAATACCTTTTGATACATCCAACCATGCATATGGGTAGGTTGTGTTAGTGTGTCAAAGCCCATCTTTTTTGGCAGTGAGCCCATCAAGTATAGCTTTCACATATCTGCAGTGGCTGCTGCATCATCACCTCTATGAAGTGTTTTTTAGCGCAAAGCTTGTGTGCTTTTGATTGGAGTAAAACAGAGGGATTCGTGGAGCATGGGATGGAATGAAGTAGGGGAGTGTTTTAACTATTTTGGTCTGTTCCACTCTCTGAGCAATGCCCAGTATACCTCTACCAGACCCTGGAGTTTATTGTACACTTGCAAAGCTATATGGTTCAGTTTTGGAGGCTGAAACTAGCTCACATGTGGAATGTCATGGCATGAGAGCAAAGGGGCAAGCAGGTTTCAGACGCTCCTACTTGACATTGGATCACATCTTCACAGTGAGTACCATCATCGAGGAGGGATGATCGGGAGGCAAGAAGATCTTTTGTTGCTTTGTGGATTTCCGCAAGGCATTTGACACAGTCCCATGTGCTCGCCTCTTCCACCAGTTGGGTTTCACTGAGGAGATGATTTGGGTAGTGATGGTGAAACCGGCCTTGAATAAAAATCAAAGGGCAGTGATCAATCTGTCGCACAAACACACATGCTTAAGTTGAAAATGCAGTAAAGAAAGCAAACACAAGGGAGCTAGAGTGCTCCTGCAGACAGTACACGAACACCGATTGGCCCCAAAACGCAGTGGCGTCCCTTGTGGTATTTCTTTAATTGATTAGAAGAGCTTTGATTACAATATGGCTGGGAACTCAGCCAGCACAGAAGTACACTTCAAGCCTGCCAGGAACCTGTAAACTCAAGCCAAGGAGAAAAGAACCAATACCATAGCCAAACTCCTCCATGAGCACCAATCCAGTTCCTATACCATGGCCTCATGTTTCCTCAGCATCCACAAAATAGTTCTAGACATTGTCCACATCAAAAGGCTGTCACACATTGAGTCGTGCATACAGAAGCTTTCTCCCACGATCAGGGCTGCCACAACTACCCATAGTCTTTCACCCTATGACCAGCAGACATCCCGATACTTCCAGTGCTCCTATCTCACAACAAAGACTCCAAGTTGTCTCCAAAGAAGAACTCCCATGTGACAACACATCATACCATAGAGAAGACACACCTGTACAACACCTCCTTGCTTTCCAAGAGTCTTCTCCGTCTCAAACATGGATCCCTCAAACCTTTGACAAACAGCAGTAGGGTGTACCGAACCATCGGTCCTTCCCTGTAACCACAACTTGCTTGTAACTAATCTCCTCGAGAAACCTACAACCTATTTTCACACGAAACCCTTAGGCCTGTTTCCCCTTGAAACCTTTGTCTTGTTTCCACACAAAACCATACACAGCACCATCCAAAGACAGTGCCGATAGCGGGCTGTTTTCCACAACAACACCCTATGCTTTTTCCACAACCAAAATAGGGCTTCTTTCCCACAGCAAACAGCATGTGCTTTTTCCCTATAACCAAGCAAGAGAAAGCATAGAGAAACTGCAAGAAAACCCTGAATACACTTAAGTCCACGACAAAAAGGAACCACACAATCTCTTCCATGAACACTCTCCCATGTATCCTTAGCTTGAACTCCTGTTCCTAGGTCTCTCCAACAATCTTGTCACACAGCTTTCCTTCCACACTTAGGCTGTCATGCCTCTCCTCTCACAAGAGGCGAGGGTTTGTTACACAAGCGGCCCCTACAACAGCCCACGAACCAGGAAGGAGGAGAGCAAGAAAGAGAGAGATCTCCACGTGCCCAATGCCCACGATGAGAGAGAGAGTGATCTTGACCCTCCACGATGCCAGGCTCACACCCCACCAACTCCAAGGCCCGCAATGAAGGTGAAAGAAAGAAAGTTGTATTAACGTCTTCAAAAGGCCAAAATGACCTATGAGACCAAAAGGTTACATCATATCCATGGGGTACATCATCATGGGTACAAAATAGTGGTAAAGAAAGAAAACAAAAATCTAGAACTTTAAAATATGATCTAGGTACATGAGCAGAGAGCTCTCATATCACCCTAATACATCCCTCATGGGCCGCTGTGACATGGTGCTCAAGGTGGTAAAACTGAGCTGGCACGAGAAGGTCCTGTGATGATGGGAGATGATGGCCCGGATCCTCCTGTGGTGGTGTGGCCATGGGCGAGGGGGCCATGGGGTCTAGGGCGTCGAGCTCTGCATAACTCAGTAGCTCTGTCAAGTGTCACACCTCTCGGCCGAGCTCTTGCGCTAGCCTGTGGTCTGGGTATGATGGCTGGATCGGCCCTCGGAGTGCTGGTATGGAAGGACTCGGTGAGAGCTCTCTGTGTTGGTTCTCGAGCAAGTACAGCTGATTTGGATCTCACTAAGGACTCCCTGTGTCTACGGAGCTCTAGAAGAAAAATTCCTAGGCATCTCTGATCCGAGAAGTCCATGATCCTAGAAAGTGGTCCGAACCCAGCTCGGAAGAGGTAGTGGAACCTCCCCGGAATCTCATAGTATACAGGGCATCGGCATATGTAATGATCCTCTGTCTCCGGCTCTGTGTGACAGAGCTAGCATATCTTGTCCTCTGGTGCCGCATAGTGCAAACCTACACATGACGAGGTTCCGGTAGTTCTTCCTCCGCTCCTGCAAATGAGGACGCTTCGATTGCCTTGTCAACAGGAGCTTAGAGAGCCCGAGTTTGATGACAAGGGCAGCCTCCTTAGTGGCGAGGGTGACTTCTGCGAGCGCTCCGATGGGCACTCTTCTGATGGAGATGATCCTAGCGAGAGCTTTGATTTTGATAGTGATCAGCTCTCCATCTAGATTCTAGCCCCAACCTCTAGCCTCTCTTTTTGGTGCACCACTTTTTGTACTTACTACTATGGCTACATGCGTCTAGAGCGCCTCGCATTGTATGACTTGGGCTTTAGCCTAACATCTATGTATGTTTTCAACTTGGTTTTAATGGAATTTTGGTGTTTGTGTCATATGACAACTTGTCTTCTCTTTGAAATTGAAAATACTAAAGTTTGTAAGTATTTTTTTAAAAGACCGTACGATAAGATTTTTTTTTAAAATATTATACTGTATTTTCCCGTACGGTATCGTATCGTAAGAACCATACGGTATCGTACCTGACAACTATGCATGGCATCCACACTATGGAGGGATAATTCCTCTCCAACAAGCGACCCATTTGTCGGCAATTCGACGCATTGTCGGTGATCACTTGCACCACATTTTCTAGGCCAACCTACATTATACATGCCAAAATGTTTAAAAAAGTAAGTTAGTAACGTAATCATACTTTCAAGAGAACAAAAAGCAAGGCACACCTCACGATTCTCACCTCAATGATGGCTTGCTTGATATGTCGATATATAAAGTGGCCCGTTGTCTTCCTTCCCTTCTTCCCGGAATCCATCGCTCGTACAAAGTATGTGCCTAGAGGGGAAGACACAAGTATATTGATGATTCCCCTCTTCTTTCTATCACTCCACCCATCTGAGAGGATGCTACACCCATACATGGCCCATCCTGCTCGTACGGGTGCTAGAGAATTATCAATTCTCTCCCTCTCTTCGTCAAGTTGTTTTGTGCGCATGTCGTGGTATGAGATGCTGGTCCATCCATCCTGTGTCGGGTCCACATTTGCAATGACTTTCACCATTGTCTTCCATTGCTTCACCTTGAGCACATTAAAGGAGAGATTGCACTCAGTAACGGTGCGTGCAATCTCTATCTCTGCTTGACGTTAGAACCCCCGGTAGCTTCGGCTAAAGAAGATCGCCTCGTGCCTTGGTCGGACCTTGGCCTCTTTGTGGAGGCGGAGGCGGAAACGCAGGTGGAGGTGGAGGCTTCAGCACCGGCGGAGGCGAAGATGGCGGGAGAGGAAGTATCCTGTGGCGGGGAAATGACCTCATCATGGGCGCTTGAGTTCCTACTTGGGCGGTGGACACCCCTAATGGCTCTAAACATCTCATCGGTGATGTTTTGAGGCACTTCCTTGCATGGTGCCACTTGCCCCCCCACCTTTGCAATGTGCTCCCGAAGCCTAGTGAGGCCGCTTACATAAGGCTTGCCACAATATTTGCATGTCCACCAACTATAGCATTTTGATTTTCCGGCGGCTTGTGAGACATGGATGACATGCAATATGAAAGCTTCATTCATGTCTCTGGTCGTCATTGTGATTGATGAAGAGAGAAGCGGCTTGAGAGAGAGGAGTATAGAGAGGGGGAGGAGGGTGGAACATGCTTGAGCCTTGGGCAATGGATTATGGAGCCTTGAAGATAGAGGAATAAAGAATAGAGAGGGGGGCAGAGAGAGAGAGAGAGAGAGAGAGAGAGAGAGAGAGAGAGCTTCAAAGGTGAGAGCTTGAGATCTTCAAAGCTTGAGAGATCATAGATGGAGAGCTTGAGAGAGAGAGAGAAATGAAATGAAATGAAATGTTATATTAACGTCTTCAAAAGGCCAAAGTGAGACCTATGAATGAGACCAAAGTTACAACCATGTGACATCTGATACACTGTCTAGAAAAGAAAAGAAAGAACTGAAGGTAAGTATCTAGCCCTACAATACATAGGGAGCATCCGGAAGCAGCAACTAGGGAGGTTTGAAGCTTGAGAGCTCAAGCCTTAGAGTTAGACTCTAGCTCACAAGGGCTTGAGAGCTTAAGCCTTAGAAGTTAGAGGCTTAGAGGCTAGAGCTTAAGCCTTAAAAGTTAGAGGCTTAGAGCTTGATGGCTAGAGAGCTTGAAGGGCTAAGTGCTTGAAGGCTTGAGAGCTTAAAGGTGTGGAGAAGAAGCTAGAGGGCTTGAGTCTTAAATAAGTAGAGCCTTAAAGGCTATAGGCAATGAGCATATGCCATATGGCATATGACTGGCTAAAGACAAGTCACAAAGCCAATGGGCATCCAAACGGGCAGAAACGGTTAACAGCGAAACTGTGCGCAGGCGCCAATGGTCGACTCTATGGCCCGTACGAAACCATATCGCATGGTATTCCGTACAAAAACTTGTCGTAGGACGTACGGAAACAACCATGGGTAACAATAGAGTGTTAGAAACAGGTTATGTACACACAAAGGCTTCCTAGCCACTTGCCTTCTCTCCCAAAAATGGATACCACTCATAGTTGCCAGACGTTTTTAAAACGGGAAGTATTATACAAATTTTATACTTTTAAAAATGTTTTTTTATTTTGGGAAAGTTTTTAAAATTAGTTTTTTAGTACTTAAATTTTTAAGCTATAATTATGGTCTGTATATATAGTTTTTAAGCCTAGGAACCACGTATAAAAGTTAAACTTGTGCATAAAAACTCAAGAAGGAACAATTTGAAGCCTATGGCTATCATAATTCATTAAATCGTAATGATAATACATTCACATGATCCCAGGCTTGCATGGGTTTGGTGGTGGCAATGCCATTCAACATCAAGTTTAATATTAATTTACCAATGACCAATCAACATTTACCATTCATGTACATTGTAAACTTTAAAAACCGAAAGAATGATAACTGAAGAACAATCAAGACGGTAGAGGTTAGAGCTAGGAGACAACAAGTAACATCATCCACCATCCATGATCAAAGTTGATTCAAAATGATACTTCAAACTGAAGTCTGAGGCAACTTGCAAGACCCAAGTGGCAAGGGCCAAGACCAAGCACGTGGCAAGTGCTTGGTCTGAGCTCGGGCTCTGACTCTCGAACGCTAACTCTCGAACGGCTCCACGTGGTGTGAATCGGTTGCATGGCCTCCTCGTAGAGCATAGCATAAATGTCTCGCTCATTTGGTGGGATCTCTAGAATTTCCTTCACCTTCCTATGTCGATCAAGTTGACATTCACTTGGCAAGGCTCAATGGGATTGCCTTTCTCCTCAAGAAGACGAAGGTTGTAGTGGCAATACACCAAACGCTCCAGTTGAGCGGTAGATGCCATTCACAAATAAGAAGAACTTAGAAGTTGCTATAATAAATGAAGATTCAAGAAGTTGAGGAAAATTTACTAAAACTCCATCACTTTAGGACCACAAGCAACAAAATTCCTACCAGATTTGGAGCACCAATGCCATATTTCTCCCACCATGACATAGCTAGCACTCTGGTAGACGAGCAGTGAGGCACCCAAAGTGTTTTCCCGTGCCATTCCGAAAGTTTAGGCGCTCCTGCTCTAGTATCCTCAACTGTTGCACATCTCCACTAGTCAAATCATCGATGTACTCCCTCGAGCCATCCTGCAACTCCTCACATAAGAATTGCTTATCATCTCTTCATAAAGGATGGAGGATGTGTGCAACAGCATGAATTGGTCAATGAATCCAATCCCATCGATTGAGCCATGTATTGCGAAGATCCGTCACCCTAATTGATGGTTGAGATATTATATATAAAACAATGAAATTCAATATCCAAGTTACGCTTTAATGATATAACTTACAAGTCAAAATTACAAAGATAAGCGTGAATGTTCAATGCAATATTGTGCTAACTCCTCTTCTTCCAAGCCTTGTGCCTTGTTAAAGCATTCATTGATCTTGTCCATATACTCATACAATAAGCAAAGTGTGGTGCCCTTCATATCGATGATGTGTAAGCATATTTGCAATGAAATGGGTTTCATTCAGTTTGAATGAAATGAAAGGTTTCATACGAATGAAACACGTTTTCATTCGTATCCGCCACCTGGGAACTTCAGTATTTAAGCGTTTTTTACCCATATTCTTTAGTTTTAGCTTGTAAACATGCTTTAATGTGTAAATGATGCATGTTTAATATTGTTTTGCAGGGAAGGTAAACATATTTTTTACATATTATAAACTTATATATAAAGTTTGGAGCGTGTACCCCCTTTTGTATGAAACATTTTTGAAACGTCTAGGATTTGAAAGAAACATTTATGAAATGTTTCTGAAACGCGTTTCATGAAATGCCTCACAACTATGTGCGTAAGACACTGTAGAATGGCTATAGAATCCTCACCGACACTTAGCCTTCTTCCAAAAGGCTTCCTCTTCCATTATAGTGGTTTCAAATTTCACATATTTGGGTCTTCTTTCTTTCACCTCTTTCATCTCAAACCATGTACGTGAAACAACTGTGTGCAAGAGTCTAGCCTGAACTCGTAGTACCCTATAACTAGAATAAACATATAGGCAAATCTAGTGGAGGAGGTTTTTTGGAGCTATAGCACCTTTGGCCTTTTTGTTACAAATTTGACAATAAACCTTGAAGTGGCCAACACTTTGGCAACCCACGGCATCTTCTCCACATCCTCCATCAACAAATCCAAGCTATGTGATGCAAGGTTGTTAGAGGCGTCAGAGGCGTTTGGTACGAGGCGGGTATGGTACGCGCCTCGAAAGACTCCTATTTTTTAGAGATGTTAGAGGCGTCTGTTTATATATATATATATATATAGTGATAGATAGATATAATATATATAGTGAAAGTTGAGAGAGAGAGAGAGAGAGTAGAGTGTGTATGTATGAGCCTTGAGGGAGGGAGAGAGAGGGTGTGTATGAGAGGGAGAAATGAAATGTTATATTAACGTCTTCAAAAGGCCAAAGTGATCTATGAGACCAAAGTTACAACCATGTGACATCTGATACACTGTCTGGAAAAGAAAAGAAAGAACTGAAGGTAAGTATCTAGTCCTACAATACATCAGTAGGGAGCATCCGGAAGCAGCAACTAGGGAGATTGGGAAGCTAATGCTACTAGTCAAAATGGGATACATGAGTACATGGATACATGAATACATGAATATGGGGGAGTACAAAAGTGACAGTGAGTACAACAGTATATGGCTGGAGTGGTAATCATCCTAGGAGCTCTAGCATGGGTCTCTGCCGGATGGCCTGGATATCTGCCATAGTGAGATGCCTGGTCGGACGAGCCCGATGCCTCGCAATGATGCTCTGAATCCTCCGGTGTAGGCACTGTCTCCGATGTGAGGATCCGCGAGCCCTCGGGCATCTGAATCTGCCCAACTGGATAGCTCTCTCAACTAGAGTCCCACGGGGTGCCCACTGCTGGGCTGTCGGTTGTGTCCTCCTGGGTAGTCCCTCTAAAGAAGTTAGTAATATGTCTCTGTGTGGACTCCCTGCCAGTCGGGCGTCTGCTCCTAATAATGGACTCTCTGAGCATGCGGATCTCCAGGAGATAAAACGGACGTAGACATACTAGTCTTCTTAACTGGTAAGAAGTGTGCTTGATTTCTAAACCTGTCCACAATGGTCCATATGGGATCATTGCCAAACTGTGCGCGAGGCAAATGCATAAGTCCTAAGTGATACTTTCCCATTTCTAGTTGGGAATAGGCAATGGTTGTAGCAACCATGGAGCCTTATACCAGTCATATTTTACTTTTGGGCATACCATACATTTTTGTATATAAGCCTCAATATCCTTTCTCATGTCCGGCCAACCAATAGAAGTCTCTCTCAATCATTTGAGAGGTGACAAGTATACCTCCATGTCGTGCAAAAGGAGAGGCATGGCATTCATCGATCACTTTATGCCTTAGATCTTTGACCACTCATAAGTAGTTATCCTCCATGAGGTAGTTGTCCACACACAAACACACACACACACATACACCCTCCCCCCCCCCCCCCCCCCCCCCCCCCCCCAAAAAAAATAAAATAAAATAAAATTAAATTGAAAAAACCTGAAAATTAAAGCACAATGACTGATGGCGCTATCGGAATGGTGAGCTCTGCCATACACACCGGAAGCTCGCACAGTCACAACTGCAGAAACCTGGGCCCTCGCATCTTACCACAACTAGCTTTAGGAGCTGATGGAGGAGAAATATGATGTGTGACCAGCTAAGGACTTATCCTGATACCACTTTGTTGGAATTGGGTCGGTTGCTCACAAAGGCCCCGTAGCCACCTGCCTTCTCCCAAAATTGGGGATCCATCTGGAGAATAGGGAGTGAGGGTTCATTTTCTATTTATACAGGCCGCCACGGGATCCCATATTTGTTTATGGGATAGCTTGGACTCCACGTATCACCACGAGGAGGAATACGATGTGTGACCAGCTAAGGACCTATCCTGATACCACTTTGTTGGAATTGGGTGGGTTGCTCACAAAGGGCCCGTAGCCACCTGCCTTCTCCCAAAAATGGGGATCCATCTGGAGAATAGGGAGTGAGGGTTCGTTTTCTATTTATACAGGCAGCCACGGGATCCCATCTTTGTTTATGGGATAGCTTGGACGCCACGTATCATCACGAGGAGGAAGGGGTGCATCCACCCCAACATACAGCCAACTCCTAGTTTTGATTGTTTAATTAACAACCGTAGCTGCAAGGTTTCCTCTTTTCCATGGCTCACTGCTCACACTGGCCTTGTAATGGGGACAGATTTAATGCATGGGGAAGGCTCCTTATCTTGGACATGGATTGCGTGTATGAAGAAGATCTGCATCATTGCTTCTGGAATGAGGGTGTGAACTTCATCACCCAGGACAGGGGGGCCATTTTAGGGGCCCAGGTAGAGAAATTACTAACCTTTCTCAGGAGACTTTTCTAGGTGTGACTGAAGTGCAGGATGAAAGACAGGCTCAGAAGGGAAGAAAATATCGGAACAATTTTATGAACTTCCATAAAATACAGGAGATTAATCACATCAGAGACGATGGCTTGCAAGTGAATATTCTTGCTAACTGACATGCAAACTTGGTGGTCGGTCCCACTGATCAGGTACCAATTCAAATGGCTTTTGATGCCCATCCCCCAAACCTTCCTAGGATCAAAGGCTCTTGTGCTCTTGTAATGTCTGCTTATACTTTTTTCTCTCTCTTCCTCTTCTCTTCCGTTCCCCATCAGGACAAAATGAATTCTGATACTTTAGTTTTTAAAAATAAGTAAATAAATAAATAAATGTGGAACTGTAGTATGACTGGATGCAAGGTTGGATCAAAACGTACGTACGGATCCATTCCGTACCGTACATCCGTACAGTACGGGGATCCGTACGTACGGATCGTGTGGTTTTTTTTTTTTGGGGTGGGGTTTTCGTTGTTCGCCTGCGACAAAGGTTTTTTTTTTTTGGGGTTTCGCATTCTTTTGGGTTTCGCCGATCCGTACTGCCGCCAGCGACGATAGCACCTGGACTCGTCGCTCCGTACAGTCGCCAGCGCCACCTTCCGGTACACTCTCTCTCTCTCTCTCCCCCCCAGGCCTTCCCTTTGCTTCTGTGTTCTTCTGCTCTCGCCCCCCTTTGTTGCCACCGCCCTCCCGAGTCCCTTTGCTTAGCCATGTTGTATCTTCTGTGTTCTTCTGCGAATCTGTTGTCGGCCCCCTTTCCCCATGCTGTATCTTCTGTGTTCTTCTGCGAATCTGCAGTCACTCCCCTTTCCCCACCCACCCTTGCTCAGGCCCCCAAGGCAGCAACATAACTCTCTCTCTCTCTCTCTCTCTCTCTTTCTCTCTCAGAACCTTAGGCCACCATCTGTGGACCATGCACTTAGCTGTCAGTCTCTCTCTCCCTCTCCCTCTCCCTCTCCCTCTCACTCTCACTCTTACCTGAGCTGCCCACTAAATATTATGCATTGCACGATTGCTGAATCCTGATTGAAATTGTATGGCATTGTGCATTGAATTTGTCAGAGCAATCATGCCGAAGCGAGAGAACCCATACTGGAAGGAGCACACAAACGTCATTCGCATTGTGACTACTCCAGGGCAGGCAGGTAGTGGCACTTGACAATGGCAGTGCAAGTACTGCAATTTCACCCTCACGAGTACAATTACTCGTGTCATCAAGCACCTCACAGGCATTGGCACCACCAACAATTGTGTTGGGTGCAAGAGAGTGCCACAAGCATTGAGAGATCAGTTGATTGCTGAAAATTTCCCTGCAATGGGGGCAGCTGGAAGAGGAAGAGGCACACAAGAGACACAGGATGCGCTTCATGATGCTCTTCTTGGGGACTTGGCTGGTCCATCCACGCAGGTTGATGAATCTCAGCCTGCCTCTTCTGAGCAGGCATCGTGTGCGAGAAAGAGGCCTTCTGTCATGCAAGATGAGAATGAGGGTGATACATATACGAAAAGGCAAACCACCTTGCCTTCTCGTGTGCATGCACAGTCTTGGGTCAAAGAAAGGCAAAAGGTGGCTGAGATGGAGATTGCTCGCACTCTCATAGAGTGCAATATCTCCTTCAATGTTTTGAGGACTGACCAATGGAAGAGGATGGTCAGAGCTATAGCCCAGGTTGGACACACGGAGTCATGGTCAGGGCTTGAGTACAAAAAGATGCGCACCACGATGCTTGATGAGCAAAAGGCCTTGATAGACAAGGCATTGGTGCCAGTGAAAGCAGGTTGGCAACAATTTGGTTGCACTATCATTTCAGATGGCTGGAGTGACACACGGCGACGACACATCATCAATATTCTTGTCTCTTCATGTCTTGGTACATATTTCTTACGCGCTGTGGATGCTGGGAAGGCAGGCGAACGCATCACTGCTGAGAGTATCTATCAGCACATTCGCCAGGCAATTGTTGAAGTTGGTCCAGAGAATGTGGTGCAGGTTGTAACAGACAATGCTGCTAATTGCAAGGCAATGGGAGACATGGTGGAGGCGGAGTTTCCTCGCATTGTGTGGACTCCCTGTGCAGCCCATTGCCTTGATTTGCTTATGGAGGACATAGGCAAGCTGAGTTGGGTGCAACCCACAGTTTCTGATGCCACGAAGATCACTACATTCTTCAGAAAGAAGCAGCAGGCATTGGCTATCTTTAGGAGCCACAGCAACCTAGATATGGTGCGGCCATCCAAGACAAGATTTGCGTATATGTATTTGGTGGTACACAGGCTTTTCAAATTGAGAGATCCACTATTACAGACAGTTGTGGATCCAAAGTGGAGAGATATGTATCATTCACAGACAGAGCCCACCAAATACATACAGAGACGGATACTGGATGAGACCCTCTGGACGGATGTGCAAACTCTCTTGGTGGCTTTGCAGCCAGTATTTGTACTTCTGCGAGTCACAGACATGGAGGGCTCCACTTTGGGCTTAGTGTACCACCTCTTCATGCAGATGAAGAGTCATATTGCAGCCTGTACGTCCCTGACACAGAATTGGTAAGTAAAATCTTGATTCTTGATGGCCGATTACAGAATCTTGATTCTTGATTCTTGAGTCTTGAGTCTTGACTTACTAATTGCTCTACTTCTCTGTTTATTTTACTCTTGCAGCCGAGATGATATATTGGCTATTGTGGATTATCGATGGGGGTATATGAGTCGCCCCATTCATGGGATGGCTGCATTCCTCCATCCTTTCTACAAGACGCCACTTCTCTTTCATGATAGGGAGCTGCTCACCTTACGAGATAGATACATTAATAGTATGTATGATGTGGAGCAACAATTGGAGATTGATGCGGAGCTCTGCAGTTGGGTCAACAACTTGGGACCCTCATTTGCTAGAGTTGTTGCTCTTAGACCAGAGGCCACCAAGCTTCCTCTTACTTGGTGGCAAAACTATGGAAGACAGGGTCTTCCACAGCTTACAGATATAGCTCTGCGAGTGCTATCTCAGGTATGTATATCATGTATGTACTATGGACTATGAACTAGTCTTGTGAAGCTTATTGGGAATTGCTAAGCTCACATGAATGAAGCACTTTTTTTGAATTGGAGTGCAGGATTGTTCAGCAGGTGCTTGTGAGCGCAACTGGAGCGCTTACTCGCTCATACATACAAAGATACGCAATCGTTTGAGCACCTCTCAACTAGAGAGACTGGTCTATTGTAGGGCCAACATGAAGCTCGTACGAGCTTATCATGCTTTGGGCACCCCAAAACAGGTGAGTTTATCCTATTCATTCTCTTGTGGGGATTGGCCTCCCATTAACATAGCTTTTATACTATAGTATACAAAAAGTTGAGTCGTTGACACTCCGCATTCTCTTTGGTTTTATGTTGAATAGGTGGATCCAACACGTCTCAAGCTGGTCCCAGATCCTACCACCATTGATGAGGCAGAGCAACGGTTGAGAGATGAGCAAGACGAGATTCTTTGCCTCCTGCATAGAGAGCTGGAGAGTGTAGACAGGCGGGTGACGAGATCGAGAGCCCGAGCTTATAAAATTCAGCTACATGAGGGACCTGCAGATGCAGAGAGTTCTGGCCGGAGAGGCGCCCGGAGAGGGAAGCTGCCTATTCAGACTCCTCGAGCACGTGCGAATGAGGCCGTTCGCCTCATTCACACTACCCAGCAGGATGATGCAGAGACAGGGACAGGGACAGGGACATCTGAGGCAGCCCACCCACCTGTGCCCATGATGACAGGGCCTGAGTATGATGACGAGGGCAATGTCATCACGGAGGGTTATATGCTTGATTCTCCAGGGTCATCATCCTCATCGGATGATGAGTTTTGATTTGGATTACCTTAGTTTTGATTTGGTGTTGTATGGACATGGCACATTTTGTCATTATTCATAGACTCATTTTCAAATTTCATCATTTCTTGATGTGAATTGTGAGTTGTCACGACTCACTTGTGACAATGTGACTTGTCTTAAGTAATAAGTATTAAGTATTAAGTACGATTAACTTATTAAGTATGATTGACGACTTTGTGATTCTAATTTCTCACTTTTGAATTAGTAGGTTTTTGACCTTGTTGTGTCTCTATTTCGAAAGTTTTATATGTCAATGTGGACATGGACTGAAATTTAATGTAGGTGGCTGAAATTTCTGAGATTTTATGTATTTTTATGTATTTTTACCAATAGTACGTATTTTTACGTACCTTAAATTTTTTTTCCGTACCAAACAACGTACAGTACGTACGGATCCGTACAGTACATAACGTTTGGAACCACCTTGACTGGATGTTAAGCTGTTCCATTGTCAGTGATGCAAAAGAGAATGATAATTCTTACAAAAATCTCTCATGACAGTTTAATTGGGGATATGGCTTATATATGCAACATAAATTATTTATGCTATCTTCCTATTTTGTACAGGTCGACATTAGGAAACTACCAGCTTCTATTGGAAGGTGTTCCAGGGGCTTTGGTGACATTGGTGACACTAGCAGCACATGAAGCAGGTCACATCTTTGCTGCAAGAAACGTTGGAGCTAAACTTGGTGCACCATATTTTGTCCCCAGTTGGCAGGTATGAGTTAAGCATCTTGTATGATTTTGAGCACTTTCTCTTTTGCCAATACTTATGCTACAAGTGATGACTACAGAGGTTTCCTTTGCTAAGTAATCAACTTTCAGTGTCTATATTTGACAAGTGCACTTGCACAAGGCTGTGGGACGTGCATTGCCAAAAATTCAAATTGCTAGTTTACACTTCCCCAAGGGCCAACAAACTAGCCCATGATGGATATGGGCCATCATGCCAAGTTAGTTGATGTATCATTCTTGCTACTTTTATACATACCCAATGGGGGCATGTCAAGTTGGTTGATGTATTATTCTTATTACTTTTATATGTACCCAATAGGGGCATGCTATGTTGGTTGATACATCATTCTACATCTCTCTCTTGATGAGATATGCCATGGACATTATTGTATCACTTTGGTCTCATAGGCCCATTGGGTCTTTAGTAGACGCTTCATGTCTCTCTCTCTCTCTCTCTCTCTCTCTCTACATATATATTAGGTATATAATTCAGCCGTATTAGCGGACATGCAGATTTCACATTGTGAAGTTTTCGTACGAGTTGCGGCCAATTGATATTGTGCTAATTATTTCTATCTTTAGCGGTGCATTTGGCCTATCAACTACTTATTTGTTGTACTAATTCTTTCTATTTGCTACTTCCCTTAGTGCTAGGCTTCATTATGACTGAGTGTGCCTTGCATCTCCGGAGGTTTGACAGAAACTCAGTACGAAGGCCTTTGTCTGAATATATGCTCTTATGTGTGTGTGTGTGTGTGTGTGTGTGTGTGTGTGTGTGGAGTGCGTGTGTGAGAGCATATCTTGATACAGAGTTACACCCACTATTGGGCACTGATGACATTAGTGGGGATGTCATAGTATCTAGTCCATACTATGCATAATGGAGTTGATAGTTATATAGTCTTGTGGGTTGACTACCATGAGTACATAACATGCACGTTCCTAACAGGTGAATTTGGGAATGTTCCTGGATTCATCTACGTATATATATTAGAGAGAGAGAGAGAGATGCATATATAAATGTATATATATATACATATATACATATACATATATATATGTATGTATATATGTATACAGACATACATATATACATATACATATATATATGTATGTATATATGTATACATACATACATATATACATATATATATATACATATATCACGGTGATCTCCATGAGGAGATATATATGCAACAGCCAGAGGGTTATGCAGTGAATGGAAAGGAGAAGCTTGTATGCAAGCTGAAAAAGAGTCTTTATGGGCTCAAACAGGCACCAAGGGAATGGTATCATAAATTTGATACATTCATGAAATCCCAGAAATTCAGGAGAAGTGACATAGATCACTGCTTATACACCAAGAAAGCTTTGGATGGCAATCTATTGATCCTCATCTTGTATGTTGATGATATGTTGATTGCCGGGAAATCTCGTAAAGAGATGGATGCATTGAAGAAGAGGCTGCATCAAACCTTTGATATGAAGGATTTGGGTGATGCAAATCACCTTTTGGGTATGCGGATACTTCGGGACAGAAATCAGCATGTGTTGTATTTGTCTCAGAAGGAATACATTGGCAAAGTTTTGCAGAGGTTCAATATGGATGGGGGAAGAAGACTAGTACTCCTTTGCCTCCATATGTGAAACTCAGTGCTATGGACAGCCCACAGTCGGATAGAGACAGGGCTGATATGGCCAAGATTCCGTATGCTTCAGCTTGTGGCAGTCTCATGTATGCCATGGTTGCTACTAGGCCGGACATTGCATTTGCAGTGGGAGTGGTTAGTAGATACATGGCCAACCCTGGCAAGAAGCATTGGGAAGCAGTGAAAGGTGTCATGAGATACCTGAAGGGCACACAGGATATGTGCATTTGCTTTGGCAAACAGGATGCATTAGTGCATGGTTACACAGATTCGGATTATGCCGGTCATCCAGATAACCGGAAGTCTACTACCGGTTATGTGTTTACATTCACAGGAGGTGCTGTGTCCTGGATATCCAGGATGCAGGAGTGCACAGCCTTATCTACTACAGAGGCCGAGTATATTGCAGCCACAGAGGCTTGCAAGGAGGCATTATGGCTATCTCGGTTAGTGGTTGATTTGGGTTATACAGGGGATATTCCATTGTTGCATTGTGACAGTCAAGTTGGCAAAGAACCCTGTCTTTCATGCAAAGACGAAGCATGTGGATGTGAAGTATCACTTCATCAGAGAGGTGATAGAGAACAAGCAAATTTAGCTTGTTAAGATTCATACGGATGACAATCCGGCTGATCTGTTGACAAAGAGTTTGCCTCCGGAGCGGTTTGCTCATTGCAGACACTTGATGGGCATTGGACGAGGCCAGTTTCAGCCTTGATATGGCCTTTTATATTATCATGTACATGCTGATTTTTCTTTTCCTTCATTTAAGGGCACTTTGCCTTTAAGTGGGAGGTTGTTGGGGTAAAGGCATTATGTCCACCCTTATAGTGTGTACAAGCCCATAAGTTATAGTACATAGTACACTTAGTACTTTTAATGTACTAAGTGCACTATGTGTACTAGTGCAATATACATGTGTGATAGGGGAGTCACACACTCAATCATTCATGAGTTGACTTATCCCCACATATGTCTCTCTCTCTCTCCCTTAATCTCTCTGTGTATGTCTCCCACATGAACTCTAACCCTAATTAACTCTCCCATTCACCCAAGTGCTATGTATAAAGGAGACTGATCAAGTGAGTGCCTCTACTACCAATGGGGGGCAGCCATCTCTGCACGGATAATATCATGTGGTACGGAGGCCTTGGCCCTAATCATCCGGGAAATCATAGAAACCAAGGGCCTCTCCATACGTCTCCATCCATCAGTGCTACCAGCTCGGCTGTGGTGATCCACTGAGGGTCCCCATATCTCCACTCCATACAGCATGGCTGAAGTGACCAAAGTGTCAAAGAGCCAGAGCTTTGTTCGAGGTTCCTGAAACTGAACCTGCGAACACATCCTCTCTAGTCTCCCCAATGCTGCATAAGCTCTGGTCAATCTGGTCTCCGCTGCTCTCCTCAAGGAAAATAGTGGGCCACTAAAAACCACACCAAGGTAAGTATATGCATCTGTATACTCCATTGTCTCCTGACCATATGTAAAGGTGGGTACTGACCTCCTAACCCACTGTGCTGTGTTGTTAAACACCATCACCTTGGAGAATCTGAGATCAGCACAATATCATCAGCATACAATAACAGCGGAATCCATGTCCCTGCTAGCTGTGCTCCTCTGTCACCCTCCTGCTCTACATAGTCCGAAACCTCATCCACATACATCCCAAATAAGGTGGGAGAAAGGGGGCAGCCCTGTTTCACCCCAATAGTGGAGTGAACCATCTCAGATATACCCTGAGTAGTACGTACCTGCCCCACAACTGTCCTGTATAAAGCCATGATTCCCCAAATCAGCTCTGTGGGCACTCCCATCTCCTGTAGTCTGCGCATCAGTCTGGCTCTCGGTACCGTGTCAAAAGCTTTGCGGAAATCCACAAAGCAACAATAAATCCTCCTGCCATATAATTTGCCCTCCTCAATAATAGCTCTGAGTGTCAAGATATGATCAAGAGTGGAGAAACCTCTCTTGAACCCTGCCTGCCCTGATGCACGTATGCCCTCTCTCTCTGCCCATCTACTCAACTCCTGCTCAAGAATAGATGCATATAATCTAGCCAATGTGTGACCAATCATGATGGTACGATAATTCCCAGGAAGCATGGGATCCCCTGACTTGAAGATAGGCACAATCGTAGACGTATTCCAAGTCTCGGGAAAACCCTCACACATGGCTCGGTTAAACATCATAGCAATAAGCTCTGCAAGCATATCTCTGGCATGAATAAAGTGCTCTGCTACCAAACCATCATGATCATATGCTTCCCAGTCCTCATCCTGTCAATAGCTTTCCTTACCATCTCAGCAGTAAAGAAAGCACGTCTCTGGGCATGGCTCCGATGGGTCTGGCAGGGGCGGCTGTCCTCGTGCTGTGTACAGGGATGCTGCATACTCACCCCAAATCTCTGTGGAGGTAATGGCTGGTGATGGTGAATGCTCATGGAATAGTCTCCATGCCTCGCCTGAGTCCTGACTCAGTAATAATTGATACAAATCTCTCTCTAACTGAGCAAGATAAGCCCTCTTCTTTCGTCGCACTAGGTGCCGGAAGGTAATCCGTGACTGTGTGTGAGTGGTAACACCCATGAGCACCTCTCTCTGTAATTTGATCCTCATCTCTCTACACTTCTCATCATACCAACTGTTCTGGGGCATGTTCCCAGATTGTCTCCGTGTAGGCTGACTATGGGGATATGCCTCTGATGCTGCAGCATGAAGCGTCTCTATCAATATCTGAGTGAGCTCATCTAATGGCCGTCCCGGCTCCTCGGCACATAAGCGTCTGTATATCTCATCTGTGTACACGGTGTCAGTCTCCCTCGTAAAGGTATAACGAGTGTGTGTGGAGACCTGTCCCAATGGAGCGGTGCTGTACTGAAATGTGAGAGTGAAGGACAAGATAGCATGATCCACTGCTATTCCAACCGGCCTAGTGCCTACCATAAAATCCTGAAAAGAGGGAATGAGACTGGGCTGAGCCATAACATAGTCCACTGTACTAGCACCATGCCGATGTGGAAAGCTAGTGAAACCGCCCGATGTCGGGAATCTCTGTAGGCCATTCAGGATGGCCAATCCATGTGCAGTCCTCGTGTCTATCAAATACCGCCCATACACTGTATGTTCCTCATCCTGTGAGAGTCTAGATAGGCCCATATCCCTGACATCAAGCTCCCTTAACATCTCCTCTGAGGTATCATAAAATACTGTTTGGTTATGGGCGGTCCTGGCATTGAAGTCCCCCAGGAGAATGATGTCACCATCCCTGGAGAACTCCCAAATGTCATCATCCAAAATAGAAAAGGGAGACTGCCTGCTAGGTGATGCATACACTGATGTACTAGGAGCAAAATAGCATATAGCAATGTAGAGATATCTGCCCGTCTCTGCCCGCAGTCTAACCCACATGTACCTAGCGTGCTCATCTCTGCGGACTATATGTATCAGTGGCTGTAGCTCCTCTCTAAACAATACTACCACTCCTCCTGAGCCCCGTCCTCTATGCTCTGAACGAGTCTCCTGTCTACAAGTTGTCTCCCATCGGTATCCACTAACATGTGGCATGGACTGTCCAGGAGCCTGATGCGTCTCACTCCCTCCCAGTGAAACTATCCTCAAAAGCCCCCTACATCAAGGCGTAGAAATCCATTACAATTCCAAGTAGCAACTTTGAGTGTAGTCCCATAGGTCTCGTGCCGTCATGAAGAGCGCCTCTCCATAATCACCACTCTACCATCTCTATAGAAGGCCACTTTCCCTTTCTCTCGGGCTGCCCTTATCAAGGCGTAGAAATCCATTACAATTCCAAGTAGCAACTTTGAGTGTAGTCCCATAGGTCTCGCGCCGTCATGAAGAGCGCCTCTCCATAATCACCACTCTACCATCTCTATAGAAGGCCACTTTCCCTTTCTCTCGGGCTGCCCTTATCTCAGGCATAACTTCTTTCATGCGGGCAAGTTGCGAGAGTGTGAGGTCATCTCCAAGAAATATTCCCGTCTTCTTGAGTGTAGGACATCTCTTTAAGAAGTCCTTCTTCGCTTCCATGGAGGGGAAACGAATGATAAGTGCTCTCTCCTTAGAAGATTCGCCACTACCTTCTCTCTTCTTTCCCACTCTCCATGCCTTTGTGTGCGTGGCTTCAATGCCCATCATAGGGAAGAGCTCCTTGGTTTCCCCTTCCGCATCATCACGGTCTTTTAGACCGGACACTCGTACATGTAAGGCCCGGGTCTTCCTCCTTTGCTCCTCTTCAAGGGTCATGTTGATGATGGTGGGAGTGGGGATGGGTGGCGATTCTTTACCTTTCCCTTTCTTGGCGACCTCGATCCATTTCTCCGCCTCGTCCATCTTCTTTTGTGTCTTTGTGATCACCTCCACCCATGAAGATGTCTTCTCTTTATGTTGCTCCTCCTCCTTTCGAATGATCCTCATTTGTTCCTTGATGGTATTGAGCTCTTCAATAAAGGAAGGCTGAAATTTTCCATCCTCAAGCTTGCTTTTTGAAGTGGCTTCCAACTCCTTTTTGAGGGCTGAGATTTCAGCCGCTTGACTTTTAGCATGCAATTTGGCCTCCACTAGTTCCTCCTTTAAGGCTGAAATCTCAGCCTCTTGCTTGGAAGATCTTTCTTCGAGCGCTTGGATTTTGTCAAATCCCTTCTCGAGTTTGGAGAGGCGGTTTATGATTGCGGTAACAGAAGAGTCGACCATCTTCTTGTTTTCTTTGATAATTGTGCCGAGCTTGTCCTCCACCTTCACGAGCTCCTCTTTAAACTCGGTCTTGACCATGACTTTTTGCAGAACTTCCCACAGCCAATGGACTGAAAATTAATCCATGGCACCAGCGCGAAACAGCAGCAACAGGGAGGGGGGGGGGGGTTCAAGTCATGTAGGGGAAAGGGAAAGAGAGGAGATTCAGCAGAGAGAGAGAGTTATGTTGCTGCCTTGGGGGCCTGAGGAAGGAAGGGTGGGTGGGTGGGTGGGTTGGTGGGTGGGTGGGTGGCAAGGGAGACGACGAGGAGGCGGAGGCAGGAAGTGGGGACAGGCAGCGGGAGAGAGAGCGAAGGGGGCGAAGGGCAGGTAGCGGGGACAGGCAGCCAAGGGGGGGGGGCGCAGGCAGGCAGCCGGAGAGAGAAAGAAAGAAAGAAAGAAAGAAAGAAAGTTATATTAACGTCCACGGCCGAATCCGACCTATGGGACAGATCAGGTACATCCATTTACATTCCACTCTGGGTATCGATGCCAAAGAGGCATAAAACTGAAAAAAAATAACTCAAAATGAACTCTTAAGACTCTTAAGAGTTTAAATTACAATGGTTTCTATTGCATCTAGTTCGAAATAGGCAGGCAGCGGGAGAGAGAGCGAAGGGGGGGCGCAGGTAGACAGGCAGCGAAGGGGGCGAAGGGTAGGCAGCGAAGGGGGGGGCGTAGGGTAGGCAGCGGGAGAGAGAGCGAAGTGGGGCGCAGGTAGACAGGCAGCGAAAGGGGGAAGGGGGGGGCGCAGGTAGACAGGCAGCGAAGGGGGGGGGCGAAGGGCAGACAGCGGGGACGGGCGCAGGTAGACAGGCAGCGAAGGGGGGGCACAGGTTTAGGGTTGTAGAGAGAGAGGAAGAAAGAAAGTTGTATTAACGTCTTCAAAAGGCCAAAATGACCTATGAGACAAAAAGGTTACATCATATCCATGAGGTACATAATCTTGGGTACAAAATAGTAATAAAGAAAGATAACAAAAATCTAGAACTTTAAAATCTGATCTAGGTACATGAGCAGAGAGCTCTCATATCACCCTAATACATCCCTCATGGGCCGCTGTGACATGGTGCTCAAGGTGGTAAAACTGAGCTGGCGTGAAAAGGTCTTGCGATGATGGGAGACGATGGCCCGGATCTTCCTGTGGTGGCGTGGCCGTGTGCGAGGGCCATGGGGTCTGGGGTGTCGAGCTCTGCATAACTCAGTGGCTCTGTCGAGTGTCACACCTCTCGGCCTTGCTCCTACACTAGCCTGTGGTCTGGGTATGATGGGTGGATCGGCCCTTGGAGTGTTGGTATGGAAGAAGTCGGTGAGAGCTCTCTGTGCTGGTCCTGGAGCAAGTACAGCTGATCTGGATCTCACTAAGGACTCCGTGTGTCTACGGAGCTCTAGAAGAAAAAGTCCCAGGTATCTCTGATCCAAGAAGTCCATGATCCTAGAAAGTGGTCCGAACCCAGCTCGGAAGAGGCAGTGGAACCTCCCTCGAATCTCATAGTACACGGGGCCTCAGCATATGTAATGGTCCTCTGTCTCGGGCTTTGTGTGACAGAGCTGGCATATCCTGTCCTCTGGTGCGGCCGCCCTAGGCCCATATCTGGCAATCTCCACTTTCAGCTGATGGGACGAGGTGCGGATCTGGCCGATCGCACATCTCTTTATGCTTTCTCTTGCAAACTTTAGCATGTCTTGGTGTTGTTTCAAGAAATCAATTGCAACACCGACTCGGACTTTCTCTTAAAGTAAATCATCCATAGGGCTCTAGGCTGAAAGCCATACATGAGCATAAAAGGGCTCATCTAAGTGGCGTAATGCTTAGCTCTATTGTAAGGGTACTCTACTAATCTTTCCAATCAGGCTATCTCATAGAGACATATGCATGCAACATATCTTCCATGGTTTGATTTACATGTTCTATTTGCCCATCAGACTCAAGATGGTCAGATGAACTCATACTCAGCTTACTGTCCAATTTCAAGAGCACCTCATGCCACAAATGCCAGTAAACTTTGGATCTCAGTCACTGACAATTAACTAGCAAGCCATAAAAGCTAAACACCTTCTCAGTAAACATATGAGCAAGTTGCAAAGTTGAGATTTTCTGTTTTGTAGGGATAAACCTAGCCAATTTGGTGAGTCAGTCAACGATCACCCAAATGGCATTATTCCCCCTCAGAATCCATGGTAATCCAACCACAAAATCCATAGAAATACTTTGTCATTCATTCCAGGTATTTCTAATGGCATCAACAAGCCCCCGTTTCTCGAGAGCTCAACTTTATTGACTTGGCATTGTTGGCAATTTCAAACATATTGTTGAATATCAACATTCAAGAAATCTCTTCTTACCCAATGCTTAGTCCTTAGCACACTCTGACGCCTAGCAGAAGGCGTGTCATGACACTCAAACATGATGTGACTCCTCACACCATCAACATCCTTGCACCATCGACATCATATACGCAGACCTTTTCTTTTCGGAAGAGAAAACCATTTCGAATAGAACACTCCGTCATACTAACAGAAATAGGGGCCGTCCTAGCCTAGACAATATCTTAATGAATCGATCACGAGGATACAAGTCCTTGAGAGAGTTAAATAGGTTAGACTGATGGACAATTGAAAGTTAATTCACATGGCCGATTCTACTCAACCATCTGCCACTTTGTTGGTAGATCCTATCTAATAGCAGATCTCAAAATCAAACTCTTGCATAAGCTTAGACCAACGACATCATACGATGATGTCATGGGTGATATCATTCTTGCATCATATGTTGATATCATGCTTAGATCACGTGATGACATCATGCTTATGTCATGATGATGTCATGACACCTCATACTAGAGTAGCTTCATGCACAACATAGTAGCAATGAAACGCGTTTCGCTGTCCCTGAGGCATACGAAACGTTTCGAAACGTTTCGTTGTTTTTGAAACGAGTTTTTTTTTTTTTTGACTTTTTTTTCCCCAAAACTGCAATATCCACGTTAAAAAAAACGTGGCTGCCGTTTTTGTGCGTTTCTGTGCGAGCGCCGAGCAGCCTGCATCTTCGAAGTCACGCCGGCGCACAGGTTCTCACGCGTCCAGCGGCCAGCCTCGCAGTGCGCACTCTAGCGTGACTCGTGAGTGACCACTGACTTGCCTCTCTCTCTCTCTCTACACCTCTCTCTCTCTCTCTCTCTCTCTCTCTCTCTACACACACACACAGGCTACAGCCGTGCTGCATTGCTGTCGTGTCTCTCTCTCTCTCTCTCTCTCTCTCTCTCTCTCTCTCTCTACACACACACGTCACACCGTACACGTGACACGTTCTCTCTCTCCACCTCTCTCTCTCTCTCTCCCCCTCTCTCTCTACACACACACGTCCTCTTTACACACCTCTCTCTCTCTTTAGTATTTCTCTCTCTCTCTCTCTCTCTCTCTCTCTCTCTCTCTCTCTCTCTCTCTCTGTACACACACGTCACACGTCCTCTTTACACACCTCTCTCTCTCTTTAGTATTTACACCCTCTCTCTCTCTCTCTCTCTCTCTCTCTCTCTCTCTCTCTCTCTCTGAACTACAGAATTATGATTAAAGTTATAAGGCTGAAAATTAACCTGAAGTTTGAACTTTGAAGGCTGAAATTTTCTTGAACTTTTTACAGAATCGAGATGGGTCGCAATCGTGATGCTGTATGGGCCCATGTCACCTCACTTGGAAGATACGGTGGGTCTGGGGCCGAAAAGTGGAAGTGCAATTTCTGCTTATTAGTGACCGGCGGGAGTGTAACCCGCATCAAAGCCCATTTGTCTGGCTTGAAGGGTGAGGGCATTTGTGCTTGTCCCAGGGTACCAAAGGCTGTGTATGACAGTCTACAAGAATGGAAGAAAATCCAAGAAGGGGTTGTAGACTCTAACACAGGTACAGGTGTCGAGGAAGAAGAGAGCTCCGAGGCAGTGGCAAAGAGGGGGAAAACTCATGTGGCTGAAAGCCAAGATTCCTTTGCAGGTGGTGTGTATGCAGGTACGAGCTCTATGCCAGTAGCGGCTCGTTCTAAATTGCCGGTTGTGGGGTCTCTCAAGAGAGGCAATATCAAAGCAGGTTTTCAAAAGCAGGCTGTGAAAGAGGCAACTCGAGAGCTCACTAAGCTCTTCATACAATGTGCCTTGTCTTTCAACATACTACGCACAAATCGTTGGAAATGTGCCATGCGTGCCGTCAGTCGGATTGGGTACGAGTGGGAGGGACCCAACTATGAGGATATGCGCACTAAAGAGCTACGCAGAGAGCGTGCACAGGTGCATCACGAAATTCAGCCATTAAGGAAGACTTGGGAAAAGTATGGTTGCTCATTGCTTTGTGACGGGTGGTCAGATGTACGCAAGAGAAGTGTGTACAACATCTTGGTGTCCTCTTGCAAGGGCACAATGTTTTTGCGTGCCATTGATGCATCCCAGCCAGGCACAGTGGTTACAGGAGAGTTCATTTGGCGCCATTTGCGTGAGGCTGTTTTGGAAGTTGGGCCGGAAAATATTGTGCAGGTTGTGACTGACAATGGTTCAAATTGTGTCAGTATGGGCCGCATGCTTGAGGATGAGTTTCCACGCATTGTTTGGACACCATGTGCCAGTCATAGTTTGGATCTTATGATGGAGGATATGGGCAAGCTAGGTTGGTTGCAGGAAGTATTAAATACAGCTCGCTTCATTGTCAAATTTGTCACAAAGCGGCCCAAGATCCTTTCTATCTACAGGGCACAGGGTGAGTTGGAGCTGTGTAAACCCGCCACCACTAGGTTTGCATATATGTTCATAGTGCTTGATAGAGTAGTAAGAGTACGAAAGGGACTCTTACGACTAGTGGTGTCCAAGGAATGGTATGACTGGGAAGCTGAAAATAAGTGTTCAAAGTCAGATAAGTTTGTTAGCACTATCATGGGTGCTGAGTGGTGGGCAACAGCAGAGGGATTGGTGAGGATTTTACAACCTTTCTACAGCGTATTACGAATCACCGACATGGAGGGTTGCACCATGGGCCTCTTATATGGGTACATGGACAAGCTCGGGGAGTGCCTTATAAAGGCAACTGGTATTTCTGACATCCAGTAAGTATTATATTTTACTTCTCTTTAAATTTCAGCTCTAAACTTTATTTAATATAAACTCTAAATCGTGATTCGTGATTCGTAATGTTCAAAAAACTAGGAAGGCCAGCCTCTGTGCTATTTGGCAAGATCGTTGGGATTGGTTTCATAGACCAATCCATGCAGTGGCCCACATTCTCCATCCTTTGTGGAGACACGAAGATCAGGCATGTTGCGAGGAGTTGGAGGATGGTTGGACTGAGTATGTCACAGCATGGGTGGGTGGAGATGTGGATCAGTTGGCTACCTTGGAGCAGCAGTGGCTTGCCTTCCGCAACAAGACAGGAAAGCATTTTGGGTCACCGACTGCTGAGTTGCATTCAGGGATGTTACAGCCTGTATCTTGGTGGGAGAAATATGGTATAAGTGCCCCACAGTTGGTGAGTATTCATTAAAGTTTTATGCTCATGTCACATGATATATCATGATTCATGCATGTGCTTTCACCTGTGTCATGGATAATGAATCATGTCTCATGTGTGATTTTTCGGGTTTGAATTTTGGCAGAGGAGGCTTGCTATGAGAGTGCTTTCACAGGACTGCAGCTCAGGTCCTTGTGAGAGAAATTGGAGTACATGGGCCCTTTTCCATACAAAGAAAAGGAACAAATTTACCACTCCACAATTAGAGCGGTTGGTTTATTGTCATTGCAACCTCCGTCTACTTGAGCAGAGAGGTACTTCTATAGAGCCGATTCAGGTGAATGTCGACAAAATCGACATTGAGAAAGTGAAAGACATCCCAGAGATCCCACCTGATGAGCAGGACATTTACACCATGTTATATGAGGAGGCGATGCAGGGAACCAGGCAAACACGTAGCCGCTCTCGAGCCAGGGTGGGCAGGGATACACATGGTGCTAGCAGTAGCAGGAGTTTTGTACGTGGCACAGATGATGGTGGTAGCACGAGTGTTGCATGTGAGACAGCGACAGCAGCAGAGGATGTAGATGACTCTTCTGATTGGACCACAGCTTCTGAGGCATCTGATGTTGCAGATGAGGATGAGGATCTTGAGTTGGATGATGCAGAGGAGGATGAGTAGGCTCTCAGAGTCTAGTATCTACTTAGTACCTACTACCTAGTCATGACTCATTCTCATTTTCATTTATGATTTTTTGACATGTATGATGTATTATGTCATGTTTGACATTGGAGGCTACTAGCTAGAGCCTTGGATAGTGTTGTTATTTTTAGATATTTTTGAGTTTCTTTCATGTATGGTGTTAGTGACAGTCACATGTCACATGTGACATACTCTCATTTGCTTCAGCCATAGCCCATGTGGCATACTGGCATGTGACATTTATGATGTATCATGTGACATTTCTCATTTTATGGATTGCCACTCTTTGGTCGTGACTCCTTTTGCCATTTGGTTACTTGTAAGTTGTAAATCGTAAATTATTAAGTTGTGCTAATTTATTTGAGCCTGAGATCAAGGTAACATGTGTCCTCCCCCCCCCCCCCCCCCCCCCCCCCCGGGACCCTTGCCGTTTCATACTTCTGGGCTTCACCATGAAACGTTTCGAAACGCGTTTAAAAAACCTTTTTTATGAAACTCCTGGCTACTATGATGCACAACTCTCTATTTGTACGCTAGTCATCTCCTAACTATCAACGGTCACAATAAGATCCCTTCTAGCATCTATGTTGGGGTTCCGACCAAAGACATGTGCACCAATGGCGTCTCCTCCATAATGGGGGCCCTTATAAATGTGCACCAAACGTAGATGTGAGATACATGTTGAGAGGCGGACATTGAGTGTATACTAACACCCCCCCTGAATGTCTGCCCAAAGACAGATTATGTTCTTGGCCCAATGCCAAGTCGAAGAAGATGCCAAGTGAGCTGATTCTTCCCAATAGCCTCGGTAAAGATGTCAACGCAGTTTTGGTCCGTAGAAAAGTACTCTAGCTCCACAATCTCATCCTCAATCAGCTCTTGCACATAATGATACTAAATCTCAATGTGCTTTGTTCAAGCATGTAACACAGGGTTCTTGGCAATAGCCATACAACTTTGGTTATCACATTGTAAAGCTGTTGTCCCACTAATCTGAACTCCCATTCCACTAAAATCCTCCTGGAAGAAAGTGCCACTGAAGGTTGCTTCTTGTTGGTCCAAGAGATCCTGAAACTTATTTCGTGAAATCACAATCTCCTGCCCAATCTGAACCCATAAGAGTGTCACCTGCACTGTAAGTAATGCCGTACTCAAGAGTATCTCTAATGTACCTAAGTACTCACATCCCTCGCTTCGAATGACACTCCCGTGGCTTATGGACATAGTTATGAGGTATGACATGAAGGTACAAAAAAACGCTACCAATACGGGACTTTTAAATTTTGAAAAATAGGTTCAATTGAGCTACGATCCACTTTAAAGAACACTTGAAAAAAAGATATTTGTACACATTTAGAGATGCAAAGTCTAGAGAAGTTGTAACTTCTCATAAACTAGAAAAAAGTTAAACCACTAATACAAAGACTCGTCACTCAAGAGTCATGAACAATGAACACTGAACATATGCACCATGCCATAAATAAGAGCCGTGGCCTGTGGCCTACAATAGGAAATACAAAAAAGTGTGTTGTCACTAGTCACAATACTAAGTACAAAAATGTCTAGAGTCTAGACTCTAGTCCTCCTCCTCAAACAAATCACTAGGGGAAGGGATGCCCTCGCTAGAGGTGCTCCCATCATCAGAGGCCAACCCAAAACTACCCTCGCTATAAGGACATTGCCCTCGTCATCGTACTCGGGCTCTCTAATGCCTGCAATAGGAGTATCCTCTTCTTCAGTAAACAAAAGTGCTAAAGAGCTCCTTGAAGTTGAGCCACGCCTCACATATGTAGCCACCACGGTCGAAGTAGGACGCCAAAAAGTGCATGCACGGCCACCTACTTGTGTGCCACCTCTAGTTGTGCGACCTCTACGAGTACGAGAAACTTTACAGTCAATCTCTTCTAGCTCCTTGTAAAGATCGGCATATATGGCCTCCTCATCTGGATCTCGCTCCTTGTGGACACTCTTAAGAGTGTCCACTATCAACTTGAACTCTCAACATTCACCTGAAAGCAAACATTTATGAATTATTAGTCACGACTCATCATTCATGACATGCTATGCATCATCATTCATGAATCGAACTTTGAACTCTGGAGATCTCTACTGGTTTGGAGATCTCCATGTCATGCATCTTCTCCACCATGCGCATGTTAGCACGGCAACATACAAGAGAGGGCTTCTTAAGCTCCTAGTCGCTTGATGTTTCAAAGATTCAATGACACTAGATGTTCTTGAAACCACCATCTCCTTACGATGTGCATTTTGTGGCATAAAAATTCTGATAACTCAAAACCCTTATTTAGCATATCCATAGAAATGTGGTTTTGTGGCTTTTTTGGGCTTTTCTTCTTGATGTTCTTCTTGACATTTAAGTGCCTCACATTGATGATTCACAAGATGTGGGCATTGTGCTTACATGTGATATGCGATAAATGGGAATCAAATCAAGGCTTTACAATGCTTAGACACAATTGTCATAAAAACATGCCCTTGTAGAAAGAAATTCACACCGAAGCTATTAAGGTTGTCAAAACCTTAGCTCTCTTCCTCAATGCTAGCGCTGATGGCCATTTGAGGATGAAGAACCTGCCGCTGCTGTTTGCACCCTCCACAAGTGATCTTCCTCAGACTGTCAACACTGCCGCAAGCAAGGCTCGTATTGGGACTGCTGACCGCTGTCCTCCCTCTCTCTCTCTCTTCTAGTGCTCGCTCTTGCAAAACTTGAGATTCTTAATTAAGAGACTAATCAATAGGTAATTGGGAGCTAAAGATAACACTAACCTTGTGCTGTTTTAGGGTTCACAAAGGAGAGCTATGGAGGATGCACCTCCATGGTCTATGTGTAGAAGAGAGAGGGAGTGTGTGGTGTAACAAGTTGAAATCACAGATGATTGCACTGTAGAATGTGATGCTTGTATTGATTGATATGAAATTTACAAGGTACAATGCTTTTATATGGCAAAATGCCTTATCTTTCTCAACACTATTCTCTGGAGCAGTGACACATGTCCATACCTAGTGACATCACTGCATACACACAAAAACACTTAACTGGCCATAAGCCCATGTTCACACCTTTAAGAGGTGTTCACACACATACACTCATAGGGAGTGTTCACACACTAAAGTTTGGAATATCCAACAAACCCCCCTTCGGAGGGAAGGTGGAGATCTAGGATGGCTTTCAATAGTCCTTGTCCTCCAATACTAGCAAAAACACGACATGTTTCCCGCAATTGCCTTAGAGGCTCATCATGAACATGGCTCATAGACTTATAATCATAGCTGAGAGGTTCGTGTAGCATGGCTCATTGCGAAAGACTTAGAGGTCATATCTTGCTTAGAGAAACAAAAGACAACATACATCAGCACAACAAAGCAAACCCACCCACCCTCCCCCCTCCCCCCCTTTTCTCTTGTTTCTAAGTAGGGATAAGAGAATGCGGAGTCTTTAAAAAAGATAAGGCTTACAAAAACTATACACAAGGTTATTTATCATATTTTGGGGGACATCCGGGGCAGAGAACCCTTTGACTCATACAAAGTGGAGAAACTTAAAAACCCAATCATAATCTAGAAAGATTGTCCATCATGGTAGCTGCATGTTCCACAGTAGCTGCACGTTCCACTGCTGTGGAAGCCTTTGCTTCCTCTTTTTTTTCTTCTGCCACTAAGTTTGCATGCACCTTTTCTTGTTCCTTACCCATCTTTTTGCAGCATCGGTCTTCTGGGTGTTTGAGCTTCTTGCAGAAGTTACATTTGACAGCTTCCTTTTATGAACATGGCTTTGTCAAGGTCAAATGCTCTGTCTTACTGTTCTTTGAGACAATGATCTTCATCTGTAAAAGTTGCAATCTGTAAAAGTTGCGATCATGTCATCAAAAGAAATCTATCTATTCACCCTAAGAAAAGTTAGGATGTCAGCATATTTTGTCAAATCTTCAATGTGAGACAGGAGGACAGCTTTCTTGTTGTCTTCATGTGGCTCGAATTGTTTAAATGTTATCCCAAATTAATAGATTCACTCATTTTAAGCCAAAGGACCTTTACTTGAGAAAAACCTTGGAATTGCTAATTTTATGGCCAAACGGGTTTTCAAGCTTTTCCCATACCTCTTTTGCAGTTTTGTTGAAGTCCATATGATGAAGTAGACTATTTGCAAGACAAAGGTCAATTTGTGCGAGTGCCTTGTCGTTTTTGTCCTGCCAAACTGCACCTTAAAAATGCCTTAAGGTTTTTCTTTGGTGTGGTTGACCATGTTCCAAACACCATCACACATAAGAAGTAGACGAATCTTTTTCTGCCAGGTACGGAAGTTAGGTCCGGAGAACTTTTTGAAAACATGAGTACTTATGTTAGGATCCGTGGTAGAGGCCAGGAAGGAAAGTAAGTAATGGGCACTGAAGTCCAGTGTGCAGACCATTCCTTGTCGAGCAGGCAGTGAGAAGGCCGCGAAGAGGGACAATAGGAGGTGGCTCAGCTTAGAGCATCGGCGGTGGTTGCAGCAATAGGAGCATCAGCATCAGCATCAGTAGTAGAAGAGGCAACAACTGGAGATGAGTGGAGAAGAGCTGATTTCTCAGCTTGCAGCAGCACGGGCAAGAGTCGACAGCAGCCAGCCAGGCAGTGGGGGTGGTGTGGAGCAAATAGTAGATGGCGGCGGCAAGTGGACAGCAAGGGGCAGTGAGTGGGCAGTAGACAGTGCCGATGGTGGATGAACGGGCGGCAGGGTGGGTGGCAAAAATGTTGGCGGCAAGGGCAGCGGTGGTCCTCCAAACACTCGCACGGCCCGAAAAGCTTGCGATGAAATGGTGCTGCGGGGAGGGCTGGGCGTGCCCTGCACTAGTGCTGCCCGAAAAAGTTGGTGGCGATAGCGACATTTTAGGAGGGCGACAAAAACGTTGCTTTAATACCATTTGTGGGTTTTAGGGTTCACAGAGATGGTGTATGTGCAGAAGAGAGAGGGAGTGTGTGACGTAACAAGCTGAAATCAGATGATTGCACAGTACAATGTGATGTTTGTATATGAAATTTACACAAGGTACAATGATTTGATAGGCAAAATGCCATATCTTTCTCAACACTCTAATAATTGGGGCAGTGACACTTGTCTATACCTAGTGACATCACTGCTTACACACACAAACACTTAAGTGGCTATAAGCCCTTGTTCACAGACACTTGCACTCATTCACCTATAAGAGATGTTCACACACATACATTGATAGGGAGTGTTCAAACATTGAAGCTCCGAATATCCAACAAATCTCAATCTCTTACTAAGAACCAGCCCTAGATGGTTCTGATACCAAATGTTGAATTTGATGAGAAGGTTCGGTGAGCTCAAGTAGGATCAAAGAGCATAAAAGACATCATTATAACCTGATTAGTGAGCTAGAGAGATTAGAGTTAATGACACACTAATCAAGGCATAATGTTGAGGAAAAATAATAGAATATTCCCACACTTTGTCTTCATTAGAATGAGCCATTTAAATAGGCTTGAGATTACAAGGCAGATGACATCATTGATGAGCAAAGAAACACCTCCACATTCTCCTCCATGAATCTAGGCCCATGTGGGCTCAAAGTTAACATGATGGTGTGCATTGAATGCTGAGGGATCAAGTTTGATTTTTTGAGCTTTTACATGAGTAATGCCAAAGGCTAGCTCCTATTCACCTTAGTGCATGGGTGTATTTTCCCACAATGCCCAAGCTCTTTACTTGAGATGAATATGCACTAGAGGCTGAATACCTGTAAGAAATTGATTGAAAAGCTAGGAATTTTACCATCAATTTGTCGAATGGATGAAACGCACAAGAAAAGCCCCAAAATTTTGTTGATGCAGAAGGTCCAATTTCGATGTATAGGGCTGATTAAGGCAAAAGTCCCAAATTTCCAAGTTTGCAAGAGCTTCAATCTTGCAGATTCTCTGCAATTTGTGAAAATTTCCAATAAGTGTTGAAACACTAATCTGTGTGCCTACAGAAATGCTTGAGCAGGCAAAGTGGGCATTGCAAGTACATGCAGGTACACGTGTATGAGCAGGCACAGTTGGGTGAAGGTATGGTTGCAAGTACAGTCGGTACAAAAAGGTACGGTCGGTTACAATCAAGTGCAGCAGGTACAGCAGGCAGGTGTACGAACAACAGTGTGCAAGTACTGTAGCTGTATGGATAGATACACGACTTGTACGAATGCCACATAGGCTGTACGGACAGAGGCTGAAACCCTAATATGATGCTGTACGGGTACTGTAGTAGCTGTATCAAAACCCTAATACACTGAATTTGTGTACAAACCCTTTAATGGCAGAATGGTGGGCAAAGAAAGGTGCCCAAGGGAGGCAAGCAATGCTCGGATACCACTGTTAGGTTTAGGGCTAGATTCAGGGTTAGCAATGAAGTACACAAAGTCCTGTCGACTTACACACAATGATGCAACACGATGAGAGTGAAACAACACGATGCACACAATAATGAGATAAGATTGCAATACAAAAGTGAGCGACTTAATTAAAAAATGCCCTTCAGTGCCACATAGGCTGTACGGACAGAGGCTGAAACCCTAATATGATGCTGTACGGGTACTGTAGTAGCTGTATCAAAACCCTAATACACTGAATTTATAGGCTGTACGGACAGAGGCTGAAACCCTAATATGATGCTGTACGGGTACTGTAGTAGCTGTATCAAAACCCTAATACACTGAATTTGTGTACAAACCCTTTAATGGCAGAATGGTGGGCAAAGAAAGGTGCCCAAGGGCGGCGGTTAGCAATGAAGTACACAAAGTCCTGTCGACTTGCACACTGATGCAACACGATGAGAGTGAAACAACACGATGCACACAATAATGAGATAAGATTGCAATACAAAAGTGAGCGACTTAATTAAAAAATGACCTTCAGTGTGAAGGTAAAAAATGCCCCAGTGTCGCTAGTTAACATGGTCTCGACTCTCTACTATAAATTTCACCACCATTGTTCAATCCTAATCACAACTGAAAACACGGTTAGTACCATACCAAATCATGAGGTAGCAGGCTAGCTCACCTCCTAACCCCGAGCCAAGGCTAGGGTGCATGCACAATCCCATAGGCCCATGTCTAACTCTGGCGTCCCATACCATCGAAGCTTGCTTGACATATGTTCTCGCCATGCGCACAGCATGAGCATATCTGCTCTCCTGGTCCAAGCCAGACCTTCAAGTGGTGCATCATTGTGTGTCATAATAACCCAACCTTTCGCATATATAGTGATAACTATGCCATAAATAGCTAATCTGCTATAACAGCCATTACCTGACATTGAGGCCTTTTGTAGACATTAATATTACTTTCTTTCTAGTAACAGGTGTACGTGTACTTTTGCTTCTAGTTTAGAGCTGAGGGGATATTCATGCTTCCTCCAATGAAAGAAATTTTGGCATTGTGGTATCTTCCAAGCATCATTATGATAACAAGGTTTCGGTGGTATTGTCATAAACAATGCGTCCCTTTTTACAGATTGGTTCATTTGGAGGCATAACCAGAATAACCAACACTCTATCAAAACGTCAAGATCTACTGAAGATTGCGGCAGCAGGACCTTTGGCGGGAGCTTTTCTGGCTTTGTCCCTGCTATTGGTTGGTTTTGCCTTTCCACCAGGTGAAGGACAGGGAGTTCTTGTAAATGCAACTGCTTTTCATGACTCCTTACTCGTGGGTGCTCTTGGTATGGTTTCTTCACTTTGGAAGCTGTTTGGAGATTTTGAGTTTATCTGAAGTAGTTCAAAAGTTAAGCATGTTCTATGCTTTTACAGCAAAAGCCATCCTGGGAGACTCTATCAAAGAAGGTGCAAGCATAGGAGTAAACCCACTTGTGCTATGGGCATGGGCGGGACTGCTCATAAATGGCATCAACAGTATTCCAGTCGGTGAGCTTGATGGGGGCCGAATTTCGCAAGCATTGTGGGGAAGAAAGGTTTGTTGGTTGTCCTCGCATAAATCTGAAGTTTGCTTTTCCATGCTTGCTTGTAAAATTCTGAATTCATGTGGCCGGGCAGGTTTGGAGTCGTGTGAATGGTGTTTCTATTGCTCTTCTTGGGTTTTCTGCACTGTTCAGTGACGTTTCCTTGTATTGGGTGGTCCTGGTAATATTTCTTCAAAGGGGTCCTATTACTCCACAGGCAGAGGAGATCACTTCTCCGGACACTGCACATGTAGCTGCAGGCATTGCAGTCTTACTACTGTCATTGCTGATCTGTCTCCCCTTCCCATTTCCTCTTTCTTGAAACCCTTGTCTCCCAAATGCTTTTGATGGAGGTCTCTCATCAGCAAGCATTTGGTCCCATCTTGCCTAAAGATAAGAGATGAGGGCATGTATAATTGATTCAAGGCGTCATGTAGGCTCAATATTGAGCTCATGACTGATCAATTTCAAAAGGTGCTATGCAGACAGCCTGTGTGCTTGATTGTCAAAAATGGTACATGAAAGCAGGATTTGATCATTGTAGAATCCATCTAAATATAAATTAAGATGCTTATACTGTTTTTGTTAGTGAGGAAAATCTAGTGTTTGGATTTCTCAGGATTCTTGCATTTACAAAATTTTTTTATTGATGTTAGCCTTCTCTGATTATAGCTTCTCTCAAGCTATCTTATAGAGCCTCCATGATAGCTTTGGTTTTCTCATTGTCCTACCATAGCCGCGTTATCATGTCTTTCTCAAGGTTTTGCTTATGCATTATGTGAGGCCGTTGGTCGAACTGCTTTTTTTGGCCACTGCAGTGATGTGCTGATAGTAATGAATGATATAATTCGAGTATGATCTTTATAGATTTGAAAAGACATTTATTCCCATCATTTTTGTAATAGCCGTTCATATTCCTGATGGTAGCTGGTTCTAAATATGATAGCTAGCTTAGTGTGAAAGGGACAACTTGTTGATCCTGGCCAGCGCGATGGATGCACATGGCCTTGGAACTAGCGATGATGTGTTGTAAGATCCCTCTAATTATATAAGAATTATTAATTATTTTTCGTGATCTTTAACTACACTTTTGTCATAGATATAAGTTTCCACCTGTATGTAGTGACATTTCCTTGCAAATATGAATGGTTGGGAATATTTTAAAGTTAGTCTAGACCTTGGCCAGGGGAAATTTTCTTGGACTCGAAGTGAGACTTCAGAAATCTTGGGGCAAGAAAGTGCATTTTTTGAAAATGCATGTTTTAAGAACTTAGTCAAGTTGGATAGTTGGAGTCTAGTTGAGTAAATGCTAGTGTTAGTGGAGTTAGTATGGGGTAAGTAGTTTCCATGCAAGTTAGTGGTAGTGGGGTTTGCATGAAATAAGTGGTTGTGCACATGTATGCTTGGAGGAGGTCTGTATAAGTCTCCCCATCCCACCTCTCCATACAATCATCTCCTCTCATGTCAATGTTTCCATAATTTCAATGCATATATTGTACTTGATTTCAAAGTTGAACTCTGAGTCTTCATCCATAATTACGAGTAGAAATCTGTTTCAAACTCTCTTCGTTAGTGATGAATGTGAATTTTTGTGCATAATTTCAATGCATACACCTCTATAATTTCATTAATGTCTCCATAATTTCAATGCATATACCTCCAAACCATGGACGACATAATTCTTCTCACAAGGTCTTGGTTTTTTGGATTCAGATGCCAAAGGATGTCCTCCTTGCATAAGAACTACTATGGCAAAACTATTGGATTTAATAAACCACTTCAAAAAGTGTACCAAAATCTAGTATCTTTTAGCTTGCTAAAAGCAAATTGGCACAAGAGGGTAGACTTTCATGTGAGTGTTCTCTTGTGTACACCAAACATTATATCCTCTTACATCGTAGAGAGTTTCGACTTGCTACAATTGGGGCATTCTTCTTTAGGAGAGAAGTTACTAGAGATTCTATCTTTGCATACCATGGTATAAAGATTTAATACCATCTAGTCAACCCTAAGAGTCCTTTGACTTTTTTTACTATCTTGGGTTGTGGCCAAACTATGACGACTTGAATCTGTGTGGGGTCTACAAGGCCATCCTTAGATAATAATACTATGTATTCCAAGTATTCTACAACAGGCTTATTGACTTGATGGGCCCTATTTGATGAGCCCAACAAAGGTGATTTTGTTGTCAAATTAGTATGATTGAAGTTAAAAGCAAGAGCTTCAGTTTTCTTCTCACCATCTACAAGCAGATGACGAGGATTTGTCAACTTTAACAGCAGGCACAACTGTTGATGAGTGGCGTTGATACTGGTTCATCAAGGAGGGTGGCATACCTGAGATCTCCTAAAAAGGAGAAGAAGAATTAAGAATTTGCATCAAGAATCGCAATATTAAAAAATAAAAAATAAATGCTACACTTTGACACAAGGCTCACTCATGTGCAAGTCATGAAGTTTTGGCAATTCTATGGGCTTCACACAATGGTTACCCATGCAGGCTGATTGTCTATCACCTTAGAGTAAAGTTATTGGTTTTGTGAGCAATGCAAGCTTATCTACCCAGATTTTGTGAAATGCAATGTAGGTTGGCTCCTTTTCAAATTCAGGATATTACAATCGTTGGGTGCTCTTCGTGAAGGGTGCCGTAAAAAATACAAGAAGCTTCTCTTTAACCCTCATTGAGAGAGAGAGAGAGAGAGAGAGAGAGAGAGAGAGAGAGAGAGAGTCTTTTGACACATTAGCCAAGCTGGAGAATCACATATGATCCATATAACCGCATTGAAGAGCAGGGAATGGGACTTGAACCCTAGCCCAATGCTGCCAGCACTCCTAAGAAACATAGATACTCAAAAATACTAACATAAAAACCGTGCTAGATATCGAAAAAAACTAGAACTCCACGAAAACACGCATTTGTAATTTGCTAGACCTAATGTTAACAAGAAATCGAAAAGCATGTGGACAATTCAACACACTTATCTCTAGTTTGGGACCCCAAACCAACACTTTAGACCTTGTACATGATTTTTGACCAATGATATAACCATGACAATTGGCTTCTCTTTGGTTAGTGGGATTTGTTTGGTTAAAAGTGGTTTTGCATTAGTAGTATTGATAAGCATATCACCCAATTACCTGACATATCCCCTACACCTACACCTGTACCATGTGGACTTAAAAATTCAAAACACTATCTCTAGTTTGGGACCCCAAACAACCATTTTAGACCTTGTACACGATTTTTGACCAATGATATATAACCATGCCAATTGGCTTCTCTTTGGTTAAGTGGGTTTTGTTTGGTTAAAGTGGTTTTGCATTAGCAGTATTGATAAGCATATCTACCCAACTACGTGACATATCCCCTACACCTGTACCATGACCCTAGTCACAAGGAAGGGACTTGATTGCATGGACAAAGCAACCCAAAAAACTCTTTCTGATAAGATAGATCATCACACCCAAGTTTTGTGGGTCAAATAAAACCTCATCCGAGTCCAACCTAATCAAAAAGGAAAAAGTAGATCATCACACCCAATTTTTTATATGCATCAAGGTATTGACCAGTGCAACCTAATCACAAAGGAGAAAAGAAGCACCAACAAAAGCAACCAAAAAGCTAGAAAACGCCCCCCAAAAAAAAAGCAAGCAGAAAGCATCCCTAACCTTCATGAGATGCATTTACAATTGGGTTGGTCGTACACCCTCTCCAATGCAAGTCATCACAAACGAGTATTGGAAAAGCACGTCCGTTGTCGCTTGCTTTTTCTCGTCCACTTGCATTAAAAAGCAAAAAAGCCCATAAGAGCTACCTGTGCTGTGATTAAAAAACTTGCAGATTTTTGCGAAATGAAATGTCATGGAGACAGTGCCTCATAGTCCTTCATTGGTTGAGAAAGCTAGAAAGCTGGATTCGAACCTTGTACTTCCCTTTTATTCAACCCTATATGTGTATAACTTAAATTACTCATAGATTAGAGATAAGAGGCCATATGTGTATGACTTAAGTTACTCATATAGATTAGTGTCAAGGAGATAGGAGGTCATTAGAGTGTTTATGCTTTACCCACCTCTCCTCTCCTATCGTGAGGTTTAATATAAATTCCACTCAATTTTAAAAAAGTCATACTTTTTCTTGTTGGAGAAGGCCTCTAGAGGGTGGGTTCCAAGCTACTCTCCTAAGGCACCTTTTTTAACATCTTGACGATTCTACGAATTCATTGTCATGCCCTTTGATATTTCGAATCACCAAGCGCCTTCTAGAGGATGGTCAATTTCAAGGATCCTATTGATCAAAATGTTCCCAATAGTTTTAGATAACATCTTGATTCTTGGTTTACATGACAAGTTGAAGAACAACACTTGAGGTTTTGCAACAAAATTTAAAATTCCAACCTAAAGCTACATTCCCCAAACACTGGAGGTTTTGCAACAAGCTCTTAACAAAATTCAACATTTCAACCCAAAGTTACATTTAAAAATGCAAGTGGCTCCTAGAGATAATTCACACCCAAAAATAATTAAACAACTAAGGTGTCGTTATTTTCAACACTTGTGAGAAAAATGGGTATTATTTCGCACATTTAAGAACTATAGGGAATATTCTATTTTCAGTGTAAATATTTGACACTTCTCTTTGATTGATTTTAAAAATATGTGCATACTTTGTAACCGCCTTTTTTTAAAATAATTTTAAAATGTGTACAAAATTGCACTTAATCTTTGAAAAGATTGACATGATTCATAAATTATAGAAATTTGGGACCTTTGAATGATTAAAATAGTAATAAATAAATGAATTTTATACGTCTTATTTACTTTAATAATGTTTCTACTAAACATACATATGTAAATAAAATAAATAAATAATAATCATTTCAATTTTCACATTGCCTAATAGTAGGATTCACAAAAAGATATGTTCAACTTACTCTAGAATGAGTTAAATTGTCCATGAGTTGTGATGTAAATGATCAGTGAAAAAATTTAAGCAAGTTGCCAATTATGTACAATTGAATTTTATTTAAAAGATTAAACCTTAAAGAGAGCATGTATAACTCCCTTTCTAATTTGGCTCAAAATATAAAAAATCTCATGTTTTTTTTGGCATGTAAATATCTTGGGCAATCCGTTTTGTGACCATGTATAGACCACATGGACCATGTATTGCACCTCGTGACAAGAGAGCATATAGATATCACATAGAGCCCATTCTGCTCATGTATGGGACACATAGATCTTACAGACCACCTTGGGACGATAGAAAGGACGTAAAGATCTCGGGAACTCCATTCTAACCATGTATAGAGACCGCATGGACCATGTAAAGCACACTGTGAAAAGACCAAGCATCTAGAGATCACATAGAGTCTATTCCAATCATATGTAGATCACATGGATCGTATAGAGCACACTGAGACGATACTGAATGTAAAGATCTTGGTGGGAAATCCATTTCAACCATATATAGACCACATGAACTGCCATGCAGGGCACACTGTGAGAAGATCGCACCATTCACTCCATCCTAACCATGTACAAAACATATACACTGTACAAACCACACTGAAACGAAAACAAGCATGTAAAGACCTTGGTCAGCCCGTTCTAACCATGTACAGAGACCACATGGACCATGCAATCAAAAGACACCATGGGAAGAAGTATATCGAAACGCATTCTGACCATATGTGGACCACATGGATTATACAGGCACACCGGAAGAAGACCATATATATGGACCATATGGACCATCCAAGGCCATGATGTATGACATCATGCATATCCATCATGTGGATGATACATGTATGTCCATGGTACACATGATAGCTTGTATGTCCATGATGTATGTATCTCCATGATGTATGTACGTATGTATGTCCATGCCATGTTACATGGTGACATGGATTTGTTACATATTGACATGGACAAGTCAATTGCCACATCATTAGAGTAGTCCACATAAGCAAAACCCCATGGAGCCAAATCTTGCCAAAAAAAAAGAAGCTTGCTACTAAATGCTCCGCAAAAAGGTCCCAAGAGGAACCTTATGGCGGTGGAACCCTTTGTTTATTGTATATCGTTTGGCATGTAGTAGCGGATAATGGTATCATAGTGCTATGCATATTGGTGTACTTTTGCAAAGTACCATCACAACTCACCACTTGTTTGGAAGCGTAGACTCATTTTTTTTTCTTCAAGATTTGTTAAAAAATAAATTTACTTTTGTTTGTAATGGCCCTTCTCTCTCTCTCTCTCTCTCTCTCTCTCTCTCTCTCTCTCTCTCTCTCTCTAGCTAGTCATCATAGAGCGACTAACCTGGCCTAGAGGCAAAGCAAAGCACCAACACAGGCTTCTGAAAAATGTATGATAGAGATGGCATTGGATCCCTCAGAAGAGGCAAACCCATGAAGGTAACCAATACAAATTTCATTCACCAGCATTAACATTCATAACAGGACTATTTGGATGAATTTTGTATGAAGATTTTATACAAGAGGGCAACATTTCAATTATGCATAAGGTTAGAAGAGAACAAATCATTCAAACATCTAGCAACCAAACGATCCACAACATGCTTCTTCCTTAAATATTATGATATTGGAATACTTGGTACAAGGCATTCCATTACGATTGAAGTTCTAGGAGGTGGAAATATTTATGTTGCATGATTCGATGAATTCGATTATTCCATTCTTTGTGCTTGAAAGCAGGCATGTAAACCCAACCAACCCCTAGATTTGGGTAGGATGGCCATTCCACTACAAAGCTCCACATTGCAAAGCTTTTCAAAATGTTCGAGTTCTATTCATGCTCAAGCATATGATAAAGATTGCACTCGAGAAAAAAATACCAACAAGAGTAAATTCATATACATATAATGGGGAAATTCTCCATTAGGTATATGCATGGATTATCTACATATCCACATATAATGGGGAAATTCTCCATTAGGTATATGCATGGATTATCTACATATCCACATATAAACCAAGCTAGCAAACATCTACCTACTACATACACACATATAAGAATCATATACCGGAGCATATGTAGTGTAAATTGCCATGTGTACTTTTCATGTGGAAGCCAACGCACGCTTCCGTAAAAGTAGGCTGATACTTGCTGTCTTTCTCTTTTAGTTGACATACGCTCCCTTTCATAGATCGATACATGTATTTTTTCTTCTAAGACGTACGTATTCTTTAGATGGGTTAATGCATATACTCTTTTCATAGATCAGTATGTGTACTCTTCTTGTGGAACATAAGTGCCCTTGCTTTGATAGGTTGATACACAAAACCTTCCTTTTTGGATAAAATACCCTTCCTTTGATATATTGATACATAGCTTTCCTTTTAGGACAAGCATACCATTCCTTTTAAACATACCATTCCTTTGATATACACCTATTCTATTTGTAGATCGATACATGTACTCTTCTCATGGGACAGATGTTTCTTTGATAGATTAGACAAAGCTAAAATGCCTTCCATTGTAGTGTATATATGGCATTAAAAAAATATTTGGTTGCTTAGCTCTTTTTATGCAACCTTGATCTTGTAAGTGTTGTATAAATTTCTCTTTAATATACATATTTCATTCCACATTATTTGCATGTAAAAAATTCTCTTTAATATACATATTTCATTCCACATTATTTGCATGTAAAAAAATCTCTTAAATACTAACAATTTTTTAAGGTATATTTTTGCATTTGAAGGTTTTCAAATTGTGGGAAAAAATGTTGATTTTTTTTCGTAGTTAAAAGAAAAAAGAAATCTTGCATACATAAGGTTTTTGTATTTGTTGTAAAAAATGTTTTTCATGAATACAATGGTCCAAGCTGAGTTTGTAGGTTGAAGAGAGCATTGAGATTGAACAAAAGCAAAAATGCTCATATTACTATTTCAACAACCTTTTTACTTGGGATAAATCAATCCAAACAATCTTGATTTTAACCTTTTATGAAACCCATGATTTGGTTACCTTTGGTGCAAAAAAAGTTTAAAAAAATCAAAGTGCCCTTATATTGGCTCACATATGGGTATTCTCTCCCATGTTTTGCCTTCACATGATTTGACACTGAGTCGTTATTATGTATGCCAAAGAGGGTATCCAAGGACCTTTGTTGGGTGGACATTCACCCCCATATTGTGCATAGATATTGTAGTTCTCATGACACCACTTAATGGAAGATGTTAAAAAGCTTATGGATGTACTATAATGATTCTATGCTTGGTAAATGCAAGATCAAGATTCACACAATGGGACTTCTGTACCACTCCCCAAGATAAGGCAATGGAGGTGGTGGACAGTTTGGGAATAGAAGTCATGCCTAATCGTAAAGGGCCACAAAGTATGCAATGCTGAAGTTGGCCCTTTGACAAAAGGATATGTTATACATTTGAAATTTCTTGCAACCCAACAAGGATCAAGTGTCAGCGACACCTTGTTTCTACTAGTACTACTCCTTTTGAATAGAGATATATGAAGGTAGCACATCATTTGCCACAAGGACGAATATAGAATGGATCCAAAAGAAAAACTTCCTTTAGTTCAACAACAGATCCCATACTGCTTGAGATTGGGAGATTGCCTATTAAGGCCCTTTAATGGCTAAAGGATTATTAAAAAAATGAGTTTTATATGCAAAAATACTACCATGGTGAGAGAGAGGTATTTACACAAGCACACTTTTGAACTACAAAATATGAAAAGCTAGTCCACTTTGATTTTTGAAAGATCACTAAATATTGTGTGTGACCATTAGATAGGAACAACTCGTAGTAGCCGAGATGGCACATGCTTACTATGAGATGGCACATGCTGCCCAGTAGCAACAGAGATGCGGTAGGTTGCACCTACATCTCATCCCAATTTTGGCCAATGGGCGATTCGAACCCCGGTTTTTGTGAGACTGTAAAGATCAGTGAATATTGAAACCACCCGAACTCAATTTGCCATGTGGAGATAAGTCAAAAGGCAGGCAGGTGAAAAAAGCACAAATAACATGTTTTCGAGGGGAAACTTGTGCAAAAACCCAAGGTTTAACGTATCTTGCACTACTAAAATTTGAATAATACCTGCACATTTAAGATTTGAAGGTATCAATTTTTTTGGATTTTGTAGGGTTTCAGTTACAACAAAACTTCAAATTATTCAAAATCAGGTTTTAAAAAACTCCAACTTTGATAAAGGAAGGTTTTTCACCATTTGGGTTGAAGGTCGTTTTATTTTTTGACACCTGGGAAATGTCCCTTCTCTATTATACATGATGAAAACACAGTAGGCACTCCGAATTTGTTGCCTTTGGCAGCAGGCACTACTACGAGTAAGATTCCATCAAAACAGCAATCCAAAAATAGTAAATCCACTACTGTGAAGAAATAAAGCACCTCCCAAATTAGATGTACCTCTAAGAGACAAGAGCCATGTATGATGCCTTCCTAGCCAAGCACATGAGCTGGAAGCTACAATCACGATAAGTAACAAGACCCAACTCAGAGTTCACATAGTTAAAAGCAACATGATGCTTCCCATGGCAATAGCCTTCCATGGGAGCCTGGTACACCAATGCCTAACCACAGGCACAGAAGCCTGTACATTGGCTTCAATATGGCAATATTGTCACCAACAAGCCTTGCTATGCACAAGCACCAGCCAGCATTCTGACCTCGCTTGTAGCATTGCTGAGTAATTACTCCTCTTGGTGCAGCCCCTTAAGCATCCTTAAGCTGTGGACCGAGGCCAATGTGCAGGCTATTTGTTTAGCCGTGGCTTCATAACTAGCAATGCATACCAGCAAAACCTACTTCCATTAGTTTCATACGACAGTAGTATCTGGAAGCAGGCAAAAACTCTATCAGTTGATGACTGTGACAGCATCATCCTCATGGTGGAAGCATGCACACACTTGCTGCTGCTCCTCGGCAAAAACTCTGTTTATGACTGTATCGGCATCGTCCTCATGGTGGAAGCCTGTGCTTACTTACTAGTCGAGATCCTTTGCGATCTGTAAAGACTCCATACTCATCATCAACAGCATGAGCTCATCCTCATCATCATGCAACACCATCTTACGATAGGCGGAGTATTAGTCTTGATCCATATACCTGGTGTTTGCTTTACGAGTCAGAAATTAGGGAGGGAGGGTAGGAAGAACAGGCCGAAGGCAGAAGAGTTTGCCCAGCACAGAAGCTTCTGGCCATTAGTAGCAGCAGCACCACCACTAATGGCAGTACAGTGGTGGTTGTTTGCCAGGCAGTAGGACCATAGCTGTGACCTTCACAGCTCCGTTTTGAGTTCCAGTGACGCTCACCTTCTTCCCCTTCTTCTGCACCCAAATGGAAAAGCCACGGGGCTTTGAGTTTACAAGCTTGTTTTTGAAACTGAAACAAATATACCACCTCCTTCCTGCAGCGATGGTGTCCCAGACATCATTGCTCCCCTTCTCAAAACCTTACAATGAGGTGAAATAAGAGTTGCGATTTTATAAGTCAAGAGAAAGTAAAGCCCATTAGCACTAAAACCTTATTGTTTTTTATATGCCTCAGGCCATGCCAAGTGGGTGTGTGTGCTCGCAGCATTTGAAAAATCACTGTTATGCTGGCCAAGTAACAAGAAGGTGCTACAGATAACCTCATCAACATAGCTTTGAACTGTGTCTATGTTCAGGTGTGTGCCCTTGTCTAAGGTAGCTTGGTACCCAGATTTACTTTTCATCAAAACAAGAATAACACTAATGAATCAACTCTAGTTTGGCAAAGCAAGTGTATTAGAAAACAAATTGATTTTTGACATAAAACACGTTTTAAAAAAAATCTCATTTTAAAACAAAATCATTCCACCATTTGCTCTCATTCAAATACTGGCAGACATTGTTTAAACTAAAACTCTGATAAAAAGAACTGCAGCTCAGCAGCAAAAGTGCCCTTTTCAGCCATCTCTCCACTGAAACTGGCAATTGTAATTGCAACATTTATAAAATGTCGACATGGGCTCATCAGCAGATCTAATCTGAATCTGCATGAAATAGGCTTGACGGAAGGTACACTTGGGACAAACAGCTGCACCAGCAAATGGAACTGCATTAGCCAAGATTATACCACATTCTAAGCTCCAAATCACTAGCAGTCCTGAAGTGACATGCCAGTCCGCTCTAGCCCAAGCCGTATTGACAAGGCCTGCCAACAAGCAGGAACCAGGTTGATCCCTGGCTGCAGCTCAATCAATTCATACTTAAAAGGGCGTCATACTAGCAATGAAATCCTGCGAAAACCAGCATTATTTCTGGTTTTCACTTGGACATTCTTAAATTGTTATACAACAATCTTTGTTTGTGAGAATATTAAAAAGGCTTGAAACAGAGTAACCAAAAAGTAGACCGCAACTAAAATAAACAAACAAGTCTTTGCGAAAAACTTGGCACAAGCTGGCTTACTTTCAGTGCGATCAACATTTTTCCATGCTTCCTCTCCACCGAGAACATCATCAACTTCCTTCTTACTGAGTTGAAGCTTGTTGGTTATCTGTAAATTGAACCCCCCCCCCCCCCCCCCCCCCGCCCCCCCAAAAAAAAACAAACAAACAAACAAACAAACAAAAAAACAAGAACAAAAAACACAAAAGTATAAAAATCAGTAAGTTGACTTTTAAAAAGGTTTTCCTTTTAAGCTTTAAGAGACAAACAGGCTTATCAGCATACCTTGCGTTCAATAGGAAAGACATATGGGCAAGTGGGACAGAAGAACCGGAGGCTTCTACCCAGTGCAGCATGTTCCACCAGGAGCAGATTGCCACAAGACGGACAAAAGTCCATAGCTACCTATATAACATGTTAGTCTCTTTTAGATTAAAGACGCGCTTTCTTTGAAGTGTACTATTACCAGAAACACTACTAGGAATAAGAACTCTTGCTGATGGGCATGCAAATGTTACACATCCAATATTACCAGATCCGTTACATAAATTTTCATTGCTAACCATTGGCACACCATGGATTGAGGCCCATTGTAAAAGGTAGAAACCAACAGATAGGCACATCTATGACGTGTACAGCTAGATCTAAAATTACAGAGAAATAGGACAGAACAAATCATTTCCAGCATGTGAACTCAAAGTTGAACGATCAACAGGATGGAAAGTTTGTGTCAGCTTTAGCCCTTACTGACTGATGCATGAATCTAATGCCTAAAACGCCATCTTGTGCAAGCGAATGTGCCACCATATTATGCAAAGAATCTAACCAACCATACATCTTGAGGTTTATATATTTTGGACTTATTTGTGTAACAAACAGTGCCTAAGAAAACACCTGTCAAACCGTCAACTGCAATGGGTGTTACTTGCAACTAGGGCCTGTACTACAGTGGGACAGATCAAATCTGTCATACTAACTATCGATTTCTTGACTCACTGCACTTGGCCAAAGCATTGGAGAGTATCCATAATGAATCCACCTTCTGAACTTCCTCCTGCTGAATTGAAACACCCAGAGCAACAATGGTAGGTGCTATGCGACGTAAGTGGTATAGTGGAGGTTGGGGCAATGCCTCTTTGAATATCCCCCTTCATGACAACTGAAACTTATGTTCTCCTTATGGGCTTTTAGCCTCTACAAAAGATCAAATTTTGGGGGGCTGTGATGATATCGTTAGGTTATCTTCTTTCTTGCTTTGAAAATCTGAGGCTGTTGGGGTCATAGTTTTCAAAACATAAAGATGAAAACTCTAACTGTCCTTCCAAGAAATCTTATGGAATTGTAAAATCATGTAAATGTACATGCATAAGAACGGATGAAAGCACCATGTAAGCATATAATCTTTGCAATTGAAAGCTTAAGGCAAGACATTGATAGAGGAGAATAAGGAGGTTATTTTTAATGACTCTTGTCACATGCATGCCTTGAGCAGGATGCACATGGACAAGGATCTCCCTTGGAGCTGCCTTTTAGGCAAGATCCAAGGGCCAGTGTGGACCAATTGGAACAGTTTTGACAACCCAATGTGGAGGCGCAGCCGCCTGTGTAGAGAGCGCAGCCCACCAGCGTGCAGCAACCTGAGGGCAAGCGGAGAGATGGCTTGTGTGCAGTCCACCAGCGTGCAGTTGTCTGACAGCAGGCCATGGAAAACTGTGCGCAGCTGAATATATGCAAGAGGAGGTTCACTCCTAAGCGATGGAAGAGGGTGCATGATAAGCAGCTGGCCGGCCCACACAGTTGCATGGAGGCAGCCAGTTCCAAAAATCTCAAGGTAGGTGGCCATGCACCCACCCCCACACATGAGATTAAGTGAGGGGTTTCCCTCCCCACCTTGACCCATACGTGCGTGCCCATAATGGGTGCCCACCCTACCAAGGACATCATTAAATATTTGGGAGAGTGCCCACTCTTTAATGAATGTGAACTTGCAACCTTATAAAAAAAATTAAAGGTTAGAAAGAAAGCTATAAAATAAACAATTGCAATATACTTACCACCTGTTCACACGCAACAAAACTCGTCAGAAGACAAAGCAAACTTCAAGACTCACTGGCAGGCGTCCCTGCTCAGTAAGTGGCACGTCAAACAGGCAAACACAAAAATACAAGTCATGCGAAAACAGTTCCAAACATGCAAAACATAAATGCATGTGCAAACAGTATCATGGACATATCTCCCGTTCATGGAACAAGTACAAAACATTTGTCGAGCACAACCACGACAGAAAACATAAATCCCGGTCTTCCAATGGAGTGACAGTCCCATAGGTAAGACACAAATCCAGGCACGAGCCTCCCTATGGAGTGATAGTCCCATAGGCAAGACACGGCACAAATACTGACTCTTCCATGGTGTGACAATCCCATGGATAGAACACAGTCCAGGTCATACACGGGTGGCACCAGTCTGGCTCCCGTCCATACGACACCGTCCTGCTAACACACGGGTGGCACCACTCTGGCTCTCGTCCATGTTATACAAAAATACTCGCACCTTCACATGAGACACCGGCCTCGCCTCAAGTGAACGAGACACAAATCTGGAGATGGACCAAATGGTCGGCCAATTGGTGACATCCCCCCGGGCTTCTAAAGAGTTGTCATCAACTGAGAAGCCTCAAGATATGCCTGCAACAACTGGGGGTAGTCAACAAAATAATCCTCATTTACCCACTTTGCATCAATGGGCAAATAATTCTTGAACTTCACAAGGTATCGCTTGGAAAGCTTTCCTGCAGGTAGCTTTCGCTCCTTGTGAAAGACAATCTGTTCTGGCTGGAGGATCTCCTCAAGCTCATCAATCTCTGGCGGATCTTCGGTGACAGGCTCGTCAGAATCTGACCCGACATATTTCCGGAAAAGACTCACATGAAATGCATTGTGAATCTTCCAATGACTAGGTGAAGCAAGCCTGTATGCCTGCAACAACTGGGGGTAGTCAACAAAATAATCCTCATTTACCCACTTTGCATCAATGGGCAAATAATTCTTGAACTTCACAAGGTATCGCTTGGAAAGCTTTCCTGCAGGTAGCTTTCGCTCCTTGTGAAAGACAATCTGTTCTGGCTGGAGGATCTCCTCAAGCTCATCAATCTCTGGCGGATCTTCGGTGACAGGCTCGTCAGAATCTGACCCGACATATTTCCGGAAAAGACTCACATGAAATGCATTGTGAATCTTCCAATGACTAGGTGAAGCAAGCCTGTATGGGTCCATAATAGCGAGGAGAAAGCTTAGGATATGATCCTTCTCGTCTTGGCCTCTTCCGAAGCCTAGCCTTCTCAAATTTCAGCAAAACCCAATCACCTTCTTTGACTTGCATGTCCCTTCTATGCTTGTCAGCAGCCATTTTATGCTTATCTTGTGACCTTGCAATGGCTGTCCGTACCTGAGCAAAGGCTACATCCAAGTCACGAACATACTCATCAGCTGCAAAAATCTCATCCTTACCACTCTGTCATAAATAATCTCAAACGGGGCCTTTCCCGTGGAGGCATGATTGGTATTGTTGTAGGCAAACTCAACAAGTGGTAGATACTTCTCCCATGCAGTCTTTTGATCTGCCACATAATACTTCAACAAATCCAACACGGCTGAATTTGCAGCTTCACTTTGGCCATTCGTTTGGGGATGATAAGCTGATGAAAACTCAAGTTTAGCGCCCATGTTATCAAATAAACCCCTCCAAAAGAGGCTCGTAGTCCTGGGATCTCTATCCCCCACAATGGATTTAGGCATACCATGATGTTTGAAAATATTAGCAAGAAAAAGCTTTACCATATGATCAACTTTAATGGTTTTCTTGACGGGCAAGAAATGAGCTTGCTTGCTAAACATGTCCACAATGGTCCAAATAGCATCATTCCCATGCGGGGATCTAGGCAAGTCCATAATAAAATCCATAGTAATACTTTCCCAAGATTGCGAGGGAATAGGCAATGGCTGAAGCAAACCTGGAGGTTTTTACCTGTCAAATTTCACCTTTTGGCAAGTAATACATACACGTACATATGCCTCAATGTCTTTACGCATGCTTGGCCAAAAGAAATATCTCTCAATCATGCGTGTAGTGGACATGATACCTCTATGACCAGCATAAGGTGGAGCATGACATTCCTCCATAACCTTTCAACGCAAATCCTTCACCACACATAGGCAATTATCCTTCATAAGATAACCCTCGTTGATAAGATAAGAGGCATGTGAGAGACCAACCATCAAATCAGTCCATATATGGCAAAAATCAACATCCAAATGATACAAATCTCGTATAGCAGATAAGTCTCCATGAGAGGCCACTGAAACTACAGCCACATAAGGTCTCCTGGATAATGCATCTGCCACCACATTTTTCTTTCCCGGAGTATGCACAATCTAAAAATGAAACATGCAAAGAAAGTTTGCCATTCTCATCTGCTTCTCCGAAAGCTTTGTTTGAGATAGAAAGTATCTCAAGCTTTGATGATCTGTCTTGACTACAAATTCAGCCCCAAGAAGATAATGTTTTCATATCTTTAAGGCATGAATTACAGCCAAGAGCTCTTTCTCATAGATATCCATATGAAGCTCAGCATCATGCAAACGACGGCTCTCATATGCAACTGCAGCTTTGTACACGGGTTGCAATCCCGATTGAAACCTTCTCTTTCTTTCCGCTCGGTGACATGCATAAATGGAGACACCTCCAAAAGCACTTTCCAAAACTTTTGTACATATGCAGCTTTGTACACGGGTTGCAATCCCGATTGAAACCTTCTCTTTCTTTCCGCTCGGTGACATGCATAAATGGAGACACCTCCAAAAGCACTTTCCAAAACTTTTGTACATATGCATTTACCGATTCCCCCTCATTTTGCTTCACCCAATCCCACTTCATTGTTATCTCATTCAATGCATTGAGAGGCAAGAATTGAGCATAGAACCTCTCCTTGAACTCTTCCCACGATCTAACAGGATTCGGTGAGAGCTTCTCTGTGAGCCACCAATGGACAACAGTGCCTTTCATGAACATGCTTACATGCCGGATCATGGATTTTTGAGTGAAATCCTCATCATTGAAAGCAATATCAAACTGGGCAATAAAAGCAAGTGCCTTTGATGCATCATATTCCCCATGATATGTGTCAAACTTCACAGATTTGTCTCCGGCTTTGAAGTCACGAGACTTTGATGCATGTGCCTGCATCTCAACATGTTTTCCCCCATGTTTGTCCATTGGGACAGCCCTTGTGACTCGCATTATTTTTGGACCAAAAGGTGATGCATAAGGCATAGATACATGTGCCCTGTAAGCATGAGGCATGGCTGGCCCCTCAACATGCATTGATACATTTTCAGCCATAGCTTCTCCCTCACGAGCACACTCCAAGGCATGAGTGGCATGAGAGATACGCGGAATACCTGCACCAACAGAAAATTGCAGCCCATGTTGCATGTGTTGTGCATGCACATTTTCAACCGGCAGTGGCATTTGACATACATTTTGACCACTGCCATAAATATTGTATCCTTCACGGGCTACATAAAGTATTCCTGCATGGCGTGCAGTCACTAATTGTTCCTCTCCCATAGCATGGAGATTCATCCTCTTAAACATAAGTTCTTGTTCGGGCACCTGTGGTCGGGATTCCAAGACATGTGGGATGGTTGCCTTTTCTGCATAGGCATCCTTGGTACAAGCCAAGTATGCACGTGCTGCATCCCTCGGTTGCATGTGCAACTCTTGAGCAATCATTGCCATTGCATGATCCATATAAGATTCAGCTTTCTTGGCCTTCAAACGGTCATGTATCAATGGATCCTCGCGGCGGTAGAGATTCAATTCTTCTTGTTGTGCATGGAGAAGAGCCTACATACGAGTAAGTTTAGCCCTCAAGACTATGGACTCTTCTTCCTGCATCTTCTCTTTGCCATGGGACGGCTGTCCCACATATTCATGTTTTGTGCACCACATGAGTTTGCTCAACAGTTAGATTCTCAAGTTATGTACGAGGGAGAAGATTTGGACATGGCCATTTTGATCTGGAGAGGAGTCCCTAAACCTATCACCCTAGATGCACTGCTCGTATTTATGCAAGGACGGTCCCTTAGTCATAAACGCTACACTAGGAGACCTTTGGTATTGCATTACCCATCCATGCAAGAGAGCACGTAGGACAAGAGAACATTTAGCATCCGAAAACACTCTTGGAAGCTTGAAAATCACCTTAACAAGCTTGGAAATGGAGTTGGAAAGGAGAATGTGCAAAAAATGCAGCCCAACAGTCCTCATGAAGGAGGCGCCAATCTCTAGAGAGAGAAGAGGAGTGAGGTGATGCGTTGTCCAGTGTAGGTGGCAGGCAGGTGCTTTGTGGAGCAAGCTAGAGTGGACACATGGCTAGTTACTCCCTTTGTAGAAAGGGGATAAGGTATGGGCGGTGGACATTGGGTTATGTCCACCTCGGGACATCAGTGTGTGTGAACACCGGGCTGGTCATAATTTATAAGTGAGTTTTGGTCGCCCAAAACTTAATGAAGTGTGTACACACTCACTTGTAAATTAGTGCTAACTCCTAAGGCCAAGTTTATGACCAATACTTACCACCTGTCACATGCCACATAACCATGTCAGCAGACAGTTTCACACGCACGGTTCGCGAGCGGACGTCCCCTTACCCGGAACTACACATTGGTCAAGCAAGCATGAAAACAGCATGCAATTTCAATTGCAAGCAAGCACATAAAGATGCTATGCAATGCAGCATTGGTATGGACAATCCCCGTTCATGAGACTATACCAAACTAGACGTGCTCCAGGCAAGTACACGAGGTATCAGACCCAATGGAACACCAATCCACTAAGCATTTCCGCGCATGTACACGGAGGCACAAGTCCCAACGGAAAGCCAAGTCCACAGTATCACATCAGTGGCATCAATCCCCGGCATAAACAACTACCATGGACACCAATCCAATGTATATACATGATAAGAAAGCACGGGTGGACCAATTGGGTGGCCAAATGGTGACAATGAGCATTCTTTATGCCTGTATGGGCGATGCCCGAGAAGGGTTCAGTACAAGATGAATAATTTGGGAGATGGAATCCAGAATATTATGCATAATGTGTTTTGACATGCATGAATGACTTGTCTTGACTGCCTCGACAATGCATGGTATTTCTACTTGTGATTGTCCATGGGCTCCCGGGACGCCTGGAGCGTGTGTGCACACTTATTTGGGATTGAGGCGGTGGTCATATGTGTTTTGCAGGTGGTAAGTAACCCCAAACTCAATTTACAGCTTATATTTTATTATACTAAGGTTTATGTGTGCAGGTCTTCACATACACTTAAATTTGGGCGAACAAATTATAAAGTGTTCACATACACTTAAGTTTGGGTGGACAGTTTTTAAAGTGTTCACATCAAGAGGACCAATTTTTTATAAATCTTGGCCATTACTCAAGGTGGGCAGCCCATCAAACCAAAAAAGATCCATGAGTTGCTATTCTAGGAGTGGAGGACCAAAATCAATTAGGCGCCCCCCTTTCCAGCTGTTTTTTGGAGGTTGAACACCCTGGGCTTGAGACAGATGTTGGTGGGGCATGCAAAACAAATTGGGAGAGCTGGTCGACTACTGACACGGCTGATTTAAAGCTGGTCACTCGCTTCCACAGCTTCTACAGGCAAAGGCAGTTCTTCTCTTTCTCTCCCTTGAAGCAATCGGCCCTTCTGACTTCTCTAGGGCACCCATCTCATCTCTTGGGGTGACCTATAAAGCATGTTTGTGGGCTGAAAACAATGTTGTTCAGTCCAATTCAACAAGGTTCTTCGCGACAGATTTGAAGGCAAACAATCTCTAAACCTACGTGAAGCTTGTGGCTGTAAGGGTGGAACCTTTGAATGGCCAGAGTCAAGGTTTTTATGGCTGGTTATTTGTGACAGCACCACTACTAGAGGGTGTGATCATGTACTAGAGTGTGGCTGTGCCCGAGGAACCCTTGGAAGCTTGAGTTTGAGGACTCATGCAATTGTTTGATTTGTTTTCATCTTATTCTGGATGCATCCGGTGCCAGGCTGAAGAGTGTTTACTCTCTGGCACCCATTCTCTTGTATTGGAACACTCTGTTGGTAATAAAGATACCTCACGGGGGAGCTGGCCCAACTTCAGCCCCTAGTGCTATGTTTTGTGCTGGTTTTCATATTTTTGTTTCAGTGGTTTCAAAGTATGATAATGATATTGTCAGATGCTATGTATGATGCCATGATGTTATGTATGGGATAAGGTTTTCTGTGCACACGCTTCCGTATTTGTGACACCGTACATGGTCTTGGTCAAGTGTGCAAGTCCCGCACATGGAACAGTGCCAATCCATACTATGAGTCACCCTCTGGAATGATATGATGACAGGTGTAGTCAAATGCTAGACGCCTGAGAAGAACATGTGATTGCATAAAGCATAGGGTGGTACCCAACCCTAGGAGGCAAAGGGCCAACTGGCCAGCCCCTAGTGGGCATGGACTGGCTGTCGGCCAGCAGACCTAGAAGGCCTGGACAGCCAGTCGGCCAGCCGCGAAGACCTTACCAGCCAGTCGCCGAGCCCATGGAGGGCCACTAACTAGCCAATGCTTGATGCTGGTCGGTGGAGTTCTGCAGGGGTCAGCCTGCTTTTATTTGTTTTTTATACCCATTAAATATGTGCCTTCCTATCTACTTGGGCCGCCTGCTGGACTAGGCATTTAGTCATCTCATAACTCACAAAGTGCTGAAAGTATTCAAGGGCCAGGACAGCCAAGGGAATCCCTAACGCAAAGGTGAATTTGAAGGTCAAGAATCAGGTCATCTTCAGGCTGCAAGTTTACAGCCAAGGAAGGTCATCGAAGTCAGTCTTTTTCTCATCATTCAATAAAGCTCTACACGGCCTCTCTTAAGTCTACTGTTTACCCTAAATTTCAATGGTGACGGTAACGGTTATCATGGTTGATTATGGTGATGATGACGGTGGTGATGCGATGCCAGAGCACATACAACATGGAGGACTGCTCTATTGTGCAGAAAAACAACAAAGGAGGAATGCGAGGAGTCGTACCTTGCAGAAGCCGCCAAAAAAACAGGGACTGTGGAACAACCTTCGAGGCGGCCGCTATGGCAGCAGTAGTATCGTCGTACAAAGGGCCAACTGTGAGGGCAGGTTCTGTGCATTTGTGCATGGACATAAGTAAGATGTGGTGAAATGCCATGCATGGAAAATATAAATAACATCACGATGGACAGCGTGGAAAGGCATTGCCATTCGAAAGCGATGGTATATGTTGTACTCAAAAATCTATGATGGTTTTATGTTGACATGGAAAAGATGGAGGATGGTTTCTACTCAAAGCAACAAGAGAGGTTTGGTATTGGATTTTCTTCTACTTAATGGAATTTGATCGTGGTTGTGCACACAAATGATTGTTTGACTCAATTCACACTAGCTGCCACTCCCCCTCACGGTCAAGCGGGGGAGCTCTAGGTTTGGGCAGCATGTTTAAGATTCAAAGGTATTGATTGCAAAGTTTAAGAAGAAAATTATATTTTTAAGGGTATATGTTGACTGTATACAATTTGGCTAATGAAAAGGGTCTCGGAGACGGGTTTTACTTTATGCGTACAGCTTGCAAGTTTTGCATTGCAGAAGAGGGGTAGGAAAGATTGAAGAGCTTTACTTAAGATGCTTGCAAATGTCATAGTATTACCCATGATAATTGAGTTTATGCTCAGTCTATTGCAATATGAAGATATAAGGGAAGCGTGGGGTGGGATGTGTCCCTAGAAGAAGAGTAGTAGAACATGGTAGTCTCTACTCTATTTATAAGGTCTCAAAAATAAAAATAACTATTTTAAGCATAGAAATAACTAAGCATAAAAAATAACTATTTTAAGGTCTCACTCAAACTTTCTCTCTTTCACTCACACTCTCTCTTGCTAATCAATCTCTATCCATCTTACTCCATCTCTCTCTATTGTCAATTTAATTACCTAAACAATTACAACAAAAGCTAAAAACAATTCCATTAATATAATATGAGTGTACAAAAATGCATCACAATAATATCTAAAACAATATATTTCTTTCATTAGCAAGTGATGAAATACATCAATAAGGGTACCGCAGGCTGATGGAAGAAGGTAGGTGGCTGCATGTAGGAAGCTCTTCCAGATGGTGCAGGTGCAGGTGGGAATAACAGCCTTGCAAGTTCGAGACATGGTGCCCATGATGAGGGTATCGTAAAAGAATCCCCGGGGGACATCCATGGCATGACAGCTCGATGGGCCCCCCTTGGAACACCGGGTGGCCATGACGAGGCACTTGAGCTTGTTGGGCTCATGGGTACTGGGATGGGTAAAGGATATGGATGAGGAACGTGTGGAGACGATGCCCCCACCTCCCTTTGCTACTCCCATCATTGAGTGTACTAACTGACGTCACCCATGAAATACTGTTGACCCAAATCTTCACAGGAATGTACGAAAGTCAACATAGACACAAACTAAAGCACACCTCGTTGCTCTCCGCACTGAAGCACTGCCGATCAAATATCCTACATGCTCTAGCAAGGGTCGGAGTATCAACAAAGCAATCTAGGATTGCATCCCCTCAATCGGTGAACGTCTTGAGTAACCACCTGCCACAGTAAAATATTTCATTGGCATAGATAAATGGACGACAATATAAAAGATAATGACTATATAACGATTACACTACTTGAAATGAATTGTAATGATTAGAGTACTCTAACTACCTTGCAAAAGGCTCGCTACGCTTATCGTCATGGCACTCCTCTCACAATTGTGACATCGCCATGCCATTGTACAAGCTACTCATTGTCTTTGAATGGGCTGACGAATGCTAGGAAGCATATGATTGACTGAAGCATGCATTGGCTAGTGCGCTAATTCTACGACCCCGCAATTGGGAACTCATGTTTCATGTGCATATTGATGCATCAAACTTTGGTATTGGATGCGTACTAGCTCAGCTTGATGAGTTCAAATTGGACTATCCAGCCTGCTTCGCTAGTCTTCAATTAACTGATGCAGCGGTGAACTACACCACCACAGAGAGAGAAGGATTGGCCATGGTTTACACTGTCAAGAATTATCGACATTACCTATTGGCTAACAAATTTGTATTCTTTGTGGACCATTCTAGCAACTTCACTACTCCCAAGCTAGTAGAGTTCGCTCGGGCACATATTCCAAATGGAGAGTAAGATCTCTAACTCTCTCGGCATATTAAAGTTTTTTACAATGTAGGAAATGTAGAGTCCTTGACAGTTTGGTTGGTGGGAAGTTTGCTATGAGGGACACCTATATTCCTCCATCCGACAGAGCATTCTTCGTGTGGATACATCAGCATGTGTACTGGTTCTAATTGACCAAGTACAAGTTACAATTGTACGCAAAGTTGGAGACGAGTTCACCCGCCCCCTGTAGGCCGACATGCACGAGAGAGCCACACTAGACTTTGGGGTAGGTATCATGGATGCCCTTAAAGATTTCAGGAAGACTCACTTTGAGAAGGCATTCGTAAGGTGGAAAGGGCAAATGCATGCCACCCTGGATCTTGACCAACAAACACACTTACTGTGCATGGCATGATGCCTTGTGTATAGGTATGTAGTAGCATGCCGCAATACTAATATTGTTATTTTAGTACATTAGGTGGTGGAGAAATTATTATTATTTTATATTTTTGTTAGAGAATTTTAATGTTTCTGTACTAGGTGGTGGAGAAGTAGTGTGTTTAATCAGGTATATATTCTCGAGCACCCTCGGAGAGTTGAAAAGAAGACGATGTAGTCCTGTTGGGATCCCGTAAGTGAACTTAACATGTTTGGCTTTTAACATTAGTTCATTATTTGAACAACAGTAATAACATGTGATTGGTCTTGTCTAAATGAAGACTTCACAAGTGGTGGACCCTCTCCACTTAGTTCTCAACTCCAACATTGATCACCTCCTATCTGGCACTTTTGGGAAAGCAAAAACATAGGTATGATCTCTAACCCTTGCTAGTGACTCTTGTTAATCCCATTTTGGATTAACAAATATGCTTCTCCATTTGCGGACATTAATAAGTGTCATGAAAAGGCACTATAAAAGTTGTACAGTATGAGATATTGGCCACCCAAGGCCTTCGTTTAGTAAGTTTTAGGCGCCCAAGTGTGGATAAGGGCCAATTGTATATGACACTTTCTCATAATTGAAGGACACAATCCCCCTTTGTGATATGAGAGCTCTTGCTTATCTTATGAGAGAGAGTGAGTGAAATTATACTCTAGGACATGTTCCTTTTCTATGCATGTATGTGTGGAAGAGTGAGAGAGAGATTACCTTGTGTTGCGTGCGAGAAACTCTACAGTGACAGTGTAGAGGTGGAGTTTGGAGAAGTGGAGCTTCATAAAGCGAGCTTGGGGACCTCAAGGGACGTGAGCTCGAAGCATTGGTAAGTACCCAATGATGGTTGTTGTCTATTGCTTCTTTCAATTGTGAATGGCTAGAGTTCTCTCTTGGGGGAGGTGCAGTAGCCCATAACATTTTTGGCACCGTTGTCGAGAAAACAACATTGTTTTTTCCATCCTCTTGGAGCTTCAACTCCCACTATGCAAGATTCATGATTGCCTTTGCATTCAGAAAGTGCATTATGAAGAGAATGTATAGATAAGGTTTGATTGGTAGAGAAGAGTGGTGAGAAACTGTATGTTTTTGGTGTGTGGGTGAGTACTTGGTCGATCTTAGAGGAAAGTTGCACTGTTTTTTTCTTTTAATTTTGATGTTTGTATCATAGAACTTGCTATCGAGAAAGAGCAGGTAATACTTTGTTTTTGTTTTTTTTAAGAATTCACAAAAAATCACAAAAATAAGGAGCCAATGGATGTGCTTATAACTTGCATTACATTCCTTACTCCTAGCACAACCGTTCTGGAACATTTGGATAGGTGAATTACACTCCAGGATTCATTCAGTCGACGCGGGGGCCAAACACGTGAAAGTGTAGAAAATGGTTTACGGCGTGAATCGTTTCCTGCTACTCATGGCGTGAACCATCATCCGCTTAGTGCCACAAAATTTGGGATTACCTTGCCCAAAATAGGTACCTTATCTTGACACCTCTAACACAATGGATCTGAAGAAATCTTATCCCATGAATTAGCAGAAAGAGTTCACGATGTGAACCATTTACATTTCACAGCATCATTTCACGACATGAAATAATTCTTGTTTCACGACGTGAACCCTTGCTTACTACTTCACACCGTGAATCGTCCTCTGCGGTTTCACAGCGTAAACTGTCAGATACAGATCTAGTTCACGAACTTAGGGTTGTCAGACTAAAGTTAGAGGAGGACCTTAATTGCGTAATTGGAGTCCAACTAGCTCACATCAAGGTGACATCAACCTGAAATTTGAGTGTCTATTTAATACGTGAAAGTGCAGAAAGAGTTCACGGCATGAATCATTTCCTGCTGCTTCATGGCGTGAATTGTAGTCTACAGTTTCACGATCCAAAAACTCAGCTCAACAGAAACCTATGAAAATTTAATTGGGGTAGTGATTTAGCTTGTCAAATCACATTCCCATGCACTTGAGGTCTAGTAAACTTATTGAAGATGATCTTACCCCTAACGAAAGTGCATCCAATCACCCAGGATCTTCCTATCAAAGGAGTGTTGGTTCAGACCACTTGGCAAGCACTCAATTAAGTGTTTTAGCTCAAAGGAATCTGACCACTGTTGATACAAGTAGTGAAGAGTCCATGGAAGAAGGGCTACGACTCTAAGGTTTTTAAGAGGAAGAAAAACCATCTTCCCCTACAAGATCCAGTGGTATCTTTGATATAGCCAGAGGATTTTTTGGTCTCCAACCCAACACAGAAGATGAAGCGCAATCTATAGGTAGTATAGATCCAATACAAAATACGAAGAAAAATTTGCAAGTACAGGTCCATCCACCAGCGTCGGACAAGATACAAGACCAAAATTACCAACCCAACCTTTTGGTCCCAGGCTTTCTAACACTGTTAGGATCAATGGAACTCCCAGGGTTAGGAGAGAGAAGGAAAGTGAGGTCAGGACGACAGGTCAAGTGTTCTTCCCTACATCACAGGAAATAGAAATCGACTTGAAGAGGGTTGAGGCAGAGTGACGACTACGATTATTGAACTTAAGGAAACAAAATATTGATACTCGAAGAACAAGGGCTGAGCAAAAGGAAAGGGAGAATGTAAATCCCTTCCAAACATGTTGCAAGGAACCAAAAACATCTAGAAACGCCACTGATAGTATGGGGATGTGTATGACTCAAGGAGCAATCCCAAATCTAGAACCCATCAATGAAGAGCCAAGGGAAAAGGAAGGCTTTGATACGCAAAATGAAGGGACCACTTATCTAGGGAATTTGGAGAGGGTGAGGATCACTTAAGGAAACAAAAGATTGATATTCGAAGAACAAGGGCTGAGCAGAAGGAAAGGGAGAATGTAAATCCCTTCCAAACATGTTGCAAGGAACCAAAAACATTTAAAAACGCCACTGATAGTATGGGGATGGGTATGACTCAAGGAGCAATCCCAAATCTAGAACCCATCAATGAAGAGCCAAGGGCAAAGGAAGGCTTTGATATGCAAAATGAAGGGGACCACTTATCTAGGAAATTTGGAGAGGGTGAGGATCGCCTTTATACAAGGGATGACATAAAACAAATAATCAATGATCCCACATTCTTGCAGGGCATGGAGCTCTTAATCTAATAGAGGCGAGCTGAGGCTGCTAATAATGAGCTCTTAATCTAATAGAGGCGAGCTGAGGCTGCTAATAATGAGCCAGGCCATGATGAGTTGGCCGGATCTAGCCATAGACCTGAATTTCTTGGAAGAGAAAATGCAAGAAGAGGAAGAGGTCTAGGTAGGGGGGGAGTACCTCCAAAGACAAATTGTGGATCCAATGCAAATCTTAACGTGGTCACAAGGGCCGATTTGCTGAATATGGCCGTGGAAATGGGCCGAGGAATGGTTAGGAAGCTAGGCACCACTCTAGAAACTAGACCATCCCAAATGAAGCCACATACCATTTCTAAACTTTTACAAAAGTTCTTAGGGGATGGAGACCTAATCCAAAATATTGAGATCTTTGAGTCAACCTATGAAACCTGTGGGCCAATGCGTGATGTGACCATGGTCCATGCCTTCTTGCTATTCCTAGAAGGAAAGGCTCATCAATGGTATCAAACCCTAAACCTAGAGTGATAAAGTCAACTTTACTAGGCTTAAGAATGTGTTCGTACCAAGCTTTGCTCGAATGTAAGCTACAGGAGAGGCTAACCGATGATTAGCTGTTACCTTACTTCCAGAGAGGAGTTTGAGATCATAAAATGCATGATTATCTAGTATTAGCCCGATCGGCTACTTTAGGTGCATGTTGTAAGCTGGCAATAGAATATGAAGACAACATGCTTAAATTACCACAACCTAAGGATACCAAGGCGTCAGTAGCAAAATCGCGAGTCTCAAGTCACCAAGACACAGGAGCCTGGAGTAAGCAAGTTGGAAACTTGACTGCTCAATAATGCCATATTGGATAAATTAAAAGCCAAGGATGGAACAGAAGCATTAGGGTATGCTCATGTCTACCCCGGAGGGATTTGGTATGGTGCTCCCTTTGTAGAATGAATCACACCACGACCGAATGCCCTTAATTAGGAGTAAGGCAGTTACTTTATTGTGCTCATACCAGCACCACCAGTGCAAACCACTATGGCTGCAGGGTAGCCAAACCCATCATACTTACCAAGAGGGATGTTCTAGATACATGATACTTCGTCCTTGCCGCCACCTGTTCTACCACCACAACCACCATAGGCTAAAATCAATTAGGTGTTGATTGAGGAACCCTCTGACAAGGGTGACATCATGTGTGAGGTAGAAATCAATAATGACTACTATGAGGAGGCTGCTAAGATTGCGCCAGAGTTTTACGTCTTATAGAATAACATGCTAGTACAAGTGTTCCAAACCATGATACAATGGAAATGTAAAGACATAAACTCAACTATGAGAAGGGGGTCACTACAATGTTTTGGGTGTGGTGGACCCCATCGAATAGCAAACTGTCCTAACAAGAATGTGGTTCATGCGCACCAAGCTCAACCAATGGTAGCACAGCCTAATGACATGCCAACACTTACTTGTGTTAAGTGTGGCGTTGATCATTTGATCAAAGGCTGTCCATATTGCACCAAGTGGTTCTGCTTCCACTTCTAATCAAGCCACTATTAAGACCATAATTGTGCTACCTGGGAACATCACGCCATTGAATGTCCTAACCCCAGCACAAGTTAAATAGGGGACAAAGGGAAAACCTAGCATGTGTTACAACCTCTAAAATTGGGAGAAGGAGAAGAGTCAAAAAAGTGGGTAAGGGGGACACCATGGTCACAATCCAAGATGGATTCGAAGAAGATACCATTGACACCGGATCCACCTAATTAAAGCAAGAGAGCGACCAAGCACCAAAACCAGATGAGAATACTCAAGATACACAAAAAGAGAGACTAGCAACCCCTAGGGGGATTGGTGAATATCCAAATACTGAAGAAGAGATAAGGAAGTTTGACGAAGCTAAAGCCTTGGTGGAGAAGTATCAACGAATTCACAAAGCTAAATTAAGGCCTAACAGGGTCAGGGATACCAAGAAGGACCATTACCCACCATTGCCATATATTGAACATGTATTGGAACGGGTAGCTGGTGAAGAAGCTTACAGCTTTTTAGATGGATTTTCAGGTTATAATCAAGTGTCCATAGTACCAGAAGACCAGCATAAAACAACCTTCAACATAATTTGGGGAACATATTCTTATAACGTTATGCCTTTTGGCCTCACCACCACTGCCCCAACAACCTTCCACAATAATTGATGTGCACAGCCTTTTGTTATGGCTCACCCTAACCCCCCTTAAAACACATCCAACAAGAGATTACCAGGTGAACTACAACTGTCATGAAGATTTTTCCAATGGCCGAGCTTGTAACCATTGAGGTCTCCAAGCTCTATAACTCCTTGAGAAGCAATTCCACCGCACCTCCCCGCAAGCGAAGTCATACAACCGCATTGCACTACGGGTACTCGTCCCTCCTCTCACCTCACATCACTCACACACACTCACTAGCATGCATTAGAGAGAGAGATTAGCAAGAGGAATAGAAAGAGCAAGACTCAATTGCATAATGGGAGAGTCTCTTGTATTATGAGAGAAATTCACTTATAATAGACTCAATTGCATAATGGGAGAGTCTCTTGTATTATGAGAGAAATTCACTTATATACATGGCCATAACTATTCACACTCACTTAAACTGTGTGGCCGGCACACTCATAAGAGGCCTAATGCTATTACAATGACTACTCTCATAATATATCCATGAAGTACATCACTTGGGACTTCATCCTACATGCTACCACACGCTTGCACAAATCACCATAAGTATTCACACTCACTTAAACTGTGTGGTCGGCACACTCATAAGAGGCCTAATGCTATTACAATGACTACTCTCATAATATATCCATGAAGTACATCACTTGGGACTTCATCCTACATGCTACCACACGCTCTTGCACAAATCACCATAAGTATTCCGTCACACCATTACGGGCACCCATCCAAATTGTAGTTAGGACACCATTGCTTCATATCTTGAATGTATGACACTTTGGTGTATCTACCTTGATAATGGTGGTGCTTCTTGTTAACCCTAGGAATGGGTTAACATTTCCCCCTTCCTGATGGGGCGATCGCGTCCTCATGATCGCGTTGAAGACCTTTGTGTGGGGAGAATGGACAAGCTTTGTCGATGGCTTGATGTTGACTCCATATTGCTGAATGTCCAAACAAAGGCACAGTGATGGCACCCATGCAGTGTTATCATTGCTAAGGGCTCCATAGAATTGCCAAGTGCCCACATTGTAACGTAGCCCTAGTCCAAAACACCATACCAACAACAATGTTGCTATGCAGTGGGTGTGGAGTGTACCTATACAAGGATTGCCCACTTAGGAGACCAACAACACATGTATCCCCTACCATAACAAGCTTGAATTTATTAAGCATACAGGCAAATGTGCCATTGAATGCCATCACTTGTTTATAGGCCCAATCCCTAAAGAAGGCAGCCAAGAGGCACAAGGCTAAGTCTAGCTCATCCCAAGGGAAACCCCAAGCCAAATCAAAGCCAAATCTAGTAGAAAAGGGTGATGAGAAAGTCGTGATTCAAAGTGGAATTGACGAGGATACAACCATAGTGTCATCTCAAGCATCTAATGGAAATCCTTGGAAGGAGGCCCAATCAACCTCCAACCATGCGAGCCATAGATGATAAGGGCAGACTAAGGAGTTAGACCATCAACACCGAAGGGTCTCTTGGTGGTGAGTATCCCCACCCCCTCATCAAGAAACAAAGACTAATCAAGGCTCAAGATATAGTATGAGAGTGCCAACTCAAATTTGAGCAATGATTAAAGGAGAGCAAGGGGTCAGACATTGTCCACCCCAATTCAAGTACCAGGTAGGGTGGAGGAAGAGGAAGTACACCTAGATTCATCCAAAGGAACACATATCCCTAAGATGCCAATGAACAAGCTGGGTCATTACTTTGAAAGTGACGACTCTAATGCAATGATACCCATTTCCTACAAGGACAAGAAAGCTATAACGATCTTGGATGGAGGGGCGGGAGTCAGCATTATCACCAAGAAATGCTAGGAAAGGTGGGGGAAACTCGAGATGGAGGCAACCACACTTGTGGTGAAGCTGGCCGATGGTACAACAATGAGGCCAATAGGAAAACAATTTTTTTTTAGGGTCACAACCTTTCATCTGTCTTATAGGCACTCATTTGTGATCATGGACCTCAAAAGGCAAACCGAAACCTATGACATAATATTATGATGGCCTTTTATGAGAATCTCCCAGCTCATACATTACTGGTGGTCTAATTGCATCTATTTGAGAAAGGGAGACGAAGTCATGAACATGGACTTAAACGACATGGAAGGTCCGCCCCATGAGCAACGATCTCTTTGTTGAAGAGTCAAAAACCATGGAAAGGATTGCCTCTATGAACACCATGCAAACTTATCAACAATCACAAGGCAGGGATCTGCAAGATCCAATGTATGCCCAACTCCTTGAGCCTGACGACTCAGAAAAATGGATGCATATCCTAGCATTGCTTGATTTACTAGTGCACCAGGGTACACAATGGGCTGATCCAGAAGATGACATCTCAAGCACCATAGTGTCCCTAAACATGGTTCATGTCTCTGAAGTAGGCCTAGGAGCCATTAGCATGGAATCAGACTTTGAATGGCTAGAGCATATAAGAGCCAAACCGCCCATCAAGAATTCTCGCCAGAGTGGGGTTTGCATCTTGGCAAGCTCATCACTCTGATTGGATACATTGAGGTGGAAGTGGATGAGGATCCGAAAACTAGCTGGAAGCAGAAGGCCCAAGAGGCCAAGAAGCTAGACAAATTTGCTACTTTCGAAGAACTGCACAAGGACAACCACGAGGAGGTGGTGAAGGAGGAACTAAGAATTTGACTTCACAGTCGTTGCCCACAAAGGGTTAAAACATGTGCTAGTAGACCACCTCTCACGAGTCCCAAATGGAGAGCTAGGCGCCACGAGGGTGGAAGATGACCTCCTCGATGCCCCTTTATTCCAACTAGACCTAGTTCAAGAGTGGGCAAAGGAAATCAACCACTTCGTAGCCAATGGATTTCCCCAAAGATGGATCAACCACTTAGGGCCAAGTAAAATTTCACTTGTGAAATTGTGAAGTACCTCACTTGCACTCTACAGTCATATCAGAACAAAGCTCCAACCAATCAAATCCCAAGGCAACATCACAATTTCACAAATTCATGTGTGAAATTGTGAATTGCACCAGATAAAAATTCAAAAGGTAGGGGATAGGTGTACAAGCAAACATAGTATGGGTCCTGGAAGAAAAACATAAAAAATGGCTATCTCATAGTTTCACGCGTGAAATCGACAATTTCATGCATCTCGAGCCCAAACAAAATAGAGTCAAATGAGCACAAAACTGGTATCTAATGATAGCTAGAGATGATCAAAGAATCACTTGCAAGCATGACACGAAGATCAAACCACTCAGAGGTAAAAAAATAAAGGTACAACCCAAAACAGACACAGGGAAAGTCATCTTCAAACAGGGTTGAGACAAGGTCAGATGGTGATGTGGTCTTCACAAAAAATGATAAGGAAAATGTGACTTTTACAACTACAAAATTAGATCAAATTTTGGCCAAGGCACAAATTCACGCATGAAACTGTACAATTTGATGCATGAAACTGTACAATTTGATGCATGAAACTGAGGATTTCAATATAAGTAGTTTCCCGAGCTCACGCTTGAAATATGGTGAATAGTAATAAAATTGTATCAATTTTTTTTACTTTTCTAAAAAATAAACATAAACTTGCACAGACCACTCCCAACAGCCTGTCTCATAACTCACAATCACACCACAGTCTATCCCCTCATCTTACTCCTCACCTCAGGTAGAGATGGACAAGGAGGCACAAATAGCCAAAGAGCTCCTCAATATGATGAAAGGGATGGAGACAGAGCCGCAAGTAGACGAGAGCACTAGAGACTTCATGAGCGAAGCTTTCATGGCATGCACATCTAGGGAATACAGGAATAGGGACACCTACCTACAGAGACACAAAGAACATCAACTCATCTCAAGCACCCAGGAGTAGGCTTAAATTTCAGCAACCCTGACACTCCTCCAACACAACAACAACCTCACAAACTCACTTGCACCTCACCATGTATATGCACTTCTTCATAAAGTAGATCTTTATGCACATCCTATCCTAGCCATGTCTTATTTCAATTCATTTGTTGATTTTTGATTATCTAGACATGAATCTACAAATTCCCCCTACACCCAATTTTGCTCAATTTTCGTGCTTGGTGTAGGATCTTAAGAGAATCCACACTTTTTGGCAAAGAGCATGAATTCTTAGATTCAGTCAAACTGTTCGATCTATCGGGCTGTCCCATCCCTTTAGATTCCTTAGCTAAAGGCCTTGGTTGGATGGCAGTGAGAGGACAACAAGAGGTGATACAAAAGACTAGAGACTATTTACTTCACCCAAATGTAACAACCCAATACCACCCTCTGGCATCTTGGTCCTATACAACTGCATCTATGAAGCTTAGCAAAAATCTTATAGATCAGGACTAAGTAATTTTGATAATTCCCATGTAGAGTATCCCGAGAACTTAGAAGAGGTGGATTGGCTAACTGAAGAAGCCATTTTTGAATCACAAAAACCTGATGAATTCGACCCATATGACAACCCACGGGCCTACTCCAAAATTTGGCATCGAATTGAATCCAAGGGCACCAAGACTAGTCCATACTTAGCAACCACTCTGGAAACTAGCACATCATCTCATCCACCCACCCACCACCCACCACCACCACCACCACCACCACACAAACCTCTCACACCACCTCACACATTGACACCACACCCCTTGCAACCGCGGAGCCACCGAGAGGCCATCCCATTGTTCTAGCAGAGATGCTTGAACCATTGTTCAAAGAGGCTGCCAAAGCACAACCACCACTTGCCAGGTAACAACCCCTTCTCGATGAAGAATATGAGCCGAAAGATCCATTACCCAAGCCAATCCCCGCCATTCTCGCCCCATCATTGAAGGTAACTGGCACAAAGGTATTCATTCTTTCATCATGCTCCGGGACATAACAACTTTATCTCAATGGGATTTTAATGGAGGGCAAGCTCTCAAATGTCAAAACAACCATGGCACATGTGATGGAGGTCTGCACCCTCACTTCCCTCATTACAAACAACTTCAAGAAGTGGAGGTAGATCCACCCCTATGAAACATGTGGCATATTCATACAACCTAATGTAGATATCAACCCTTAACATCCACCTTTTTGATTTCCCCAAGGCATCTATGGCTTTACAGCTCAGTCAACATATGGAGGAATTCAATAGGAAATGTGCCAAAGTTCCAAATCCGGTAGTTGTGGCAACCATGCATTACTTTCGGCTTCTCATTTTGTTGCTTTGACATATGTTGTGACTAAAGAAGAAGAAGAGATCAACCTAAAGGGTGAGATATTTTTTGATTTAAACAAGGGGCCAACACTCAAGCAAATAATTATGCTATACTTCAGAGTTCGTAATCTCCATGCCCATCATATTGCAACATTCGAGGACATGCATGAGACACAATTCTGGGGGCTCCCATGATATTTTTTGCTGCCTTAGAATCAAGCACCTTGACTAGCATAACATCATCACACTACTACAGAAGAGAGGAATCCCCGATTGGCATGGCTAAAGGATCTAGAGGACTGGATCCACTTCAGGAAGGGGAGCATGTTAACCCCAATTTTGGTTAACAATGGGTCTTGCCACAATTTTGCTATATTTTGTAGAAACACACTATTCTTTTGTATATATGCGAATCCATTTAATTGGAACGAGAAGGAAATAGTATAATGTTCCCACCACTAGGAAGAGTCATAGGCTAATTTGGACATTTTGGGTAAAAGGTCACTTTGGACATTTTAGGTCTAGTGGGGATTTTTAGGGTGGGACCATCCCTTTAAAAGGTTTTGTATAAAAGGACAACTATTAACTTTTGGTCTTCACTCTCATTTGAAAGGAATACAAGCTCTCCACTTTCCTCCACCCTTGTGTCTTGGATTGTGATTGCTTTGCTTTCCTCCTCTTTGTTGTTGCTATGCCTACGCTTCCCCTTCCCTTTTCACCCTACTCGTACTACCTTCTCTTTCCTTACCATCCCCCCTTTCCCCTTCTTGTGGAGTAACATCAAGTGAGAATTCGTAGGCTATGGGCATGACACCCATGAATCGGAGAGCATTGGAGACGTGCATCAACTTATGGTGTGTGGAGTGAGGCATCGGGCACCTTAGTGGCATAGCATTGAGTCCCCATGACACATTATTAAGGTTAGTGGAAAATCGCGTAACAACATGACACACTGATATATCCCCACATGTATCCAAGGAGAGACATGGCTTGGTGTGGTGTGTCAGGAAAATCATACTAGCACTAAATCTCCAGAGCTATAGCCCATACCATTGCTCTAATCATGAGACTGCTCAATGCCATAATCCTCACAACACCAACCCTATTAGTCATCCATAAAGTCACCAGATTGCCTTACCAGCACTACCAAATGCCCCAAACCAAGCTCAAGCCTTGAGACAAGTGGTGAACAACCCCTAGAGAGGCATATTCAGGGCATCGGACCACTACCACCACCAATTTTGCCACCATAACCACCACCACCAAGAGCAGCACTTATTAACCAAGTGACAGTGGAAGAGGTGCACAACTTAGAGGGGTATAAATATGAAGTCAATGGTAATGTTTACCCACTTGTGGAGAATGTGACATTAACAAGACCAAGCTATATTCTCATGCAAGATGACTATCCAACCCTTATGTTTTAAGAAAAGAAGCCATACACACACACACACACACACACACACACACACACACACACACACACATAGAGGAGGGGGGGCTAAAGCAACAAAATAAAAATGGAAAAAATGTCAATAAGCCTGTATCTTAATGAAAATTCAAACACTTCCAAAATCATAGTTTTCAATCATCCTTTTAAACCAATATCACATCCATTTAGGTCACTATACTTGTAATCAACATTAATTTTATAAGGATGGATTGAAATATAGTGACGGCATTTGTTTAATATTGTGAATCTCATCGGATTAGTTTGAGTGAATTTGAATTGCTAAGCATGATCTACATGCATAAATAGTCATGCATGATATCTTTAAAGAAGGCATCATCACCTTGGTGAGGTAAGGGAGGTTGTTTTTATATTAAATTTGAAACAAATTCAGGTATTTCAAAGCAAACCAAGTCCAAAAGTGTTAATGAGCTATAGCTTAGTGACTTAGGGGCTTATGGTGGTCACTTTGCTCTGCACAAAGAATTATTCTTACAACTTGAGCAGAGGGATGGAAGTGACAATGTTGAACTACAAGATTCAACACTTTATCAAATTAGAATGCCATTAGAATATATCAATATAGATGATGGATAAGAATATATGGGACATACACAATGTCTTGTATGTTCTAGGACTTAAGAAATCTATTAGCTCGCTCACTAAGCAAAAGAAGAAGGTTGAATTTGATGAAGATAAGTGTCTTATGAGAGACAAGACTAATGGTTGTAAAATTACAGCCAAAGGAATTGAAGACTAAGGTTTATACAAATTAACATCTTGTATACCTAAATTCAAAGTCTATGTCTCTCAACAACTGAAAAGTAAAGAAGCCCTATGACATGAAAGTTTTGGTCATTTGAATATGCAAAGCCTTGTCCTTATATGGAAAACAACGGTTTTGTAAATGGCCTACGCGAAGAGGATTTATAAAGGGTGTGTCATGAGTAAAACATAGTCTTGAAAATTTCCCAAAGAAGGCTTTTAGGATAAGGTATCCTTGAGTTGTGATAGATTCTAACCTATGTGGTCCAATCAATGTCAGTTCCATTGGTGAAAACTTGAGTGGTATGGGGGAGAGATTAGAAGGAAATGGAGAAAAGCTTTTAATGTACAGGTACTTTTGAAAAGGAGCAGTAGTCTGGTTGGTCAAAGTACTTTTCAGTAGTAGCTGTAATTATTCTTGGTTGATTGGGGTGTAAGGAAGAGTAGGGTGAGTCAAGAACTCATACTCACTATGACCGGATCCTATAAACAATTTATAACCTGGGAAGTTACATTCAATATGCTTTGTATGTTAAGTGGTTTTCAACATAGTCTCTTGGAGAAAGAGGAAGGGGTTTGTAATTGTGAAAAGAGTAGGAAAGTTTGGTATTGCTATGTAGACATGATCAACATTATCTGTTATTAAGGTAATGTGCTCAAGAAAAGGTGGAGTTATAGATGAAAATTTTGAGGGTTTTTCCCAAGTTTGGGATGTGGATAGGTTTGGGAAAGCCTAAAGGTGATTAATTGATAAGGTCTTGAAAGTCTTCTTAGTCAAAAGGCTAAGGGATCCCATGGAATGAGATGGTCAAGAGAGGGGACGTTTTGAGGGTAGCCATGGTGCAAGAAAGAGTAGAGATGGATATGCATCTCATAAGGAGTACCAAGAGCAATAAGTTTCAAGTCCATAATTATTTGTAGGAGGTGCTTTGGTTGTATCATTGTAGCAACATCATATTTGGGACGTTCTGGAGTTTAAATAGAATTACGTAAATCCAATCGGGGGAGACATTTCAAATTGCTATATTTGATAGTTTTGGAGATGGTTGTACTGTAAGCACAATAGTAAAAAATGCATTCTTTAGAGTGATTGTTGTACCAGGAGTGTGAGGATAGAGGAGAGTGTAGGTTCCATTGTCAAGAATGTGGAATCATGCTAGGCCTAGTCTAACTACATGATTAACATAAGGATTAAGGAGGCTCAAAATAGTAAAAAATGCATTCTTTAGAGTGATTGTTGTACCAGCAGTGTGAGGATAGAGGAGAGTGTAGGTTCCATTGTCAAGAATGTGGAATCATGCTAGGCCTAGTCTAACTACATGATTAACATAAGGATTAAGGAGGCTCAAAATAGTCAAGATAATCCATGATAATAATTTGCACACTAATGAGAGCTAGACAAGATAGTCACACTCAACAGTTTGCTCTATATTACATGAAAGACCAACCATATAATCATAGAGGATTTCTATGCTTATCACCTTTCCAAGTCATCGTGCCATGTGGCACTATCTATTCCATATCTTTTATTGTGGTTCTCCTCACTCACACCACAATATCTCAGCCTTAGACTGTGTTCCCACAAGAACACAACTCTCAAATAATTTTGCATTGCATATTTCAACACCCCTCCTAACTATAAAATTGGGTGTGTAACTCTCCAACCAAATCACTGAACCAATCATCTCACCCCCAAACAATTTGGCATTGCCCAACATTTTGAATACTTCCCCTCAATGCCAAATTGGACTATTTCCCAAAGTGCATGTGCATGTGTTTACTAGCCTAGACCCGTCAAGTCTGTTATGACCACCATTTTGCTTGGGTGGAGCCACCCAAGTGATTTTTGGACACCCATGTGCTTGAGAAAAAGAACCAACCCAAGTGCAATACCCATGCATGCACAAACTCAATGTTCACCACAATTACAAACTGTTTTGAGTACCCATGGGCTTGGGCAAAAGACCCCCTCATAAATTTTGGTGTGAGAAAAAATACAATCCATTTTATGCAACATGCAAAGGTAGGGCACCCGTCACATGTAGTGGTCACAAAACAAAATCCATAGTGTTTTCAAAGTCAATATTTGCTTGTTATTTTAGGCATATAATTATATTTTGAGCACCATATCTTAGGCTTGCCTTGGCCCGTCAGAAAATGCCACCTTGGCATGACCACAAAATAACATGTCATGACTCCCATGGTTGCCAACTTTTCCATGTGACTCCACTCGATTGCTAAAAAAAAAGGAAAATGGTCTCAACACTGCATGTGGTTCTCCATGACCACACAAAAGAACAATGGGCCTTAAGGTTTTTTTAAGAGAACATTTATCTTTTTTTCATCTGCCTCCTTATGTAATCAGTGATGTTTCTTTCTCTGTCGGCTCACGCCATATCTATGGTGTGTGCAAGCTTCATGACTTTGTTCATTGCTAAAGATGGTCTTGGAGAGATACGTCTCTATTGGAGGAGCTTCACTGGGGGCAGATGTTGCTATTACAGGTATTGAGGAGAAGCATGTGTGGACTATGTGTGTGTTGCTACGAATGCTCTCTACTTGAGTTGTACCACTCAAGAATGTGCTACTACTATGAATGTTCTCTTCATCTTCGTGCTCTCCCTTGGTCCTCAAGCATGCACACTGCTTGGAACTATGCCCATTTCTTTGCAAGCAGCTGGTCGTCATATGGTTCACTCCTCCACACTCTCTTATTGGCCATTTGTGTTGCTCTACGATAAGGCTCGATTGCTGCATTTCTTCTTCAATATTTGATGGCCTTTGCACCAAGGATCTTGAGGTTAGTAATGCCTTGACCACTACTAGTTAGAGAAAATCCACTCTCTTTTCATAATCTTGCTATCCAAGCTTCCAACATGCACCCATTTTGTGAGCTAAAATGTGCTCTCTTCCCCATGAAAGCACCCAACTTCATGCTCAACCAACGTGAGCACACTCCAACACAAAAATAGTACTTCTCATTGAAGCACTCTCCATGTGCTCAACCAAGATGAGCACCAAAATAGGGCCAAAACAATCATTTGCAACCACAAAATTGAAATCTCACTTGTAACCATACCAGGGCAATACATTTGTAGCAACTCCTCTGTCAACTCCTTCGTGGACCTTCAAGCTCTTCACTTTGAGCTTTCACACACATCAGGTCTTTCTTCACCAACTTCTTTCTCTCCTTGCATAGGTCGCAAAAGCTCCACCAACAGTCCAAATCTCCTCTCCTTGCTCAGGTTCTATTAGCTTCTTTCATAGGTTCATATGTTATTGAACATGTACATAGACTTTTACGTCATGCAACTGCTTGATATTGTTTGTAGATGCACGCTTGTTGCTACACTGTATATCTATCTTGGTGATATACCCATGTTGCTTATGCTGCTACTTCCTCCAAAAAATGGTTCCATAGATTGCTATGAGCTCGTTCTTGCTCCACACATCATAGATCTTCAACCAGGTTCTTCTCAACAACTCCATGAATAAAAATATTTAACAACTCCATAGATCTTCAACCAGGTTCTTCTCAATAACTACATGAATAAAAATATTTAATTTTCTGTTGCCTCCTTTGAGTGTGCAATTTTTCTTCTCTATGCATAAACTTTGATAAATAAACACTCTAAAGTAAACACACAACAACCTAGGCTTCATGAAACCTACACTTTGATACCATGTCAAGAAGGTGGAATTGTGATAAGCCTAGTCTAACCACATGATTAGCATAAGGATTAAGTAGGCTCAAAATAGTCAAGATAAGTCATGATAATAATTTGCACACTAATGAGCCGTAGATAAGATAGGCGCACTCAAGACTTTTCTCTATATTACACAAAAGACCAGCCATACAACAATATAGGCTTTCTAGCCTTATCACCTTTCCAAGTCATCATGCTATGTGGCATTGTCTATTCCACATCTTGTATTTTGGTTATCATTAGAGTGTGTTCCCACACAAACACAATTCTCGAATAATTTTACATTGCATATCTCAAGACCCCTCCTCAATGTAAACTTGGGTGTCTAACTCTCTAACCAAATCAATGCATATTTCAACATCCCTCCTAAATGTAAAATTGGGTGTGTAAGTACTCTCCAACCAAATCAATAGACCAATCATCTCACCCCCAAACAATTTGGCATTGCCAACATTTTTCAATATCCTCAACATCCATAGGATGTGTGTGTATTTGTTGGTTTGAGGATGAAAGAATGTTTTTGTACTATTCATCAAGGAAAATGAACTGAGGGCATAGTGAGATTAAGCTACAAACAAAGTATTGGAAATATCTATTTTTCATAGACTTAGGAAGAAAGAGGATCATATCAATTAGGTGGTTAGGTCCTAGATTTGGCCATCTGTCTCCGTGTCTAATAAGCAAATCAAAGAAATGATTGTTTTGGAATTTGAATTAACATTGCTTTGAGGAACAAAGGAAAAAACTAGATGAAGACTTTTACAACACATACTTTTCAGAATAGAAAATGAGTTATTTTGATGCGTAGAGGGGGAGAAAATCTATACCTGATCATGTGATACTTTTAATTTATATAATATATTAAATATGTTTTAGACAACCACTACATGGGAGTGGCTATGTTAAATTAACAAAATGAGAGCTCCACATTTGGGGGGGCATGTTTTATAAATTTGTTGTGTGTATGTTTCAATGGATTTTGGTTGTAAAAAGTTGTTGAGATCAATGAGACTGTATTTTTCTTATCGAAATTATGGATGACCAGTGCAACAATCATAGTCTACATGGGGAGCATGGTATCCTTAATGTTGTTATCCATAAAGAAGTCTTTTTGGGCACTTTAATTGCAACAACACATAATCTACATAGGGGACATGGCATTTTTATAGTTGCTACAGATAAACAGTGGTTCCATAAAATCCTATTGTTTTATTGAAATAACTAAAAAATATAAAAAATAGTTCCATAAAATCCTATTGTTTTATTGAAATAACTAAAAAATATAAAAAATGTTTGATTTTGATTTTAACAAATGATATGAGAGAGAGAGAGAGAGAGAGAGAGAGAGAGAGAGAGAGAGTGTGTTTTATTAACATCTACAAAAGGCCAAAATGAAGTATGAGAGCTAAAAAAGTAGATACATCATATGTCCATGGAATATATCCTCATCATGAGTACAAAATGAAAATGATGAAAAAAGCCAAAAACTAATACTAGGGAGTAGCTAGTGTACAATGAGGTGGAGGATGCTACTCTGGTACCATATAGCTATCACCCTATGATATCCCACATTGGGTGATGTAGTAGGTGGTGTGGTGCTGGACTTCCTTTGGCGAGTGATATCATCCTTAATTGTAGACGGATCCATCCGTCCCACTCAGGCAGGAGTAAGAGTAGGAGTGTCTCCGGGCCGGTGATCAAACGAGACATACAAGCGTGACCGGTGCAATAGTGCAAGAGTAGGAGCAACAGGGGGTTTTGTGCTGCTCGTGGAAGTTTGCCTTAAGGAGATCAAACGAGACATACAAGCGTGACCGGTGCAATAGTGCAAACACAATGTGACCGAGTCAACGTAGCCAACAAAGTACACAATTCAGGCGACAAGAACAACCACAGGGAAATCAGAGACAAGCAAACACGATCACTCATTTAATTCCACTTCTTCCATTACGGTACTCCAAGTACAAGATTAACTCAACCCAGATGCAATTCTATCACTATCAGAGAGGAGAGGCAGGAGAGGTAGAGGGAGAGGCAGAGTCGGAGAGGAAGCAATGGGAGGGATAAGAGTTGGTAGCCGAGAGTGTAGAGAGTATGTGTCGACCGTCTGCAGAGTATCCTCCACTATCTATCTTGTGCCGAGTGTAAGAGTGCCAAGACCGTTCCATGCTGTGCCCACCACCACCAGGTTGGAGCGGTGGGTTTACATTTACTTCCACCACTTGGGTTCTAGTGGTGCAGCAGCCAGCTTGAGGTTGGAGTGGTGGCAGTCGGTGCTGCTCGTGCCATGGTAATGTCATGATGACCAATTTTAGCCATGGGGTTGTCAGCTCCGACTAAGTCTAGCCAATCTTGAATTAGAGCCAAGATCACCTAGATTCATGTCAAACCAATCCAAAAGTTGAACCAAGCGGCATCCAGTGACCAAACCCAACTTGGGCTTAGTCGTCCATCCACTTCAATCCCAAGGCATGAACGACCAAATTGAATCAATCCAGACCAACTAAACCCAATGGTAGGATCAATCTGATGAAGAGCAACGAGGAAAACCAAAGGAGCCGTCTACAGGTGCCCCGATCCCAAACCATTCACCACCCTTAATGAACGTAACAGTGCGTTGGTGGAGGGGAGGGGAGGCGGCAGATGGGTGGGTATGGGAGACACCGGTGGAGGGGAGGCGAGGGGAGGTGCCGGTGAGGAGAGGGGAAGTGGGCTGTCGGAGGGGGGGGGGTAGTCGGCGGGGTGGGTGTAGAGGAGTGGCAAGGAGGAGAGTAGTCGGCGGGGTGAGAGGAGTGGCGAGGGGGGGAAGAGTAGTTGTCGGTGGGGGGAAGGGGAGAGTAGTTTGCGGGTTCCTGAGCGAGGGCACCGGGGGGACGAAGTGGCAGCATGCATGAAAAAAAAATCGAGAATTTCTTTTTTGGTTTTTTTGGGTGGTCAGTGACTGTGGCGGGGCAGCACAAGATGGGTGGCACAAGGCTCGCGGGGTGAGTGTCGGTGAGGGCGGGTTTGGGAGGTAGGGGGCCGATGGAGAGGTGCCTGGTGGAGGGAAGGATCACCGTCGGTGAAGGGGGCTGAGGTGGCCGTGAGGGGGAAGTAGGGGGCAGAAGGGTTGGTGAGGTAGGGGGAGAGGGACTGTCGAGCGAGGTGAGAGAGAGAGGGTGGAAGGGGGGGAGGGCCGGAGGGGAGAGGAGAAGCCGGCGGAGGGATGGAGAGGAGCTAGAGGGGAGAGAAGGGGGGCGGGGGTACGATGGGCGAGAGGCAAAGAGGGGGGTGGGGGAGGTGGGGCCGATGGGGGAGAGGGGGGGAGAGGGAGGAGAGAGAGCGGCCGATGAGGGGGAGAGAGAGGGAGAGGAGGGGGGCACCGAGGGGTGCCGGCGCCGGTGGGGAGATATTTGTTTTTTTGGCACTGCGCGACGTGTGGAGGGCCGGTGGAGGGGAGGCACCGGCGATTAGAGGGGAGCAATTTTATTTTTGCAAAAACAATTATTTTTTTTTTTTCAGTAGCGGGGGTGGCGGAGACGTATGGGGCGCCGAGGAGAGGGGGTTGAGGGGCGTGAGGCAAGGGGAGGCAGCGGAGGAGAGAGCATCAGTGAGGAAGGTAGAAGGGGAGAGGGGGTGGCGGGCATATGGGAGAGGAGCAACGATGAGAGGAGGGGAGCGACGAAGAGCGAAGATGAGAGAAGGGGAGGGGAGTGGTGGAGAGCAGAGGAGAGGGAGGGAGATGGGTGGATTGGGCAAGTGATGGATGAACGGGGTAAGTGGGAGTGGGGAGAAAGATGAATGGGCAGGGCAAGTGGGGGGAGAAGAGAGATGGAAGGGTGAGAGAGAGAGATGGATGGTCGGAGATGAGAGAGGTGGATAGTCGGATTTTCAACCAATTCTTGGCAGAAGGGGAAGAAGTGGATGCTTCCCTTGATTTCATCATCATCATCATCATCAAAGGAAGAGTATGGGTGGCAGAAAGAGGAAGAAGTGGAGGCCTTCTGTACTTGCCATTTCACAATTTGGACCATGCGGAGGTCTATGGCAAGTGACACGACTGGTTTTCTAGGTCGAGTGGAAGAAGGTGGGAGGAGGTGGGAGTGGACTTGGATGAGAGAAGTAGAGTTGTCTCTTTGGAGGGGTGGGGGTTGAACTTATGATATGATTGATGGTGGATTTGGTGAAAGGTGGGCATGTTTCGAGGGAAAAGTGGAGGGAAGTGAGGTGGGTTAGGGTGCAAAAGGAGAGGGTGAGAATGAATAGAGGATTGAGCTGAAGGAGGAGTGGGGAGGAGAGGTGGAAGGGTGGAAGGCAGAAGGAAGAAGTGGGGGAAGTGCAGTAGCTAGAGAAGAGTAGCAAGGCTGTGGGGGAATGTCATGACTAGGAATGGAAACCTGCGACATTGGTGATGAATGGGGAGAACTTGATGCGGATGGAAGGGAGGGAGAGCCAGGCCAAAGTAAATTAGATAAGATGAGGTAGGGGGCGGCTGAACGAAGAAGTTGAAGGAATGACCGGTGATGAGTGAGTTGGAAAAGTGGCAGGAGAAGGAAGGTGGCTTCGCATGATAGGGCATGGAGTGGAGTAACAATGGGGAGATGGCATAGGTAAAAGAGGGAGATTATGTTTAGAAGATTGCATATCCGTACTCTTACGTTGGTCTTTGGAAATTGATTTGATTGCTACCATGTTGAGTCCAATGAGCTAGTCCAGAATTGAGGCTCCATTGTCGAGAAGACATTGCACCACACCATCCGAGCTTACTGCATCACGTTCAACTTTGGGCACAATCTAAGCACTCCACAGATCTGATGATATCCCAATCTGGCTTGTCCATTGTGTCTTCAAGGTGGAGCGGTGCTTCCAAAGGCATGTCCACCAATTTGCCATTCACCATGAGGCTGTCGTTGCCCCAGTTGTGCACAACTTTCACAACTCGTAGCCATGGTCTTCCGATGAGAAGAGGGTAAGCTTTTGTTGTCGGTTCCATATCCGTTACTACAAAATTCATCATGAAGGTGAGGCCGTTCACTTGGACATGAGCTCCCTTTACCAAGCCCAAAGGTTGGATGGTGCGTTAATTGGCCAAGCAGAGGACGAAGGGTGGAAGATCAGTGATGGCCAAGCCTACCTTGAGACGGGTAGACTCCGGAAGTATGTTGACACTAGAGCCACCATCTACAATGGCTCCTTCCAATTTAACACCTTCTAGTATCACAGTGAGTTTGGGGACCTGACATCGGCCACCTTTGCACCAGAGAAGCCCACTCCAACTTGGATGATTTGGGTGCTTATGTCTCCAAAGAGGTTGGAGTCCGGTGCAAGTGGAGGAGGAGGAGGGGGAGGAGAGGGTGGAGGACTCGGGGAGGAAAGAGGTGGAGCAGAGGAGAATGAAGAAAGAAGAATGTTGTTCGTTGTTGTACGATCTTTACCCTGACCTCATCTTTTGGAGAGAATAGCGAGCTTCCGAGTGACCTCTAGGCTAAGAGCATAGAGTTGGGAGAGGTTGACCTTGACTTCGAGGTGAGCCAAAGTAGTTGAAAGCTCATTGTTCTCTACCACTGGTGTTCTCAAGTGCCTAGGAGAAGAAGGAGGGGGCGGGGGAAGAACACGTTGACTTCTTCTAACTACTGCTACCAAGGGGTCAAGATCAGATTCTACCATTTCCACTAGATGAGCAGCCGGTGGCATAGGAGCGGACTAGAGGAGCACCAAGAACAGAGGACAGATGAGGATGAGGTTGGGGTGGAAGCGAAGCCTTCTTAGGACAGTAATGGGTCATGTAGTGATCCTTGAGGTTAGGACAGGCGTGGTACCTTCCGGGAGAGGACAACGAAACTGGGGATGACCATACTCACGACATGGAAACACACGAGAGGTCGATTAGATGAGCGACGTCTAGGACCATAGTTGGAAGACGAGGGAATACGGAGTGGGGTGGGAGTCGGATAAGTAGGTGGAGGGGCATACATTGGGGTAGCGTAAGGGGGGGCAGTAGGATACGTCGGAGTAGAGGAGGTGGCTGGAACAGTTGGGGCATACGAGGTGGGAGGACCGTAAGTGTGGTTAGGTCCATAGGGACTAGGGGTGGGGTGTACAGTGTAAGTAGAATGAGCGAGAGGAAGAGGGGGAGAAGGAGTTACAAAGTATTCATCAAGAGGTGTGGGGATACTTTTCGCCATCTTGGTTTAGTGAAGACCCTTAAGATAATAACATTCAAAGATGTCATGTTAGGCCGTTTGCAACTCGGGGGGAGGGGTCACTCATAAATATATAAGCGTAGCATGTGGGTTCAATAGAAGGGGATATTAAAATCTCTTTTTTACACATTTTTTACATACAAAAGGGTACTATTTAAAAGGAGTATTTATAGATTGAATAGAGAAAGGTTGTGTTTTATTCATGAAAAATTTACAGATAAGGGATTTTTAAATTAGGCCTTGAATGCACATGATATAGAGAATTTACATATAGTGGATCCCTCGAGATTTGCAAAAACTACATACCTTCTTGCTTGGACATTTCAAAGCAACATGTGGGCCATAGGAAGTACCTATGGTACACCATACGCCCCGCTATGTCCTTTCTTGAGTTCTTTGAGCTCCTATTTGAGGTTCTTTTTTTGAAGCTTTAAGTCTTCTAGTTCCCTTCTTAAATGAGGTGTACCCAGGGTGAATGGTGTTCGGACCTTTTCTTTTCCGCAATGTTTGTTCAAACCTAGATTGGCGCTCCCGTACCAATGCTTTCACTTCCGCTAATCATTCTTTTTCAAATAATAGGATTGGGCTATTCGCCTAGACCTCTAGGGGTCGAGGGACCATTATCAACATCTCTTCCTAGTGTTTTCACCGTTTGTAGCTCTGGATGGTTGATTAATTCTTCTTGAGACGATCTACCATCAATGATCTAGAGGATTCCACCATTGTGTCCTCCTCGAATCTGCTTTGGATAACAACCACTTCGTATCCTTTTCCTATCTTTACTTCTTCTCTCTTAGTACCAGGTCTATCTGGTTTGGTTGTAAAAGAGTGGGTTGTTACTTTTTTCACTTTCTGTGTCTGTTTTCGCAGCTCCTTTCCAAATGCCCTTGCCTTCAATCTTGTTATTGCATTAATTGGCACTGTAGCAACTTGTCCTCGTTGAATACTTAGCAAGTTCTAGGCTCGCCACGTTGTTATCAGGAGCTAGCGTAGCCGGCCTTCGAAGTGGACAGTCCTTATAGAGGTGCTTCACCACACATCCATTACACAATGGTTCTATAGAGGTAGTGGGAGCCCCCGGTAGGTTACCTACCTTGTGTAGTCTGTTACAATGAAAACACGCGGTTGGTTGACCACCTTTGTAGGACACTTACTGACCCAATATGCGAGCGTTGACAATGGAAACACTGCAGAGGAGGCCTTTGAATGGTACTATCGATATCTCTAGGTCGCAGTGGTGCAGGTTTGGTTTGATATACGGGGATGGGCTTCTCATCTTGAAGGATGTAATAGCCTGACTGAGTATAGCCATCCTCTGTTTGTGGGTAATCACTTCCTCTAAGCTCTTGGACATACTCTTCCCAATCCAACAGTATCTCCTCAATCATCACCTGATTTATAGGAGTGATACGTGGCGATGGTGGTTGAGGTGGCACATTGGAGGGGGTAGTGGTACATCTTGAATTCTATAAAACCCTCGGGGTTGTGAATTTGACCCTTGGTTGGTATTTTGCACTTGGTTTTGGGTTACAGGTGGAGCAAGGAGAGCTAACTACAGTTTTGGGGGAAAAGACGTCAAATGCGCTGGTTTAGGATAACGACATTGCACAGTGTCATGGTTTTCCCAATATCTTGCACAATGTGCACAAAAATAAGCTTGCGTTGCTCTAAGGCGAGGACGAGATATCAAGCTCAACACATGTTCATACTCACGAGATGCCTGGATGATCGTTGTTCATTTATGGCATTGGCATAGTTGGTGGCGGATATGTTTGATACACCGCTAGTGAATAACAGCTGTATGACAGCTACTTTTGTATGCTAGAGTTTGTGGCATAGTTAGCATGCCAACCCATGTGTAGTTTGGGTTCAATTTATGAACCATGTATGTTAGGGTTCGTAGAACACTTCTAGATACATAGTGTTCACCTATCTTTTGTATGTGTGTGCTGTGGCTTTTTTGAAGTAAGGAGAAGAATACATTTCAATCTCTACCTCTTGTGTCTCCCCTCTCTGTTTTGCGTGTGAAGAAGAAAGCTACAAGAAAGACTCCTCCCCTTCAAAGCCTGGTTTGTGGTGAGGAGCTCAAGCAACAAGTAGAGGCCGTGATACCTTGGTAAGAGGATCTGTGCTTTCTTTTCATTTGGACTCAAGGAGCATATCTCTGCAGATACCACAGTTGTGAGTGCAAAGTGCACTGTGTTTGTTTCAGGCACCCTTCGTGGTGATGATTCATACGCCCTTCTATGCCCAAAATTGCAATTTGAGGCCGTTTCGGGTCCCGTTTGGCTACCGCAAAGTTGCCGTAGGCAATTAGGAGAAGTGGCCATTTTTGATTGTGTATGCCAATTTTCCACCGTTGTGCGAAATTGCAACAAACAATGGGTTGTATGCCTTTGGTGCAGAGATTGTGAGAATCGCATGCCATTTTTGGTTGGCTATTTTTATGCAGATTGGTCACTTGAAGTGACTTTGTGGTTGCTGGCCACTACTATTAGTTGCAGAAACTGTGTTGTTTGCCCCTCTGTGTGGCAAAAGTCTGATTTTGCTGAAACTGTGCATTTTGTCCTTGTGAGGCCAAAGTTGTGATTTTGCAGTTGCAGTTTGTTGTTTGCAGGATTTTGAAATGGTTGATAATCTGTCGACTATTGTAAATGAAAAGCTTGATAAGAACAACTTCCAAGCGTGGAAGTTCAGAATGACGAAATTCCTTATGAAAAAAGGCTTCTGGCATTTTTTCATAGGTAGCATGTTCTATCTGAGTAGAATCCTACTGCACAGCAAGTGCATGCATTTAAGACCTGGCATGAGAGAGCTAGGAAGGTTATGTACTAGCTATCTATGAGTGTTTCTAATTCTATGATCATGCACATACATGATGCACAGACACCTAAGGAGGCATGGAATATCGTAACGAAAATGTATAGTACAAACACTCAAGTGCGGAAGATGCAACTGAAGCAAGCGTTGCATAATGTGAAGAGGGGAAAATGAACATTAATGACTACTCCATGAAAGTAAAGGGGCTTGCAGATTCGCTTGCTTCTATCGGAGCACCTGTAGAGGATGATGATCTGGTGTCTGTGACCTTGAATGGTCTTGGGAAGAAGTATGGTGAGTTCCCGTTAATAACTCTCTCTCTATATAGAGGTAGGGGAAGCCAAGAGAGGCCGCGGCAAAATGCAAAGGAATCAGCAGACAAATAGCAGCACTGAATGGTATTTACTATCGGAAACAAGGCCATATAGTTAAAGACTGCTACAAAAAATATAATCGTTCCCTCTCTTAAGATCATTATTGACGAAAATCGCTGGAACCGCCAGACCACACAGCCCGTTTGCCGCTGATTTTACCAGCACTGTGTGCCCATGGCCGCTTCAGCTCTTCAGCTTCGCCAGACTGCACACGACTAACCTCGAATGGCGAGGCCGTTAGCTCACGTCATGCTCATCATTGATTGCTACCCCACACCATGTTCGACGGATTTGCGGGGTTGCACACGAACTGTTGCCGGACTGCTCAAGCAGACCGTCCACTTCTACTCATGGTAATGCTCCAGCCTACTGCCGGATTGCCGAATTGCTCAAGCAAACTCCCCACAGCTATATCGAACATGCTCACGATCGTGCTCGTCGATGCTGGTGCTCTCTACCCAGCCGTGCGTCGCTCACCGTCATGTGCTTACGCTTGGCTCCATTTGAGCTGCTTTATGCGGCCCATGGTCGGTTGTTACGTGCGCCATGTCATAGGTTAAGCATTGCTATGCTGCGTTGAATGCCATGCTCAACGTGCCAAGGGAGAAGGAAGGAAGTGGATAGGAGAGAGCTGAGAAGAGCGGCGTGAGGTTGCGAGACAGGGATGGAGGAGCTGAGAAAGGTAAGGTGGCAGAGAGGAGAGGAGAGGGAAGGGTGGTCAAGAGCCAAGAGGTTAAGGGGGTGGTAAGGTAAGAGGCAGGGTGGCAGAGTAGCGAGTGAGGAGCCTGGGGTGAGAGGTTGACGAGCTGCATGAGGGTGGTGGTGGTAGTAGGGAGGGAGGTGACTGAACTGGGTTGGCTTGAGAGCGAGAGAGGAAGCCAGAAGGGAAGAGGGGGCACCGCCGAGGGCCGAACGATGGGGGATAGAGGTGAGGGTGAGAGGGAATTGGTTGGAAGGGGTGTTAGGATAGCCAATAGGATGGGGGTTAGGGAGAGATTAGGGGAAGGATTAGGAGGTGGGTAGTCGGTGGAGAGGGTAGGGGAACGTGACACGGGGAAAGTAGAGTAGTAAAAAATATAATGGTACGAGAAGCCCCATGAACGGCAATGCCATAACTACAAAAATCCTCTGGAAATGGCATAAAAAGGCATGTGACCGCGGCCATACAACCTAAATCCAATCCAGGATCCATATCAACATCAATACCACTGCAAGATCCCCATCCATAGACCAACCACACAGGCATCATAATCATCAATGGCATCCCAAAGCATCAAAGAAACCACCGAGAACCCTGAAATATCAATAAAATCCTGGTGGTGTATGAGGCAACATGCCCCTATATGGCATCCAATACCTGCATCCTGCATAATCAAAACCATCGGCATATCCAAGGCATAGGCATCACAACCCCAGGCACCCATACCATCATGCCCTACTGGCATACATCATACAAAAATAACCACATCACAGCATAAACCAAAGCATAAACCCAAGTATTCAGCCAATGCAACCATCTACCACAACCATGCAATGCCGCTGCCACTGCATCCATCCTAGCATAAGCTAGGGTCTTCTGCAACCTGCAAAGAGAATAAACCCAAAACCCTGCAATGCATCCTATAAACACAAATGCAATCTCTCCTCAACAAGATGATAGCAGAATGCCCAACCCATGAATAACCCAGGAAATGCTGTGCCAAAAGCATGAGGAAATGATGCAACACATAGGCAAAATGAATGTATCAGAAGTATAAACTTGTGTCTAATGCAATGATGATAGCAGTGTGTGCAATGCAAACATAGAATAATGGATGACGATGCCGATCATAGTGAATCACTCCGCTCCCTAACACACTCAGGCAAATGTAAAATGGAAAGGGTACCCTTGAGGCCCAATCTCACCACACTCAGAGAGCATGTTGAGGCATCGATAACCTCACCCTAGGCTCACTGTATCATTGGGCGAGATGGGACCCCTTCAACAACTATCGGATCGGAATGATGTATCAAAAAAATAGAAGAAAATGCATGTGAAAACGGAGTGAGTGCAGATGGCAAACTTGCTACTAGGTGATGGGACTAATGGAGACCAGGCAGAAGCCCACTCCATCTCTCCCATTTGGAGATGTCCTAAAAGTTGCCGTGCAAGTGTCGTGCACAAAGAAACACTACAAATAACAAATGCGGAACAACCCATCTATTAGGAAGTGACAGGTAAGAGTATGATGTAAACCAATCCACTCAGCTCACCAACTCCTCACCCAATGCACTAGTCATGGAATGGCTCACAATTCCTCTCAGGGGCTCCTTCCCCACTCAACTCACATGAGGGTCAGAAAACACCAAACCCAAAATATCCCATGTAGATTCCACTGCAGAAGAGGTAACCAAACCATACCACAACATTTGTAACTCATGAAAACCTCAATACCACAACAATTAGTAGCATATATCACAAAAGAACTTCAAAAACACACAAATCACACATCCGAAAGAAATTTTTTGAAAGTTGCTATACTTGAGCAAACCCTAGTTATCACACTTGGCCTTGTCAAGGGCTTTGGTGCATTCAATTATTTTCTTGTCCTCTAGTTGACGTAGTTTCTCTGACAGTTCTTGGTTCTTCTTTTGCAGGCTTTTGATCAAAGTTGTACCCTGTTGAGGGCTCTTTGATCTTCTTGACTTTCTTGTCTAGAGCCAAACGAGCCTCACAATGTTCATCTTTCTCCTGCTGTAGTGCTTTGCCCTCCTCTACTATTGCCTCTTACATGTCATCCTATACCTTTTTGAAAGCTTGTAGGGACTCTTGCACATCCTTGAGATCTTATTCTTTTTCGGCATTTTCTTTTCACAGGGCTTCCAACTACTCTTGGTGCTTGGCCTTTGCTTTTTTCAGTTGCTTTTTGTACTTTTTGACCTTTTTGTCATGATTTGCCCACTTGATTTCTTCTAGTTGAGCTGCTATTGCGACGAGGTGGGTTGTGGAATGGGCCATCCAACGATCTTATATGTGCATCAAGATCCACGGGTTGATGATCTTGCCATTATGTGATGTGCAGAGTTGTTGGATACTTTTGCCGAAGAAATACATGGCCCAGTTTGTGAGGAGCTTATTGAATAACTTGTCCAACATGAAAGCGAGAACTTGTGCAGGGTAGTCGTTGTGCTTAAGCTGTAGGATCAAGGGCAAGGCCCAAGCTGGTTTCACGAACGACTGATGCTTGATCTCTGAAAGATAGATCTCTATCAAGCCCTCGAGATACTTCTTGGTGTTGTGAAACAAGCACGCCTTCAGAGACAGATAGAGAGTGCGACACACACAGATGTTGAGAGAGAAGAAGAGATGTTTTGTTACGTTGCCAGAGGCTCTTTAAATAGCTGTACAAGAGGAGGCCGTTGGCCACTTAGTTACACGGCGTATGTCCTGGGAAAGTCCAGAGACATATTTTATTATTGGCTTATAATTTCGCCACACCCCCCCCTAAACTAATAATCCTTATAACAGTGGTTTTAAGCAGAGCTATTGACAGCTCTCCAGATGCTTTGCCTTTGGAACTTACTTGGTGAGAAAGTCAGCCCACTGTTCATTTGTCCGAACATGGGTGAGCTCAATGCCGCCTTCATGAATTAGTTCTCTTATGAACTGAAGCTTCATTGCAATGTGCTTGGTCTTCTCCGAATGTTTGAGATTGCGTGCAAGCAATATAGCTGACATATTGTCACAGTGAAGTAGGAGAGGCTGATCTGTACTAACTCTGGAGCCTTCATGAAACGGGACAGGAGATTAGCTGCAAAACATATATCTGGCCGAGTACAGGTGACCAGGTAACGTATACCGCCAAGAATGTTGGCATATGGGAAAGGCTCCATATTTGTAGCAGAAGCTGAGAGAGAATCAGTTTGAGACAGCTTGAGAGAAGTTGGGAGAGGAGTCTCCACTCCTTTACATGCAGACATATTGAACTTCTTGAGTAAAGATTGGATGTAAGACTGCTGGCTAATGCGTATGAAGCCCTGCGAAGGATCTTGTAGCTCTTGAACCCCAAGGCAATAATGAAGAGCCCCCATATCAGTCATAGAGAATGAGGCATGAAGTTCTTCTTTTGTTGTGGCAAGGGCAGACTCAGAATTTGAGAGCAGAAGAATATCATCCACATAAATGGTGAGAAAGAGTAACACACCAGCAATATGACGGCTATACACGTTTGCATCAGATTGAAAACGGGTGTAGCCAAGTGTGACCATACACTGATGGAAGCGTTGGTACCATTGCCTAGGGGACTGTGTTAGCCCATAAAGGGCTTTGAGCAGCCTGCAAACATAATCAGGGTGCTAAACTGAAGTATAACCACCATCAGGTTGCACCATGTAGATTTCCTCCTGTAGTGCGCACATCCATTTGATGAAGCAGAAAACCAAATAGTGCAGCAATGGCAATCAAGACTCGGAAGGATGTGATGCGTAGAACAGGAGAAAATGTTTCAGAGTAATCCATGCCGGGTACCTGAGTGAAGCCACGGGCCACAAGACGAACTTTGTAGCGTGAAATGGTACCATCAGCATGAAATTTCTTGCGGAGCAGCCATTTGCAAGTAACCAATTTTCTGTTAAGGGGGGCAGGGACCAACTGCCATGTACCATTATCGATCAGGGATTGGTACTCTGAATCCATTGCTTGACGCCAAGATGAGGCCTCAGGCCCAGACAGAGCCTCATCCAAGGAGATTTCATCAATGGATTCAGCAAGAAAGAGCAGTGCATCAAAATCACTGGAGCAAACCTGGAGCACCTATAAAGTAGAGGGCTTCTGCCTCATTCATATTGCTAGAGCCATCTCCGCATGCAAAATCAGCAAGGGTTGGAATGGGTTGGCCTGAAGAATCCAGCTGTAAAGTGAGATTTGTCTTCTCATAGATTTCTTTGAGGGATCGAACCTTTGAAGACTTGGTTGGGCGAGAGGTTGGAGATGGACCAAGCAAGGATGGCTGGTAAATAGATTCCACAGAGGGACTCAAGGGAGTAGTGGAGCTCGCAGGATTGGATGCTGATGGCAAGGAGTGAGGGGATGCAGGTGGATTACACCCACTTTTCAACACCCTTCTGCACCTAATCCCCTCACTCCTTGCCATCAGCATCCAATCCTACGAGCTCCACTACTCCCTTGAGTCCCTCTATGGAATCTATTTACCAGCCATCCTTGCTTGGTCCATCTCCAACCTCTTGCCCAACCAAGTCTTCAAAGGTTCGATCCCTCAAAGAAATCTATGAGAAGACAAATCTCACTTTACAGCTGGATTCTTCAGGCCAACCCATTCCAACCCTTGCTGATTTCGCATGCGGAGATGGCTCTAGCAATATGAATGAGGCAGAAGCCCTCTACTTACAAGTGCTCTAGGTTTGCTCCAGTGATTTTGATGCACTGCTCTTCCTTGCTGAATCCATGATGAGGCTCTGTCTGGGCCTGAGGCCTCATCTTGGCGTCAAGCAATGGATTCAGAGTACCAATCCCTGATCGATAATGGTACATGGCAGTTGGTCGCTGCCCCTCTTAACAGAAAATTGGTTACTTGCAAATGGCTGCTCCGCAAGAAATTTCATGATGCTGATGGTACCATTTCACGCTACAAAGCTCGTCTTGTGGCCTGTGGCTTCACTCAGGTACTCGGCATGGATTACTCTGAAACATTTTCTCCTGTTCTACGCATCACATCCTTCCGAGTCTTGATTGCCATTGCTGCACTATTTGGTTTTCTGCTTCATCATGTGCGCACTACAGGAGGAAATCTACATGGTGCAACCTGATGGTGGTTATACTTCAGTTTAGCACCTTGATTATGTTTGCAGGCTGCTCAAAGCCCTTTATGGGCTAACACAGTCCCCTAGGCAATGGTACCAACGCTTCCATCAGTGTATGGTCACACTTGGCTACACCCGTTTTCAATCTGATGCAAACGTGTATAGCCGTCATATTGCTGGTGTGTTACTCTTTCTCACCATTTATGTGGATGATATTCTTCTGCTCTCAAATTCTGAGTCTGCCCTTGCCACAACAAAAGAAGAACTTCATGCCTCATTCTCTATGACTGATATGGGGGCTCTTCATTATTGCCTTGGGGTTCAAGAGCTACAAGATCCTTCGCAGGGCTTCATACGCATTAGCCAGCAGTCTTACATCCAATCTTTACTCAAGAAGTTCAATATGTCTGCATGTAAAGGAGTGGAGACTCCTCTCCCAACTTCTCTCAAGCTGTCTCAAACTGATTCTCTCTCAGCTTCTGCTACAAATATGGAGCCTTTCCCATATGCCAACATTCGTGGCGGTATATGTTACCTGGTCACCTGTACTCGGCCAGATATATGTTTTGCAACTAATCTCCTGTCTCGTTTCATGAAGGCTCCAGAGTACATATTTAGTACTTAAAGCGTCTAATGCGCTACCTTCAGCACACAAAGGCCTACTGCATCACATACTATGCTCTTAAACCTTTGCCAACACCTTTTCTTGTTGGTTACTCTAATGCAGATTGGGGGGGGGGGGTGATCATCATACACTTCAATCCACATCAGGATATGCTTTCCTTCTAGCCGGCGGTTCGATCTCTTGGCAAAGCAAGAAACAAGATAGAGTCACTTTGTCCTCAACAGAGGCTGAATATGTAGCCATGACACTTGCTTTGAAAGAAGGCATTTGGCTCAAGCATTTTCTGATGGAAACTTCACTTTTCTCAGATCAGCCTCTCCTACTTCACTGTGACAATATGTTAGCTATATTGCTTGCACGCAATCTCAAACATTCGGAGAAGACCAAGCACATTGCAATGAAGCTTCAGTTCATAAGAGAACTAATTCATGAAGGCGGCATTGAGCTCACCCATGTTCGGACAAACGAACAGTGGCTGACTTTCTCACCAAGTCAGTTCCAAAGGCAAAGCATTTGGAGAGCTGTCAACAGCTCGGCTTAAAACCACTGTTATAAGGATTATTAGCTTAGGGGGGTGTGTGGCGAAATTATAAGCCAATAATAAAATATGTCTCTGGACTTTCCCAGGACATACAGTAACTAGCCGTGTAACTAACTGGCGAGAACGGCCTCCTCTTGTACAGCTATTTAAAGAGCCTCTGGCAACGTAACAAAATATCTCTTCTTGTCTCTCAACGTCTGTGTGTGTCGCACTCTCTATCTGTCTCTGAAGGCGTGCTTGTTTCACAACAAAGGCCTGATAGGAGGACATTGTCCAAGAGGGTGTGCCATTTATCAAGAAACTTGGAGGTGTCTTGTTGGTCTGGGTGTACAGCAACAAGGAGCTTCTTGAGAGTTGTGACATGAGTAATTAAATCCTCATGATGATAGGAGGAATGGAGGAAAGTCCAAATCTCAGCGGAAGTTTGACATCGCCGGACCATTTGGACCTGTCGATCACCCAGATGATGAAGCATAAGTTCAGCTTGGGCTTGCAGGTCTTTGGCTGTCCAATCAGCACTGTTGACAGCAGGTTTGGGAGTGGCGCCACTCACAATGTCCCAAAGATCTGCTCGTTTAAGCAGTAAGGTTACCCGTGTGACCCATGTGAGATAATTGGGGCCTGTCAGCTTATCAAGATGATAGCTGCGCACAGTGGAGGGAATGAGAGAGACAGGGGCAGCAGCTTGTTGAGCCATGCTGGTTGTTCGGATCAACAAACAGGCTCAAGTAGAAGCTGTGGAGGAAAAGGGAAGGGTGGTGGGTTGAGAGCGTGCTCTACAGTGATACCATGTTGTGAAACAAGCACGCCTTCAGAGACAGATAGAGAGTGCGACACACAGAGATGTTGAGAGACAAGAAGAGATGTTTTGTTACGTTGCCAGAGGCTCTTTAAATAGCTGTACAAGAGGAGGCCGTTGGCCAATTAGTTACACGGCTAGTTATGTACAAGAGGAGGCCGTTGGCCAGTTAGTTACACGGCTAGTTAACTGTATGTTCTGGTAAAGTCCAGAGACATATTTTATTATTGGCTTATAATTTCGCCACACTTGGTATTCTTTGATATCTTGAATGGCTCGGAGACTGTGGCGAGGCTAATTGCATTCCTGACTCCACCAATGGTGACTTTGATGTCCACCCATCCTGTTCCTGCCTGGTCCCTGATCTTTGTCACATTAGTATTTACATTGCAGTGGGCCACGAATTGACATAGTTGGTGTAGATCCAGGCCGCACGGCAACATTTTTGCTACGCTTCCCAACCCCCATAGCATCCAGATGAATATTCACCTGCGGATCCATTAGTTAATAGTGCATGTAAGCATTCTGCTGTGTGGTAGATAAGTCGGAACCGTTCTTCATTTTGGTGGCGGTAAGTGATGAATTTGTAAGAACTGTGGACCACATGTCCGTTTAGCTGCTACAGCCACTCTTCGCCAAGCGGTGACTCCCTGTGGAACATGTAATTCTTTTGCCGTTTGTCACCCTCGATAGATCTATGCATTTGTATCTTACGCAGCTTCTTGAGTGGTCGACGTGACAACAAAGCCTCGTCAGTGCTGGTCATCCGGATGGGGTATTGTTGTTGTATGGGCACGATGCTTGTGCCACTTACCGATGGCTCCACTTGCTGCAGCTCTCCCTCTACCAAGTAGGTGACAAAAATATCTCCCTCCGCAACATCTAGGTCAACGACGGGCATTTCAAGACGTGGTTTGGATAGTTTGGCAGAGGTTCCATGCTCATGGTGTGTTTTTTTGGGCGGGGGTTGTCATTTTTGATGGCGAGGTAGCGAGTGATGGTGGCGGTTGTTGGAAGTTGTTGGGGGGAGGCAGGTTGCTGGTGGCTGTGAAAACGAGGCAAAAATCCGGCGGAATATCGGGAGAGGAAATGATGGAAGTTCGGCTGCTTTTAGAGACCTGGTAGGATAACCTCGCGAGGTCATCGATAACCTCGTGTGGTCATGAACGACGTCGTGTGTGGGGGCCTAAAATTGACGGGTGTCTTACAATTTCAATTGATATGTATCTTTTATCACTCCTTTTCATACGACGGAGAATTTTTAAATGACACCCTTCAAATGACAAGCATTATTTTAAAATGGAAAGTTTTTTTTTCAATAAAATTATCATAATATATTAGCAATATTTAAAGTCGCAGACTTCTTTTTGACAACAAAATTATCACATGGATTAAAACAAAGTCCAAGTATTATCTTAAATTTTCATGCATATGGAAAAAACTTGAATAGCAAAGTAGATAGGATTCAAGCCTACCTATGATAGGAGAGATGATGTTACATGTAAGTGGCCTCGAATAAGAACATCTCCAAGATCGCAATCTCCAACATTGTTGTGGATGGTGAGGACCCGTGTCCCTTTACCACATAAAGAGAGAAAGTAGGGGAGTTGAACCCCTTCACCACATGGAGTGGCCACACCAAGCTCTCTTCGAGAGAAGGGGAGTTGGTTCTCTTCACCATAACCATGGAAGAGAACCGACTCCCACCCTCCCACACTAGAAAGTTAGTACAAAGTAGACAAAAAATCAAACAAAATATAAATATTTAAATTTTGTGAGTTAAGATAAAACTTAACTAGTCATGATATACATGAATGAGTGAGCTTAGAAAAAAGTACCAACAACACAAGCACCACATGTACATGTTTAAAAGTACTTCCCTTCACAAGCACCGCATGTACATACTTCCCTTCATAGATATACTCGAATAAAATACATGTCGAAGATACTTTTGATACACTTGCAATGCTGTAATATACTTTGCTTCATCACCATAAGATAGCCAATACATATGTTAAACATCATGCAATGTTGCAATATACTTTGCTTCACTACCAAAGGATTACTAATGCAGCCATATGCATGTGCTACACATACTAGTGGCTGAAATGGCCCCAAAACTAGTATGTGTAGAGTCCTCAACTACCTATCCAACAAATGCATATGTTATGTATGCTCATTTTCTGAAATGTGACAAAATACTTACTGTCCAACCATCAACTTTTCCCAAAACCAGCAATCAACTACTTCCCAAATGAATCTTTTTCCAAAATGCAACCTACAACCTGTGTATCCTAACCACCCACGACTTTTTCCCAAAATGGAACCTTTGTCCAAATGCAACCTACAAGCTATATAGTCCAGCAATGGCAAAAAAGCATACATCACTGTAATGGCATTGCCTACCTATCTTTGCTTTCCAACCAAGTACTAAAGATTTCATTCCAATGAATTTGAGACGCTTCACTTGCATTAAGTGATAACAACATCAAGGCATCAAGGGTTTCCAAGCACAAACCACATCTCAAGTTATTTTTAATAGCATTTTGACGAGAGAAGCCCCGTTCACACGATGCTGTGCTGGCCGGAACAACAATGCTTGCTTGCCACAAGTGCGTCAACCCTAGATATGTATCCCACCATACTTTTGTATTGCTGCAAATTTCCCAAGAATCATACATACCCCTGTTTCTAGCCACTCTATATAGCATACCCAAGAATCATACATACCCCTGTTTCTAGCCACTCTATATAGCATACCCACAAAATCCTCTCGTTCACGAAGACACCTTTTGATGTCGATGATTGGACTATCAACATTCACCTTATTGATAAGCCTTTCCAACCATTTTGTGGTCCTTTCTCCCCTATCAATTGGATCTAGAGGAGGATATGTGGAAGGATTAAATACCTTAATTGAGTTGAAGACTCCAAGGTCAAGAAACCTATTATTTAAAGCATCCAACACATTTTGTACATATGCTTTTCGAATAGAGATGGATTCAGCAAGAGAACCTACTTCTCTTTCAACATCCTCGGGCAACACATTCAAATTAAGCGTTGTCTCCTCATCTTCGCTACCACTTGATGCTCGAGTTCTTTTCTTTTTCCTAGCTTATTTTGGGATTGGGAAAAACTTTAATGCATGTGTATGAGTATGCCCATTACAATCAACATATTTTAGACTCCCTTCCTTTGACATGTCTAGAAACTTAGAAAGATGCTTTGAGCCCACACCAAAATTAGCATCAGAAGTTGTATATCTCATTCTTATCTTCTCAAATGTCAAATCCAAATATACACCAATCATTGTGACATCAATGCTCTCTCTTTGAAACCCCACATTCAACTTATTCAGCTCAATAAGAACATCAACTAGCAAATGGATTACAAATTGCACTTGAAAGATCGTAGCATACACATACCACTTCTTCTCATGCATTCTCCATTGCTCCAAAATAGCAGGCATTGAAGAAACCAACCTCTCCATAACTTTTCCTCTAGACAGCCATTGAATGGTATGAATCTGCATAACTTTCAAATCCATAATGTGAAAATCATGTATCAATTTTTGCAGCTCAACAAGCCTATTTGTTGACTTACCCAACCATGCATACACCTTGTTTGCTACCTTCTCAACAAAGGCAAACACATGAGGATTTGATACAAAACCATCTTTTGCTACGAGTGCCTACCTATGTGCAATACAATGCACACCCATGATTCGAGGACTTGGTGCTTGGAATCGTGCCACCACACCAGTCCTATGACCTGTGCATGCTGAAGCACCATCCGTTTGGTCTCTATCATAAATGCTTGGATAGCATTGTAGATTGCCTCACCAGACCCATTGTCTACGGGAAGTAGACCCATAAACTTGCAAGTAGGTTGTCCTTTGCCACCACCATTCAAATACATTGAATAGATGATTAAATGCTTCTCCATGGTTTGATCTGTACTTTCATCAATCAAGATTGAAAAAAAGGACTCTCACAAATTTCAGTACGCAACCCCTTTCTAATGTAATCCCTCATGGCTATCAAGAATTCCCTTCCAGAAATAGGATTAGTATAAGCACCATACTCATCGGATGTCGGCACATTGGGAGTACCAAGATCCCTTTGGAGCTTACATTGAACCGGATATTTTTCCAATGTAATATCATTGTATGCACAAAAATGGACCAATTTCATGCAAGTTACAATCCTTAACTATTTAGAATGTACTATAGTTTCAATACTCTCATCTATTGGTCCTTTTCCACCAATCTTTATCTTTGCACGATGAGCACTTTGCTGCCATTTTATGATTAACTGATTTTGCATGCTCATTCAATGCTGAAAGCTGAATGCTTTGGGACACTCCCTCCGTAAATGTATTGACTTTGCCTATATTTTGACACCATGTACATTTGATCCTATCCTCATTACATGGGGACTTGCACAAGTATGCTCAAGGATGAAGAAGATTCCATCGATTTCTCCACCTCCTTTTGGGCTTGCTTGATGAAGACTTCGAAGCAACCGGAGCACCATTTGGAGAGCTCTCAGTCATGTCTTTCATTGACATTGACCACTTTGGACATGAATTTGGACATGAATGAGGCTATTGAGGGGCTGAGATTTACTCTTTTTATGTCTCCCCCTATGAGGTACCATAGACCGACCCTCCATATCTAAATTGGCTGCCAAATACATTAGCATGAAGAAAGACTCAATATCAAATCAAGCTCAAAACAATGCATCCCCATCCTCCCAAGCAAACGACTTTAAGCTGAGGCTTTAATTATGTTAGGTAGGGATAGATGTGTAACAATAGTAACAAAGTTACCAATCTGAATTGCCTACAATTACAATATTACAAGAATGCATTATGCAGTTATTTTGAGTTTGCTAAGATTCACTTTCTGTCCACACTCAATCATCATCAAGTTAGTCAAATGTATGGAGCAGAGAAAACTACACAAATTCAAGTTAACCCAATATAATACCTAACTAGCCATCAAGTTTAATCAAAATTTGAGATACCTGCCTAGATTATTGTAGACATAGAGAGCACAATTCCATAGGCATGGACTACCATATCATGTCATTCATCAGTCTCTTCTACAAAAACCATGTGACTGAATCTCCATCTATATTATACACCTCTTACAAAAGCATGTCGAAAAAATAACGTGATTGAATCTCCATCCATAACACCCACATCAGACACCATTAATACATCCCCTAATTTATCTATAGCGTCAAAAGAGATGTTTTAGGTATGGCCATTGCCCACGATTCATTAGCAATTCGAGAAGAAAAAACAAGTTCAGTAGAAGGGGAAAAAAAGAAAAAAAAGATTACCTGATGGCAACGGCTTTGACAAATAAAAAAGCACCACAGTGCCACTGCATGTAGGTTCTTCACGCACGCAGGCGAGCCGCCGGCAACGCATGCAAAGGTGTGACTTATGAGATGAGTATTGAGAAGGGCAAAGACAAGGTTAGCAGTGAGCACGGTTAGGGTCAGGCGACTTCCTACTGAGGAGGATGAACATTGAAGAGAGATTATTCACGAATATGTGATTCAAATTTCAGACTCCACAGTGCCTCATGCTACATAAAAGAAGCAAAAAATATCAACTTTCAAGATTGTACTCCTATAGTCTACCGTCTAAACAAATATCAAGATTGAAATTTTAAACAAATATCAATATTGAAATTTGAACTCCTACTGTCCAAGAAGGCAGAGCTGCGAGCAATGAGCATAAACCTATTTGGGACTCGGGAGAGCACAACGGATTCGGTTTCCGCCCTTGTGTGCAAGATGAAGGGCTCCAGCCTTCGAAGCGCTCAACACAGAGATCGCTGCAGATGGAGATGAGTCTAGCAAGGCAACCGCATGCCATGGAGGTTTATAGAGGTGAGAAACGGGATCATTTGCCAGCCTTGCCTAGCTTGGCCAAGGTCCAACAACGGCGCTAGATAAAAGCAGGGGAGGTGGCTCAACTGGCGTTGTGACCAGACCAGGTATTAGGTAATAGCCTAATTAGTAAAAGGTATCCAAAGCTGAAAGAAGCATGCAAAATTGAAGATAGGGTATGTGAAAGTTTAAACTTGTGAGGTGGTATGCCAGGCTCCAACAATTAAACTAATTAAAATATTTAAAAGTACATGCTTTGAGTTAATAGCATTACTTAATGCAATTATAAGCTAGGCTGCTAGCCTCCAACTTCTAAGGCATCTAAAATTTTAATTTTTAAATTCCAATTTTCAATTTCTCTCCCACATTAAAAGGGGGCTTTAGGGATTTATTATTCTAAATCTTGATATAATATTATTTATAAGTCTTATATATATATATATATATATATATATATATATATATATATATATATATATATATATATATATATATATATAAGGTTAGAAAAATGAAAAGCAAATTCTTTAGACCAGCATCATGCGTTTTTAAATAAATTATTTCACAATGACATGCAATTTTTGAGTTATTGCATGTTTTTTGATGGGAAAAAAAAACTTAAACCTTTTTTGAGATGTAAAAAGGCCCTTGATAGGCAAAACACCTGTCAATTTTAGGCCTTGCACGGTGTTATTCACTTAGGCTCTCTCAAGGGTTGATTCTACGGTTGGTCCCCATACAGAAAGTTGTGGATCTAATTGACCTCCACCTACCTGTCCTGTCATTTCTCTCTTTTCATGTAGTTGAAAAATCTCGTGAGGTTATCCTTTTTTGCTGCCAATGTGAAACCTGATGTATCCATTGATGATGTGATAGTTGTGTGATGGTTTTGGTGGAGTTAGTTGCATATGTGGATGTTGTCGCATGGTCATGCTTTTTGGTGGTTGGTGGAGCTACCAAGTGTTATGATACTTTCTAGAAGTATGAGAAAACTGTTGTAGGCCTTGGGTGTCCAATCTAGTATTAGTTCCTTGGGATGACCTCGCGAAGATATATTGAAGTTGTTTATTTTGGCTTGTGTTGATCATTGTTAGCCTTGTGGAGGTTAGCTAGGTCTCTGGGGTACATCATAAGTGTCTAGTGCACAAGAGAAGATAACCATGTGTGGTTATCAAATTTTTCCTTGATTTGCAAAGTGCTTTATGTGGCACACTTAGCCAGTGTTGTGGAGTAGAGTTGAGGTAATGGATTCAACTTTTGAGGGACGTTTTGATGACCTCACGCGGTTATCCTGAGATGATTGTGTTGTGACTGGGCATATTGGTGAAATGCTTAACTCTGGACTATAGGACCTTGGTTGTGACAATTGGGTCTGACTTTGACATTAACACGAGGTTATTTGACTAGAGGCACAATGAGTATTGTCTTTGTGTTATGGTTTTGATTGGGCATTTCTGTGAGACGACTTTTCCTGTGATTAATATTGATTGACGTGTGCTTGATGGACCTCTTGTGATGACATGTTGAGACAGGACTGGTTTGTATGGCCTTCTGATAGAATGTTTAGTTATCAAGATTCTTTTTTGGACATACTTGGCACTGATAAGCTGACTCAACCTTCCTATCCTGGGCTTCGACCTATTGATATAGACACCACATCTTCTGTTGAATCGACACAAGGTTATGACTGGACAAGATCGATATTCTTTGATGAGAACCATGTTGAATACTTGGCAATTATGGATGCAACCTTGTTTCTATTGGGGATTTGTGCTTGTAAGGATGTAGTTGCCGAGGATTGTGTTCATTGTCATGTTTGAAGGTACTTGTGGGGCATCTAACATGACTTTGTTGGTAGCAACACAATGTTGATATCCATTGGGTGATTGTGCTCAGTAGGTTCTTATGGCTCTAACCCATTTTTAGGGCTAGGTTCTTATGGTTCTACTAATAATTGAATAGACTCTTTGGGTTCTTCAATATTTGTTATAGTGATTTTCTAGGTAGGCTCTTGTGTGGCTACTTGAATTGGTTGCTTCATGTTTTTTGTTCTTTGTATTTCACATGTAGGTTCTTGTGTATCTACTTGTTTGTAGGAACATTCCACCTTTGGTATCATATTCATGAAGATCTTTATTTTTCCTTTATTTTTTGGAGCTGGTTCTTGTGTTTTACCTTTTTCAGGGTAATTTCTGGTGTAACTTCTCGGCCTTCATGATCTTTGTTTTGCTGAAAGGGGAGGCATCGAGGTGTTGTTGGTAACTCCTTAGCTATTGATGACAACCATTGTAGGGGCTTTGACCTCCATTCATGTCTTTGTACCTTGTTGACAACAACCTTGTTGATGCTAAGACGGGTGGGAGTTGTTTGCAGAGATCTTTCCTTGGGCACCCAAATGTAAGTATTCCCATGATAATAAGCTTGGGCTTCAAGCAATGTAGTAGGTGTCCAACGTGATTGTACCCTTGCCTTCAGTTGCCGTTGTTCCCTTTGTTGCCATTGTCTTCTTTGAGGAAGGGGGTTGTCTGTCATATCTTGTGGTGGCTCTTGATGACGAGGTTTCTTGGGGAGCTAGATGTATGAATCTCCATCAGGGTATCCTTGGGCCCTTAGTAGGTCTCTACAGACCCAAACCTTGTTTGTGGCTCCTTTTTCTTGTCTTCTATAAGGTCCCATGCCCATGTACTTGAGTTTTTGTTTTGTGTTACGTGCATTGTACAACAAGGCAAGGTCACCTTCATTGAGATCCTTTGTCTTTAAACTGATGTCAAACCCGTAGCTTTTCAATCTTCATGCCATAGACGCTGGTCTCCTCAAGTTTCTCTAGGTCAACTAGCTGCTCAGCAAGAGTCTCTTCTGTAAGTCTTTCCCTCACTGCAACCCGTAAGCTCGGCACTAGGTATTCCATAGGCATTACTGCATTAGGGAAAAAGGGAGCTCATTTTGGGGCCTTTTACGATTTGGAAAAATAAGCTCTCAACCAATCAACAGAGGGCCAACGTAACGTTGGAAATTCACAAAAATAAGAGAAAATAGATAAAAAAAACAATACTTTATGTAGGTACAAGCGTGCTACATTAATGTGGATATTGGTTTTTTATTCTCACAAGATCTTTGGACATGAAGATAGAATCTAGTCTGACATTTTCTCTGACAAGGGCCTTCCCGCTTCCACCTTCCTTTGAACTTTGAAATGTTGTGCTGCCTTTCCTTCGAAAGGTCTACCATTCTACACCACTGCCTCATTGTGCAGCAGCCTCTTCTTTTTCAAAACTGCTCCCTTGATCCTGTTTGGCTTAGAGTAAGATGTTTCTTGTCAACTGTCTATCTGCCCACTTTCTCTTTCTTGAAACTTGTTTACATTACTTTGCTATTGTTACAGATTCACAAGGTCTCCATGGTGAATAAAAACTATGGCCATTCTTGTGGAAGACGCTCTGTGGATGATAATGCTATGAAGGCAGAATTATACCACACATCATTACCCCGTCGACCTGCTTCTTCTATTTCTTCGGTAGAGAATTCAAGTACAGTCAAAACGAAAGGAACTTGGGAAAGGATTAGTGTTTCGAAAGGAGCATGGGTGCTCATGCAACCTAGCAAAAGAAAGAGACCCCAGACAAAAAACATTTTCTTGGCATCATGGAAGGGAAGAGTACGAGATTTTAAAATCACCAGAGGGAAGATATCGGTGAAAGAAGTTTTGATTAAGCATGTGTACATGCATAAAGAACTTGTCTTGCGAGACTATCCAAATGATCTTCCGCAACACAGGCCTAATTCTATATTTTTCTATTGTGGTTTTGTTCTTTATGAGGTGTATGGATTTTTAAGATAAAGCTTTCTTTCTTTGCTTATTGACATTCTTGTGTTATTTTATTTCAGATTTATACCCTTCATCGTATGAGACATGGCAAAACATCGATTGTATTCTGGGATTTATAGATGTTTTGCATGGATCGATAGGAGAACAACAATACCAAGGTCGATGTGCAACAGAGCTAGCTCAATCGGGTATACTTTTTACTGATCATTTTTATCAGTTGGCTGGACAATGCTAACACACATGGTGTGTTAAGAAAACAAGATCATCTGACAAAATTGAGATAACACAGACTCCATAAACAAAGGTATTATATTCAATAAAGTAAAATTTTATACAGAAGTATTTAATTGTATATGTAGAACATATTCTTGACAACCATTTTCTATTTATCTACAGCCTGATCCAGAGGTTGCTCTACATGGTCCAAGCTCTCCGTATCATCTTTTTTTGGAGAATCTGTTTTCTGCTACTCCATCCTATCCTGTACAATCTCTTGGTGCTGCTCCATTGTCTTTTCTACTACCCCTGGAGAATCTGTTTGCTGTGCTGCTCCATCTTCTCCTCAATAACATCAGCAGCAGGTCCTTGTTCCTGTGGCTTCTCCTCATCATCACTAGGTCCTTGTTCCTGTGGCACCACATCAGCATCATTTGTGTCATCAAGGTGTATGACACCTTCTCGGACTTTAGAGCTCTCACCCAACTCGACAGTAGCTGGTACAATAGGTTTGGGAGAGGTATACTTCAAAAACTTCCAAATTGTATCAGCTCTGAAACTATATATATAGTTCAAGCTGAAGCTATCTTCTCTCATCTGCAATGGCATATGATTATTTAGAACACTTTGTACCAATATCAATTATTTTGAAGCTAAATGAAAATTATTTTTTCTTACAAGGTCTGACTGTCCTATCTCAAAATAGCTTGAAAGTATATATTTGGCACTGATCAGCACTCTCCAGCAGCCCCGCAGCTACTTGAATCATCTTGTTGTGGTGTCTGTACAGTTGGAAAGATATGTTAGAAACTGTTAACATCTGAACAAAATAAAATTATTCAATAGGTTCAAAGGCATAGCATGAAATAGATATCAGTAGGGGAAACGAATTTCTACCTCTAAATTTATTGACTCTATTGAATCCAAAAGATTGACAGTAGGAGGACAGTGATCCAATGCATCTAGAAACCTTCTAATACAACTGCAATACATATAATTCAGTTAGTGTGCATTAAAACAAAATAATAAAGTTTAAAGTTAAAAATAGCACACACACCACTTACAATTTCAGCTCTCTATGTGTGTTTTTAAGAGACTTGAATATAAAGCATTGCTTCTGCTGGATATCAATAGAAGCAAAGCTCCAGTGGTCACTGTGTAAGGAAAAAAGCATTAAGAAATCAAAGGCTACAAGATTTCTCAATCTTAAAGAAGAATCCCAAAAGAAGCAGTCACCCACATACCTGTTATGGTATGGAAGTAGCAAAACATCGATAACATCAAAATTGCAGTGTCTGAACCAATTGAAAATATCCATGGGAGTTTCCTTTGCATCTCTTAACCTGGAGGAAATGGCAGGATTAATAATATGAACTGTATGTTGTACAGCGTGGTTAAGCCAGCTTCTCATCATGCTACATTGGACCAAACAATAATTAGGGTAGGGTGTGAAGGAGGTACAAGAAGGATTGTTTTGCAAACAACTGTAAAATAAAAGACACTTACTAGAGCATTGCAAGAATGATAGTATCTTAGCAATACTCATTCTTATGAGCCAATGCTGCCAAGCATGGTTTTGTCAAGTCAAAATTATTCACTGAAGTTTCATCCTCAATATGGACAACTATGTTAGGGCCCCAGCTCCTGCAACTCTGTAGCTCCCTCTGTACAGTCTCCACATCTATAACAGATTTGGATTCTTTTATTTGCTGCTTCAGTGACTCCTCATAAGTAGCTTTCCCTCTGGTGTTCTTTGAGTGGGTTACTTCAACAACCTTAACCTCATCTACCTTCAACTTTCTTGTAGGTGGAATTAATAATATGTCTCTCATCTTGATGTCCTGCCATACATTGCATCTTCAAAATATTTCTCCAAGTAATCCTCTGCCATTTCTTATAAGGAAAGAATGGCAGTCCTGTTCCACCTGAAACCAAGGTGCCAACTATCACATATGTCTTTCACTAGTCTCTAAAAAGGTACCTTGGGGATTGCAAAGCCTATAGCTTTCTATTGCTTCCTGATCTCCTTTAGCACACCTGCACCATGTTTCAATCTCTTGGCCTTTTGCTGGAGCAGGCTCATTGGCTTCCCCTTCCTGCCATGTGCAACTCTTCCCTTTGGAGGCACACTAAATTCCTTGATACATACCCCAGCTGCTGCTGCTGCAAGCCCTGGCCCCTTGCCAGCACTCCTTGCAGTTGACTTGGTTCTAGCCATCACTCTGACAAGCTGCACACAAAGCAATGGAAAGAGATTATAGCCATGGAGAACATGGAATGATACAAAAAGGCAATGACAGGGGTGGATGAAGCAAAATTTATAAATTTGCAACAAAACGCGATTTCGACAGTTTGAAATTCCTAATAGCTCACTCTCGCGTTCTCCTGCAAATACTTGAAGTAACATGTTGGTACATTCCTACAATGATTTCTCTGTCTTTACAACTAAATACAATACATTAGGAAAAAAGGAAGCTCATTTTGGGGCATTTTAGAAGAGAGAGAAAATAGGCTCTCAACCAATCAAGAGTGGGCCAACGTTACGTTGAAAATTCAACAAAAGAAGATGAAAATAAGAAAAATAAATAGTACTGTATGTTCATAGAAGTGTGTCACATTAATAAGGTGATCCAATTTGAATCTTTAAAAAATTTATTTTTTGTGCAGAATTTGGTGATTCTGACACTGCAAACGCGTCCGGAATGGCCCAAAACGCTGGAATCGGACATCCGGAGGCCCGGAAACGGCCAAAAAAGGCCCCAAAAGTGAATTTGCAACAAAACGCGATTTCAGCTGTTTGAAATTCCTAAACCCTTCTCCTCGCGTTTTCCTGCAAATTTATGAGACAACCTACTAGAACATGCCTTCAGTCATTTCAACCAGCCCAATCAAGAAGATAGGGATATAGAGAGTCTTACTGACCTGGAAGCTATCTGTGGGTGTGCTGTGCTGTTGATGAGTACCCTGTGCTGGGGATGAACCTGTGCTGCTGGTTAGGATGCTGATGGTGCAGAGTAGGGAGGTAGGGAGGCAAGAGAGCTGAGAGGGGAGGGCCAGATTAAACAAGAGAGAAAAGATTAGTGCAAAATACAAAAAAGGCAGCTACTAAATGATGGAGCCGTTTTTTCACACGTGTGGATGGGACCCAGATCTCTTGGAGTTTGAAACTTGGCACTGTGCATGGGACACTTTTTGCCTTGGAACTTGTGCCAATCATGATTTCATAATCAGTTCCATAACCACTCTTCCCTCCCCGTCTTTCATCCTTGCCAGCACCCTCCCATCATCCTTTTCCTTCCCTCTCTGATCCCTTCCTACCCAACACACTCCATCCAGACTATAACCTGCCTGAAGACTACTACCACTGCCAGATCTCCAGGTTACCTTGGCTGTAGCTCAAGTTTGGGAGAGAGCAGAAGATTCACCAGTGCAACTCCAACAGCATGGAAAAGGAAAAGAAAGGTCAGAGTTCTATATCCTTTTCAACGTTTTTTGATATATATTTCTTCCATCCATAGAATTATTGATGTCCAGATATTTGGGCAATTCCCATCCACCACATCCCATATCCCAAATTTCCACATCCTAGTTTTATATTTGCAACAAAATGCGATTTCGGCTGTTTGAAATTCCTAAAGCTTTCTCCTCGCGTTTTCCTGCAAATTCATGAGGCAGCCTGCTGGAACATGCCTTCAGTCATTTCAACCAGTCCAATACAAAAGTCTTCCTGCTTGTGGTATTTATCATAATATCTAAGCTACATCACATCCCAAAAGTATGTGTGTTATACTATTAAACAAGAAGATAAGGATATAGAGAGTCTTACTGACCTGGAAGCTATCTATTTGATTGGAGATGGATATCAATAGAACCTAGAAGTTTGCAACAAAATGCGAGGAGAGTGCTTAAAATTTTCCAAATAGCCCTATATCGCGTTTTACTGCAAATTCCTAAATTTCTTTTGGTTTTCATTTCTTCCTCATTGTTTTGCTTTCTTTGGCCCTGGGGAATTCTTCCTAGTATCATCTACTGTTCAGGAATCTTTGAGGTGATCCTAGCATTTGATTGGAGATGGATAGCAATAGAAATGGAAAATTTGCACAACAAAATGCGAGGAGAGTACTTGACATTTTCCAAATGCCCTACATCGCGTTTTCTTGCAAATTCATGTGTCCCTTTTGGTTTTCACTTCTTCCTCATTGTTTTGCTTTCTTTGGCCCTGGGGATTTCTTCCTTGATGATGAGAAAAGTTTTTGCTTTGGAACAGTTAATTCTCAGGCCCCTCCTTTCAAGAGAAAGTTGGACTTTTCTGCTGCTATACTTAGACCACAACAATCACCAGGTGAGTCATGTGTGCTCATGAAGGGAGTTGTTTGGTGATATCCTATACATTCCCTGATTACATATGTCAGCATATAGAATTCATGATATATAAATTTTGGTTCAGGCAAAAGGAAGAGACTGGAGCAGAAAGCTGAGTCTTCCCTCTCAAAACAAAAGGAATCAGAAGAGCACAAATCTCCAGATTTTCTCCTATTTGAATTTCTTCACAAATGCAAGGCTTAGAGGAACTTCCACATATACCACAGTATTTTCAAACAGGGAGTTCACTATGAGCTCTGTATTGGGGCATCGTAGAGATTTTCTTTCAGATCATTGGGATACCTTCAAACAATTGCCAGAGGCAGGAAGAATTGTGGAAGGTGAAAAGGTTTTTGTGCATATAAATCTTATTGTCTCCATTGACAGGCTGAGGTACCATGTGAATAGAAGATTTGACAGCCTGCCTGAGAAATATAAATTCAACTGTAGCTTGCACACCAGAAAGTGTAGAGTGCTTGAGGAAACCATGGTATTCCTTATGTACATTGTCTTTAGTCAGTACTCTCTAGAAGAACAAGGGCAGGAGGCTGAAGAACAAGACACATTTGAAGCAGAGGAAAAAGAGGATGTTCCTGTGGCAACAGAAATGGCAAAGCAAGAATTAGATATCACTCTCCAGGAAAAAGAGTCCAATCAAGATCAAAAAGAGAGTTCCAATTGGTAGGCCCTGGGAGTAATAGGATTTAGTCATCAAATATAGCACAAACATTATGTTGAAGTTGAACTGATTTGTACAAAGTCTTTGATCCTCTACCTTTCCCTTTTGCATTTGTCCCATCACCGTACGACACTTCAATACTCTTCCCACACTCAGTAGCTTCTAAAAGCGTTTGACACTGCTTCTAAAAGCGTTTGACACTCAGTACACACTCAGTACCTTATTGATAAGGATCAATAGTGTGTCTAGCATAATTAAGTAGTATTGATTGAATTTTTTGTGTGTAGCTCATGGATGTATTGATGCTTGTTTAATATAGATCACATGTTTCACAAAAGAAATACTTTTGATGGAGTCTCAAAACATATAGGCATAATACCAAGAGTCACTTGTTCCACAAAATAAAAATCTATTGATTGAGTTTGAAAACATGTGGACATAACACCAATAAGTTACAAACTACTATTCATGTTTACTGGTCCATTTATGGTTTCTAAATATCTTCGAATCCCTCCATTGTCTATGTCTCTCTGCTGCCATTGAATTGTCCAAAGTTTGTCTTCATCTTTGCTTTTGGGCTAGAATAAAAGCAAGCTTGACTTTGGAGCTAGCAACTTTTCTTTTAGCATGCAGCCTCTGTAGTATGCCTCAGTAAAACCATTGGAAGACTTCCTTCAGACTATTTCCCTTTTGACTCCCTCCGTAGTGTTGTGTGTGTCTAAAAAATGCATTACGTGCCATGTAGTGAGACTTCTCCATGCCTTGGGTAGACCAAATTGCTGGGCATCCATACTTTTTGACAAAATAGGGAAGGTGGTTGTAGATGATATGCTGTTTTCACAGAGACATAAGAATGCATAGTAAGTTATTAAAAAAAAGAGGATCACACTTAAGTAAAAGAAGAAGGCAGAACTTTACCATGTAGTGAGTTATATTGCAGGCTGTCCATGCGCCTTTCATTGACTTCCCAAAATGTTTAATTGCCTCTTCAAAGTTCTTGTAATCACTTTTTGTCCATGTTACATTGTCACAGAACATGAAGAGTTGATCAAGAGACCTCCACACCTCTGCCTTCACATTTCGTGCTTCTCCATCTGCCTCATGATCTTTCATGGCATTATGGACTTGCTTCCACAATCCATAATTAATCCTTGAAACTGTTCTACCTTGCCTTACTTGCTTACTACTGTGTTTGGGTCGAGACAAGAATCTTCTTGCCTTAACACCACCAATAGAGGGCTTGATTGGTACCTCCTTGCCATTGGTAGACTTTTTAAAATCCTTTGTGATATGAACATCACCTCCATGCAGACCTATATCAGATAACACTTTTTCCAATGCTTGAAGAGCATCCTTTCTATTTTTTTTGGGACGAAGTTTCCAAGCAAATCCAATATACAAAAATACCAATTTCTCAATAATTCGACATAGACCATGCAATGAGCATATGTGAACATTACATAGTGGAATGTCAAGAATGGCCTTGAAGTCAGGGTCAACTTTATCTCTATTAGATGCTCTCTTCCACCATTTGGAATCCATTACTTGAGCTAATTCTTTGCAGTAAAGACAAGGAGATTTTGAGTTGCCTCCTTTACTAACGTTATACATGCACTTAAGTGTTTTAAGATCCCCCGCCATGTGCCACTCTACTTGAAAATCACCTTTTCCTGCAACATGGAGATTCTCTCCTCGCACTTGTCTTTTATTTATTCTTGGTATTTCCGTGTGGTGAAACACCCAATCTAGTGTTTCATGGTCTTCTATCTTTACATGTGATTATAGAAAACAAAAGTCTTACTATAAAAGATTTGAAAACAATGACTAAAATCAAGTATGAAACAAAAAAATGATCATACCTGGAATGAGCCTAACCACCATATGTGTTTCTCTGACTGCACACTAAAATACTTCGAACTCGCTTCAGTCAATGATGTATCAAGTGCTCCATTCATCAATGTAATAGTAATCCTTTCCATTTTCTTTTCCTTTACAACCTCACACTCATCCAGTTTGATAACAAATTTCAAAATGCCTTTTCACTCCTCAAATGTTATTCCATAAAACTCGACCATTCTTCTTTGAAGTTGTTGTAGATCTATAAATATATTGTTCCAAGGGTCATACTACACAGTGGTTCCTTTACCACCATGAAATATTTCTTCAATATGCTTGTCAATCTCATAGTCTTTTTGTAACATGAATCGTGGAAGTGTGGCAGTATCCATGTAAATATTTTGAAAAAGTGCAATCATTAAGTTCAGTGATGGATTCTTTATGAGAGGCCTGCACACGTCGTCAAAAGAGATGCGGAATCTTCGGGAAACAAAAAAAAACTAAGGAGATATTTAATGCAAAATCGTGTTAGTTAGACAAAAGATTATCTTATTCCTTTCTGAACTGACAGTTCTGTAGTCCTTACTGACAGTTCTGAACCACGTTTCCATATTTTACTATTTTTGAGGTCTTTTAGGAGAGAAATAAATCAAAAAATAGTGAATTTCTTACAGGGCCCCAAAATGAGCTCCCTTTTTCCCTAATGCCTCTAGCCCAAAGGCTAGGCTAAAGGGAGTGCAATTCGTTGGCAACTTTATATGCCGTTTGATACGCCCACAGTTTTGCCGTTAACTTATTCTATCATTCATTTTGAATAGTTTCTATGGTTCGTGTCAAGATATTGCAGAGAACTTTGTTAGTGCTCTTTGCCTAGCCAGTGGTTGAGGATAATATGGCATTGATTTCCTATGAATTACGAGGAATTCACTCAGTAGCATGGAGATGACTCCGCTTATAAAATGTGAGCCGCAATTGCTTCCTAATTCTAGTGGACACCCAAAGTGAGAGATAACTTGTTTGTATAAGAATTCTGCCGTTGACCTTGCATCAACCTTTCTTGTCGCTCGGGCTTTTGCCCACTTGATGAAGTAATCCGTTTCCACTATGATGTATCTTGCTTGCAAAGACTTAGCAGCAGGACTGATCGTTCCTACAAAATCAATCCCCCATTTTTCAAAGGTTGATTGGTGATCACACTTGTAAGAGGCATTCTATCTCTTTGTTGAGTTACAACAACTCGTTGGCATGGATCACATTGTCTAACAAATTTGGCAGCATCTTTGAAGAGAGTCGGTCACCATAATCTAGCCTACAACACCTTTCGTGCCATGATCTCTCCAGCAATGCTAGGATGGGCCTCTAGGATATCTATGAATTCGCTCGCAAATGTACCTACGCAAGATGCCATCCTTTCTCATGCGATACAGCTAACCCGCAATTAGTTTGGTATGGGGCTGCATCTTTGATCAACTTTCTAGCCCTATCCTTATTAAGGGGTCAATCCTGTGGAAATCCATTGGTCAAGTAATGCCCAATCTCCTTTGCCTATCAAGTATTAAGTCCACAAGGAATAGTGAGGCATTAGGGAGACCATCATCCACACGAGTTGTTGCTGGCTCTCCATTGGGAATTCGTGACATGTGATTGGCCAACACATGTTTGGAACCCTTGTGTACTACGATTGTGAAGTCGAATTCCAAGAGGATGAGTATCCATCTTGTGATAGGCTACCCATAGTGCAGGGTTTGTTGACCAGGTAGAGCAGAGCTTGATGATCCACAAAAAACACAAATTTGTTGGCCAATAGGTAATGGCAGAACTTGTGCACCGCATACACCATCACCAAACCTTCACTTTTGTGGTTGTGTATTTCATCTCTGCTTTGTTTAGTTGACAGCTTGCAAAGTAGACTAGATAATCGAAATTATGTTCCCCTTGCTATGCCAACATGCACCCTATTGCAAAATTCGATGCGTCAATATCAACATGGGATATAACATCCCAATTCGGGGCTTTTAGTATAGGTGTAGTAGCTAGTTCGTGTTTGAATTTCTCATAGGGACTTGGCACTCATTCGTCCATATGAAGACCACTAAGAGTTTGTACAGGGGACATGCTAGATCAACATAAAACAATATAAACCTCTTATAATACCATGTATGTCCCATAAAGCATTGGACATCTTTGAAATTGACGAGGGGCGGGAGCTCAAGGATGAGCTTCACTTTGTTGTAGTCCATAGAGATCCCGTTTTTGGTCACAATGTGTCCTAGAATCACACCGTGTTTCACCCAAAACTGACATTTCAAAGGATTTAGGGATATTCGATACAACTGACATCTTTCAAGCACCAGCCTTAGGTGTCTTAGGTGTTCCTTCCATTGGGAATGGACACACAGATCATTTTGGAAAACTTCAAAATGAAGTCCCTTAAATAATCTTTGAATGATGTGCTCATCAGCCTCTGGAATGTGGTTGGAGCATTGGTGAGCCCAAAAGGCACCACCCTATATGCAAACACTCCCCACTCTGTGGCAAATGCCGTCTTATGCTTGTCTTGAGGGTCAATGGACACTTGATTATAACCAGAGAAACTGTCAAGGAAGCTATAGCCTCTTTGCTAGCAACTCTCTCAAGCACATGCTTAGTGAACGGAAGGGGATAGTGATCACGATGCATGGTAGCATTGACCTTTCTAAGATCAATGCACACAATAACAATGGCCAAAACCCATCCTGTGTGTTCAATTTCATAAATGAACCCTGCATCTATCAACTTTTGGATTTCTTCTTTGACAATTGATGCATACTTTGGATTCATGGGGTATGGTCTTTGTCGAGCTAGTTTTGCATTTTCAACTATAGGGATCATATCTTGTACAACTTTGGGTGGCATCCCCTTCATAACAGTGTACTTCCAAGCAAAACAGTCCTTATACTCTTGAAGAAGAGAGACCAACTCTTCTTTTTGCTGAGGGGTGAGGTCCTCTTTCCTTATACTCTTGAAGAAGAGAGACCAACTGTTCTTCTTGTTGAGGCGTGAGGTCCTCTGCGATGTAGATTGGTTTAGGTCTTCACCGTCTTCTGCTAAATCCACCTCCTTGACCTTGGTTGGCCGTCATAGCCATGACCATTACCTTCATCAGTCTTTCTCTTGGCTTGTTCAAAGAGGATCTTGCAGTTTTGGACTGTGAAGGCCTTGAAGTGAAGAGGGACTGGTCTCAAATCTTCCTTGTCCTCCTCTTACATCACTTTCATCGCCACCTTCTTAGTGGTGGATTGAACCTTCGGGTTCTTGCCCTTTGCGGATTTTGGCTTTGACAGGCTTGTCTTCCTCCACACCTACCGATCCAATAGGGGTTATTAGCCTGCTCGGTTGCATGCCCCAATCAGATGAAAATTTGTGGTGAGTTGCCATGGCTCTTACGTGTTTCAACCAATGTAGATCTGATTTAACCTTGTCAACATTCTCTTTCCTTTCCTTTGAGCTTTTTATCAGACTTATCATGTTCAAGGGTATAGTGACATTACGCAATTCCGTCTCAGGAGTGGTGACTTGCGTCCCCCTCCTCTCCGGTAAGTCAATTGTTCCAAGCAAATGCATCCAATTGTGCAAGAACTCGGGTTTAGGCACAGTGGAGCATACCACAGATTGTCTTGATCTTCCACTTTACCCTTCTCGTTGCATGCATGGAATACATTTACCGATGCCGACCTATTGGTAGTGTCTGATTCTGCAGCAAACAGGTTTCCGCTCTTAGGGTGGGCTTTCCATGTATCGAGATCTACTCATTACCTGACCTCCTTTGCTCAAGTAGATGTTATTGGATCGCCAGTCATGGACCAATCCAGCTACCCGCATGAATGGTCTTCCTGAAATGATCTCATAAGAGTCAAGTTGGTGGCAGAAATCCATCACTACAAACCACACTCTGTAAGAGAAGCCAAAAGTCTTGATCCTAAGATCTTTCAATATTCCCACAGGCCGTGTTGTTGCCCCATTGGCCAGCTTCACTATTAGGGAGCTAGTTTCCATGGGGGGTTTTCCCCATTTTTTCCATAATTGCTTGGTGATAATGCTAACCCCTTCTCCTCCGTCCAAAATTGTTGTGACTTTATGATCACCATAGGAGCATTGCGTTTGTATCATCACTCTCAAAGTATTTCACATGATGCCAAGCATGTGATTAATTAGCGGCTCGAATTTTGATTAATTGTGAAGGTGGCTCATGATTATTTGGATCATACTGCCATCTGATTCCAGCCACCGCGATGGGTTGATCAATGATACCACCGGGCTGGTGATTTGGCATGCGTGACTTAATTTGGTAGCTAATGATTACTTGGAATGCGGATTCTTGATCTTATTGCACGTAGTGCACATTTAGCCATGATTAATTTGGAAGCTCCAGCCACGGGAATGATGCCATCGGGCTGGCATGGCATGCTTGATTGATTTGTGGCTCGAATTTTGATTAACTGAACGATTATTCGGATCATACTGGCAGCTGATTCCAGCCACCGCGGTGGCAATTGTGAAAGATAGGAATAAAAAATAGTTTGCATGTAAGAGCTATGTAAGTGTGACTCGGACCATACAAAATTCTACTTTTCCACTGATCCCCTCGTTGCTCTCCACCACCCTGGAAAATGTAGGAGACAATCATCCAAGAAAACACATAGAGGCTCTTGAATCAGTTGTCACCTTCCTCTTCTTCCATTCAACTCTAAGACATGCATAAACTTGCTTACACAGTGGTAACCGTCACTCGCCCAGTAGCTCTAATCCATCTTTTTAGATGTCACATCAGCCATGTCATCATTTAGCTCACCCACACTATATCATACTCTCATATATGTATATATCCAAATACATCAACACTCGCCCTCAAGCTCAGAATGAGCTTGCACATGATAGACTCCTAATGCATGTCTAAAATACTGGAACTTGTTCTTTGGGAGTGCTTTAGTAAATATGTCAGCTACCTGCTCATTGGTCTTCACATAGACCACATCTATCTCACCACTTACCACTTTCTCCCTGATGTAGTGGTAGTGTACCTATATATGTTTTGTCCTGGCATGGTAAACTGGATTCCTGGCAAGCATAATACTACTGACGTTGTCACAATAAAAGACAACACTACTATCAACAGATATCCCCAAATCATAAAGAAGCATTCTCAGTCATGTCTCCTCACAGGCTGCTATGGCAGCTCCATGGTACTCTACCTCTGTACTAGATAAGGCAACAGTTGGTTGCTTCTCGCTACACCAACTCACTGCTGCACTACCAAATGAGAATGCATATCCACTTGTGGATCTTCTATCCACAACACTGCGAGCCCAATCTACATCTGTATATCCATGCATACATGTATTCTGTGCTTTTGCATAGCACATCACATAACATGAGGTAGCTTTCACATATCTTACGATTCTTCTGACTGCATCCAAGTGACTTTTGCATGGCCTTTGCATAAATTGGCTCACCACACCAACAATGTAACTCACATCAGGCCTAGTAATGGTTAGATAGATGAGGCTTCCAACCATCTTGCTACTTCCCTTAGTGCTAGGCTTCATTATGACTGAGTCTGCCCTGCATCTCTGGAGGTTTGATAGAAACTCAGTATGAAAGCCTTTGTGTGAATATATGCTCTTATGTGTGTGTGTGTGTGTGGAGTGCGTGTGTGAGAGCATATCTTGATACAGAGTTCTACTCCCATTATTGGGCACTGATGACGTTAGTGGGGATGTCGTAGTATCTAGTCCATACTATGCATAATGGAGTTGATAGTTATATAGTCTTGTGGGTTGACTACCATGAGTATATAACATGCACGTTCCTAAAAGGTGAATTTCACTACAAGACACTGTTGCCATACATGCGTTCGATACACGCGATAAGTTACGGGCACGTGTATGGTCGTGCACGTATGGTCGTGCATGTATATGAGTAGTATCGGGCACGTGTATGGTCGTGCATGTATATGAGTAGTATCGGGCACGTGTATGGTCGTGCATGTATGGTCGTGCATGTATATGAGTAGTATCGGGCGCGTGTCTATTGGCATCTACATTCGCGTGTATACTGGTTTCAAAAACGCGTGTTCCAGCGCATGTATATTGGCATCTACATTCGCGTGTATACTGGTTTCAGAAATGCGTGTACCAGCACGTATATATACGCGCAATTATACACGCCTTATTACACGCGATAACAGAGAACTTTATTAAGAAAAACTCCATTCCTTTACAAAATTTAAAACCATTTTCTTTAAACCATCTCATAGTACATTACAGTATATATCATTACACAATCCCACTACATGCATTTACAACAATGTAATATATTCAAAAATAAATCATGAGATGATAATTAAAAGACAACATATACAATAGAAATGTCATCAATTTAGAATGATACAGTGATGGATTGGTTAGGGTTCGATCTCATCTTCAATAAGATCCATCCTTGTCGATCAACATCAATATCCATTTGATCAATTTGTAAGGCTATGATTTATTTTATTCCACTATCGATATTCTGTCCATTGATAATGGTACCGATGCCCTGATCATCCTCATCAACATCACCATCATCCTCAATGGTAGGGTCATCCTTATGATCATGAGAAATGGCATGCTCATCCTCATTATCATGATCATCTCTTATTTCTTGATCATCGATCACAACATCTTCATTGGCATGTTCGACATCATCTTCATTGTGGCTTGCTACATCCTCCATATGCTCCATATCAGTGAATGTATTATACATCACTTTGGAACGTGGTGCAATAGGGATGACGTACCACCATTTAATGTCATGCACCATTGGCAGATAGATAACCTACTCAAATACACATACTGCATTAATTAATTAGCATATTAAAAGTCAAGGGGTACGCGAGCTTAGATATATATGTACATGAAACACATTAGTAAAAAAATGCATACCTGCTCACATTGTTGTGGCAATACGAGCCTATCTTTCTTTGTTTGCCAAAACTTTGTAGAGTCAATAGTTACATAGCCACTTGCATGGCGTTTTATCGTTGCATTAGGCCCTTTTTCCACCCCATTCATTTGCCATTTGACATCCAAAACATACACAAAGAAGCGACAAAAGTCAAGCCTAAATATGTCTCGGATTGTGCCACAATAATCATCCATTTTTCCATTGGCTCCCTCAAAGCTACTAATGACACCGCAATCTTATGTATTTCTCTTTTTATCAATTCTTTGTGTTCGAAAATGCTTGCCTTCACACCATATAGCATTGAACATAGTGCACTGGACCAAAATAGAAGCAATATTTGTGTAAGCAATGTGAATAAATATTAAAAGCAAATCACTTACAACTAATGCAAAACATTAGTTCTATATATCTTTAACATGCATCCTCGTGCATACTCCCATTCTTCCGCCGTGATATGCAGCCCCTCGCCGCTCTCTGCTCTCTCCATTTCCTCATGCAATAAATCAACATGGATATCATTCGGAAGTGTTGCTAAATGCTTAGGGTACGCCTTACGAGAGCCATGTTGCCTCCGAAGAAAGAGAGCTCTTTCTGCTTGCCTTTTTGTCTTTGCATCCTCATATCTTGTAACCCATCTGCTCATCACATCACTATTAAGGATGCAAGTGAAATTGAGATCATCAATCAATGTTCTGTCAATTACTTTACTCTGTCCTTTTCCTTGAGGTACAATAGAGGTCATCCTCAAGTCCTCTTCATTGCTCCATAGTCGCGGCAAAGAGCTATCCACCTGACCAAGAAATTCTAAAATATATACAAGAGACTCTTGTATCAACCAACCCTCGGCCATGCTTCCTTCGGGCCTTGCACTTTGCCTCACAAAGTCTTTTAAGAGGTCTTCATGAAGCGCTCTAGGAAGAACATCCAACGTGCATGCACAGTGCCACATAAAGCAATTTCGTCCACTAAATGCACAATGAGATGTAGTTGACTTGTGAGAATGGTTCGCGGAAAAGTCCCCTCTACCAAACAAACCACCTCCACCGCCATAACACGCGCATCATCCAACGTGGTTGGATCAATTGCTTTGGAACTAACATATCTGAAAAATAAATGAATAGTACGTTATACCTCATGCACGTTCATTTTGCAAGGTATAATGAAGGGTGATCTGACATGGGTTTTACATACCTCACAAGCTCGCCCATCTTATAAATACATTTTTTCAAACTCTTGTTTGCACAATGGTCGATGCTAGTAGGTAGTATGAACTGCATACATAAGAGCACATGTATGTATGGTTTATGGCATTACAAAATTTAATTTCAACGTACAAGACTTGGAAAACACTTACTTGGAGCATCTTGTGCCAATCGTGGGACTTCAACCCATATAGTTGCTCAACGCCTCTTTTCTTAGTGGTTGTAAAGGCTCCCTTCAATGATCTCATGCATCCAGTGGGAGTACGCAAAGTGGTGATGGCCTACTTTACCTGCTTCTCCTCTTTCTTTGATATAATCCATGGTGCAGGCGGAAGACGAACGTGCCCACCCTCCTCTCGTGGCCAAGCTTGATGCAACCCGCAAGTCCTCCCGTACGCTAACATTGTCTCGTTTACCAATAACATGTTCCCAAATACCAGATCCCATATTCTTGAAGATGTACATGGGATCAAGAAGATGGTTGATCTTAAGATGGGTCCAATATGGTAGCCGGAAAAAAATGGAGTACCTACACAAGGGATTGCTCTATGTGATCTTTAATCCAATTAGAGACTACACAAAACAAGATTGAAAAACATTACTATACCTGTTCATGCCATCTGGAGGAAGAACATTTGTAGACTCCCAAATACGCTTCCAATCTTTTGCACGAAGTGTTTGTGGAGGAATGTTACTCTTACTAGCAACATATTTAGGATGATCTGATGGGAGAAATCGATGATGATTATCGAATATGGTCTTACACAAACCGTCAGCATACTCATGTACTAACGAAGGGCCATAAACAGGACATGCATGTTTACCCGATGTTTTCAAACCTGTTAAAATATAAATAAAAGTTATAATAATAAAGTCAATAGTTATAATTAATATAGCCAACAGTATTAGAGTAGGGAGGTAATTAGAATTCTTACCAGAACAATCGCTGTATCTTGGAAAGTCATGCATTGTCCACATCAACACTGCTTTTAAGTCGAAGTGTTGAGAGGAGGGAGGCCTACTAATGTCCACCACCGCAACACCTCTCCATAGTTCCTCCAACTCATCAATCAACAGTTCGAGATAAACATCCATATGCTTGACTTTATGTTTCCCTGGAATTAGAAGGGATAACATAAGATGTCCCTTCTTGATCGCCATTGATGGTGGAAGGTTGTAATTCACCAACACAACTGGCCACACGCTATATGCGGTGCTTTTGAAACCAAATGGATTCACTCCATCCATACATGGTGGAGATGTGATTCAAGGTAATTCTACGCGCTCGTACAATGCATCCTTGACATCGATTACACATACACTTGATCCTTTGTCCTAACCACACATCGCGATTACGATGACGCATTGTCTCATCCTCACCAGAACTGCTTGAGGAGGTTGATGACATCCTATGTACAAAAGAGCAAACACATAATCATAATCAGTTTTTAATGAAAACTTGTATAAAAAGTCTCTATATCCCTGTGTTGATCGCGTGTAATAGCGCGTCTCAGTGTTTTAAATCGCGTGTAACAGCGCGTCTAGATGTGTAAAATCGCGTGTATGAATGCGGATGTTTATTATACATGCGAATATACACGCGCTCCTACACGCGACCACATGCCTATACCTAACACATAACCCGTCGCCTTCTCCAAAAACCATTTTCAAACTCCATCTTTCCTCTCCTTCGTCGCCGCCGCCAAATCTTCCCTCTTCCAACAGAGAACTAAAGCCAAGTGCAAGGAGCAGACATGGGTGCAAGGAGCAGACACGGGTGAAGGAAACCAGCCAAAAATAAGACTCACTTTTCCAGAGGTGAGTCAGTTTGTCCTTTGTCCTGTCTCTTTCCTTCCATTTGTTTATGCGATTGTCTCTTTTCCTTATGTGTTTGTCTCCGTCCTTCTCTGGTCATGCCTACTTCAGTATTTTTGTGAACGATAGTGACAGTCTGGGCTTTCTTTATAAGAAAGATTTGTCGGTGGTCTGTCGTTTTCAAAAAAGTTTTTGCACAGGCCGCGTGTACGAGCGCGTGTATGTCTGCGTGTACCCTGTTTGCACAGATTGTTCACGTGCAGATACACGCGTTTTTGGATGGGTTTTTACACGCGACTGTGTTTGTCCTTAAAGTTCACCCATGCTTGCGTGTCTTGCTTGTTGATCCAGCTCAAGAGAGAGATGATCCCATCTGCATATGGCTTGCCTTCACAAAATCATATGTGGTAGCTTGCATGTTGTCATCATGGGGAATCATCAAGCATGTATAGGAACAACCTTGATCAAGATGCTGCATAAAGTTTGTGCTTTCAATCTTCATCTTTGTGCTTTGATACATAGCGTGATTCCCTTCATGGTGACTGTGCTTTGATACATAGAGTGTTTCCCGGCATCGCCATCTCCTTTATCGCCTCTCATAGTAGCTCTTATCGCCATCCCCTTCATGGATCCTTCATGTATATACTTTTATTTTTACAGATTCTTCATGGATCCAGGTTTTTCATCCGATCCATTTGCATACGGCACTTGGATGATGGAGATGCTAAATCATTTTGGGTGCCATCCTGGTCCAGTTGAGCTTATAGAGTACATCTATGCCCATCCCCCTCCTGGATTCCTTGGTATGGTCACCCCGCCCCCGAGTATCCATGTCACTCCACTGCCGTCTATGCCTGCGAGTCCGGCGAGATGGCATGCAGCTTCTCCTCTTCCACGCCCACCGAGGAGACATACCCCGTCCCAGACACACTCACGCACACCCTCCCAGGCACCGTCACGTCAGGGCTCACAGCCACCATCACGTACTTCCTCACAGCCACAGTCACGTACACAGTCACGTACACAATCCTCCAGTCGTGACTCCACCCGCGGTACAGAGGAGAGCAAATGCCGCAGTAGGAAGAGTGGGAGTGGAGGATGCGGCGGGTGCTTTGGTGGGAGAGGTAGTAGGGCAAGCGGTGAGAGAGGAGATAGAGGGAGAAGAGTTAGAGGAGACAGTGAGGATGAGGAGGAGGTGAGAGAGGTAGAGAGAGTGATTTACTATGATGTGACGGATAGGGGCGGGGTAGTGATGGATGCGAGGGGGAAAGAGGTAATGGAGTACATGCGTGGGGTAGTTTCAAACTTGTACAGAAATTGTTTTATTAAATTTAAAGATCAAAATAGCCGATTAGTTGGGGAGGTGATAGATGGTGTACATAGTCGGTACCCCAATCCCCCACATGCGACATTCTCGGATGTATGGAGAAGGACGCGAATAAGAGAGATCTTAAGTAATAAAAGATCTCACCTTAAGAAACTCGCATATGATGATGGGCTAAATGTAGCTACGGGTGGCTATCCTGCCGAGAAACCTACCACTGCACACAAACGCGAGTGGAAGGAGGCAAAGAAACGAGCAGAGGGTGGCATGAAGAGCAGGCAGCATGTGGAGGCACGACGGATCCAGATGGAGACCATTGGATCTTCGCATTTCGGATCTGGCGGCATCGAGTCATGGAAGACAGAGTTCGTAAGTATCTTGCCACTTTATTTGATTGTGTAATCTTACAAATTGTGTTGATTATGATACAACGCGACGGGTTATGGGGAGGAAGCCCACAGCCCACGATACTGGGTATACTCGTCGGCATAGCAGACGTGACACGTGGGCCCTCTTCAGAGCCAAGGGACGTATTACGGACGTGCAGTTTGAGATGGCCATGAGACCATACGGTCGACAGGTACTTGAAAACTCTAAACGAATGATTTTGGTTTATTGAATTACATATACATATACTTATATACGATATATTACTTGAAAAGGCACAAGCTACTGCTGCACTTGTTGATGCTCCTGCCACACTGATGATCCACCTGCCGCCACTGCTCCTGCTGGACGTGAGCACTACTCATCGGACATGTATACCGATGTGAGCTCATCTAATCATGGAGGGAGCAGCGGGTCATCATCTGGGTCTGAGTAGTACTCAAACTTATAGTATCACATTCCATATTGAGGATGTGGTTGTATATATATTTTTGTAACTGAAGCCATGGGCTTTTTTAGACAAACCAATTTGATTTTGTATATATTTGTTTATAATTGAAGCCATGGGCTACTTCGACATATGGACTCCCTTGTATATATGTGTACACGTAAAATTTGTTTATAATTGAAGCCATGGGCTACTTCGACATATGGACTCCCTGGTATATATGTGTACACATAAAATTTTGATAGTAATATTGAATCGTGAATTGATAGTATTGCATTCATGTCTGTCTTGAATCGTGTATTGACAATGTATGCATTCATGTCCTTCTTGAATCGTGTAATGACAATGCACTAAATCTTCCTCGTGGATGGTGCAATGCACCAAAAAAAAAATCCAGAGAGTGCTATTGGGTGCTGGAATGCTGAAACAGCATTCAAGTACCAAATAGCACTCTCTGGATTTTTTTTTTTGCTCTCTGTTTGCGTGTATAGACGCGTCAACTATGTAAAAGTCAAGTGTATATACACGGATACTCTGTGAAATGCGCGTGTATAAGCGCAGCTAAACTGACAAAACGCGTGTATAAGCCCTTGTATCAGCGCGTCTGACTGCGTCTATACATGCGCTTTTACACGCATGTCTCTGGCCGCGATGATACACGCGCTGATACACGGGCCCGTTACTTTTTTTCCACAAGTCATTTTCTGCGGCTAGGAGCACGGGTATGAGCCCGATCCCTTGTAGTGTTTGGACATGTTCCTGGATTCATCTAGGTGTATATAAGGATTCCAACCATCTTCCTGTACATAGTCACATCCTCAATGTAGTTCCCATCATCAACCAACTTGACATTCAGGTCAAGTGGAGTGTCAACTGGCTTGCATGAAGTCATCCCATATTTTTGCAACATATCCAGTGCATATTGTCTCTGCATCAAACATATACCTATGGGTGTATCAATGACTTCAATACCCAAGAAATATTTCAGCTGTCCCAAGTCTTTCATGTCAAACTCTTCTGCCGATCTCTTCTTGATGACTGAAATTTCTGCATCATTATCTCTTGTGATAATTAGATCATCTACATAAATCACTATGGCTACCATACCACCATCTGTATGCTTAACATAAAGAGAATAATCAGATTTTGACTGGCTGAAACCCAGACTCAGCAGTAGTTTCCCTATTCTCTCACACCAAGCCCTTGGTGCTTGCTTTAATCCATAAAGTGCCCTCTTCAGCTTGCACATAATGTGGATATCTTGGATGTACATATCCTTGGGGCTGATTCATGTATATCTCCTCTTTCAAGGTGCCATTCAAAAAGGCATTTTTCACATCCATTTGATATAACCTCCACCCATACATAGCTGCCAAAACAATTACAGCTCTAATGGTTGTCATCTTTGCAACAGAGCTAAATGTTTCATCATAGTCTAAGCCATAGGTTTGGGCATATCCTTTGCTACCAACTTTGCTTTGTACCTTTCCCATGTACCATCAGATCTCCATTTTACCTTGTACACCCATTTAGACCCAATAGCTTTCTTCCCAAGTGGTAACTTGAATAGATCCCATGTCTTATTTTTCACAAGTGCATTCATCTCTTCATCCATCGCATTCTCCCAATCCTTATTGCCAATAACTTCTTCAAAGCTTGAAGGCTCCACATGCTGAATTTTAGATACCATGTAAGCATAGTGCATCTTCATGAAACCATTGTATGTAAGCCTCTCAACTGGGTGTCTTACTCTTTCTGATCTTCTTACTTTTGGCTGTAAATTACTTTGCACCTCTTTTCTTGCATGTGGTGGTAGGTACTTTCCTCCACCCTTCTTAATATATCTGCAAATGCATGGCAAATCCTCAGAGAATTTTGAGGTGAATAACACCAGTAGGATGTTAAAACTCAAGTCACAGTTGCATGACTTTCATATGCATGAGGGGGATGGCATATCCACCCATATCACAACACATAGAGAGATTGCCGAGCAGTTGGCAGTCATAGATGAGAGGATTGAGGAGAAAATTTTAATTCCAATCTTGTCATATAAAAAATTTACAACTAGCTTTAATATGATAGCTCGGTTCATGATGCCTACGATGAAAGAGCTGATTGGGATGCTTCACCAAGTTAGAGGAGCAGATGCTACAAAGTACAAATCAATATGCCCATGATGATCATGCCTTCTACTCAAGTGGACATGGGAGAGGCATAAGCAAGTATTCTGCACAGGGAGGGAGAGGTACATCCTATGGCGGAGGAGGCTATGCTCAACCCTCTTCTTCGTCATCTTCAGGGAAAGGAGTTTCAGAACCCTCTTCACATGCATCAGGCTCAGGTAGAGGTGCAAAATCTACCTATGAAAAGGGAATTGCAACTATTGTGACAAGTATGGCCACTTTAAGGAATGCAGGAAAAGGATGCAAGACCAAGGGCGAAATCAGCAGGGGCATGCAGCCCAAGATACTCCTAATAATAACACCACAAGCACTGGTCAGGAGGAGTGTAATAATGTTGGAGTCACTCTTTAATGTGACAATTCATGAACCTCAACTGGTGATAAAATGCAGCAAATAGCAGTAAATTATTGCCCAAGTATGTGCCAAAGGTTTCTATTGATACAGAGCCTAAAACAGAAAATTTTGTGGCCACAAATGGCCTATGTTGCATCAGAAAATGCACTCAAAGACAGCCATAAATATGCCTCAACATGGACAGCATATGCAGCAGCAAATGCATCAAAAAAGTGGACAGTCAGTACCACAAAAAGGTGGACAGCATGCACTCCATGCACTTCAAAGGGATTGGTTTGTATCACTGCATGCATCGAAGACAGGCAAAGTTGAGGTTTTAGACAATAAGGTCTATAGGATTGAAGGGCATGGTGCCATACCAATGAGGCCCCACAATGAAAAGCATGTGAAGTATGTGAAAGATGTGAGACTAGTGTCAGGTTTGGACAAGAGTCTAATTTCTATCCCAGCCATGTGTGATCACAATATGGAGGTGCATTTCACCAAAATGGATGCACTATCAAGAACGGATATGGCTAGCTCATGGGCACTGGTTCACGCAAAGGGGAACTTTATAAGCGTGATGGGATAGTGATCAAGCAAGATTATACCAATGTCACTACAGAGCAGGCCAATGATGCAAATAATGATGGAATGGAAATGCAACAGCCAGCTGTAAATCAGTAGCCTACGCAGCCATCTACTCCCACAAAGAGTCTACCAAAATGGTACTTGCAGACTCTTAAGGATTCAGGGGTCACAGATTTGCCTAAACCATCTTCAACACAGCAGCAATCAGCCTGTTTACAGCAGTAAAGGGAATCAGCAAACGCAGCCCTGATCCTACATCTTGTGGACTCAGATAACCCTCATAAATTTAAGGAGGCAATCAAGCACAATCATTGGAAGTATGCCATCGATCAGGAGATTGATGCCATCAAATGCAATGACACATGGACTTTGGTTGATTTACCACCTGGACAAAATGTCATTGGCTGCAAAATTTGGGTCTACAAGAAGAAGGTTAAGGCAGATGGCAGTGTGGATAATACAAGGCTCCATTGTTAGCTAAGCGTTGGGTGGATTTCAAAGAAACTTTTGCCCCTGTTGCTAAAGGTACCATTGTGAGAACCATTACAGTGCTGGCAGCTCAATGTCACTAGTCCATGTGGCAAATGGATGTGAAATCAGCATTTCTTAAATTTAAAAAAAAACAGAGAGGAGGGATTATATTATAACATACCGGAATTTAAAATGCTTTTTAAACAGAGAAGCATACCTCTTAATGGATAGATCTTTTGAAAGCTACAAGTTCTGAATTTTTTCCTACAATTGATTCTCTGGTTCATGATCTTCATCTCTTCTTCTATTGTTTCCCATGCTTGATTGAACTGGGAGTTGACTGCTTGGGTGAGCTTGTCAAATTTCTTGTTGGCTCAATCACTGACTCTTGGTGCTTGCGTTGTAGCTTCTTCATTGTTTGTTCTTTGTCCAATTCCAGGGCTGTCTTCTTGGTGTTGACAAAAGCTTTGTCCACGTTTGTAAGAACCTGTATAGCTGCAGACATAGAAAGCTTCTCAAGGTATGAACTAGGTCCCTGTGCAAGGCCTGAAATACAAATGCATTTTTGGATAACCAAATAGCCCATAAAAAACAAGCTCTTATTAAGGACCATAAATGAGAAGAGCATCCTATAGATTCACCCAGAAGAACTTGAGTCCATGATAGAGTTGTCCTGATTGAAGAAAGGCATTCCTGCAGCAGTTCACGCGTATGAGTATTGGCTGGACAAGACCAAAGAAGATGGGTGACTGTTTCTAGGTGCCTCCGATATCTGGGGCAGACACTTTGCCCTATACCCAGCTTGGCTGCCCTTTCATTGGTCCATACTGCATGGTGGAGAATCAGCCCCACAGGAAGCAGGAGAATTCGAGGGGATTTGTTGAAATATACAAGTGAATAGAGTGTGTGTGGGAACAAGCCCTTGGCTAGAGGTTGTAAAAGAGAATCTGTAAATGTGAGAGAACCTATGAAAAGGTGAGAAGAATCTACTGGGAGAGAATAAAGGGTAGCATGAGGAGATTTAGGAGGTGTGGAGATATTCTGGGAGAGGTGGAGAGAATCAAGCAAAAGAGGTCGAGTGAATCAAGGAGAAATCAATGGGATTAGATGCTTGGATGTAAACTCTATAAATTGAAGCATTGGCCTAATGAGAACTTGCTGGTTTTTGATTATCCATGCCTACATTAAGCTATCAGTTAATTGCTCACTAATCACGTCTTAATTATCATCTAATCTCTTTGTTATTAATGATATTGATTCTAGCATTTGATCCACCATAGCTCATCACATTGCTGTAATTTTAACAGGATTAAGCTGGACCATATGTTTTTGAACCTATTATTCCATGTTTCCTTGTCCCCCATAGGATATTCCATCTCTGATTTAGCTTTAAATGAGTTGGGGTAGGGTCGGTAGACTTTGGAATAGGCACCTACATTGAGGAAACAATATCCTCACTCAAAACAAAGTTTTTGGGTACAGAGTTTGGCCGCGCAAAGATACCAAATATGTAAAAGAGTTCATGGAAAGAGCTCGAGATAGTATGCTACATCACACAAATCATGATGGAAAAGATTATGTGCATGTGCTTTTGTATCATTGTGTATGCTTGGAAAAGACAAGGATGGTAATACGTTGGATACGACAGATGGCACTTTGGATGCATGTATTGTTATGGCAAAAGAATTTATGCAAAAGGTGATTGATTGCATTAATGATAGGTTTCCAGACATGTATTTTTTTAATGCGACTAAATTATTTAGTCCCATGTATTATCCTCGTGAGATGATAAAACTAGAGAGGAGATAGCTTGTATTTGGTTGTCAAGGCCTTACCTCAGGCTTCAAATTTAAGGCCTGCTAACATGTAGGCCACAAATCCCTTGCGTCAAAACCACGCCAGCCGTCCAAAAACCACCTTCTGCTGCCCGAAGCAGCTGCCATCCAAAAACCACCTTCTGTTGCTCGGAACAGCTGCCATCCAAAACTACCAAAATTGCTACTCTGATACCACAGTTGGCAGACAAATGTCCACCCAAGAATGCGCGAAGTATAAGAAGGAAGTCCCACTTTCCCCCTCGTTTCCTAGCCATGCAACCCTCTTCCTTTCCTTCTCCCAAGAGGGACCAACCAGGATACAGAGGAGGCCCTCCAATAGTTTATTATACGTCACACTTTCCACTTGTCAAGCTTGTATATGGGATTATTCCCACTTCCACGTGTCCAGTAGTGCCCTTATGAGACTATCTTGTCTCTATTTATTTTTTCCACGGGTTTGGCCACAAAGACCACATATTCCAACACATTGTCATAGTGGTTTTGTATGTCGATGATCTCATTATTACTGGCAGTGATGGACCATTTATTTAGAAGATCAAGGAAGCACTCTGCAGAAAATTCAAAATGGCCAATTTGGGGCAGCTTACGTAGTCTCGGCATTAAGGTTTTGCAGTAGATGGCATTTTTCTTGGGCAACAAACCAAATATGCACTAGAACTAATTGAAAGGTTCAATATGCAAGATTGCAAGCCAATTTCAACTCCTATGGAGAAGGGCATGAAACTGGAACCTTTACTTGATAAACTTGACATTGATCGGACATTGTATAAGACATAAGTGGGCACGCTCATCTATTTGCTTAGCACAACCTGATTTGTCACATGCAGTTAGTGCAATAAGTCAATTTATGCCACAACCTAAGGCAATTCATTGGAAAGCAACCAAGCGCATTTTACACTGTGAAACATACCCTTCACTGGGGTATTCCTTTTGGACATGCAGATCAACTTTGCCCTCAAGGCAATTGTGACAACGGTTGGGCAAGCAATCATGATAAGAGGAGCACTATAGGATATGCCTTTCCCTTGGACAATGAGACAATAAGTTGGATCAGTAAGAAGCAACCCACTACTGCAGATGCACCCATGGCCCCTTGCATGGCCCCTTGGGGTCATGCAAGAATGGCCCTTGGGCCATTCTTGGATGCCCCCATGGCCACTATTTCATGCACTGATGCATTTTAAAGTAAATTGGTGGATATATGAGGCCTTGGGGTCATGTAAGAATGGTCCTTTCACTTGTCGTGCATGAAAAGAATGGCCTAGGGCCATTCTGGATGCCCCATGGCCATCCCAAAAATGACCTTGAGGCCTTGGGGTCATGTAAGAATGGTCCTTACACTTGTCATGCATGAAAAGAATGGCCTAGGGCCATTCTGGATGCCCCATGGCCATCCCAAAAATGACCTTGAGGCCTTGGGGTCATGCAAGAATGGCCCTAGGACCATTCTTCCTCATGTTGTGCATGGAAAAGAATGGCCCTAGGACCATTCTAGGATGCACCCATGGCCCCTTGGGGTTATGCAAGAATGGCCCTTGGATGCCCCCATGGTGGCCACTATTCCGAATGTCCCTTGGGGTCATGGACCCTTGGGCCATTCTTGGATGCCCCCATGGCCACTATTATGAATGGCCTTGGCATCATGCAAGAATGACCCTAGGCCATTCTTCTTCATGTTGTGCATGGAAAAGAATGGCCCTAGGACCATTCTTGGATGCGCCATGGCCATTCCAAAATGACCTTGAGGCCTTTGGTTCATGGAATAATGGCCTTGCATTAAAAGAATGGTACTAGGTCCATTCTTGGATGCCCCATGGCCATTCCAAAATGACCTTGAGGCCTTAGGGTCATTTAAGAATGGCCCTGGGGTCATTTAAGAATGGCCATTCCAAAATGACCTTGAGGCCTTGAGGCCTTAGGGTCATTTAAGAATGGCCCTGGGTCATGGAAGAATGGCCCTTGGGCCATTCTTCCACCTATTGTGCATTAAAAGAGTGGTCCTTGGGCCATTCTTGGATGCCCCCATGGCCATTCCAAAATGCCCTTGAGGCCTTGGGGTCATGCAAGAATGGCCCTTGGGCCATTCTTTCACCTGTTGTGTGCATATTCTTGGATGCCCCCATGGCCATCCCAAAATGACCTGAGGCCTTGGGGTCATGCAAGAATGGCCCTTCCACCTGTTGTGCATGAAAAGAATGGTCGTAGAGCCATTCTTGGATGCCCCATGTCCATCCCAAAATGACCTTGAGGCCTTAGGGTCATACAAGAATGGCCCTAGGTCCATTCTTCCGCCTGTTGTGCATGAAAAGAATGGCCGTAGGGCCATTCTTAGATTCCCCAAGGCAATCCCAAAATGACCTTGAGGCCTTGGGGTCATGCAAGAATGGCCCTAGGGCCATTCTTCCGCCTCTTGTGCATGGAAGGAGGCCATTATTGGGAGCCCCATGGCTATTCCAAAATGACCTTGAGGCCTTGGGGTCATGCAAGAATGGCCCTAGGGCCATTCTTCCACCTGTTGTGCATGAAAAGAGTGACCCTAGGTCCATTCTTGGATGCCCCATGGCCATCCCAAAAATGACCTTGAGGCTTTGGGGTCACGCAAGAATGGCCCTAGGGCCATTCTTCCTCATGTTGTGTATAAAACGATTGGCTCTATCGCCATTCTTGGAGGCACCCATGGAGCCTTGCGGTCATGTAAGAATGGCCCTTGGGCCATTCTTGGATGCCCCCATGGCCACTATTTCATGCACTATGATGTATTATAAAGTAAAACGGTGGATATTTGAGGCCTTGGGGTCATGTAAGAATGGTCCTTACACATGTTGTGCATGAAAAGAATGGCACCATGGCCATTCTTGGATGCCCCCATGCATTGTGATGCACTTTAAAGTAAAATAGTGGATATTTGAGGCCTTGGGGTCATGCAGGAATTGTCCTTGCAGCATGAAAAGAATGGCCCTAGGGCCATTCTTGGATGCCCCATGTCCACCCAAAATGACCTTGAGGCCCTGGCCATTGGGCCATTGTTCTAGCTATTCTTCCACATGTTGTGCATGAAAAGAATGGCTCTATGACCATTCTTGGATGCCCCATGTCCATCCCAAAATGACCTTGAGCCCGTGGAGTCATGCAAGAATGGCCCTTAGGCCATTGTTCCAACCATTCTTCCACATGTTGTGCATGAAAAGAATGGCCCTAGGGCTATTCTTGGATGCCCCATGTCCATTCCATGGCCATTCCAAAATGACCTTGAGGCCTTGGGGTCATGCAAAGAATGGCCCTAGGGCCATTCTTCCACCTATTGGTGCATGAGAAGAATGGCTCTATGGCCATTCTTGGATGCCCCATGTCCATCCTAAAATGATCTTGAGACCTTGGGGTCATGCAAGAATGGCCCTTGGGCCATTCTTCCACATGTTGTACATGAAAAGAATGGCCCTATGGCCATTCTTGGATACCCCACGGCCTCTCCAAGAATGGCCCTATGGCCATTCTTGTATACCCCACGGCCATTCCAAAATGACCTTGAGGCCTTGGGGTCATAAAAAAATGGCCCTATGGCTATTCTTTCACATGTTGTGCATGAAAAGAATGGCCCTATGGCCGTTCTTGGGTGCCTTTGGATGCCCTAGGTCTATTCATACTGTGCATGAGAGAGGAATGGCCTTATGGCCATTCTTGGCGTCCTAGGGGCATTGAAATTTGAATTTCAAACTAGAATTTTTTGCTGAATTCCCATATCAAATTTGAAATTTGAATTTCAAATTCAAATTATAATCTTCCCGCCTTCCTCTTTCATGCATAATGTTTTCCCTCTCTCCCCATATCACTTTTGAAATTTGGATTTGATACCATCCTCATCCGTAATTTTCCTACCCATCTATGTCCAACGCTTCTACGCTACGTGTTCGCTTAATCGACATTTGGAGCGCTATCATATCTACACTCGAATCACACCCATGTTAGGTATGCAAATTGTTTTCTTGTGTTATTAGAGTCTTTTAAGTCGATTAAGTAATTTTCTTGTGTTATTAGAGCCGTTTAAATTGATTAAGTAATTTAATTAATATTATGATTAAGATTAATAAATTACGATTAAGATTAATAAATTAATCTTAATTAATATAGATTCAATTAATTGTGTTTGAATGCATATTTAGACACAATAAATTGAATTAATTTTAATTAGGAGTCTTACTTAAATTTTTAAATATAATTAAACTTAATTAAAAAACATACTGAGAGAGAGAGAGAGAGAGAGAGAGAGAGAGAGAGAATCCCTTACCTCCTCCTCCTTCTCCTTCATGCTCCCTCCCTTCGGCGCTCTCTGAACCGATGCTCCCTCTCTCCTCTCTGAACTGGTGCTCTCTCTCTCTCTGTCTCTCTCTCTCTGTCTCTCTCTCTCTCCTCTCCGTGCGCTTCCACTGTTCGCTGTAGGCGGCTGCCTCTCTGTTCGCTTGGTGGCTTGCTTTCAGGCACTTTTGTTTAGCTAGATTAGGTTACGTTTTAAATAATATATAATATATATAATATACTATATACTACATACTAATATACTATATATATTATGCCAATCTTTTTATATATTTGCAAAAAGTAATGTGTTCTTTGTCATTCCCCACAAAAGTAAATTAGTACTCTATCTTTAAAAACTCTACGGAGTGTAAGAGGGAGATAATGGTGAACCTACTTTAAGGTTGCTCAAACATTGCCATCATGTCTAGGAGATCTTGGGATTTAGCTACTTTCATCGTAGAGCATCTTGGGAGTGTAACAAAGAGGATCTCTCTCTCTCTCTCTCTCTCTCTCTCTCTCTCTCTCTCGTGCCTTCATGGATAGCACAGTCCACGTAGGCATGCCACATGGGCTTCCCAAGCTCGAGCATTACACCATGGTAGCCATGGTGGTTGTGCTTGAGCCTGGGAATTACACCATGGTAGCCATGGTAGCCATGGTGGTTGTGCTTGAGCCTGGGAATTACATGTGGCAGTGCCACCATGGAATGTGCATGCCACAAATGCAACACATACCACGTGGTTCTTGCTTTCACTGTCTAATGGCTTTTTAAGCCATTAGATAGCTAAAGCATGCATCACAAAATAGCCCTCCTCCTCAACAAGCACTCCCCCTCAACGTGGCCCCCCTCACAAGTACCCTCCCCCTCAACGCACCCTTGCCACGCGCTCAATGCCCTCTCCCTCAACCAAAAACTCTCCAAGAACGTCTCTCACATGCCCTCTCCTTCAACGTGTCTCTTTGGCCCTTATTTGAATCTCCCTCATTGCCTCCATCTCTCTCACTCTTAAGTTCTCAAACCTCTACATTTGCAAAGAAAATGCCTCCCCGGGCGCGTTTGCAATCCAAGGGCTTCACCATGGGCATGTCATAAGTTGCCACATCAAGCGAGGTAACCAACACATATGATTGCAGTTGGTTGTGAGGGCTTCCTCTCTCATAAGACAAACAAGAGCTCTCATAGCACAAAGGGGAATTGTGTCCTTCAATTATGAGAAAGTGCCTTATATATAATTGGCCCTTATTCACACTTGGGCACCTAAAACTTACTAACTAAGGCCTTGGGTGGCCAATATCTCATAATGTAAAACTTTTATAGTGCCTTTGCATGACACTTATTAATATCCTCAAATGGAGGAGTATATTTGTTAATCCAAAATGGGATTAACATCCCCCCTACATGATGTAGGTTCTGTCCTCAACACACAGAACCTGTTACCTAGGCCGAAAGACCTTGTCATCGAACTCATTCCTGTAAAAGTTACAGCGTGAGCTTTTTTTAGGCTCTTTGAAAGGCCGAGTGGGAGATCTAGAACCCTGTGTTGACCATATCTTCAGAGGTGATATGCATGTAGCTTGGAAGACACCTTAGGCAATGATAGTGTAGCATTATGCCTCTTTCATTTGGCCCTATGTTCATGTTGAAAAGGAGTTTCTCTACATTAAACCCATCATACCACTCCTTTGGTTGATCAAAAAGCACCACAATCAAATTCAAAAACCTGACAATTGCCACGATAGATAGATCTGGAATACGGCGCCATGCTCGTATCCATGTTAGCATTTGTTGTCGTTTGTGCTATATCTGAAATGTTCGTGAAAACAATTGTGGGAAATCGTAGCACACATGTGACTCCTATTGCTTTGCATTATGGAGCTATAGTGGGGGGAACCTCCTCTTAATTGGTATGTACAATGGATCAACCCTTTGGTTTGGTCGTCGTCGCGTGAGCACTGGTACTGTTGTCTATACTCTGGAATGGTCAAATACTCTTTATGCCAATCGGGTTGTATACCAAAATATTCAATTCGGGGGTTGGTATCATTTGTGACAATGGTTGTATAACCCCCTCTTGTATGTATAGAATTTTCTTTTCGCCACCTACGGGGAAACAGCTGATCATAAATGTAATAATTCTGATCTCAAAGCAGGTCCGCTAAGGGAGGGTTGGCCAGCTTTGTATGTTTTGCTACATTAGCCCATAAGGTTCCTTCTCCTACCAGTGGCAATAACTCTTCCAATTCGGGCATTGGTGCTCAAAGAGGATATGGCACATATGGTTGCCTTATAGATGAGACTATTGAATAGGCACATATGGTTGCCTTGTAGATGAGACTATTGAATAGGCATTTGGCACAATTCGTCTGTTTGGTTCAAAAGGTGTGATTTGCATCAACACCTTGAACATCAGTTTTGGCTTTAGTAATGGGTTGCCTGCCCTGATAAGCCCTTCATATTCTACACACAACAAGGACTCAAGAATATTACTATCAGTAAACAATTGAATGTCATCTCTTGGTTGAATGTGACGTACCTCGTGAAGCGACCTTGGTGGAGACAAGTGGGGTGCCGGCATCTCCTCAGGGTGGTCGAGAGGGTTAGTGGGAAAATCTAAAGATATAAAAGGTAGTTGAGAGAAAATGCAGTCGGCCTCAGTGTTGTTAGTAGGAGTAACACTTGGAAAGGGGTGTAGTAACTTACCTACCATAGAAGAGAAAATCGGATAGGTAGTAGGAATGGAGGAGCCTTGTCTCTCTTCCTGGCCCTCTCCTAAACTAGGGGGTGGGTGGGCTTCTTAATTTTCATGAACTCTTGGAGTTCAGTGAGATCTTGGAGTTCATGAACTCTTGGAGTTCAGTGAGATCTTCTGTGTGGTAATATTAGGATATTCCAATATGTGCTTTATCAAAGTTATATACCACATTAGTCATCATTGCCTCTAAATGTTTATGTATATTGTGGTAGTGCTTTATAATACCAAATATATGATAGAGGGTAGACTCTGAGAGATTTAAATGTTGGTGTATATTATAAACTTCTAACCACCCATGACTCTAATGATCCACTGATAACTATGTGCAACCACCTCATAGTTGGCTGGTGCAGTGGGTATATCATCTGGCATAAATAAGTCAAGTTTGTCGGCACTGTTATCTAAGATGTCTAATTGTTGTAACACCCGACACCAACATGGAGGTTAAGCACGATTGGATGTAAGGGATAGAAAAATATATCAGTTGGATCCGTTAGTACTAGGTGACCCCTAAAGATACCCATAATGATAGTTGGATTGGCATCTCTTTCTGTATTTTGATAAATTAGTGTTAAATCTCCTAAATTGAGGTCGCCAGTTAGGTTTATCTCATACTAAAGAAGGGAGAGGGTTAGTGAAGAAAAAAACAAGGTTAAGGTTTGAGAAGGGGCCCGAGGAGTTACGAGCAAACAAACCTATCTCCAAGGCACGTTCAATGAGTAGTCTGGATTCATATGTAGGCTTTGTTCTTTCAGTCCTTTCCCTTATTGCTAGTAGCTGGTGTTCCAAATCTTATATCCGCGAGTCTTTTTGTTGACAGTAGATCAGAGATTGCAGCCTCACGTACCATTCATGAAACGTCCAACTCTTCATATCTTCTTGTAGGTAGTTGGTTCTTGTGCCCTTCTTGTCGATACCTTCTTGTTGATATGCTTCCAATGCATTAGCAGCTTCAATTCTCTTTAGTTGCACTTTAGCTATAATAACTGGCTGCTTTCTTAGCTGTTGATTGACTTGATCAAGCACTTATTTGTGGGCTGGCCATCATCTTATCCATTTCCAAGGATTTTGTAGTGATTTCATTTAAGGCTTTGATGTTTTTGGCATGTTCTTTGTTTAATTGCTCCCTTTCAACTTGAAGATTTACCACTTTCTGTTCAACTATGACGGATTCAGTGAGGGTGGCGATTTACTTGGTTAACTTTTCTTCTTTGACCTGGAAAAGTGTGTGAGCCTCTTTGAGTTGTTGTGTATGTTCTTCTTCTTTTTCTTGAGCATTAGCCACCTCCTTTTGAAGCTGTTCTTTAGCTTGTTCGACTTGTGTTGTTAGCTCTGTGTTCTCTTTGATTTTTTGCACTATGGTTTTGCTGAGCACTTGGTTGTTTCCTTCCAATACCTAGTATCTGGCATCTTTTTCTTCTTCGGCCTTCAAACCTTTGAGAATGACATCTTTGTGTGTAGTATCGGCTGCAGCCATTTGTTCCTTGAGCAGTTGTACTTGGTCTGTCGCTTCCTGCACTTGCTTCCATAAGGTTGCATTTCTATCACTTGCTTCCATAAGGTTGCATTTCTATCATGTAGCAAATGAGTGGTGAGTAAATGACATTGCCAAACCTGTTGTTCTTGCTCCCAAATGGAAGCGCTTATAGAGGTTGGCCCTTCTAATTCTTGAAATGGAAATTGGAGCAAGCTGTCAGACCTTCCATTGTTTCCTGTAGGAAGCAGTTGTAATTGATGTTATGCAAAAACGAATCCGTAGTGACGTGGTGTTCATTGTCTAGTCTTTGTCTCTTGCTTGAGCTCTCACATTCATTAGCACGTTTCCTTTTTTCAGCTTCTTGACCTTCCTCTGGAGCCTCTGGTTATGGATGCGTCCTCTTCATTCCTTTTATCCATAGCGTCTTGTAGCACCACTTCTACTGGACGTTTGCTGATCGGAGAGAATAGAATCGCGGAGTGGGGAGAGGTTCATGAATGCCATGTGTGCTGGGCTTGGAGGGGGTGTTTGTAGAGGAAATTCTGAAGCAGTGCTAGCTGGTACCTCATATAGGCTTATTCCCCTTGCCTCTTGTTGCTTCAGCACCACCTGCTGCTAGTATGATGCAATGTCCTGTGTTAATTCTGCCTCCAAACGCTAGGATTCCTTAGCAACAACTGTTGGTATTATCCCCTTCATCTTTCTATCTTTCTTTTTGTGTTGCCCCTTCTTCATCTCCTGCATGATCTCCTTTGTCTCCTTAATAAGGCTTGCCCTTCCTACAGCTATTTAGGAGTGATTCTTTGTGGCTCGAGTGGCACTGCAGCTTGTTGGACTTGTTCTTCTAGCATGTTTTTGGGAATTGAAAGGTCAGTTGCATAACTGAGTACCTTGGTGAGCAAGTAGGGTTGCACACCTTTGATTGGTGTGACTTTAAGTAGTTCTCCATCTCTCTGTGTATATACCAAGCCCACTTTTCTTTCTCTTCATGCACTTTGGCTATTTGGTTGAGAGGAACCCTGTTATATTTGTCGACGATGACTGGCTTGACTTGCATAATCATAGACATTGCAATGACTTCATCACGTATATTCTCATATTCTACTCCATTTGAGTTGTAAGAATTCCTTTTCAGCATTGCTTCCATGGGCATCTTCTCAATATTGTGAATATGTATTTTATCGGTGGCAGTAGTTGTAGAGCCTCACGTATCAACTCTTTTGAGAGGAGGAGCTGTTTTGTTGTACCATCTACCTTTGTGACCCGTCCCCTCTTAGTTTCTTTATCATAAGATTTAAGGTACTCTGCACATAAGTCTATGTTGATTGTGCAAGAGAGGCATTCGGCCATTCTTCCAAGCCCCTACTCTCTCTCTAGCTTACCTTTGACATCTGTATCTTCTAGTATATGTAAAGCATTCAGGGCCATGGTACTGGAGTGTGATCTTCCCGTGTTCAGTTGAACTTCTTTACTGGATCACTGACCCCTAGAAATTTTGTGCATATGACCCAAAGTAGCTGAGCTTGGTGCCATGAGGTCCTCTCTTCTTTCGGTCCACGAGTGACCCTATGGTGCTGGTTTGAGTTACAGCTAGAGTCTCCTGGACTTCTACTTCTTGTGTAACAGAGGAAGCCATCTGTAACATTAGAAAGATCATCAGTCATCATAAATGATTGGTAGGACCTCATGGCCTTCCCCTTTTTTCTTATTTGTCTTTTTTTTTGTGGGTGTTGTGTGTGTGTATGAGTTTGATGAGACGTAAGTTAGTGGGGTGAGTAGTAGGAGATGAATGAGTGCCAGTTGGTAAACAGTGTCACCACGTGAAAGTTTAAGCCATGAAAGTGTAGGTGCAAGGCTTAAGACATGAAAGTGTTAACACGTGAAAGTGTTAACCCGTGAAAGTGTTAAGACATGAAAGTGCAGGTGTGAGGCTTTAAAACATGAAAGTTTAACACGTGAAAGTTCAGATTTGGGTGTTAAACTGTGAAAGTTCAGGTTCGTGTGCTAACCCATGAAAGTTCAAGTAATGAAATCACGAATTGTTAGAGTTTTTTATTTATGATCTTTTCTGAGGAAAAGCAGAGTGAGGGTGCAACATATCTTAACCATTAAGGTGTGATTGAATGCAGTAGTGGGTGGTCCTAAACATCAGAGGGTGATGTGGAATTTCGTGAAATAGCATACTGCTGTTTCATGAGTTTTTTATTTATGATCTTTTCTGAGGAAAAGCAGAGTGAGGGTGCAACATATCTTAACCATTAAGGTGTGATTGAATGCAGTAGTGGGTGGTCCTAAACATCAGAGGGTGATGTGGAATTTCGTGAAATAGCATACTACTGTTTCATGGGTTTAGGGGAACCCTCGCTATTATGAGGCACTAAGGGTAAAGAAACCTACACAGTTTCTAACCAGCTATATACAAGTTCATGTGAATCCACTTGATGTTCATACGAAGACTATAGATAGCATGATGTTCCTATGAACACATATTGTATGCATGACGAGAAAAGAAAGGAAAAGAACAAGAAAAGAAACAATCAAGGTAAGCTCCTACCTGGGAGCAAGGATCGCAAGCAACGCCAATGGCGATGAGTACGAAGTGCAATGAAGAATGGCGAATAGGCACACGAGCACGACGAAAGCAAATGCACAAAAAAATAAAGAAGATGCCTTTAGGAAGTAGCCGTCGGTCCTGTGGTGGCGACTAACCTTAATGAGCAAACCACTTGTCAATGTGCGATTCGGCCTTGGTTTGTGACCGTTTCACGTCGTAAAATGATAGGGTGGTTCACGACGTGAACCATTTTGAAATGTTTCACAGCCTGAAGCGGCATGAAGTGTTAAGGTTGTTCATGGCGTGAACCCTCTTTGTTAATTTCACAATGTGAAACTTTCTAACTGGTGCATGCAAGTTTTCGATACCTTACTATTGCCTATATGCTCAAACACACAAATCCACAATTTATGCATTTAGAGAGAAAATGAATACACATAAAATGAATGAACATGTTTCATGGCATAAAAAGCAATACTTGTTCACCTCGTACCCATTTACTGGGGAATGGATACCTCTTGTAGTCATCTCTGATTTATTTCCATAGAAGCCAATGTGGTACTTTGGAGCTTGTGGTGGGAATCTATTGTTTTAATCGCTTCAGTTCAAAGTGGGAGCTTCTAATTTTTCCCTCCACCCAATTGAAAAGTGTATTCACTGAATCCTATGGAACACCTGGTTTGTTTCTTGTGTATGTGAGTGCACATTTCCCCTTTCTTCCTCCACAACTTTGTCCTAGCATATTCTCCTTGTGACGGTAATTGGCAATGTCGCACTTTTTTGTCCAATTGGTTGGTTGAACACGTTATTGCTACCAGACCCACTTTTTTCCTTTTTTATCTCTTGATTTAACTGGGAATTGATCCTGCTGTGCTGGTGGTTCTTTCCGGTTCTTCTGAAGATACATGTAGTATTGGGTCTTGGGTGGACCTTGGGTACCCATATTGTTGTATTACCTTGATAATAACCTTGTGCAGCTAGTAAATCCTTTCAAACCCATTGCTTTTAAATAACTTGAGGATTGCGGTTCCAATCGGAATATTGCTTTCCTTCTTGGGTTAGCTTTCTTTTTTTCATGCTTGTGGTCTGACCTTTTTGCTTAATCCACAGGAGACCTTGTTTGTGTCATAGTATCCTTGTGCTTGAAGTTGGGTTTTAGGAACCCACCGTTGATGTACTGGATACTTTTGTTGTTGTTTCTGTGGTTTTGTCGTATGGTGGTGAGGTTGTGATGTGGATGCCTTTTCGGGTATGACCTCTGGTTTCTCTGGCGTTGATGACTCCATATCACCTTTCATTTCACGTTTTCCCTTATTCAAGGGGATCCATAATGGCACAATAATGGTATCCTTGCTGCCGTCATTCAGTTGTGCTGCTCATCCTTCCCATTGGATATGACAATTACTGGTGTAGATCCGGGATCTCCCAAGAATCATCTCTTCTCCATGGATCTTGCGGGCATGACAAACACCTTTCCCACCAAGGGATTATTTCTTATAGAAATGTTAACATTTAAAAATCCCATAACTTTTGTAGTTGATAAATGCACACTGCCGCACTTGTGCATTTGTGGCTACCAGGTGAGGTTTTTCTAGAGCTATCCAGGTTTCATAAGAGATCAAGTTATGACTTGATCCCATATCAATTAATGTAATGCTCTTTACATGACTGTCTTTAGTAGAGACTTTGACACTGAGATGTGCCGACTCAATGTCCAGGTCAACCTCATCAGGAAGTGTGAGTGAAGCCATATTCACATGAAATATTCTTTCCTGGAGTCTCTATTTGGCCTTGGCTTCCGTTGCCTTGGATTCTTCTTGAGCTTGTTTGATTTTTTTTTTGGCCATCTCTTTTAGTAAATGCTCTTGTGTGAGCATCTCCTAGGTCAGTGGTCTGTAATATTTTTTCAGTTTGCTCCCATTGATATACCCTTCCATCTTCACTCCTTTGATGGTTTCAACTCGGACCAACTCTTGAGGTGTGATTTCAGATACCCTAAAAGGTCATAACCCCCTGTATTTAAGTTTCTTTTTCTTGGTGCTTCCAACACCATACATGAGAATGAGGTCTCCTGTTTCTAGTTCCTTTTGTTTCAGGTTATGGTCAAACCAACGCTTTCTCTGCAATTTCTCTACCATAATCCCATACTATGTGATTAGCTGGGTTTCATCAAGTTTCTCTAAGGTGACCAATCTCTTGGCTAATGCATTTTTAGTAAGTCTTTCTTGTACTACAATTCGCAGGCTTGGAACTAAGTACTCCATAGGCATTACCGCATCAACGCCATGAGCTAGACAGAAGGGAGTATACCCTGTGGCCACCTTATACCATGTACGATATGCCCATAGAGCTGATGTCAGTTTATGTTCTCAATCCATGCAACTGGCCTCTAATGTTTTAGTCAAGATAATAAATAGAATCTTATTTGTGCTCTCTTCTTGACCATTTTCTTGTGGATAATAAGGTGATGACTTTCGATGGACTACAAGGAATCCAACAAGTAAGTGTTCGATCACCTCATTAATGAAATGTGAACCCTGGTCTCACTGACTATTTCAAGTGGCAGCCAAATCTTGAAATAATCTGTTCGTATAAGAATTTAGTCATGGTGCATGCATCAGCTCGCTTAGAGGCTCTTGCTTCTACCCATTTTGTGAAATAGTATATGGCTACGATCACATATCTTGCTTGTGAGGATGCGCTGCTGGACTGATATGTCCAACAAAATCGATCCCCCACTTCCCAAAAGGTTGTATTACAATCACAGGCGTGACCGGCATCCTATCTCCTCATTGTGGAATAGAAAATCTTTGGCATTCCTCGTATCTTTTCACAAATTCTATAGTGTCCCCAAATAAAGTACGCCACCACCATAGTCTTGCTTGAAGTACCTTGCAAGTTGTAACTTCTCCTATAGAGTGTCCTCTGGCTATTCCTAAGTGTGCTTCCTCCATTATTGTGACAAATTCATCTTCTCGCACACATCTTCTAAGGAGATCATCCTTTCCTAGCTTATATAATTCTCCAGTAATTAATTGATAAGGTGCGGCCAGCTTAATAAGCTGACACATTTTGTCCTTGTTCAAGGGTCATTCTTGCGAAAAACCATGAGCTAGATAGTGAGATATTTTCTCATTCCATCAAGCACCATGTCTAGCATCTAGAAGGTCAGCCTCCATACCAAGTTCTCCATTCAAAATTATAGACATATGGTTGGCCAGCACATGTTGTGTCCCTTTTCTTATTGACTGCGACCGTAAAGTCCAATTCATAGAGTAAAAGTAACAAGCGAGTGATTCTTCCCGTGGTGCAAGGCTTGTTCACCAAATATAATAGGGCCTGATGGTCCACAAAAAATATAATAGGGCCTGATGGTCCACAAAAAATACAAATGGGTTACGAGCTAGGCCATTAGAAAGATCCTCATGACAGTTGCGGTTCACTAGGCAATCTCTTGTTGGATGTGTTTCAAGGGGGGTTAGGGTGAACCATAACATTTTTAGCACTGCTGTCGAGGAGCCATCCCTTGGCTTTTTCCATCGTTTTTCCTCTAATCTACACATTACCCATTGCCCATTATATTGATTAATGGTTTCCACTTGTGTGCGATTTTGTGAGAAATAACTCTCTTTTTTGTTTTGTAAAGAATGTTTTTTTGCTTAATTTTTAGCTTAATTTATTGTTTTTGTTGTTGTTAATGTGGTTTTTAATGTTCTTAGGACTTGCACATAGTTTGTATTAGGCTTAGTTTGCATCCATTGCATCAAACAATGCAATAGAATGTAATTTTTAGTGAGCTCTCTTTATTATTGAACATAGAACTAAAATCATCAATTTTACCTTAATTTATGTGTTTTTTGTTGAAATTGTTTGCATTAGAGTATTAGCAAGGATTAGGAGTAGCTTACTCCTTTAAAAAAATTCTCAAAACCATAAAAAATCCTTGAATTCAACTAATTTCTCTTAATGGACTGGTTTTTGTCATTAAGGATGATTAGAGGCAAACAATTTAGAAAATGTGTTAATTGGGGTCCAAATTGATCATGTAAGTAATCGAAATTAATGTTTCTGAGTGTTTTGAGAGCATCTACATGCTTCAAAACACCTAATTACATCAATTTCTTCATCAATTGGAGGAATTTGACTCTCTTTTGCTTAATTTTATCTTAAAAGAAGAGAACAAAATTAAGAGTCTAATTAATCTTCTATTTTAGATTAATTTACACATTTGTTGATGCACATAGCTTAGCATTCCCTTGCTCTATCCAACGATGTGCTCAATTGTGTGAATTAATTAGGGATTAGTGGATACTTAGAGTCCTTGATTAGTGTAAAAGAGAAAAAGATTAGTAAAAGGATTAATCTTTAGTTAATTTTTAATCATATTTTTACATAACTAATTAAGGCTAATGAGCATTCAATGAGTAGATGCCCATGAGTTGTAAAATTGTTCATTTTGGGAGTCATTTATGAAGGATGTAAGAGGGTGTCATAAAAAGGTTGACTTTTTTTTATTCAATTGCGTTTTTGGGATAGTGCCCATATCTCCTTAATTTAAAATTCAAAAAATATCTCCCCCCCAAACAAGAAAATTTAAATTTTCCACTAGAATCTTTTTTTTTTATTTTAAAAATGGAGCCATTTTCTGCACTCATGCCCTAAGGATTCATGGCCTAGGGATTCGTGCTACCCAAAAAAAAGAAAATAAAAAATTGGTTCATGTCCTAAGCGGTTCACAAACCCTTAAGCGTTTCACAACGTGAAACAGTGCCCGTGCAAAAATAAAAATAAAAATAATTTTAAAAAAATAGAAAAAATGATTCATGCGTGAACCATTTTCTACTCACGCCTTAAGGTCTCATGACCTAGGGATCCGTGTCCAAAAAAATGAAAAAAATATGTTCACGTCCTAAGCGGTTCACAACGTGAACCCTTAAGTGTTTCACGGTATGACCCCATGCAAAAAAAAAATCAAATTTAATTTCTCCGTGAAGTCCGCGGAGTTCACAGTGTGAAACCTTAAGCATTTCATGGTGTGCAACAATATCTCACGGCATGAAACAGTTACAAAAAAAATTTTAAATTTGATAAAATCCGTGAAGTCTGTTTCACGCCGTGAACTGCACCCTGCTAGTTCACAATTTGAAAGGGGGTTCGTCTCTCGACAAAAAAAAACCTCTAGAAAACACCTCTATTTAGAGCCTCGTATCTCCTAAACCGTGAATCCGATGAAGGCGCTCTAGTGCTCATCGGAAAGCTGACATTGAGCTCTTCAAATTTGATCATAGTCCAAAGTCAAACCGATCGTTTTGGCCTCCAACTAGTAGCCTCAAAATTTGACTTGAAAATCGAGGCAAAAACAGTCCGCACTAAATATCGCAAACAGCGTGAAAATGACTTCGAACCATATTCGGGATACTTTTTGAGGGTCTAAATGACAAAATCATGAACGACTTAGAGAGACAAAGTTGTAGTACTCCAAAAATACTACAACTCCACAGAGTTTTTCCAAATTCCTTTTGGAACACCCTAAAAAATATGCTGCGAAATAGGGAAAAATTCCCATAAAAATTTTTCGTCTTGAGACAATGATGGAAAATAGGTTTTAGGATCTTCTCTTTCATTTGGGAAGTTACTAGCGTGCACTTTTTTTGAAAAATATCCCTAAGGTTGTTCACGTGCGTGTAGCATCAGCTAATTAGAGCAAATGGACACTCGTTTAACCCAACGAAGAGTACGCCATGCCTCTTGAGGCTGTAACGGGCTGTGAGAAAATACAAAAAGCAAAAAAAAAACACGCATGCTTTATCTTCGAGTCATTGAGATCTATGCCCCAAATGCATCTCCCAATACCATTTTCCATGCCAACAACAAGAGTGTCATTAGGTTTTGCACTCCCTATCACTTCAATCCCACTGGGCTTTGGTCCTTTACCTAACATTTCCACAAATCCTATAGGTACCAACCCTTTCCAACTCCTGGATGCCCACACCTTGGACATATTGACTAGTCTAGGAAGGGGGGTAGCCCAAGGACTCAATGAGTGCCTACCATCAAGAGCACTCATATATGGCCTCAATGATGACTCAAACAAAAATACGACCGTACAGATCTCCAAAATCAAGGGCAAATATGACGGAACAACATATCCTCTTCAATTCATTAAAATGTTTGAACAGAGATGTGAAGCCTTTGGAAATCCAAACTGTCCCACCAAGGTACATGCATTGAACCTATGCTTAGAGGGAAAAGCTAGTCGATGGTTCTTTACATTGATGCCAGCAAATCAAGACCAACTTCAGAACCTTGAAGTCAGCCTTTATCCATGGCTTTTCAAGGCAAGGTGATCAGTGGAGTACAACGAAAGAACTCTATTCAATTGAGCGTCAACCAAACGAAACCATTAGAGACTTTATCATTCAGATAAAACTCTTAGACTCACGATTTGAGTCATGGAAAAAATTAAACAATTCTCAATTGAAGAGATGTTTCATGATGGGCATAAAGAATAACAATTTACACAACTTGATCATTGTATCCAACCCGGAAACATTCGATCAATGTTGTAAAGAAGCAATACGTTTAGATGACAACATGATGGAAGATGATCATGCTATAAGATGTTCCTCATCTCAACCAAGCAAAGCAATGGAAATAGAAAGATTGATCTTGGAATTGTCATTCCCTGAATTCTATGTAGCCTTGCTTAAAAGCTTTCAATCGACATCTCTAAGAGAGGATGAAATCCTTCAAAGAAGCCAAACATCCTTAATGCCTCTACAAGTGAGGAGTGAAATGCCTTGTGTTCAGTGCAATCACTACGACCATCCCAATCCCCATTGTGCATACAAGGCACCTATTTTTATGTGCATATATTGTAAATCCTTTGGTAATGATACTACAACATGTCCCAATTCATCAACAATTGACTCAAAACCTCCATCTCTCGTGCACCAAGCAAAAACAGTCGAAAGGGTAGAAATTGCTTAAGAAGCAGTTATGCAAAAACTTCAATGTTTCTATTACCGTGGATCTCACAAAGTGGAAGCATAGTTTGGAATGCTTCCATGCCCATAGTCATTGACACTTTGCAACCCATGTGTGAATGATGTGGCATTGATCACATGTTCCAAGATTGCCCAAGTCAAGTTGCTTCAATGCAACTTGTCTCACAAAATCCAACTCTTAACATCTTAAGTGTATAAAACGGGCAATTATCCATGGTACCCTTGAATGTGCTTACATGCTTACAAGACAAGGCATGAGAGTCAATAAAAAAGAATACAAAAATTAACACTCAAAATGGGTAGAAGAACATGCCTTAAAGCAGAACATGCCTTAAAGCAGAAACCAAAAGAAAAAACAAAACCTTCTAAACCCAAGAAAAACAAGGGACAACAAGCTATCAAAACCAAGGTTGAAAAAAAGGACAGGAAAAAGGAGCCTATGGAGGAAATAAACCCAAAAGAGGACATAAGCTCCAAAGAGCCAAAAGCTACACATGATACAAAAGAATCCACCTTAAAGGCCACCACACAAACCACAAAACCCATATGTGCGACACAGGAGATACAAAAGCCCAAAAGAGAATTTGATCTCATCACATGGGCAAACATAAAGAAAACTTGACGATCCAAAGAAAGTCAGAAGATGAAACAAGTTCTATATGGTTGAAGGTCGTAGCCGTTCATTGACTTCTGGTAGGTGGCATTGGCCCGTTGTATAGTGGAAGGTGGTGGTAGCACGTCGCATCTAGGGTTTTGTAATAGTGCACCCCTGGGGCTATGTCTCAAAAGCCACATCCCCTGTGCTCAATGGGTGAACCTATATGACTCTAGAGTTGGGTGGCAAGTTAGATGCTGATGTCTTGTATGGTTTGTTTTGTTTTCAAGATTAGCTTAATCACAAGGTTTAGTATGTTCTCAATCCATTAAGCTTCACATGAAATACATGGGGATGAGTAATTAGAGATGTCATACCTATTGTGTTGGAAGAGGAGGCAAGTTAGACGCTGATGTCTTGTATGGTTTGTTTTGTTTTCAAGATTAGCTTAATCACAAGGTTTAGTATGTTCTCAATCCATTAAGCTTCACATGAAATACATGGGGATGAGTAATTAGAGATGTCATACCTATTGTGTTGGAAGAGGAGGTTGCACGTAACCCACATACAGATGGGGTTTTGGAACAATGGGAGGAAACATATGAAACGTGGCAAGATTGGCTCCTGGATAAGTTGCCTGCCCAATGTATAGAGGCACATATGGTGGTACCATAGGTTGTGGTAGAGAAGCTACACCAAATGTAGGTGTATCTACAACCACTTATGGTGGGGAAATGTTTTTGTGAACCTCCATAGGAACAACCGCTTATGATGGATCTAGTAGTCCCACTAACGTAGGAGCGAGCATATCCGAGAGTCCAGGGTCAGTCGTATGCAGGAGGGGTTTGTGTTGCTTGGGTAGTAGTATGCCTCTAGGGAGACACATGCACAAGCGAGACGAGTGGTTTGTGTTGCTTGGGTAGTAGTATGCCTCTAGGGAGACACATGCACAAGCGAGACGAGTGGTCCAACTTAACACCACGTGAACATAGCTTATATATAGCTTATCTCAATCATGGGCATAACTTGATTCAAGCACAACTTCCAAAATCTCTTATGCTTCCAAAAGCCACCAATTCATTGCTCCCATATAATACCACATCTAAATCCTATTCTAGCCTGAATCCCTGTGTTAGAAAAATAGATTATCAACATGGAAATAAAAAATATAAGTTATTTCTTCTAAAATTTATTTGAAGATCCCTAAACCCTAGTGATGGAGCATTTATTGAGAAGATCAAGGTAGCACTATGCACAAAATTCAAAATGACAGAGGTTGGGCAGGCAATCGTGATAAGAGGAGCACTATAGGATATGCCTTTCTCCTAGACAATGAGACAATATGTTGGATTAGTAAGAAGCAACCCGCTATTACATTATCTTCCATGGAAGTTGAATATATGGCTGCTATGTGTGTAAATCAATTTGGCTTTGACAGCTACTTGCAGACAATGAGACAATATGTTGGATTAGTAAGAAGAAACCCGCTATTACATTATCTTCCATGGAAGTTGAATATATGGCTGCTATGTGTGTAAATCAATTTGGCTTTGACAGCTACTTGCAGATCTTGGCCTAGCATAGGCACTTCCCGCTGAGATTGGTTGTGATAATCAATAATGCATTGCTTTGGCTAAGAATCCAATGGATCATCAAAGGACCAAACAAGCACATCAATTTCAAACATCACTTCATTCGTGAAGGTGGAGTCTGGTGTAAGTCATGATGGTCTATCATTTTACTAAGGACAACCCTATAGATATTTTTATGAAAACACTTACCAAGGACAAGTGTCTTCATATTTTGGGTCTTTACGGGACAACTTCATCCTGAAGAGGGGGATTCATGCAGCTCCTACAACAACTCAGGATTAAAAGTCCATATTAGATAAAATGGGAAAAATCTTACATTTTGGGAATTTGAAATTGGTATGTTTCGCATAAATTGGGAATTTTTCACTTATTGTGGAAATTTGTACGTGTGTAAAGAATGGTCATTGGGCCATTCGATACTTGCAACAAGGAGATAGATAGATCATGTAGGAAGGTAGTGTTGATAAACACCATAATAAGGAAGCCACATATGTCTTGTACATAAATACCCATAGACTTCATGATTGTGGATCAAACTAATAAATGAAACTCTACCTTCAATGGCAGCAATTAAATGAATCAATCTTTAAATTTAAATACCAAGTCTTGAACAAGTATGATGGTAGATTATGATGGTGGAAAAACAATCTCATTTGCAAATTAGGTTGTGAGAAATAGAAAATTTTAAATAAGTGAGACTGCTGCATTTTTACTATCATGCAAATTTAAAGCATAAAAGTCATAACTCTTCAAGGTAGGCATTGTCAAAGTATTCCTCATGAGGTTGATCTGCTCCACCTAGGCACATTCCTTCTTGTGCTTTTTTGGCTTCCTTGACTGGTATCTTGATTCTCTTATAAGGCCATAGTTTTCTGGGCCTCCATGACCAAACAATTGCATCCGCCTCTTCCCACACCCGAGGATCTACCTTGTTCTCCGCCCAAAACCCCTTCCAACAATCAGCATAGGCCTCTGCATCTATCAAACCACCCTTTCTTGCACATCCTCTCCAAAGTGAATTGGTGGCCACTCTTGCTTCAAACAAGAGTAGAACCCTCAATTCCTCAAGCCAAAGGAGAGCTTACAAGCTCCATGTAAGCTAATTTTCTTACTTGTTTAATGAAGAATCTATGGTTTTCTTAATTTTTATGTTTAGCAGATGTTGAATTAAATTCAAATGCTATGCCTTTGATAAAAAGGCCACCCCTTCTCTTCTTTACATTCCTACCTTTCTTAATCCTGGAAAGATTAACTAAAGGATTAATTAAACTCTTTTTATTGTTTACTCTCTTGAATTTAGAAAATTGTGTAGATTAGAGTTCTATAAATCTAATTTGGGTTAATTTAAGTTAAATAAAGAATGATAAAAATGAGAAATGGTCAGCCATACAAAGGAGGTTATGGCAAAATTTTCCAAAATTTTGTGGAAAAGAAAGTTTGTTTTTATGTTATTCCAAAAGAGTAATGATATTAAATTTGATTTTTATGCATGCATAAAGGAATTTTTTTATTATAAAAGTGTTATTCTTATAAAAATTGATTTTTATGCATAAATAGATACATAAAAGTGTTATTCTTATAAAAATTAATTTTTATGCATAAATAGATGCATAAAAAAATTCTTTTTATTTTAAAAGTGTTATTCCTATTAAATTTAATTTTATGCATAAATAGATACATAAAAGGATTTTTTTAATAAAAGTGTTATTCCCATTGAAGTTGATTTTCATGCATAAATAGATGCATAAAGAATTTTTATATCAAAATTAGAATTCTCTTAAATTCTATGTTTAAATTCTATGAGAATTTGATAAATGAATAATTAAATACTCTAAAAGAGAAATTTCTATCGTTTTATATTCACCCGGATTGTAAAAAGAAAATTCAAGAAATCTATCGAGATCGAAATATTCAGATAAATGATTAATTTATTCCTCATTGGAATTCGTAATTAATTTAAAAATCAGTTAAGTGAATATTCAAAGAAAGAAATTTAGTAAAATAGTAATTGAACAAACCTTTTCGAGAAAGATAGTTCAGGAAAAATCTTATCTGACTCGAACCTTGAATCAGACTATGACCAAGACTAAACTCTTTCGTCAGTTTCGAGGAAAGAAGGCGTGACCAATTTAAAAAAATACACTCAAAACTCCACCAAATCTGAAACTAAGTTTGAGACCCTTCGAATTGATCTGTGGATCAAGGTTATAGAATTCGAGGAATTATGGTATGAAATTCAAAATTACGATCAAGGAGTTTTGGGGATACTGATTCAAGAAATACTCTTGTATTCAAAAGAAAATCCAACTGAAAACTTTCTTAGAAACCCTATTTTCTTAAAGGACCGTCTTACGCCAGAATGGAGGGATGAGATGTGATGTGAATAGATGTGATGAGATGTCATATGAATCAGGATGTAAATGATATGGGATGTGAGTGGATGATATGTGATGAAAATGAATGATATGGGATGTGAGTGGATGATATGGAATGTGAGTGGATGATATGGGATGTAAATGAATGATATGGGATGTGAGTGGATGATATGTGATGAAAATGGATGTGAATGTGTATGTGAAGAATGGATGTGAATGTATATGTGAAGAATGGACGTGAATGTGTATGTGAAGAATGGACGTGGATGTGTATGTGAAGAATGGACGTGGATGTGTATGTGAAGAATGGATGTGGATGAGTATGTGAAGAATGGATGTGAATGTATATGTGAAGAATGGATGTGGATGAGTATGTGAAGAATGGATGTGAATGTATATATGAAAGAATGGATGTGGATGTGTATGTGAAAGAATGTGATGTGACATGAATATATGTGGATGTGAAGTGATAGATATGAATGTATGGATAGATGTGAGTAGTTGTATGAATGTATGGATAGATGTGAGTAGTTGTACATGTGAACGATTGGATGGATGTGGATGAATGAGATGAGAAGTGTATGAATGAGATATGATGTGGATAGAAGTGATGTGATATAATGTGGATAGAATACATGTGATGGGATGGTTATGAGAATGAACGTGGTGGAGATGAATGAATGAATGTGATGTGATGAATGTAAATTGATGTGATGTAAATGAATGTGATGGATGTGAATAGATGTGATGTGATGTGAATGGATGTAAATGGATGTGAATAGATGTGATGTGATGTGAATAAATGTGATGTGATGTGAATAGATGTGATGTGATGTGAATGGATGTAAATGGATGTGATGGATGTGAATAGATGTGATGTGATGTGAATCGGGATGTGAATCGGGATGTGATGTGATGTGAATCGAGATGTGAATGAATGAGATGTGATGTCATGTGAATCGGGATGTGAGTGAATGAGATGTGATGTAAATTAGGATAGATGTGATATGTGATGTGAATGAATATGAAGTGATGAGATGGAAAAAGATGAGATGTGAATGGGAATACATATGAAATAAATGAGGATTATGTGGAACAATGTGGAAACACGAGAATTTGTTTATGACTTGTTTTTAAATGATTGTTTTATGTCACAAATGCTGGGGAAGCATTTTGACCGTCTTCACACACACACACACACACACACACACACATACATGCACGCACACACTCACACACACACACACACACCTACACACACACACACACCTTCCACCAGCAAGAGGTTACAATGGATATCGTCAAAAACTTTACTCAGCCATCCCTCATCAAGAAGTCTTGCTAAGAGGAATGTGTCTAAGTCTTTGCAGACAAGCATGGTTCTCACTATCTTCACTTGAAATAAGCTAAAAAGTTTCACGAACACAGTAATTGGTAGGTAAACAATAATTTTTACTACACGAGTTGGAATGCTCCCTCGTAGAGAGCGTTGCACATCCTTGAAGAGCTTGCTCTTTGCTGACTCCATTAATGAGGGGTCTGGGATAGGCCAATCCATGTAGTTCCACTCAGCTTGCAAAGGTAGCTCTTCCAAAGCGGCCCCAACGATTGTGTTTCTTATTTAGCAGATGGTAGAAATGATCATAGAAAAAGATTCCTGCATCTACAAGGCTTTTGTTTCTCCTTCCCTCATACTGTAGCCGACCAATGTGTGTGTGAACCAAATTCATAATTCCAATGATGCACTGAACTGGCTCCCACTCCTCATATGATGAGGGCTATACATCTGCAACCATAGACGTGGACAATTTACACAGTTCATTAGACCAATATGAGAAAATGAAAGATTGACAAAAGCAATAGATTAACTTATAGTTTGGTCTATGTGAGGGTAGCTTTATGTCATCTGGATTCTCAAGCACAAGCTCATTATGCATATATATATGCTGCACTAGGACTTCCTTGATGGTTGTCCTTCCAGTCTCTATCTTAAAGTCTTTTACTCTTCCTTCCCATGATGCTCTAAATGTATTCTTGGTTGTTGCTTGTCTTTCTTCTCTTTCTTGACTGCATAAGGACCCATGTGCCCTTGGTGATTAGCACTTTAGTCCACTGATTTTGCGCATTGAGAGAGTTGGATACAAGTATAGCAAACACTGATGATCTTGGTCTCCTTGCCCTGGGAATTGAATCATCTATGATGGCATTAGTGGGGAAAAATCGAGATGATATAAAACGAGATTTGCTACCCATCTTTTCAAGAAGGAATGGAGTACAAAAGCCTGAAGCTTTAGAAAATGGAGTGCAGCAGAAGGTAGAGGAAATGAAAAAAGCATGAGATATTGTTTAAGCCCAAGAGAGGAAGTTTGAGAGGGAGGGGATTTTTCCTCCTTTGCAAAAAGGTGTATTTAATACATGGATTTAAATAGAAGTTTCCCTCCCTACAAAAGTGTAGGTGTGTTTAATGCATTTGGGTATGAAAAGTGTAGGTGTGTTTAATGCATTTGGGTGTGAAAAGTGACAATCAAGTGTAAGTAGAGTACATTTTGAGGTGAAAAAGAATAGTTTTTGGATTTAGAAAAAAGAAATAACCTATTTTTCAACGTAACGCTGCCTTCTTCTTGATTGGATGCGCTCCTTTTTCTCTCTCTACTAAAAGGTCCTATGAATGACCTCCAAAATGTCCTAATGGCAGCAAGCTATGAAGAAGGCCTTAATAAAAAGCTTTAGATATATATATATATATATGTAAAGCTTTAAAATTAAGCTTTGTAAAATGAAAGCTATGCTAAGGCTTTTAGCTTTATAAAGAAAGAGGAGATTAGAGCTTAGAGCTTATTTTAAACCTTATGTAAAACTTTAGTTAAAGCTATAGCAAGCTTTAAATTTTTGGGTGTTTTTAAGAGAGAGAGAGAGAGATCCTTATGCTTAATCAAGCCTTGATTAAGGTTAAATTATTATAAGCTTAAAAATTTATAACTTAAAAGTATAAGGTTAAATTTTTGGGTGTTTTTAAGAGAGAGAGAGATCCTTAACCTTAATCAAGCCTTGATTAAGGTTAAATTATTATAAGCTTAAAAATTTATAACTTAAAAGTATATGTACAAGAGGCCCATGTCACTCAAACACAAGATTCAAGTGGATTCAACACCACGGATTGCAAGGAAACACAACATTGAACAAACTCAAGATCTTCAAAGCATTATCCAAGGCTCAACATCGGAACTTTATAAAATCAATAATGTCTCATACTTTTGTTAAGACTTTGTTTTTGTACCTATCTATTAACTTCTTCATCTTTCAAATTCACATCATATTTTCCCACGTGTGCATCGTCCCCACGCGATTCGATCTTGAAAACTTCATACTTTTGCACCAATCTTTGTACTTCTTCTCTACCACCGTATCTTTAATTTTCAAAGCGGCCTTTTTTTATATCACTTCCTCTGATATCAAGGTGCAGTACTTGACTCTTATGCCATTTCGAATGCCTGAACCACCTACCTCTGTGTTAGTAGTGGATCCATATGGTGGTTCTTTGGAAGTTGCAGTTTTGTAAAGAACCTTGTAGCCCCACAGCTACTCTCGATGGGGTGGGCATAAAACCTTCTGGATTCTTGCTCTCCACCTAGTATCCACCTTCCCATAATGAATATACCTCCTCATTTATGAGATTAGTTCCCATAGCAACTGGCTATATCTTAGGTGGTGGTCAGGGCAAAACCACATCCATTGTTCAGTGAGACCATTAGGGTTGATAGCCTTCAAAAGATGGTGCAAGTACATCCTTTGCAAATCTGGCTATCTGTTGCCCACACCTCTTACCCCCACGAGGCGTTATGCTACATGTGACCTTGCATGCCAATGCATGTCCTTCGGATTGCCAACACTGCTTCATTCACCTTGCGCTTAATGACACTACACTCTGTGACTTTCGTTGTTCTTTCTAGAGTATTGCTTGTATCATGCTCCTTAAAAATGATCTTCAGAGGGCTCCTAGCATACTTGTGCGATCTCATACATGTGTGGTATACTCTGGTCTATGTGTAGTCTCATCATCAATATCAATGACCACACAGGGATGGTCTCTTGTGATGTGCTCTTTCTTTGTCATCGGATGAGAGAGTTAGGCACCTTATACATGGGTGTTTCCTTCAATTACCTGATTAACTGTTTAGACCACTTGGGTTGGGCTTGTAGACAATTGTTCTTTTAGTTTCTCCAAGCTTTATCCTCTCCCTATGTGCTTGCCTTGAGAGTAAGAGATTGCCTTAGTGCTTTGCAAAATTGTATTTGCCATATCGGTAGTACATGCATCGTAAAAAGAAATCTTGCATCTATATGCTTCCCCTACAAGCCAACTTCCATGCTTTCTTTATGTTAGGTTTGTTCTTAGGGTATTTGGACCATCATTATTTCTCTCTATTGTTGTCATGAAAACTATAACACACTTGACCAGCTCTGACTACTTTTATACTCTACATTTGTAATATGCTACCTTGGATCATACACATGAGAAGCCATGGTCACCTACTTTGATGCTCGTTGGGTATGGTTGAATTGTATCCACGCATGTCGCAAGTCGCCAGAGCCGGTCCATCGCATTTGATTCACCAAATCCAACCCTAAAGGAGGTCCAATGGTGGACATCTTGAAAACAAATCACTCCTCACCTGAGGACCCTTGTCCTAGGAACCTACTTCCATGAAAAAAGTTGTAAGTGCACTTGTGCATCCAAGCCAAATCTCTCCTTTGAAGGCCTTTGCCAGGCTGCAGTGGACTGACCTCCAAAATCTAAAAATCAAATTGTTCAAATTTCACACTTTACTTATCTAGATTTTAATGACTCTTTTACAAAAACATAACAGCCCAACCAAATTAGCTTACTAGCTGTCTTCCATTCAGTGGTCCCATCCCCTCTGGAATGTTGATAAACTCTTGTTTCCCAATAAAATGTGAGGAACCATCTTCTTGCACTAGTGCTGCCATTACGATTAATTTTGCCACACATTTATACCTTTCTTGCCCAGAATTGTGATCTACTCCTAACACCCTGGATACCATTTACTTTGTCCTATTAGATAGTGCCTTTGATGTGCCTGTCTGTACATTATGCTAATGAAAACCGATGCATATCATTAATCGAATCATCAACTCATTGGCTCATTGGTGGGCTTCATATAATACATGTAGCAATTACATGTTGCAATGCACATCACCAACACTGAGCAGTAATGGCACATGAGCTTTCTAAATGCATTGTTGCACTCCTCTCCGGTGGGGTCAATGCCTTTAGCATGCTTCCAGTAAAATGTGATGTATTTGAGACCATGTGGTTCTTTAAATGCGGGCAAAGTTCATTCACACACTTTAAACTACCTAGGCGATGGCTTCTTCGACACACTCCAAGGAAGGCAATGTTAGAGGTTTATGGCTTTGACTACCACTAGTGGGGATCATACTTATGCTCCATGGAGTCCATTCCTACATGCGTTCCCATGGTTGGTGGGAACTCAAATGCAATATCACCATTATATTGCCTAGGAATCGCCATGGCCTTGATAACCTCTTTAACACTGAACAAAATCTTTGTTAATGTGTTTCCTTTCTTCATACTCCAAAGGAATTCCAAAATACTCTTACCATCTCCTCTAAGACTTGCAAAATAGTGGTTGAGGCTAATGCACCGATTTTATTGTTATCTTGTAAGGGCGCCTACATAAATCTATCACATTAGAGTGAGTTGAAAGTCCTCTGGGCAAGCTATCTAAGATGGCTCGTGGTTGTAGGTTTGAGTTTAATGAAACATCAACTATTGCAGAGTAATTGGCTGAAAGAGAGTCATCAAGTATATAGAACTCCTCCCCCCCTCATGATTAGAGGTTGGCTCTAGAGGGACATGCAAATCTTGGGACCCAATATTTACTATTGCTTGCAATCCATAGAATGAGTGGGGAGCTACTTGTTCTTGTAAGAACTTTACACTCACAATAACTTAACCATGCCGAAACATAGATTCTTCTTGGAAGATGGGAAGGAGATAGTACAACTCATTGCAAAGAGGAACAAAAAAGAAGTACACAAGAACAAAAAGGAATGACACAACAAGTACCACACACGAAATAAATGGTGATTAACACCCTTAAATAAGTTGGCCATTTTTATTTAACCGTTTCAAAGTAATTCTTATTTTTGACAAAAAAATAATATTAATTTTAAAAAATAATATGTGATATATATATATATATATATATATATATATATAAAAGAAAATGAGCATCTCCCTGTGTATAACCAAATATTATAGGCTCACATAAATGTAACAGTCAATGCTCTATACAATATTTTGATATATCCACTAACCTTAAGTTTTATCATATCAATTTACTCCATCATAGACCTTGCAATATACATAATATATATCCTTTCAAGCAATACATCATTTTTGCATATAGAGTGCATTATAAGAAAATGAGCATCTCCATGTGTATAACCAAATATTATAGGCTCACATAAATGTAACAGTCAATGCTCTATACAATATTTTGATATATCCACTAACCTTAAGTTTTATCATATCAATTTACTCCATCATAGACCTTGAAATATACATATATATACTTTCAAGCAATACATCATTTTTACATATAGAGTGCATGATTGTAGATGATTGACTTCATTACATTGTTATATCATTAAAAAATGTCTCATTAAGTTAAATTAATTACCTTTAGATTGATATATATATATATATATATATATATATATATATATATCAATCATGATTTAGAACTAAATGCATTCCATCTTTTACAATAATACTATACAAATAGAGTGTTAAAGTAAATATATTTCCCTCCACTACTCTCTCTCTCTCTCTCTCTCCTCTAGAGGAGAGAGAGAGCTCTGAGAGAGAGAAAGAGAGAGGAGAGAGAGCTCTCTCTCTCTCTCTCAGAGCTCTCTCTCTCCTCTAGAGGAGAGAGAGAGAGAGAGAGAGAGAGAGAGAGTTTCACACAACTCACTATATTTTTTTTGGTTGCTCTCCCCTTTGATGCCACGTAGAACACCATTTCTTCTAAAGGCGACCTTCTCTTCTCACACTTGTGAAATGACATGCATCCTTTTCTTCTTTACACAAGATGATTTTTTGAGCAAAAGTGCTTCAAGACACGTTGGTGTACTATATTATAGTATATATATAATATAGCATATATAAAGTATAGAATATATATGTAAAAAGTATAGTATATATATAAAGTATAGTATAGTATATATAAAAATTGTATATAATTCTTATTGTATATATACTATAGTTAGTACATACTATATATACTATATTATATATACTATACTATATATATATAAAGTATAGAATATATATGTAAAAAGTATAGTATACATATAAAGTAAAGTATAGTATAGTATAGTATATATAAAAATTGTATATAATTTTTTTTGTATATAATATGCATTGTATTAATAGTATATAATGTATAATATATAGTGTATTATAGTATATAATGTATATATACTAAACATTATATATATAGCATATATATAAAGTATATATACTATACATTATAATGTATATATACTATATACATTATATAGTATATGTATATATACTATACATTATATTTAGCAGTGCATTTGCCCTATCAACTACTTATTTGTTGTACTAATTCTTTCTATTTTGCTACTTCTCTTAGTGCTAGGCTTCATTATGGCTAAGTCTACCCTGCATCTCCGGAGCTTTGACATATACTTAGTATCAAGGTTGTTGTGTGAATATATGCTCTTGTGTGTGTGTGTGTGTGTGTGTGTGTGTGAGAGCATATCTTGATATAGAGTTCTACACCCACTATTGGGCACTGATGACGTTATTGGGGATGATGTAGTATCTGGTCTATACTATGTATAATGGCGTTCATAGTTATATAGTCTTGTGGGTTGACTACCATGAGTATTTGGGCATGTTCTTGGATTCATCTAGGTATATAATTCATTCATTTATTTAGTAGAAACAGTGTCCTTAGTTGCCATGAAAGAATGGCCCTAGGGGCCATTCTTGCACGTGTTGTGCATGAAAAAGGATGGCCTTATGGCCATTCTTGTTTGCCCAAGAGCATGCAAGAAGGTTGGGTAGCACCAAGGTCATGCTAGAATGGCCCTAGGGCCATTGTTGCATGCACAAGACCTTTAAGATTGGCCCTATGGCCATTCTAGGATGCCCCATGGCCATTCATGCACCTGTTGTGTACAAGAAAAGAATGGTCCTAGGGCCATTCTTGGATGCCCAAGAGCATGCAAGAAAGCTGGTGCCACCAAGGCCACACTAAAATGGCCCCATATCCATTCTTGCATGTAGAAGAGCATCAAGAATGGCCCTAGGGCCATTCTTGGATGCCCCATGGCCATTTCCAACGTGACCTATGTGCCTTGGGGTCATGCAAGAATGGCCCTAGGGCCATTCTTTGATGCCCTTGGGCCAATCTTGCATGCTCTTTGAGGCCTTTAAGGAAAAATAGTGGCCTTATTTGTCATGAAAGAATGGCCCTAGGGCCATTATTGCACCGATTGTGCATGAAAAGAATGGCACTGGGGGGCCATTCATGCACCTGTTGTGCATGAAAAGGATGGCCTGGTTGGGTGGCACCAAGGCCATGCTAGAATGGCCCTAGGCCATTGTTACATGAACAAGAGCATCAAGATTGGCCCTAGGGCCATTCTTGGATATCCAAGAGCATGCAAGAAAGCTGGTGCCACGAAGGCCATGCTAGAATGGCCCCATATCCATTCTTGCATGTAGAAGAGCATCAAGAATGGTCCTAGGGCCATTCTTGGATGCCCCATGACCATTTCGAACATGACCTATGTGCCTTGGGGTCATGCAAGAAATGGCCCTGGGGCCATTCTTTAATGCCCTAGGGCCAATCTTACATACTCTTTGAGGCCTTTAAAGCAAAACAATGGCCTTATTTGCCATGAAAGAATGGCCCTAGGGCCATTCTTGCACCGGTTGTGCATGAAAAGAATGGCACTGGGGCCATTCTTGCACCTATTGATTAGGTAAAGGATGGCACTGGGGCCATTCTTACACCTATTGATTAGGTAAAGGATGGCCCTATGGCTATTCTTGTTTTCCTAAGAGCATGCAAGAAGAAGGTTGGGTGTACACCAAGGCCATGCTAGAATGGCACTAGAGCCATTTTTGCATGCACAAGAGCATCAAGATTGGCCCTAGGACCATTCTAGGATGCCCAAGAGCATGCAAGAAAAGAATGACCCTATGGCCATTCTTGGATGCCCAAGAGTATGCAAGAAAGTTGGGTGCCACCAAGGCCATGCTCGAATGGCCCCATATCCATTATTGCATGTAGAAGAGCATCAAGAGTGGCCCTAGGGCTATTCTAGGATGCCCCATGGCCATTCTTGCACCTGTTGTGTATAAGAAAAGAATGGCCCTAGGGCCATTCTTGGATGCCCAAGAGCATGCAAGAAAGTTGGGTGTTGCCACCAAGGCATTGCTAGAATGGCCCCATATCCATTCTTGAATGTAGAAGAGCATCAAGAATGGCCCTAGGGCCATTTTTGAATGCCCCATGCCCATTTCCAACATGACCTATGTGCCTTGGGGTCATGCAAGAATGGGGACATAAATACCTTTCTAGCCATTCTAGCCCTTTCAAACATACCCTATGTGCCTTGGGGTCATGCAAGAATGGGGACATAAATACCTTTCTAGCCATTCTAGCCCTTTCAAACATACCCTAGTATTATGAACAAAATTGAGTGTATTATGTTTTCATCCTTGGAGATTTGCACGATCTACTCTTGAGTGTATGATGTTATCATTGATAGGTATGGATGCTCAACTTGGAGACAAGATCTTTATGATGCTAGAAAGTGAATGTGTTGGAGTTGGTTGCATCTCTAGAACAGATCCCTAGAGATGTTTTGCAGTGGCTCTAAGATCGGTCAAGGGAATGTGTCTGTGTTTGTAGGTAAAGGATGTAGACCTTCCCCTTCCAACTATGGATGCAAGAGATCTAACAGGTGTTTGTAGAGAAATGTGTAAAGGATGTAGAGAAATGTGTAAAGGATGTAGACCTTCCCCTTCCAACTATGGATGCAAGAGATCTAACAGGTGCAGTTTGGACTTCCGTGCGTTGGCCTAAAGTTATGTTAATGCCTTTTAGAGATTCTCCAAATTTTGGAGAGCAAATGGAAAATGCAGATGGACAATTGTGGATGCTATACCAGTGACATCTTTAGAGTCTGACATTAGAACTCGAGTCTTGGAAGAGAAAAAATGTCCTTTTATGGGATAAGAGCAACACCTAGATGATGTACAAGGGTTTGATACCGTATGTGCTTCCAGAAAACTATGTCAACTTTGAATAACTTGGTGAGCATTACGTAGGTGTGGCTGTTGATAGGGCGCAAGAGGGTACATTAAGTGGAAATGGTTATGAGGTGGACAACATCAACTTAGTTAAGTGGCCTATCAAGAAAATTACAATGTTAGACAATACTCCATTGCAGCGCTATTATGTAGCCTTTGAAAACATGCAGGGTGATGGTAAGCAGAACACTGTTGAGTATCCAATGGTGGCTCAGGAGGTCCCAACCTCAAAAAAGAGAAGCTATACTTTCATAAAAAGAACTCCAAATGAGAGAGAACCACCAACTTTGAGTTTCTATTTGTCCAATGGAATCAGTGCAAAGGGTTTCCTCTATTGATTGTTGTAAAAACAAATGTTGTCGGCTTGCAGATCGTGACATGATAATGCACATACGCCAAGATTTTTGGGGACAATCTCAAGAAATTTGGACAAACTATGTATATGATGTGCTCTCTATGTCTTGGCTACAAGACTCAAAAACAAAGAAGATTAAATATGAATTCAAACTTAACGGGATGGGTGTCTATTGCCGATCATGGTATGAGGTGCATGGAATCCCGAAGACATCCTTTTGCCGCTATAGGGAAAAGTTTGAGGCTAGTGTGTGTCAACATGTACATGGAAACACAGGGATAGTCCAAAGAAGCCTTGAGCATACTAGTATGGCTAGAGCACTACTTGTTGAGGACTTCATCAACGTTAACTCAAAGGCGGATGCCTAACAAGAGTAGAACTATGCTGGATGGCTCAAGGGAGACTCAGTTAAGGATACCCGAAACATACAAGCAGGTTAACATATTAGATGAGATCAATACAATGCTTGATCAATTGGGATATGAAAAGAAGTCATCCAAGTCTTCTTTTTGGGAGAATATGGAATCAAGAGTATCCCCACGTGGCATTGACAAATACAAGTGAGTTCTCTAAGTGCAGTTTGTGTAGTTCATTGAAGGCTAGAATGGGAGCCAAGCCAAGTCTACAGGAAAGAGCAAAGATCAAGGAGGAAATAAAAGTGCACATGAGTCAGCAATAGAGTTGTAGTAACATGTACTATGCATAGCGTGCATTTTAAAAATTACAACCAGAGAAATATGTGTGCATCATCCATGATAAGATGGATCAAAAGAAGACGGCCATTCTTAGACTACGAACGATACCAAAGGACATAGATTCAGCATGGCAGTTGCACGTGGCATTGATTGGTATGATCACTCATGGACATGGGGAGGGGCATTACTGTCACTTTATGCTAAATGGGTTATGGCCATCGGATCCTAATCTCGCAATTAGATCAATTGCTTTGTGTTTGCATAACCTAGAGTGGGTGGATAAGCACCCCCTTGGTGATCTAGCTATAGATGGTGTTTCAAGGAGCAATGTTTCGCTTCTCCATGCCTTGAGCTCAAGGGAAGCTTTAGATTACCACTATGATACTGATGGTAAAGAGCTTATTGGCCAGCAGGTATCGAGTGACAATGCACATGCAAATTCCACAACAACCATTGTTCCAAGAGAACATGCATCAAGTCCAAATGATTTACAAGGTGTCAATGTGATTTCAGCTTTTCGGCAGATTGCCAGAGAACTTGCTACTGCAACTAGATAATTGTGTAGGTGAAAACAAGAATCGATATTTGTTTGCATATCTATCTCTTCTAGTTGGCAAGGGGGTTTTTTAAACTGAGGCCAAAAACAATTGAATTATTAAAAAATTCAATGTAGATGGCTCATGACAGGAGCAGAGTAACAGTTCATAAACACCATTAAGCTTTTACAAAGGGGGAGGCTTCTATTTATAGGAGAAAGTGAGCCTCTAACCAAGCCAATGAATTCTAGAATTTTCCAGATCAGTTTGGTCACTTTTTGACCATTTTGACCATTTTTAGGTCAATTTAGCTTACTTTTTGGATCTAGTTGAAATAGGAGAGAGGAGAGATGAAAATATCTCATCATTTATGATTTTAAAACTCATCCACACATGTGAAATAGGCACCTCCTTCATGAGGGGAATTCCCCACACTGAGGTGTCAAAAATGCATCATTTCCTCTAAATATCTCTTCTTTTTTAACTAATAACGTTGTCCTTAGTCAACTCTTCATCTTATGTGAGTATTTACTCATTTTTGGGGGATTTTTTTTATTCTTCAATCTATCTCCTCCCTACATTTGGATTAATCTTATTGGTCCATAGGAACCTTAATCCAAAATTTTTAAAAAATCTGGACCCTTGGCTAAGGTCCTTTTTAAGAAAATCTGGACCCTTAAGCTAAGGTCCTTTTTACCTATTTTTAATTTATTCCAATTGCACACTGAAAAGTTCTTTTTGAATTTCTGTTTCAGGGGAAATTATTTTAACAAGAAGGGATATTTTTTCATCCAAAGATATCTAGAAACTAAATTACCTCTCTCTAGAATATTCTCTCTCTCTAGGGCCAAAACAGATAGAAACAAGATCTGTTATTATTCTGAAAAGGGGATTGATTACAAGGGGAGAAACTGGACATCTTGAGGGGCTCGGGGAGGAACCTTACAAGAAAGCAGGTGTTCGTAGTCTCGTGTCCCTTTCTAAAAGCGACCTGCTCGCCAGAGACTCTCTGTTAAGAAGGATTTCGATTTCTCAACAACGGAGGCTAAGGAAGAGATGCCGAAGAGGAAGAAGCAGAAGAAGAAGGAGCAACGTCTTAGCACTGACATGAAGAAAAAGAAGGAGGAAGTTTTTGAGAGCAATGATCTAGCTCTAATTAATGAGAAACTCTTTAATTTTGTCTATACGCGCAGGAGTTGCTGAAGACTTTCACATTATTGCTAAGATACATTTAATAAGCCTTTGCAAGTGGAGTCAATTTTGGATCAGCATGCAGAGTACCTGTCGAAACACAGGGATGATTTCAAATAATTAGTATCCAAAGGAAGGCTGCTGCTAAACAATCAGGCTTATGTGCACTTGTTGGATTATGCACTAAGCAAGAAGGCAAACAGTTTTCTATACAAGAAGTACCAGGAACTCCCATCTTCATACAAGCCTTCTTGGTGTACCTTGCACTTAAGTTGTTGTGCAGGCTGTTATAAGAGCCATTTGGATTCCTCTACTACCTACAGTGCCTCTATAAAGAGCTTCTTAAAAGGGGTGAAGAACTACTGTATGAAGGTATTATCCAAGATGAAATTCCCCTAGAAGATAGGTTACCCTCCGAGGAGGCAGAACTTGAGAAAGAGATTGAGCTAGTATAGGAGGAAGAGGAGGCGAAGTCGATGGGTATTGTTTCTCTTAAGACATCAACAATACAAAGACCACTGGATGTAGATCTCTTCAAAGTGGACCAGTGTGGTCTAGTATTGCCAGTGCTGCCAGAATTTGTTGTTGATAACAAACGTTATGTACTGTTGCTAACATTCAAAATATTTTCGGCCTTAGGGAATATTTTGCTTTATCTGCTATTGTCAATTTGTCAATTTTCAGGAAGAGGGTAGTGGTTTTGTCTCGGAATATGATCCAAATGACTTAGCATTGGAGGAAAATTATAATAGTAAAGAGTGTCTTAGTATTTGTTTGGACAAAGCACAAAAATTAAAGAGGATGGATTTGTGCCAGATGATAAAACCTGCATGGAGCTGCAAGCCAAATATGGCTTTGTTAAGTTGAATGACTCCACAAATGAGTGGATGAATAGAGTAGGAGAAGATACTAAAAGCTCTATTAACCTTTGGCAAGACCAACTGTTCATGACAGATTGATGAGACTCAGGTTCTCTCTCTCTCTCTCTCTCTCTCTCTCTCTCTCTCTCTCTTTGTGTATGTGTGTGTTGTGTGTTGTGTGTGTGTGAATGTGATATGTAGACTAATGTTTCCTTAATTATTTTATTTTGCAAGGTACATTTGAAGTCAAAGATAAATTCTTGCAACGGCATAAAAGGGAGTATTGTGGCCGAGACGCAACTGTCTCTCACTACCTAAGCAAATTGTCTTATAAGGCAAAGATTATAGTCTACCACAATGCCATGAGCTAGGAAGGGAAAGTACAACTCAAAACCATTACAAACTCAAGTACAAATGTGTTTTGAGTAAAAAACATCACAACATGAGAAGAGAATTTCTTGATCTTTAATTGTCCCTTTAAAAAAGTAGGGGGTTAAGGGTAGGTATGGTCCCACCATTTTCGTGGCTCAAAAAATCCTTAAAATTTTGAAATTTTTGAGATTCCCCCAAAACTCACTTTTCCCCCCAAAAACCCATCTCAAATTTTATTGTCGAAAAGTTCATTTTCAATTCCGCTTTCCCTCTTAAATGTCCAAATTAAATTCCTCCTCCCTTCCTCTTCCATCTCTTTAACATCCATCAAGCCTGAAACCCTAATCTGCATAGCATTTTTGCATTTTCTTTCTCTATCTCATTTGCCCAACCCTAATCTTACTACTATAGCTTCACAATTGATATGGCTGCACCACGAAGAAGACCAAAAGATGAGATTGAGGAGATCTCACTATACAATAAGAGGGACGATGATGGTGCTTGGGTGAGAGAGGCATTTTGCAAGGGTGCTTGGGTTTTCCTACAGCGCCTACTGCTATTGGTCCGCACACCGAGTTCAATGATGAGATGTGATGGAGCTTCATTGGAAGGGTCATTTAGAGGGATTCAAAAAATCAAGCAATGGAGATGTAGTGGCCATTGTACAACACGTGTACACGGCACGAGACATACATCTTCGTAAACAAACTTGATTCCCATGCAACTGTAAGTATAATAGGAAAGGAAGTAGGCTCGTGATGTTACATCTTTCATGTTTAATCATCTTATTTTTGTTTTGTAGATATTTTTCCTTCCAACTTGGTAGAGGAGAAACCATTACGAAGCCTTACCGGAACATTTCAAGCACTCCATACAGACATTGGTGAGGCATTGTTTTCTTTTAAAACCAGTGCAAACCTTCTTAAGGAAAAGATCTTCTTTTACCGACACTCCTATGTGGTGCCAATGCATGACAGTGGGTTTGGTAAGCTAGAGATCATCGCATTTCCTCTCCTCTCTTCTGTTGAATGGCCAACTCCTAATATTTAGATGGTTATGATCATGAAATCTAAGATGCTTTGTGACGTACAAGGATCTTTGAAGTTTGCAAAGCCATCTCGATCTGTGGGTCTGAATTGGGTATGTCCAATTCATCTTTTTGCTGAGATGTTCAATCGATTTACTTTCTCACAAACACTTACCATGTTTGTGTGTAAGAAAGTACTTGGTGATGACATGGTTTCCTTACTTGGAGAGCAGTGGAACATTGAGCAGCATAAGGATGATACATTCAAGTGCAAAATAGTAGAGTCCAGTGTTATATTTTGGTATCTTAAAGCTCGTGCTACCTTATACATTCACTTTTATTACGAATAGTGGATGAAGAAAAATAGTAGTTGGGTCCCATTGCAAGCGGATGAACAAGTTATTTTGCCTCTTGACGTATGCGTTAGGTTGCCCAATGGTGTGGTGGAAATTGTAAGTGCAAGCAGTGAAGCTTCCTAAATATTAGGGAGCACCTCAATATCATGGGAAGTGAGAATATAAGTGGGGCACAATTCAAGGTGAAGAATAGAAAGATTCGAATGCGAATGGAGTCGAAGACCTTGGTAGATGCTGATTGGGAATATGATTGTATAAGCATGACTTAAAAAGAAAGCTTTGGAGTTTTTTTATGAAGTCTATTTATGCTCTTAGGGTTTTGTAAATTTACGTATGTAATTCATCAATGAGAAGTTTGGTCTTGTAATTGCTGTGCCTTTGTATTTTTTTATGTTTTACAATATTTAGAGCTCTTTTTATCTAATATTTTCCTTTTAGAGATGTACTGGAGTCACGAGATGACAATTATGGCACAATGACTCAAAACCGTTACAAACTCAAGTCTAAATGTGTTTTGAGTAAAAAACATCATAACATGAGAAGAGAATTTCTCAATCTTTACAAACAAGATTATAAAATTAGAAGAAAATTTACAAATATTTACAATGATAAATAGGGAGGAGAATGAAGCTTTCTATTTTGTCTCCATCTCCTCTAGTTTTGTCTCCATCTCCTCTAGTTTTGTCTCCATGTCCCCCTTTGTCTTCTCTGGTTTTGTGGCCTCCTTTGTCTCCATGTCTCCCTTTTCCTTCTTTGGATTTGTGGCCTCCTTTGTCTCCATGTCCATATCCTTTGACTAATTCTAGTTATTCTTACCAGCAAACTTGAACTTAAGTTCCTTCTTAGCTTTCTTGTCAACACCCTTCTTTTGGCACCCATTTGAGGACCACTTTTCTTTGAGGTACTTTTTGATTTAGTACCCTTGGTTTCTTTATGTGTGCCTTGTGTTTAGGAGTACCCTTGGTTTCTTTTTTTAGAGTTCCTTGCTTAGACATAAAATGCTTAGACATAAAATTCTTTTTTTAGAGTTCCTTGCTTAGACATAAAATGCTTAGGACCACTTTTCTTTGAGGTACTTTCTGATTTAGTACCCTTGGTGTCTTTATGTGTGCCTTGTGTTTAGGAGCACCCTTGGTTTCTTTTTTTAGAGTTCCTTGCTTAGACATAAAATGCTTTAGCGGTGAATGTATAAGCATTTTCTTCTTCTTCTTAGATGGAGAGGCTTTCCTTGGGGGTGGTGGAGAATCTAGATCATTTGGAGTAATTGAATTATTCAAAATAATATTGATAGATCTTGCACGAACACTCCACATCCAAAACTCGTGAGATCCAAGAGTGTCAAATTAAGAAAACTTCTCAGATTTAAGAACCAAGAACTATAGAGAATAAGTTGAAAAATTAAGTAAAGATTTACTATAGAAATAGTGGGTTTTTAATTTAACCTACACTGCTATCAATCTTGATATATTTAGATAAAAGATATTTCCACACATTGGCAATAACATGCCATCCACATGAGGTAGAATCTTTTTGTAAAGCCACTAGCTGATTCAGAAACTTATACTCTGCCTCCTTTTTATAATTTGGATACTCATCTGCAATAGCCGCAAAATAGCTCTATTACATGCCCTATGAAAAACCAAATTTGAATATAAGAAAAAATAAAGTATGAAGCTCAATATTCAAGTTATTAAGGATATCTACCATTAGGGGACATTTGAACATATTTTGGGCCTTTTGTTAATGAAAGTAATTAGCAACAGACCAATAGGAATAGAGGATTGTGCACATTTGGTCTCCTTTGAATATAGGGAGGGAGACTAGGCTGTAGGGAGGGGGACTAGGCGTTCAGTACTAATAATTATACTTGTCCCTTTAAAAAAGTAGGGGGTTTAGGGTATGTATGGTCCTACCATCTTTGTGGCTCACAAAATCCTTAAAATTTTGAAAGTTTTGAGATTTTCCCAAAACTCACTTTTCCCCCCAAAAACCTATCTCAAATTTTATTGTAGTCAAAAATTTTATTTTCAAGTCTGCTTTCCCTCTTGAATGTCCAAATTAAACTCTTCCTCCCTTCCTCTTCCATCTCTTTAACATCCATCAATCCTGAAACCCTAATCTGCATAGCATCTTTGCGTTTTCTTTCTCTATCTCATTTGCCCAACCCTAATATTACTACTTTAGCTTCACAATAGATATGGCTGCACCATGAAAGAAGACCAAAATATGAGATTGAGGAGATCTCACTATACAATAAGAGGGACAATGATGGTCCTTGGGTGAGAGAGGCATTTCGCAAGGGTGCTTGGGTTTTCCTGCAGCCAACTGCTATTGGTCCACACACCGAGTTCGACGACGAGATGTGATGGAGCTTCATTGGAAGGGTCATTTAGAGGGATTCAAAAAATCAAGCAATGGAGACCTGGTAGCCATTGTACAACATGTGTACATGGCACGAGACATACATATTTGTAAACAACCACGATTCCCATGCAACTGTAAGTATGATAGGAAAGGAAGGAGGCTTGTGATATTACAATAACTACATCTTTCATGTTTAATCATCTTATTTTTGGGTTGTAGATATTTTTCCTTCTAACTTGGCAGAGGAGAAACCATTACGAAGCCTTACCAAAACATTTCAAGCACTCCATGCAGACATTGGCGAGGCATTGTTTTCTTGTAAAACCAGTGCAGACCTTCTTAAGGAAAAGATCTTCTTTTACCGGCACTCCTATGTGGTGCCAATGCATGACGGTGGATTTGGCGGTGGATTTGGTAAGCTAGAGATCATCACATCTCCTCTCCTCTCTTCTATTGAATGGCCAACTCCTGATGCTTGGATGGTTATGGTCATGAAATCAAAGATGCTTTGTGACGTACAAGGATCTTTGAAGTTTGCAAAGCCATCTGGATCTGTGGGTCTCAGGTGGGTATGTCCAATTCATCTTTTTTCCAATCAATTTACTTTCTCACAAACACTTACCATGTTTGTGTGCAAGAAAGTACTAGGTGATGACATGGTTTCCTTGCTTGGAGAGTAGTGGAACATTGTAGAGGAGCAGCATAACGATGATACATTCAAGTGCAAAATAGTAGAGTCGAGTGTTACATTTCGGTATCTTAAAGCTCGTGCTACCTTATACATTCACTTTTATTACGAATGGTGGATGAAGAAAAATAGTAGTTGGGTCCCATTGCAAGCGGATGAACAAGTTGTTTTGCCTCTTGACATATGCGTTAGGTTGCCCAATGGTGTGGTGGAAATTGTAAGTGCAAGCAGTGATTGGAGCCTCCTAAATATTAGGGAGCACCTCAATATCATGGGAAGTGAGGATATAAGTGGGGCACAGTTCAAGGTGAAGAATAGAGAGATTCGAATGCGAATGGAGTCGAAGACCTTGGTAGATGTTGATTGGGAACATGATTGTATAAGCATGACTTAATAAGAAAGCTTTGTATTTTTTTGATTTTTTTTATAAAGTCTATTAATTGCCATGCCTCTGTAATTTTTTATATTGTTCTTTAAGAATTACAATATTTAGAGCCCTTTTTATGAAGCCCTTTAAGAGTTCTACTATTTTCCTTTTAGAGATGTACTCGAGTCACGAGATGACAATTATGGCACAATAACTCAAAACCATTACAAACTCAAGTACAAATGTGTTTTGAGTAAAAAATATCACAACATGAGAAAAGATTTTTGTGATCTTTTCAAACAAGGTTATAAAATTAGAAGAAAAATTGTAAATATTTACAATGATAAATTGGGAGGAGAATGAAGCTTTCTATTTTGTCTCCATCTCCTCTGGTTTTGTCTCCATGTCCCCCTTTGTCTTCTCTGGTTTTGTGGCCTCCTTTGTCTCCATGTCCACCTTTTTCTTCTCTGGTTTGTAGCCTCCTTTGTCTCCATGTCCATATCCTTTGACTGTTTCTAGTTATTCTTACCAGCAAACTTGAACTTGAGTTCCTTCTTAGCTTTCTTACCAGCACCCTTCTTGGCAACCATTTGAGGACCACTTTTCTTTGAGGTACTTTCTGATTTAGTACCCTTGGTTTCTTTATGTGTGTCTTGTGTTTAAGAGCACCCTTGGTTTCTTTTTTTAGAGTTCCTTGCTTAAACATAAAATGCTTTAGCGGTGAATGTACAAGCATTTTCTTCTTTTTCTTAGATAGAGAGGCTTTCCTTGGGGGTGGTGGAGAATCTGGATCATTTGGAGTAATTGAATTATTCAAAATAATATTGATAGATCTTACACGAACACTCCACATCCAAAACTCGTGAGATCCAAGAGTCTATCAAATTAAGAAAGCTTCTTAGATTTAAGAATTAAGAACTATAGAAAATAAAGTGAAAAATTAAGTAAAGATTTACTATAGAAATAGTGGGTTTTTAATTTAACCTACACTGCTATCAATCTTGATATATTTAGATAAAAGATATTTCCACACATTGGCAATAACATGCCATCCACTTGAGGTAGAATCTTTTTGTAAAGCCACTAGCTGATTCAGAAACTTATACTGTGCCTCCTTTTCATAATTTGGATACTCATCTTCAATAGCCGCAAAATAGCTCTCTTACATGCCCTATGAAAAACCAAATTTGAATATAAGGAAAAATAAAGTATGAAGCTCAATATTCAAGTTATTAAGGATATCTACCATTAGGGGGCATTTGAACATATTTTGGGCCTTTTGTTAATAAAAGTAATTAGCAATGGACCAATAGGAATAGAGGATTGTGCACATTTGGTCTCCTTTGAATATAGGGAGGAAGACTAGGCTGTAGGGAGGGGGACTAGGCTTTCAGTACTAATAATTATAATTGTCCCTTTAAAAAAGTAGAGGGTTTAGGAGGGTAGGTATGGTCCCACCATTTTCGTGGCTCAAAAAATCCTTAAAATTTTGAAAATTTTGAGATTCCCCCAAAACTCACTTTTCCCCAAAAACCCATCTCAAATTTTATTGTAGTCAAAAATTTCATTTTCAAGTCCGCTTTCCCTCTTAAACGTCCAAATTAAACTCTTCTTCCCTTCCTCTTACATCTCTTTAACATCGAGCAAGCATGATACCCTAATCTGCATAGCATCTTTGCGTTTTCTTTCTCTATCTCATTTGCCCAACCCTAATCTTACTACTATAGCTTCACAATTGATATGCCTGCAGCAGGAAGAAGACCAAAAGATGAAATTGAGGAGATCTACCTATACAATAAGAGGGACGATGATGGTGCTTGGGTGAGAGAGGCATTTCGCAAGGGTGCTTGGGTTTTTCTGCAGCCTACTACTATTGGTCCGCACACCGAGTTTGACGACGACGAGACGTGATGGAGCTTCATTGGAAGGGTCATTTAGAGGGATTAAAAAAATCAAGGAATGGAGACCTGGTGGCCATTGTACGACATGTGTACACGACACCAGACATACATCTTCATAAACAAACTCGATTCCCATGCAACTATAAGTATGATAGGAAAGGAAGGAGGCTTGTGATATAACGATAGCTACATCTTTCATGTTTAATCAGCTTATTTTTGGGTTGAAGATATTTTTCCTTCCAATTTGGTAGAGGAGAAACCATTAAGAAGCCTTATCGGAACATTTCAAGCACTCTATACAAACATTGGTGAGGCATTGTTTTCTTGTAAAACCAGTGCAGACCTTCTTGAGGAAAAGATCTTCTTTTACCGGCACTCCTATGTGGTGCCAATGCATGACGGTGGGTTTGGTAAGCTAGAGATCATCACATCTCCTCTCCTCTCCTCTCTTCTGTTGAATGGCCAACTCCTGATGCTTGGATGGTTATGGTCATGAAATCAAAGATTCTTTGTGACGTACAAGGATCTTTGAAGTTTGCAAAGCCATCTCGATCTGTGGGTCTCAGTTGGGTATGTCCAATTCATCTTTTTGCTAAGATGTTCAATCAATTTACTTTCTCACAAACACTTACCATGTTTGTGTGTAAGAAAGTACTAGGTGATGACATGGTTTCCTTTCTTGGAGAGCAGTGGAACATTGTAGAGGAGCAGCATAACGATGATACATTCAAGTGAAAAATAGTAGAGTCGAGTGTTACATTTCGGTATCTTAAAGCTCGTGCTACCTTATACATTCACTTTTATTACGAACGATGGATGAAGAAAAATAGTAGTTGGGTCCCATTGCAAGCGGATGAACAAGTTGTTTTGCATCTTGACATATGTGTTAGGTTGTCCAATGGTGTGGTGGAAATTGTAAGTGCAAGCAGTGAGATCGGAGCCTCCTAAATATTAGGGAGCACCTCAATATCATGGGAAGTGAGGATATAAGTGGGGCACAGTTCAAGGTGAAGAATAGAAAGATTTGAATGCGAATGGAGTTGAAGACCTTGGTAGATGTTGTTTGGGAATATGATTGTATAAGCATGACTTAATAAGAAAGCTTTGGAGTTTTTTTATGAAGTCTATTTAGACTCTTGGGATTTTGTAAATTTACATATGTAATTCATCAATGAAAAGTTTTGTCTTGTAATTGATGTGCCTTTGTAATTTTTTATGTTGTTCTTTTAGAATTACAATATTTAGAGCTCTTTTTATTAAGAGTTCTAATATTTTCCTTTTAGAGATGTACTCGAGTCACGCACAATATCTCAAAACCATTACAAACTCAAGTACAAACGTGTTTTGAGTAAAAAACATCACAACATGAGAAGAGAATTTCTCAATCTCAACAAGATTATAAAATTAGAAGAAAATTGACGTATATTTACAATGATAAATAGGGAGTAGAATGAAGCTTTCTACTTTGTCTCCATCTCCTCTGGTTTTGTCTCCATGTCTCCCTTTGTCTTCTCTGGTTTTTTGGCCTCCTTTGTCTCCATGTCCATATCCTTTGACTGTTTTTGGTTATTTTTACCAATAAACTTGAACTTGAGTTCCTTCTTAGCTTTCTTGCCAACATCCTTCTTGGCACCCACTTGAGAATCACTTTTCTTTGATGTACTTTCTGATTTAGTACCCTTGGTTTCTTTATGTGTGCCTTGTTGTTGAGGAGCACCCTTGGTTTCTTTTTGTAAAGTTTCTTACTTAAACATAAAATGCTTTAGTGGTGAATGTACAAGAATTTTCTTCTTCTTCTTAGATGGAGAGGCTTGCCTTGGGGGTGGTGGAGAATCTGGATAATTTGGAGTAGTTGAATTATTCAAAATAATATTGATAGCTCTTGCACGAACACTCCACATCCAAAACTTGTGAGATCCAAGAGTTTGTCAAATTAAGAAAACTTCTCAGATTTAAGAACCAAGAACTATAGAAAATAAGTTAAAAAATTAAGTAAAGATTTACTACAAAAATAGTGGGTTTTTAACTTAACCTACACTGCTATCAATTTCAGTATATTTAGATAAAAGTTATTTCCACACATTGGCAATAACATGCCATCCCCACATGAGGTAGAATCTTTCTATAAAGCCACTGGCTGATTTATAAACTTATACTCTGCCTCCTTTTTTTATAATTTAGATATTCATCTTCAATAGCCGCAATAACTCTCTTACATGCCCTATTAAATACCAAATTTGAATACAAGGAAAAATAAAGAATGAAGCTCAATATTCAAGTTATTAAGGAGAAAGTTACTTTTACAATTTAATCTGCCCATGCATGCCAGTTAGGCTGTTCATGAAAATAACATTCCTTCTCAGAAGATTAATAATACAAGCACTCAGTGCCCACTAGAAAAAAGAAAAATATATATTTAAGAAAGCAAATATCGTATGTCAAATATTTAAACACATAGGAATCATCAGCTAGAGACGAACCTCTCTACATATGGAAAAACAACAAAACAAATGTTCTTATTTCTCATTGGCTTGACATAGGATGCCAGCTCGGAAGTCTTCTTCTTCATATCAATCAATGCAGGCGACATTAAGGGATCACAAATGAATATTTCAATAACTTGATTTGGAAGCAATTCCTTCATAAGTGCCCTACAAGAGTTTATAAAGTAACGAACAAAATATGAGAACATATACATATGAGAAAATATTAACATATGAGAAAATAAACATATGAGAAAATATATATATGTGAAAAATGTAGTCATACCTTATACACATGAGAACTTCACTGTCATTGATCTCCCTATCCTTCTCTACAAGCATGTAAAGGTCCCCAGGTGCAATATAGAGATAGTCTTCCTCCACTGCGCCAACATTGCAGATTAGTTGCCCTGGTACTTGGGCAAGCCTCTGAGTATTGGCCTTCTCCAACTCCACAAGGGTCTCTAAGCTATCATGTACATGTGAGACCTTTTCAATCACCTCCTCCTCCTTTTCCTTCACCTCCTCCTCCTCCTTAGAACTCTTATCATCTAGCTTAGATTTCTAAACCAACTTTCTTTTCTTCTTCTTCTTAGGAGGGGAAGTAACTTCTTCAACTTTAATATCATCTGCCTTTGATTTCCTTTTCAATGTTGGGGAATTGCAAGGATCTCAAAGGCTTTCTTATCCCTCATTGGCAAGGGATGAAGAAATTTATCAAATGTGTACCTCACCCTGCTACTAACAAGTGTTATGTCTCAGTCCATCAAAGTGACTCTTCTTGCATGGGTAGCACATATGAAGCTATCATTCATGAAATCTATAAGAAAGTCTTCACAAGCTTCTTGAAGACATGCCAGTGCACTGCTCTGCCATCTATAATGTCCTTGCCCTTTGATAATGTCACTTATTGTTCTTACAATTCTCAAGAATGGTGCCCTAGGGGTGAGTAGATGTGTAGCCTCTTGTGCTTGCCTTATCTCAGCAAACCATTTCTTTTGTCTCTAGAGGAAAGTTCTTGCCTTAGATAAATTGGTTCTACCCTTTACTTGTTTCTTCTCTATTAGAAGTTGTTTCCTCTGGCACTGAATCTTTAGGAAGGGAGGGATCTAGGTAAACCATCCTCACAATTTTTTTTGTACGAGCCATACGGCGAGGAAGCTACATCTAGGGAAGGACTACACTCGCCGGTGTTATCCAGGGTGCGATAAGAGGGATCGAAGCGTTGCAGATATGTCCACTCGCCGTGGGAGGAGGGTAAGAAGCGCTGAGGGGGGCGAGAAGGCACTGTCTAGCTATCCACGGTGTGATAGGAGGTATTGAACCCTGCCGGATAGCCCTACTCACGCTATGACAAAGGAGGGCGAGAACGCAGAGTCCGTGCACAATGTGATAAGCCTTATTGGAGGCTGACGGATTACTCTTCGCGTCGTAGAGGGAGGATTGCAGAGGTTGCGAAAAGTTACGAAAATAATCACTTATAAAAATACTCACACCGTCAATGGTACCCCATAAAAAACATTTGAATATTTTATCCATTTTATAGAATGCGATGTCATCATTGTGAGGATGAAGTAAGCCCTACAATGTGGCACTCCGGTGATAATGTCAGCCCTACACGTGGCACAACGGCACATTTTTGTGATGTCAACCCTTCACTTTCGTTGTACATGTATGACATCAACCCTAATAATATCTATATATAGTCGTGCCTTGTTTAAATTTTAATTTTTTTATTTCGGTCCTCCTTCTTTGCCCCTTTCTCCACACGCACTTTCAATTCAACGTTTAGTTCACTGTGGAATAAGATAATTTATTTCTAGTCTTTTCTTTGTCCTCACATCATTGATCGGCTTCTTGACCCCTTCACTCCTGCAGTTCACCGTGCGATAGGTAATTCCGCTTCTTGTTAGTTGTTCATCTTTGCACCGTGGCTAGCATGGAGCAGGTGGTTCAGCTGGTTCAGTCCTATGATCCTTTGGAAAATGTGCCACTTGAAGAGGTAAAAGATGAGCCTAGTGTCAATGAAAACCTATTTGATTTATTAAGGAGAGTTGGGCACCATGACCGTCTTCCAGATGTTGAGCCTATATTCAATGTGCCCTTTAATTTAGAACAAAATGTTAAGGACATGGCAAGCTCTATGTTGGGGAAAGAGTGGGAGGTATATAGTAAATTTGTTAGTACAGAAATTATAAATGGGGGATCATCACAATATGGTCACATGTCTAGCTTTGCCCTATCCTCATCTGAAAAGAAGAGCATGTCAGGCAAGTGGGATGTCTATTCAGAAGATAAGAGAATAAAGATTTGTCTTGAACATTGCCCTCTGCACAAGAAAAAGTGCAAAGTTCTTGAGTACTGCTTTGGATTTGTGGCTTATCTATTTCTTTATGCAGACAAAGAAGACAACACAAACGATGAACTGGAAGTTCAGAAGAGTCAAAAGGATTCACAAGCCTCATTTGTCATAGAGATTGAATCTGATAATGAGGTTATGGACCTAGTTTCTGGTGATGAGGAGAAGCTTCTAAGCATAGGTTTTGATGTGGCAGAGTTTAAGGCATCCACTGTTATCTGTGCATGGAGAACACTTGAGATCAAACGTCATCCTCCCTAGTTTGCCCTCCTTTCTTATTAATGGCAAGAATTTTATTCTTCTCTCCCACATACAAAAGCTTTATAATCTAAGGGAGGATTATTGCCTTGCAATTATAGCCAATGGTTGTGAAGTTGCTAGAGGGGTATACTGGATGTGAAAATGAACATAAAGAGGAGTTTCTAAAGTTGGACATTGAGATGACAAAGAACTTCATTGAAGCCCCTAAAGCCATGTCATTGTGCTTTGAAAAAGCCAAGGAGATTGAATCTTCTCTTTTGACACAGCTAGAATTTCAAAGTCTTCAAGAGGAGTTAGGAATTACTGAAATTTGAAGACAGCCCTTGCCCACCCTTGATCAAAGAAATGAAGAAGGCTCCATCAACCTTTGGGATGCATCCAAGTTGGAAGAGGATGAGAACCAAAAGGTAATTTATTTGTTCTTAAGTGAGCGAATTTATGTGATTTATGGTATTGACTGAATTTATGTGATTTATGGTATTGACTGAATTTATGTGAAAACTAATTCTTTGTTTATTGCAGATTGACGTTTTTGCATTATAGAGGAAAAATGCCTAGTGAAGAGGAAGAGCAGGTACAGAAGCATTAGGGAAAATGTGGACTCATTTTTGGGCCCTCTAAGAAATACCAAGTCATCATTCTATTACGAAAAGGGGAATTGTGGATAACTCTATCCATAGTACCTCAAAACTATATCATGTAACATATAATTGGAAAGATCTTGATGAGAGGATTCTATTACGAAAAGGGGAATTGTGGATAACTCTATCCATAGTACCTCAAAACTATATCATGTAACATATAATTGGAAAGATCTTGATGAGAGGATTCTAACGCACCAACCTCCGACAAATTTGGAGTTTTTATGCTCAAGTTATGGCCTCCCCACCAAAACGTAACCTCAAAAGTTCCGTAAACAAAAGCCTCACCCTCATTGGTCCTTATGGAATATTCCCTAGAATCTCAAAGAGCTTAAAAGGCCCAAAAGTGAGTCCAAATTTTCCCTAATGAGACTCAAGAGGAGTTAATTATCTTGTCATTGTAAATATTTTGTTATATCTTTTATGTAATGGAATGATACGAATAAGTTTTAATTACAAGTTTGTATTAAGCAAAAATGTTTACAACACTTCAAAATGTTATAAATTTTGCATACAAAATGTTGTTACACTAAATCCAAATTCTTCCTTCTCATCTTCTTTATGATCTCTACGCCCCGCATGACGTGTTGGTCTTATGCCAGCTTTCCACTTCAGTGATCTCCACGCCCCGCATGACGTGTTGGTCTTATGCCAGCTTTCCACTTCAGTGATCTCCTCATTTTGGCTTGATTTCATGCTACCTTTGCTAAATCACTCGTAGAGCCTTTTCCATTGAGAGTTTTCACCCAAAAGTATATCTGTAAAACCAATTGAACATTTCTTTGAGGTAATTTGTACGATTCTTTCCTCCTCCATGTCGGGTGTTTTTGAAATATACTCCTCTAGCTCGGTATTGAGATTTTTCCATTCCTTGGGTGCTCGACATGTCAAGAGAACCATATTCATTCGTGAAGTATGCACCATGTGCATACAAAATGTGCTGCAAAAGAAAATAGGACCATTTCAGAAGCTATACTTTATACCTTGTAATCATTTCAAATTTATGAGTAGAAAGAAACTCGTTTACCATGTAATGCGTAATGTTGGTATCACCCCATGTATCGACCATGGCTTTTGTAAAATTTTGAAGCTCTTCTTGAAATTTTTGGCGCTCCAGTCGTTCTACTTTTGCTCATTAATTTAACCATCTTATTAAAGTATGACCAAACCTTCTCACGTAGAACTACAAGGCTTAGATTGGTGCAGTCAAACGTTGTGCATTTACACAAATCCTTCCACAAGTCCCAGGACTTTGAGTTCTTTACTTTTTCTGGCCTCTCTAGAAACTATCTGGCCTTATATCCACTCATTGACACACCTACTGGGCCAATTCATGATTTATGCCAGAGATCTTCTTGTTAACAGTAATCTACACATTACTGCCATGGCACACCCAATTGAGTTCAGTAGTTCCTCTACTTTTTGAAGAGCTTCATATTGTCTTTCCTTGCCTTGCATAGTAAATGCATAATCAACGTGACACTTGAACAGATAATCAAACACACGCATAAATCCATGCAAAGTACAAAAGTGGACATTCTTGAGTTATAATGGAATTACAAGATTCCATTCGGGGTCTCTCAAATGCCTGTTTGGCTCAGCCTAGTATGTTAGCAGACAAGACACCACCAACCCAATTGCCAGCATTATCATCTACTGTGTCATTCTCATCATCTTGATTCTCTAGCTTCCTCTTCCTTTCTGCCTTCTTCTGTTTCTTTTCTTTCACCATTCTCATGCACTACGGACAAGGATTTGGGGTGTTAGCACCTTGTGGACACCCAAGAAGGCACTTAATTATCTTCAAGTCACCTCCTAAATGCCAGTCTATTGTATAAGTGTCCTTACCCTCCACTTCTAATTTTTCCCCCTGAATCTATGCTTCAATGACATTGGTAATCCATGGTATCCTATCAAACATCCAAGCCAACACTTCATGTGTCTCCTTCGGTACTTCAAACAATGCCCCCAACCACCATATCTCTCTCTCAGATTGGACACTAAAAGAGGGAAAAGTTAACTTGCAAACCCTCTCCCTATTACTCGTCTGATTGCTTGGGTTTTCATTAGAACCTTCCAAAGGTAACTCAGTCTCCTCAGTCATGTTGATCTCACTCTTTGCATATGCCATTGCCTCATTCATAAGTGTGATACTCATTCGTTCTAACCTCTTGCCTTTCACAATCTGACACTCATCCACTTTCAACACAAAACTTACCTTGTCACCTTGCATCACAAACAAAAGTAGATAAGTTTTAGTACTTGAAAGATTTTTTTATTAGCTCGCAAAGAATGTAAAAAATTGCTTACATTGTTTAGGCAGTCCATAGAATAAGATCATAGCTCTCTGAAGATGTTGTAGATTAACAAATATATTGTTGAACTCATTGTAGAGATACATAATCTTACCATTTGTGCTTCGCTTTTTTCCCCAAGCTCCAATGGTTAATGTATCATTGATGCAATAGTACTCTCCAATTTTTCGTTTTTGCACATCATCATTGCATGTCCTCTTTCTTAATCTTATCTCTCGAGACTGGAAAAATATTCCTTGTGATGCCTTATTTGCGGAGTGTATCTTTTAGCAATTGATGGAGTGCTTGATATCCTTTTGTGCTAATGCCCACCTCATCGCATGCATTATGAACCTCCTCAATGCTTAGAAGATTGGTAATGTCATCCATTATCTCATTTGCGAGTACCTGACGTATCTTCTTATGGCGTGGGTCTCGAATGATGGAAAGAATGTCACGCCTCCTCACACAACTACGTAATGTTTCTCCAAAATCTTGAGGACCATTATCACCACATGCTTCTTTCAAAAAGTTCTATGACAAACCAATAAAAATTACCAAAAAAAACCTTAATCTATTGCTTATAAAATAACCAAAAATACCTTAATCAAAATTACTTGCAACAATAATAGCCAAAGAACAAAAAACAAACCTTGCTGCATGGATTCTTCGCTTGCGAGCACCACCACCAACTACGAGTTTTTGAATGTTATTGATTGTCCTCTTTCGCTCTCTTGCTCCCACGGGAGTGCTCTTCATGATGCAAGAGATTGTGTCTTGTATCTTCATAACACGAGCCTCTTTCTCTTTGTCTCTTTTCTCTAGCTCTATAATATTATTTTGTGCATGTTGCGCACTGCTCAAAGGGCTTTTTAAGCTTTGTGTTTGTGAGTGGAGAAATTGGACTCTCCATGCATCACTCATGCTTAACCTTCTACAATACCCAAGCAGCCCATTCTCACCCTCTCCAATAAACTGAATAAATGAAGGGAGATCAGTGAAGGGTGGAGGACAATGCAAAGAAGGATCATTAGGATATAAATATCCATCAATCCAAAGATCCACATTATTCTGACCTTGTTGTCTTCTTACATGCTTCTCATGTGCATTCAGATGTTCTTTCTTGATTGGTGCATATTCATTCAATATCCGAATGTGCAAGTCCACCTTCCGCACTCTTGTTGAATCTAAAAAATGTGTCATTCAAAAAATGGAAGAGACTAATATGAAGTGACTCAGGGCTATCCTATTGTATTTACAATAGGGCTATTCTATTGTGAAGAGGGAGAGAGAGAGAGAGAGAGAGAGAGAGAGAGAGAGAGAGAGAGAGAGAGAGAGAGAGAGAGAGAGAGAATCTTATTGCAGAGGTTGGTAGGAAATATGATTAATAATAGTAATGATTGAAAGAAATAGAATGTGGGGGGAATTTCAAATATGACTATTAAAGTGGAGTAAGTAAGAATGAAAGCGTAGATATAGTGATCTTAGTAGGGGGTTTTAATAGCTAGAAAGAGAATCCTAACTCAAAAATTAGAGAGATCACCTTCTTTTAGGCCCAAAAGTAGGCATTATTATGAGCTTTGTCTCCTTAATCCTCTATAAAATTAGTTTTAATTCCTTGAAATTAGGGATCGTAACAGGGTCCTTTTTATGCTCAAATGTCTCCTAATGCTTACAATTTAATCTGCCCCTACATGCCAGTTAGGCTATTCAAAATAACAGTCCTTCTCAAAAGATTAATAACACAAGCACTCCAGTGTCCACCACTGGAAAAAAGAAAAAGAAATATTTAAGAAAGCAAATATCATATGTCAAATATTTAAACACATAGGAATCATCAGTTAGAGACAAACCTCTCTACATATAGCAAAACAACAAAATAAATATTCATATTTCTCATTGGCTTGAAATAGGATGCCAACTCGGAAGTCTTCTTCTTCATATCAATCAATGCAAGTAACACTAAGGGATCACAAATGAATATTTCAATAACTTGATTTGGAAGAAATTCCTTCATAAGTGTCCTACAAGAGTTTATAAAGTAATGAGACAAAATATGAGAAAATATACATATGAGAAAATATTAACATATGAGAAAATAAACATATGTGAAAAATGTAGTCATACCTTACACACATGAGAACAACACTGTCCTTGATCTCCCTATCCTTCTCTACAAGCATGTAAATGTCCTCAGGCGCAATATAGAGATAGTCTTCCTCCACTGTGCCAACATTGCAGATTAGCTGCCCTTGTACTTGGGCAAGCCTCCGAGAATTGGCCTTCTCCAACTGCACAGGGGTCTCCAAGCTATCATGCACATGTGAGACCTTTTCCTTCACCTCCTCCTCCTCCCCAGAACTCTTATCATCTGGCTTAGATTTCCCAACCAACTTTCTTTTCTTCTTCCTCTTGGGAGGGGAAGTAGCTTCTTCAACTTTAAAAGTATCTGCCTTTGATTTCCTTTTCAATGCTGGGGGAATTGAACGATCTCAAAGGCTTTCTTATCCCTCATTGGTGGTAAGGGATGAAGAAATTTATCAAACCTGTACCTCACCCTGCTAACAAGTGTCATGTCTCTGTCCATCAAAGTGACTCTTCTTGCATCGGTAGCATATATGAAGCTATCATTCATGAAGTCTATAAGAAAGTCTTCACAAGCTTCTTGAAGACATGCCAAGGCACTGCTTTGCCATCTATAATGTCCTTGCCCTTTGATACTATCACTTACTATTCTTACAATTCTCAAGAATGGTGCCCTAGGGATGAGCACATGTGTAGCCTCTTGTGCTTGCCTTATCTCAGAAAACAATTTCTTTTCTCTGGAGAGGAAAGCCTTTGCCTTAGATAAATTGGTTCTACCCTTTACTTGTTTCTTCTGTAATGGTTGCTTAGAAGTTGCCTCTAGCATAGAATCTTGCTCTGGCATTGAATCTTTAGTAGGAAGGGAGAGATCTGGGTAAACCATCCTTACATTTTTCTTTGTACGAGCCATACTACGAGGAACCTACATTCAGAAAAGGACTACACTCGCCAATGCTGTCCAGGGTGCGATAAGAGAGATTGGAGTCTGTCGGATATGTCTACTGGGGTGCTGTCCAGGGTGCGATAAGAGAGATTGGAGTCTGTCAGATATGTCTACTGGTGCTGTGGAAGGAGGGAGAGAAGGCATTATCTAGCTTTCCACTATGATAGGAGGTATTGGATCCTGTCAGATAATGATTGATCGCATCATAGATGGATGAAGGCGAGGACTCGCTATCAACAGCGCGATAACTAAGATCGGCCCCTGTCGGATTAGTCTACTCGTGCCATTGAGGGAGGAGGGCAAGAACACGCTACCCACGGTGCGATAAGCTTGATTGGAGCCTAACAGATGGAACTACTCGCGCCGTAGAGGGAGGATTGCAGATGCTGTGCAAAGTTATAGAAATAATCACTTATAAAAATACTCGCGCCGTCAATGGTACCCCATAAAAAACATTTGAATATTTTATCCATTTTATAGAATGCGATGTCATCATTGCAAGGATGACATAAGCCCTACAACATGGCACTTCGGTGATGATGTCAGCCCTACACGTGGCACAACGGCACATTTCGGTGATGTCAACCCTTCATTTCAGTCATACATGTATGACATCAGCCCTAATAATGTCTTTATATAGTCATGCCTTGTTTAAATTTTAATTTTTTTATTTCGGTCCTTCTTCTTTGCCCCTTCCTCCACACGTGCTTTCAGTTCAAAGTTCATTTCATCGTGCGATAAGAGAATTTGTTTCTAGTCCTTTCTTCGTCCTCGTGTCGTGGATTGGCTTCCTTCCCCCTTCACTCGCGCCTATAGTTCACCGTGCAATAGGCAATTCCACTTTTTTGTTAGTTGTTCGTCCTCCAGTCCTGGCCAGCATGGAGCAGGTGGTTCAAGTGGTTCACTCCTATGATCCTTTGGAAGATATAGAGACACTTGAAGAGATAACCGATGAGCCTAGTGCCAATCAAAACCTATTTGATTTATTAAAGAGAGCTGGGCATGATGAACGTCTTCCAGATGTTGAGCCTATCTTCAATGTGCCCTTTAATTTCGAACAAATTGTTAAGGACATGGCAAGCTCTATGTTAGGGAAAGAGTGGGAGGCATATACTAAATTAGTTAGTACATAAATTATAAATGAGGGATCATAACAAGATGTTCACATGTCTAGCTTTGCCCTATCCTCATCTGAAAAGAAGATCATGTCAGGCAGGTGGGATGCCTATTCAGAAGATAAGAGGATAAAGATTTGTCTTGAACACTGCCCTCTGCACAAGAAAAAGTGCAAAGTTTTTGAGTACTACTTTGGATTTGTGGCTTATCTATTTCTTCATGCAGACAAAGAGGACTACACAAAGGATGAACTGGAAGTTCAGAAGGGTCAAAAGGTTTCACAAGCTTCATTTGTCACAGAGATTAAATCTCATGATTAAGTTATGGATCTAGTTTCTAGTGATGGGGAGAAGCTTCTAAGCATAGGTTTTGATGTGGTAGAGTTTAAGGCATCCACTGTTATTGATGAGGGATCATTTGTGCATGGAGAACACTTGAGATCAAACATCGTCCTCCCTGGGCTGCCCTCCTTTCTTATTAATGGCAAGAATTTTATTCTTCTCTCCCACATACAAAAGCTTATAATCTAAGGGAGGATTATTGCCTTGCAATTATAGGCAGATGGTTGTGAAGCTGCCAGGGGTATACTGGATGTGGAAAATGAACATAAAGAGGAGTTTCTGAAGTTGGGGACATTGAGGTGACATAGAACTTCATTGAAGCCCCTAGAGCCATGTCATTGTGCTTTAAAAAAGCCAAGGAAACTGAATCTTCTCTTCCAACACAACTAGAATTTCAAAGTCTTCAAGAGAAGCTAGGAATTACTGAAATTGGAAGAGAGCCCTTGCCCACCCTTGATCAAGGAAATGAAGAAGGTTCCATCAACATTTGGGATGCATCCAACTTGGAAGAGGATAAGAACCAGAAGGTAATTTATCTAAGTGAATTTATGTGTTTTATGGTATTGACTGAATTTATGTGAAAGCTAAATACTTTGTTTAATGCAGATTGAGCTAGATGATGCTGATGGTTTCCTTGGACGTGGAGGTGTTGCCCGTGCAAGCGTTGGCCAAGATGCTACTCTTGCACACTACATCCCATCTATTGACAAAGAAATATTTATTGTCTACCACAATAAATATTCTAGTGATGCTAAAATTCCACTTCTAACACTCAAGGCACTATTTAGATATACGCGTTATTCCTTTATCCCTTACAATACACATAAGGTCATGCTGATAGAGAAGTGTGTTGCTATTCGTATCTTTGGATACAGTATAGGATTTTGGCCTTCCAAAACCGGATACTTCCTCTGTTATGCTAGCTATGCTTTAGGTGTGGCGGACTAGAAGATGTAAATGCACTCAAGGGTTATAGTCACATAAGACGTTTTTGCGTTATAGAGGAAAAATGCCTAGTGAAGAGGAAGAGTAAGTAGAGAAGAGACTCAAGAGAAGTTAATTATCTTGTCATTGTAAATATTTTGTTATATCTTTTATGTAATGGAATACAAATAAGTTTTAATTACAAGTCTGTATTAAGCAAAAATGTTTACAACACTTCAAAATGTTATAAATTTTACATACAAAATTTTGTTACACTAAATCCGAATTCTTCCTTCTCGTCTTCTTGATGATCTCCATACCGCACGACATGTTGGTCCTGTGCCAGCTTTCCACTTCAGTGATCTCCTCCTTTTGGCTTGATTTCATGCTGCCTTTGCTAAATCACTCATACAAGCCTTTTCCATTGATAGTTTTCACCCAAAAGTATATTTGTAGAACCAATTGAACATTTCTTTAAGGTAATTTGTACGAGTCTTTCCTCCTCCATGTCGGGTGTTTTTGAAATATACTCCTCTAGCTCGGTAGTGAGATTTTTCCATTCCTTGGGTGCTCCACATGTCAAGAGAACCATATTCATTCATGAAGTATGCACCATGTGCATACAAAATGTGCTGCAAAAGAAAACAGGACCACATGCTTCTTTCAAAAAGTTCATATCACAAACCAATAAAGATTACCAAAAACACCTTAACCTATTTCTCATAACAACCATAACAACCAAAAATACCTTAATCAAAATTACTTGCAAACAATAATAGCCAAAGAATAAAAAACAAACCTTACTGCATGGATTCTTCACTTGCGAGCACCACAACCAACTACGAGTTTTTGAATGTTATTGATTGTCCTCTTTTGCTCTCTTGCTCTCGTGGGGGTGCTCTTCATGCGTGAGATTGTGTCTTGTGGCTTCATAACACGAGCCTCTTTCTATTTGTCTCTTTCCTCTAGCTCTACAATATTATTTTGTGCATCTTGTAGTGCATGTTGCGCACTTCTCAAAGTGTTTTTTAAGCTTTGTGTTTGTGAGTGGAGAAATTGGACTCTCCATGCATCGCTCATGCTTAACCTTCTACAATACCTAAGCAGCCCATTCTCACCCTCTCCAACAAACTAAATAAGGAAAGGGAGATCAATGAAGGGTGGAGGACAATGTGAAGAAGGATCATTAGGATATAAACATCAATCCAAAGATCCACATTAGTTCGACCCTATTGTCTTCTTGCATGCTTCTCATGTGCATTCAGATGTTCTTTCTTGATTGGTGCATATTCATTCAATATGCGAATATGCAAGTCCACCTTCCGCACTCTTGTTGAATCTAAAATTTTTGCCACTCGAAAAATGGAAGAGACATGGCTATCCTATTGTATTCACAATAAGGCTATTCTATTGTGAAGAGGGAGAGAGATTGAGATAGACTCAGGGCTGTCCTACTATATTTGCAATACGAGAAGAGAGCTTGGGAAAAAGGGAGGGAGAGAGAGAGAGAGAGAGAGAGAGAGAGAGAGAGAGAGAGAGAGAGAGAGAGAGAATCTTATTGTAGAGGTTGGTAGGAAACGTGATGAATAATAGTAATGATTGAAAGAAACAGAATGTGGGGAGAACTTCAAATACGACTATTAAAGTGGAGTAAATAAGAATAAAAGCGTAGATATCAATGATCTTAGTAGGGGGTTTTAACAGCTAGAAAGAGAATCCTAGAGAGAATCCTAGTTTTAAAATTAGACAGATCCCCTACTTTTAGGCCCAAAAGTAGGCATCATTATGAGATTTGTCTCCTTAAGTCTCAATAAAATTAGTCTTAATTCCTTAAAATTAGGGATCCTTACAGGGCTCTTTTTATGGAGTTTTTATGCTCAAATGCCCCCTAATGATTTTTGAGAGAGGTAATTAGGAAATGGTATAAATGAGTGAATTAAGTTAAGGGAATTTAATTAATAATCAAGGTTACTCTTAAAACACTAATGCATTCCTAATTCATGAAAGCAATTAAGGTTACATAATTATTTTTGGTAAATTAACTTAGTTTTGCTAAGTAATTAGGAGTTAATTAGAAGATAATCTTAGAATCAATTAAGGCTTTGGATTTAGGTTCATTTTAGGTTAGAATTATGAGGTTCTTGGAATCCCTTAATTTCCATCCTTAAATCATTTTTTATGCTAATTTTATATTAAATAAAAGGGGATAATTAGTAATTCTCTGTAGAAAATTTCAAGGCTCAATTATCATCACCCTAGGACTTATATTGACTTAGTAAAACTAGCAGGATTAGTTTTTGAGCTCATGGTGGGTGATAGTAATTAATTATTCTTAGTTAAAATTAGCTACCTGTTTTTCTTGGCCAAAGGAGACAGGTGGTGAATTTTGCTAAAGCCCACCACCAAGAGCGATATCACACCTTTGTTAGGAAGCAGGGAAGCTTAGAAAGGCTATGAGCGTTAAATTTCCTGCATGGTTATTGTTCAACAAAGGATGGGGGTCCCTTGGTTAGCCCTCTATCCACAGATAGTGATGAGTAGGAGGTTGGATTCTAGAGCCTCAAACTTTCTTGTATTTATTTTGGATCAAGAGATTAGAATCACACCTTTTCAAAGGATGGGCGTCCCTTGATCGCCAAGAGTTGATCACTCCTTTTTAGAGGATGGGGGTCCCTTGGAAGTTTCTAAATACCTTTTCAAAGATATGTTTATGGTATTGTATACCTAGCTAGTTAGGTTGTGGGTAGGACATCTTTTCAAAGATGCAAAGTTTTTAAAGTTAATAGAAATAATTTGGTAGAAAATGTCTTCACTTGTCTTCTATTGTCTGAAGGGATGTTTTAACGAACCCTGTATCAAGAAAATAAACAAGGAACGATGCTTGTAAATGTAAAACAATATGGTAGTAATTAAATAACAAAGATGGGTGAGTGCGGGGTGGAAAGTGGGAGATTGGTTGCCCCAACAGCACCTAGGTAACCAAACTTTAAAAGGGGCGGTTCCTAACTCCCACGCCCCTCCTTGCAAACTTTGGTTACAATCCAATTGCTGAATAAGCAAGAAATTACCTTACCCTAGAAAAAGTTTCACATGGAGGGGTCTAGTCTCACAAAGTTCACTAGGGTAAGGTCTTTTCTCAATTTCTTGGTGTTTGATGGTATCCAAACTTTGCAAGGGGAGCATCCTAGCTCCAATGCCTCTCTTTGCAAAGTTTGGTTACAATAAAATGCCAAACAGGTGAGAAATTGCCTTACCCTGGTGAATTTTTCACATGGGCCGAATCTCACAAAATTCATCGAGGTAAGATCTCGTCTTCATTGTTGGGTGTTTGATTGTAACCAAACTTTACAAGGAAAGGGACCTAGGTCCCATGCCTCTCCTTAAAAAATTTGGTTACAATCAGACACCGAACAAGCGAGAAGTTGCCTTACAATGTCAAAATTTTCACATGGGCCCCGTCTCACAAAATTCGCTAGGGTAAGGTCTTGTCTCAGTGGTTTGGTGTTTGGGGAGGAGTCCTAGGTCCCACGCCTATCCTTGAATAGTTTAATTATAATCAGACCTTAAAAAAGTGAGAAATTACCTTACCATCATCGTGAATGTTTCACATGGACCCTATCTCACAATGTTTTTCACATGGACCCTATCTCACAAAATTCACCACGGTAAGGTCTTGTCTCAGTCGTTATCTGATGGTAAACAAACTTTGCAAGGAAAGGGTCCTAGATCCCATGCTTCTCCTTGCAAAGTTTGGTTACAATTGCATGTTGAACAAGCAAGAAATTACCTTATCCTAGTGAGTTTTTCACATGGGCCCCGTGTCACAAAATTTGCAAAGGTTAAGGTCTCATCTCGGTTGTTCAATATTCGATGGTAACCAAACTTTGCAGGGGAAGGGCCCTAGTTTTTCTGCATGTCCTAGCAATTTTTTGTTATAATTAGATGTCGAACAAGCAAAAAATTACCTTACCCTAGCAAATTTCTCACATTGGTCCCATCTCACAAAATTTGCAAAGGTAAGGTTTCGTCTCAGTCATTTGATATCTAATGGTAATGCCTAAACCATAACGTGCATATGAATTAGACATAATGCCTAAACCATATCACATATGCATAAGTCATAGTGCATTAGACAGCACATAACGTATGCGCATTAGGCATTAGGCCATAATGCATACCCATAAGGCATAGTGTACTATGCATATGCATAGCACATTAGGTATAATGCATATGCAATAGGCATAACGCATTATGCATAGTGCATAATGCATAAGCACTAGGCATAGCACTTAATATACCATAACCATAACGGATAAGTATTAGGCCATAACCATAATTCATTGAGCATAGCGCATAACTCCATAACCATAGCGCATCAAACATAGCACGTAACACCATAGTTATAATGCATATGCATTAGGCATAGCGCTTAATGTCTAAACCATAACAATTATGCATTAGGCACATTAGACCATAACCATAATGCATTAGGCATAGCACATTACTTATACACATGGCACATTAAACATAGCACATAGTGGATGTGTTGCAAGTGTATTTACATTTCCAACTCACATGTGGCCATGTTGGAAGCATAAATATGCTTCCAACTCGCAAGTGGAAAAGTTGGAAGCATATTTATGCTTCCAACTTAACCAAATGATATGGAATAGCACATAACACATAAGAATTATTCTTAGCCCATTAGGCATGTCGCATAACACATAAGAATTACGCTTAGCACATTAGGCATGTTGCATAAGGCATTCCCTTATCACATTAGACATACACATAGTGCATAATGCTTTAGGCATACACATCATGCATAATGCTTTGGGCATTATACTTAGCGCATTAGGTAACGTGTATAACGCAAGGTATTATGTTTAGTGCATTAGGCATACACATAGCGCATAATGCGTTAGGCATTAGGGATACACATAGCACATAGAGATTTAGGCAATACACTTAGTGCATTAGGCATAGCAAATAATGCATAGGTATTACACTTAGTCCATTAGCCATACGCATAGTACATAATGCTTTAGACATTTGGCATTTACATGGTGCATGGTGCTTTAGGTATTATGAGCATTGTATTAGGCATCACACATAATACTTTAGGTATTATTCTCATTTATTAGGCATAGTGCATAACGATTTAGGCATTACAATTAGTGTGTTAAGCATAGTGCATAAGGCATAGACATCATGCATAGTGCATAAGCCAAATGCACATCACATAACACTTTAGGCATTAGGCATGCGCATTGTACATAGTGTTTTAGGCATTACTATGCAACCTTGCATTAGGCATAGCTCATAACACATATGCATTATGCTTAGCGCGTAACACTTTACGCATTATGCTTAGTGCATTATGCATATGAATAGTGCATAATGCTTTAGGCATTATACTTAGTGCTAAGTGTTATATGCATAGCGCATAATACTTTAGGCATGACACTTAGTGCAATAGGCATACATATAGTGCATAGCACTTTAAATATTATTCCTAGTACATAACAGATAGCTTGAAATAGAAGGCTTTGTGCATATGCATTATACATTGTGCATAAAGCATTAGGCACATGCATAACACATATTTCATTAGGCATACCATAGCACATTAGGCCTAGTGCATACTGCATAACATGTAGACATTACGATTAGTGTGTTAGGCATATGCATAGCCCATAATAATCTAGGCATTAGAGTTAGCACATTATGCATATGCATAGCACATAAGACTCAAGGTATTACACTTAGCGTATTAGGAATTGGGCATTAGGCATTACGCATTAAGCATTACACAAAATGCATTAGGCACATCTATAATGCATAGCGCATTGGGCATAGTGCTTGCCATACCCATACACGCATATTATAAGGTGTTATACTTACCATGGCCATTACACATAGCAATTGTCCATAGCCCATAACACAATATTTTCCATAGATTATAATAGACACTTGTAGCCATAATGCATATGTGTTGCCCAAGCCATAATTAAAATGTTTAACCGTAACTTCTCACATAGTTGTAATATTAACACTTATAAGCAATAGGACACAATACACACATCATCTATAAAGTATAGAGATGTGCATAACTATAAAAAATTCATATATATATTTGTGTGTGTGTGTGTGTGCGCCATAACACATACTACATAGCCATATGTATAGTCATAATGTTTAACATGTCATACATAGTAAAATGTATAGTTAAAATGTTTAACACATCATACATAACAAAATTAAATATTCATCATGCATTTAATTTAAAAAAACTTGCTAGGAGCTCATTTTTTCATCAAAGTTTTAACATAAAAATGAGCTAAGAAAGGCCAAAAACATTAAAAACGGCTTGTAAGATTCCTCCCTCTGGCTTTTGAGGTGTGCAGGTGTAAGAACCTCCCCTTCTGATCTTATAATTATTTCCCTCTCTGAAATAAAAGAAAGATTCTGTTTAACACTATTTTGGCCTAGAGAGAGAAAATATTCTAGAGAGAGGTTATTTAATTTTTAGATATTTTTGGATGGAAAAATATCTCTTCTTATTAAAATAAATTCCCCCAAAACATAAGTTCAAAAAGAAATTCAGAAGGTGCATTAGAAATAAATTATAATCTGTTCAAAAGGCCTTAGCTTAAGGGTCCAAATTTTCTAAAAATTTTAGATTAAGGTTCTGAGGGGCCAATTAGATTAATCCAAATGTAGAGAGGAGATAAATTAAAGAAATAAAGAAAATTCCCCCAAAAATGAGTAAATACATGCATAAAGGAATTTATTTTTATTTCGAAAGTGTTATTTTTCTTAAAATTAAATTTATGCATAAATAGATGTATAAAGGGATTTTTATAAAAGAGTTATTCCCACCGAAGTTGATTTTTATAAAAGAAAGAATGGATGTGGATGTATGTATGTGAAAGGATGGATGTGGATGTATGTGAAGAATAGAAGTGGATGGATGTGAAAGAATGGATGTGGATGTATGTATGTGAAAGGATAAACGTGGATGTATGTGAAGAATAGAAGTGGATGTATGTGAAAGAATGGATGTGGATGTATGTGAAAGGATAGATGTGGATGTGTATGTGATAAATATGGATGTGGATGTATGTGGAAGAATATATGTGGATGTGAATGTGATGGATATGAACGAGAATTGAGGCGATGAGATGTGATGTAAATTGGATAAATATGAATGATAAGGGATGTGAATAAATGATATAGGATGTGAATGAATGTGTTAGCATGTGAATCAGGATGTAAATTGGATAAATATGAACGAGAATTGAGGCGATGAGATGTGATGTAAATTGGATAAATATGAATGATAAGGGATGTGAATAAATGATATAGGATGTGAATGAATGTGTTAGCATGTGAATCAGGATGTAAATGAATGATATAGGATGTAAATGAATGTGTTAGCATGTGAATCAGGATGTGAATGAATGATAAGGGATGTGAATGGATGTGATGTGATGTGAATGGGGATGTGAATGAACGATAAGGGACGTGAATGAATGTGTTAGCATGTGAATCAGGATGTGAATGAATGAGATGTGATGTGAAATGGATGTGATGTAAACTTGATAGATGTTAATGTATGTGAAGTGATGAGATGTATGGGTAGATGCAAGTGGATGAGATCTGATGAGGATAGATGTTAATGTATGTGAAGTGATGAGATGTATGGGTAGATGCAAGTGGACGTTAATGGGTAAACTGGATAGATGTTAATTGATGTATGGATAATGTGGATTGATGTGGATTGATGAGTGGATGATGTGGATTGATGAGTGGATGATATAAATTGATGTGGATGATGTGGATTGGTGTGTGAATGATGAGTGAATCATGTGGATGATGTGGACTGATGTGTGGATGATGTGGGTTGATGTGTGGATGATGTGATTGGATGTGAATTGATGTGGGAATGATGTGATGTGATAGGGATCGATGAAGTAAAATTGTGGTAAGATGAGAAAAGATGGGGACTAATGTGAAAGGATGTGGAGTGATGAGAAAAGATGGAAATTTTGTTGGAACTGTATTTGTATGTGAAATCTATTTTTAATTGACTATTTTGTGTCAAGAATGCTGGGGAAGCATTTTGACCGTCTTGTGAATGAGGTCGTGGAGACCTATCTGTTAAAGTTGCAACTGCTGAACGGAGAGTCAACGGAGGACGTCTCACATAGCAAGGTCGGCCGAGATCTTGACCAACCTCGGTTTGATTTAAATGGTGAGCTTTCGGTACAGTGGATGAGAGACCAAGGAAGCGGCCTATGAGTGAAGCGCTAGGTGACCTGCGAAGGATCCTAGAGGGTGTTGACCATACGGTGCTCAGGCTCTGGGTCACCGAAGATACCCACAAGTACGTCCAGGAAGATATTGGAACAAGGAGTAAGAGTTGTTTTCTGAATTCGGGCATGGATCTGGTTGATTGACCTTGCTGGTCCTCAACATATGAGTCCATGGCTCTTTTATATAGATCCGTTGGTTGATCTTGCTGATCTTCAACGGAGATCCCATTTTTGATATGTGAATATATTGCCGGTTACTATGAGCTAGGAACTTTCGAAAAGGCCCCTGAGTGGACAGGTAGTGAGCGTTCTGGTTGCCAATGATGCCATAGGTACACCGATGAAGAAATGATTGGAAATAAGGATTCAACCAGAGATTTTGAGGATTATGATTAGTGACACAATGGTTTCATTAAAAGATTGTTTTTTTGAAGATGCTGATTCTGTGAAAAAGGTAATTTCATATTGGGTGTGTAAGTGGAGTGACTAGTTTTAAGTTTACATGAATATCCGACTAGGGGGCCTGGGAACTCTTTTCCCTGGTACCCGGGACAACCTAACCAAATTCTTAATCGGATCCCATCACTACAGTGGTTGGGCAGTTGGCTGGGCGGTTGGCTAACCCATGGCACTGAATGGGGTTAGGCTGGACTGATGGATCCCTAAAAATTGAGACTCAATTCTGTTCTGGTTCGATAGATGAAGTAAATTCCGGACAAAAATTGTTCTATGGAAAAGAATCAACGGCTGTGCCTCTCAATGAGGAAAAAAACGTTGGTCTCTATGATCGAAGTACAATCTTTTCCCTGATCTGACTATGGGACTTACGGGTTCGGTCAGATCAGTTCAGTTAGTTAAGGCTTTTGACTACGTTAGAGAAAAGTTATCCTGAAGGAATCGCCCGTGCTTTTCGGGCAAGGAAAGTTTTTCCAGGTTTGGTTTTAGAAGAACCGATGGATTAATCTCTTGTCCGGATATCCATGGGCGAGGCCCCGAGTGTGGGACCCTGCCCCGCGCAAGAAGTGCTAGAAGTGCTACTTCCACTGCTAGCCCCCCTGAATTCGTTGCGCGGTGGGTACAAGGATCTCACACGGCTGATACCGTGACCATTGATTTTATTTATTTGTTTTTGTAAATTTTTGTTTTGCCACTGGAATGGTGCCAAAAGTAGTGTCGGAATTTTTTTTAATAATTATTTTTGACACCTTTATCGATGCATTTTTCAACGCTATTTCCAACGTGCTTTTTGGTGTCAGTACTAGTGCTATTATTAGCGTTCTTGTACCAATGCTGCCCACATATTTTTCATTATAGTTAATTTGGTACTGGTATAGGCATTGGTACAATGCAATCTATTGTAGTGTGATGAGTTTTTAACTTCATATTATGGTATAGAATATGTAATTATTATAAATAATTATGTAATTACCACTGTAAGAGAGCAATAAGGCCCAAATTGGATCAAAGAACGTATACAAGCAAGATGCAAAGGCTCTCAAAATATCACAAAGATAAGAGAGAGAGAGAGAGAGAGAGAGAGAGAGAGAGAGAGAGAGGTCACCTTGACCCTCTCATATAAAGACATAACTCCCCAAATCATCTCTATCAAAAGCCAACTCTTCCAAATGCTACAATAGTTGTTGCGAGGTCCCCTTGACCCTCTCATATAAAGCCATAACTCCCCAAATCATCTCTATCAAAAGCCAGCTCTTCCAAATGCTACAATAGTTGCGTGTAGGGCACTATGTCAAAAGCTTGCTTTCTTGAAATCCACAAACCAACAATATACCTTCAAACCCTTTGACTTGGCCTCCTCAATGATAGCCCTTAGAGTGAAAATGTGATGCCTTCCCTTGGCAAAAAAAACCAAAGTAAAAGGCAATTGCTTCATTCAATGCCCTCCTCACCGGCTCTTTTCTTGCTGGAGCGCAAGTAAATCCTTGCCGGATGCTCCCTTGTTTGCTCTAGCATCAGTTACACGGCGACCATGTTTGTCGAGAAGGCGAGGCCTGTTTCAAATAAGATGTTGAGTTGCAATTGAGCATGAATGTATGCTTGAAATTAGGTCTTCTTAGGGAAAAAAACTTCAGTGTTGAAGATTAACTCGGGTACGTCCGAGGGTAACGGACGTTGGTGTGATGACCAAGTTGGGGTAACCAACACTGGCGACGATGACCAGGTTAGGGTAACTGATACTACGTCGGGGTAACCATTGTGTGGATTATGTGTTGTAGAAAATTCTTGTGAAACTGAAAGATGTGTTTTTGATCGAACCATCAGCCGTGCCTCGCAAGACGGGGAAAAAGGCGTTGGTTACCGGTTAATATGGTTACCGGTTAATATGGAACATTGTAACCAACTCTGTGCTGGGGCCAGGTTGGGGTAACCAACGCCGGGTAGTGCGTTGGGGTAACTCTGGGTATCCTCACCCTCAAGGTAACCAACCTTAGATCTGGGGATCGGGTTGGGGTAACTACCTTGGTAGTTTGACCTGACTACAGGAAGGGAAAGGTCCCTTCTAGGTGGGGTATTGACAAGAGCTCGGGGTTTATTAGCGGCTGAGTGCAAGGGCTGACCGCCCGGTTAATAAATCCCCAGAGTTTTACCAGCCAGATTGTAAACTCGGTGCACCAAGGGTAACTCAGTCTACCCGGTGGCTAAAGGGTCTGGTGTAGATGATCTGCATGACTGGAGCATGTCCGAGGACTTGTTTTATAAAATTGTTGATGAATACTGCTTGGTTGAACTGTATACCATTCTTTTAAATGTTTTTGCACTTCATTTTAGGGTAAATGAATGTGTGTTTATAAGGGGAGATAAATAAGGAAGTATGTCGTAACCTACATATGTGAAAACTTGTGATAACACGCATAAAGGAGGGAGGCCCAGTGGTCGTTGGGAGCAAGCGGTTGGGTGGACTTGGTTAGCCAAGTGCTTTATAGTTAGGTTGCATCTATAATGTAGGAGGGACCTTTGTGGATGAGGTTCAATCGTTTGCCCATACGATTGGGGATCCACGGGTTAGGTGATCCCTCAAAATCAGAGAGGAATCCTTCCAAATGAGTTCCTAGCCTGACGAGCCCGTGACTGTCGGGTAGGGATCTTACAATATGACACAGACTCTAATTCATCTGCATTCCATGTTGGGGGAGCATCCATGTTGACCTTTTGTTGGTACTTTGGGACATAGAAAATTTGACTTTTGAAGCATCTAACCCTCATCCATAAATTCCTTTGGCCTTGTTTTGTTACAAACAATAGGACACTCATATGTGAAAACTTGTGATAACATGCATAAAGGAGGGAGGCCCAGTGGTCGGGAGCGGGCGGTTGGGTGGACTTGGTTAGCCAAGTGCTTTTTTGCTGCTTGGGCCCATAGTTAGGTTGCATCTATAATGTAGGAGGGACCTTTGTGGATGAGGTTCAATCGTATGCCCATACGATTGGGGATCCGCGGGTTAGGTGATCCCTCAAAAGCACACAAAAGAATCCTTCCAAGCAAGTTCCTAGCCTGACGAGCCCGTGAGACTGTCAGGCAGGGATCTTACAATATGACATAGAATCTAATTCAACTGCATTCCATGTTGGGGGACCATCCATGTTGACCTTTTGTTGGTACTTTGGGACAAAGAAAATTTGACTTTTGAAGCATCTACCCCTCATCCATAAATTCCTTTGGCCTTGTTTTGTTACAAACAATAGGACACACATAAATCTCTTATGGTGGCAGTACATCCAATGCATGCTCTTAAAACCTATCAGTTCTATTTTCTCAAGTGTGAACCTGGATGCGGAAGAATCTTATTGGAAGATCTTTCCCATCATGCATGAAATCTCTATGCACTCCAATTTCTTTTTCAGAATCTGTGGTTTCTTAATTTCTATAGATATAATCCACTTGCAAACCAAAAGCTAAGCATACATTTCCATAAAACCATGGAACAAAATATCCTCAAAAATTTGTGAAGCATAAATACATAGATAATTCCTTCTTTTAGTCCACCTTTGCTAGCAAAGCATCCCTCAATGATAGAAGATAACAAATGCTACATGAAAAAGAGTTAGACTAACACAAAAGTTATATGTAAAACACATAACATTTAAAAGTGGGCACATTTGCAAGAAATTGTGCCTATCATGGCTCTTTCAATCAGTACGTTAATTCCTTATGTGATGTGAATGCATTGTGTGCTGATGTATGCATATTGATGCACCTTAACTTTTAGGTTTCCAATGGTGTTGTACTTGCTCATGCACCATTAATATCATACCCTCCTCTAACACCCATAGGGAAAGTTTTTACATAGTCTTGCTGCTATTTATGTTGTATATCTACCACGGATTCTTTTGTAACCCTATACTTCAAGATCCTTCCTTGTTGACGCATCAAAGTCTTTAACTTTTAGGTGCCCAAAGGTGTTGTACTAGCTCATCCACTATTAATATCACACCCTTCTCTAACACCCATAGGGCAAGTTTGTACATAGTCTTGCTACTATTTGTGTTGTCTATCTACCAAACATTCTTTTGCAACCCTATACTTCAAAATCCTTCCTTATTGCATCAAAGTCTTTAAGACCCATTATATGCTACCATAGAGATGACATTACTCTCTTGAAGATATTCATAGGATGACCCTAAGTTCTTGAAAAAAAGCATGGGATCTAATACATGTGTAATTTTCAAATTATTTCAATAGGGTAAAGTATACTAAGTTAAGAGTTCCTTCCACTCTTGTCCTCTTTTTCTTTCTTTTTTTACTCATCATCTGCCTCTTTTTCCTCCTCCCCCTCCTCTTCCTCTTGATTTCCACATAATCACCTTTATTAAAGATAACATGTTTGCGTTCAAACACCTACGAGATGTTGAACACAAGAAACAATACATGAAAGCAATTTGAATCTCAACTATCACCTTTGCCTTCTTTGTTTACCCTAAATTTGCAAACAAAGGTGGCAACTTCTCCTCGAAGAGGAGCCTCTATTTTCTCTTCAATGATGCCAAAATCTCTCCACATCCCAATGGTTGTTGCTACTTTCACCTCTGGCATGTTCTTATCTACAAGGTCTACCACTTTCTCTGTTGTGAGTTGAGTTTTCTTGTAGAGCTCTTGTACTTTAGACGTTGTTGTCCATGCTTCCATAAGGACATCCTATCTAGGTTATTTTTCTTTGAGGTGCATGAAAGATTGAAGAGATTTACTTAAGATGCTTACAAATGACACAGTATTACCCATGATAATTGAGTTTAAGCATGGGGTGGGATGTGTCCCTAGAAGAAGAGTAGTGAAACATGGTAGTCTCTACTCTATCATATAAGGTCTCAGAAATAAAATAACTATTTAAGCAAAGAAATAACTAAGCATAAAAAATAACTATTTTAAGGTCTCACTCAAACTTTATCTCTTTCACTCACACTCTCTCTCGTGGCCAATCAATCTCTATCCATCTTGCTCCATCTTTCTCTATTGTCAATTCAATTACCTAAACAATTACAACAAAAGCTAAAAAAAATGCCACTGATATAATATGCGTGTACAAAAGTGCATCACAATAATATCTAAAACAATATATTTCTTTCATTAGCAAGCAATGAAATACATCAATAAGGGCACCGCAACTGATAGAGGAATGTAGGTGGTTGCATGTAGGAAGATTTTCCAGATGGTGCAGGTGAAGGTGGGAATAGTAGCCTCGCAAGTTTGAGATGTGGTGCCCATGATGAGGGCATTGTAAAAGAACCCCCGGGGGACATCTGTGGCATGCCAGCTCAATGGGGGTTCCCTTGGAACATCGGGTGGCCATGATGAGGCACTTGAGCTTGTTGGGCTCATGGGTAATGAGATGGGTGAGGAATGTGTGGAGACAATGTCCCCACCTCCCTTTGCTACTCCCGTCTAGCGTACTCACTGATGTCACCCGTGAAATACTATTGACCCAAATCTTTGAGAATGTATGAAAGTAGATGTAGACACAAACAAAAGCACGCCTCGTTGCTCTCCATGTTGAAGCAATGCCGCGATCAAATATCCTACATGCTCTAGTAGCAAGGGTCCCACGCCGGCAAAGCAATCTAGGAATGCATCCCCTTGATCGATGAGCATCCCGAGTAACCACCTGCCATAGTAAAATATTTCATTCACATATATAAATGGACGACAATATAAAAGACTACCTATATAACAATTACACTACTTGAAATGAATTGTAATGATTAGAGTGCTCTAACTACCTTGCAAAAGGCTCGCTATACACCTCTATCATAATGACACTCCTCTCAAAATTAGTTTTCAAGGTATGAGCATGCCTTGTTTTGAGACCACAATAAAGCCATGTTTTGATTTCAAAATATATTTCTTAAACATAAATGCATTACAACTGAAGTTCGATGCGACATATCAAGCCAAGTCAGTGGCTTGCCTGAGCGAGGGAGTAGAGAATACATTCTAAATGTAGAAATGTTTGCCAAGAATTACAAAGATGCCCTGATGAAGGAGACGGAGGTGCTATTTACAAAGAGGGGACATGAGCTGGCACAAATTGCCAACCCCGACTGTGGCAAAGAGTTTTTCAAGAAAGTGATCTCCTACCAAGGTTGGGGTGAAAAGGTTAACAAATTCACTACTCCCAAGCTATCAGAGATCACTTGGGCACATATTCCAAATGGAGAGTAAGATCTCTAACTCTCTTGGCACATTAAAGTTTTTTACGTAGGTAGACACAACGCTGGTTCACAATGTAGGAAATGTAGAATCCTTGACATATTGGTTGGTGGTGAGTTTCCTATAGACGCCTAGATTCCTCCATCCAATAGAGCGCATTCTTCATGTGGATAGATCGGCATGTGTACTGGTTCTAATTGACCAAGTATATGCTATAATTATACGCAAAGTTGGAGACAATATCACCCACCGTAGGCCGCCATACACGAGAGAGCCACATTGGACTCTGGGGTAGGTATCATGGATGCCCTCAAAGCTTTCAGGAAGACTTGAGAAGGTGTTCATAAGGTCGAAAGGGAAAATGCATGCCACCATGGATCCTGACCAATAACCACACTTGTCGTGCATGGCACGACACCTTGTGTACAGGTATGTAGTAGCATGCCACAATACTGTTATTTTTATTTTAGTGCATTAGGTGGTGGATAAGTTTTTATTGTTATTTTATCTTTTTGTTAGAGAATTTTAATGTTCCTATATTAGGTGGTGGAGAAGTAGTGTGTTTAATTGGGTATATATTCTCGAGCACGCTTCAAACGTATGGGTTCAATTCGAGACAAAGGAGACGAGATCCCACCCCGAGGAGTGGATCGACGAGCTATGGGGCAAGGACACTTGGATACTGTGCCCATGGTGAATAGAATACCCCGAGGGGGAGTGTCCTCCAGACAAGGTTGAGTAGTTTCAGAGTACATTTCATTGTGTAGGGTAGCACATTTGTATGAACTATGAAGTTTGTTTTTGTAAGATTCCTCCCCAGCCTCTCAAGATGTCCAGCATCTTCCCCTGTAATCAATCCCCTCTTCAGAAATATAAAAGATCTTGTCTCTGCCTATTTTGACATAGAGAGAGAAAATATTCTAGAGAGAGAATATTCAGATTTTGAATATTTTTAGATAGAAAAATTTCTCATATTATTAAAATGAATTCCCCTGAAACAAAAATTCAAAAAGCACTTTCCAATGTGCAATTGGAATTTATTGGAAATGGGTATAAAGGACCTTAGCCTAAGGGTCTAGATTTTCAGAAATTTTTGGATTATGGTCCAATTAAGGTTCCTATGGGCCAATAGCATCAATCCATGTGTAGGGAGGAGATAAATCCTATTTGTAAAAGAAGATACCCAAAAATGAGTAAATGCTCACATAAGATGAAGAGTTGAAAATGTACAAGGTTTATTAGTAAAAAACTATGAGCAATATTAAAAATATGAGATATTTTGGGTATCCAAAAAGGAGTAAATGCTCACATAAGATGAAGAGTTGAAAATGTACAAGGTTTATTCGTAAAAAACTATGAGCAATATTAAAAATATGAGATATTTTGGGTATCCAAAAAGGAGTAAATGCTCACATAAGATGAAGAGTTGAAAATGTACAAGATGAGAGGCGCACCTTGAATATCAGTAGGATAAGGGTTAGGGTCGGCCGGCCATGTATGGGCGCCCAAGTGTGAACGGCCAAGTCACCTATAAGAGTCAAATGTAACCCTAAAATCCTCATTCTCATGTGTTGTGAATACAAGAGTGCTCTTGCCTTATCTCCTTGGTTTCCTTCTCCTGCGTGTGTGTGTGTGTGAGAGAGAGAGAGAGAGAGTGAGAGAGAGCGATCGAGCGCACTGTGTAGTGGCACGGCGGCGGTGGCGGCGAGGCGGTAGAGCGGCGACGGCGGCGGCTCCTCCTTCACGGCTGCGACGCGAGAATCCTTCAAGGCGGCGGTTGAGCGGTGAGTGACACACCCTTTGGCATTCTGTTTGAGCTTCCTTCCCTGGTTGTATGCTTGTAGCCATCCGTGGCTCGCATACGGTGTCTGGCAAGTCCCCAGCTACGACCTGTGCGGCAAAAGCGCACATTTTTGGCGCCGCTGTCGGGGAATTGCCCTGCACCAAGCTCCAGTTTGCAGCTCGGCTGCTGCGTGAAGTTTAATCTACACTGTAGGAAAGCGACTGTGTGTTTGTTGTTGAGTTGTTTCTGGTTTTTGCAATCTGTTTCTGTAAATTGTCTTCTGCATTTCTGTTATTTTTCCGCTCCGCGTGTGGGCGTGTGATCTATTATCTGGTTTTCTGCGTGTGAGGGGGGATTTCTGAATCCCCAGGCCTGTGCTGTGTGCGAACTGCGCCGCGGCCAAGGCTGAACCCTAAAGAAACCCTAGAAAACTTATCTCCCAAAAAAAACAGAAAATAAAAAATTAAAAAAATTATAAAAAATAAAAAATAAAAAATTAAATTTTATTCTTAAAGAAAGAACCAAACGTGTGGAGAGGAAAGGTTTTTTAATTGGAGAAAATTTTTTTGAAAAGAAAGAACCCCAATCGACCCACGACCCCGGCCTCAGTCTCGGTCTTTTGATATATATATATAGGAGAGTGAGCCTCCATAGCTTTCTTTCAAGTGAGAGCTTATGGGAAGTCGTGCCCTATATGTAGCCTACTCCCCAAAGAGTAAAGTGAGCATGTGGGATAAAGCCCTCACCCTTTTCTCCACAAGCAAATAGGCTTTTGCCCCTTCCCCCCAAGGGAAACGGACTGTTTTGAGGACTACAGGAGCTCTAGATAGGCAAACACGGTGCTGTAAAGCACACTAGGACCCTTTGAATGATACGCTCGTTTCGAGCTATCACACGCCCTAGTCCAAGTTCGACCGTAAGTAAGGGGGTCAAAAACGAGTTAAAAACAATCTAAAAACAATCTAAAAACAAGTAAAAACGGGGTGCGAAACACCTAAGAAACCACTTGTGTGAGTTTCAAGGGTAGTTACCAACGCACGTAGGGTACCCACATCACATGCATCTACGTTCTGGTCGGGTGCTAGAGCCTGAACCACTAGAAAGCGTTTCAGTCTACGCAGGCTCACACCATCCCTCCACGTTGGCATCTTGGTCTTCGGCTGGAACCCAAGGGAGTGCAACCCAAGATCCACGAATAGTGGATAGTGACATCCTCTGACTCAGAAGCCATGGAAGGGCACCCTACCAAGAACCCTGAGGAGACAAGCCAAAACATGCCAGTGTGGGTCCCACAACCCGGATCTAGCATGTTTAGTCGTCTAATAGAGACCTTTAGTAGAGCTACACGCTCTGAACATGCGACAAGCGAAGTAAATGAGGAAGGAGGGGTAGTAGATTCGCCATTCACATCTTATGTAGACCCTACCCTCCCAAAGAGTGTCCATGTGGATATTCTACCCACTTCGTTTAATGAGGGCCCTACTGAGCTACCACATTCCGATGCTCTTCCTAAAGTAGAGGTCCCTAGAAGCCAATCCATAAGAAGTGACATTGCGTCCACTTCAAGAGAACCGTTTGGCACACCAAGTCTAGATGGGACAATGAAAATTGGGAATATGATCTACACACAGAGACTCTAACGGACCTATACACGGGTTACACATACCATGTAGGTTGGTTAGAAGTCCTACGATCTACATCTAGCGCCACTAATCTAGAAGAGCAACAACAAATGATATGTGAGGTTATTCATAGAATTATCCACATTGAGAGGCAAAATAGGGGAGTGGACCTAGTTTCCACTGGCCCTATGAGGTTTTTGGATATGGGCAAGGCCAAACAACCAACCCTATCACAATTGGAGACTCCCTCGGTGAGTCCCATAGACCCTTCATATGTTGTTTCGCCTGGAGTCTCAATGCAAGTTGAGCCCACGAGTAGTAACTTTAGCTTTCCAACCTTGGCTCAACTTTCCATTAGGGAATCCGCAATGCCTACCCCAATGATGAGCATAGCTGAAAGTGCACCTGTTACCGCTGTAGTTAGTACGACACCGCTACCTAGTGGAACAGTACCTACAGCAGTGCGTGCCAGTGCCTATCAACCATATGTACCTATCGCTACTCATGCTCATGTAGCTCCTATGCCTCTTAGTATGCCAATGGCGTATGCTCCACGACCACCTTATCATAACCATTATCCAAGGGGAGCTAGGCCTAGTCACATATCATATCCTACGTCGTTTGCCAACATACTCAGACCAACGCCAACTCCTATCAGCCAGGCTATCCCAGAAGTGCCTCCACCAACTATGCCTGCTCACTTAGGTGATCTCGTAGCATTTGCTCAGACGATCGGACGATCCATTGCAGAAAACATGAGGGGTATGCCTGAGAGAGAACCTAGAAGCAAGGCAGTACAAGTGGCTAAGCTCACTCAAAACTTCAGTGGTAACGAGGATGTTAGGAAGCACATTGAAGTCTTTGAACATGTGTGTGATTCCTTGGAAGAGCACAATGAGCTGCACAAGTGTAAAGCCTTAGGCTTAACCTTGAGTGGGAAGGCCGGAGATTGGTATCGAACCTTAAGGGTTGAAGAGCGCACTCACTACCCCACTCTCAAGAGATTGTTCTTGAAAGAATACATACGCGAGGGTGTGCTTTTGGGGGGTAGCATCTCAACTCCAAAAAGCTGAACGCGAGGAAGGGGAGTCAGTGAGAGACTTTATAAGTCGATTGAAGCATCTAAATTCTCGCTGCACTCCCGATGAACGCTTCAATAATAACCAACTCCTTGATAAATTCATCTGAGGATTGCGCCACGAGGACATTTACAATGGCCTAGTCATTAGAGGTCTTACAACGTGGGAAGCAGTCACTGCCAATGCAATCCAGTTAGAAGACAACTTGATGATTGCAGGTAAAAAGGTGTCTTCAGAAACAAAATCCGTTAGTTCGCAAGTATCTGGGCACGAGCCAATGACGGTAAAACCTATTGCCAAGGAGCCCAAGATATCTGAAATGTCTATGACCGACCTTACTAAGGCTCTCCAAGAATACTTTAGGGGTAATCGAGCTCCTCAGAATAGCCATATGTACCTAAGGAGAGAGCAACAATGGTGTTTGGTGTGCTTAGGACCACATAGCACGAGTGAATGTCCCACATTCAGAGTCAAATTCAATGGGAATTGCAATGCATGTGGTAAGTATGGCCATCAATCTAAAGATTGCCTAGTACTTAAGCGAATGTTGGCAAATCAGGCACCACTAGCCTGGTCAAACACACCTCAAGTACCCGCGCTAATGCCTACACAACCTGTCGAGCAACCGTCACAACACATAGTTCCAAGGAATCCGAATGTAGTCCAGTCTGTGCCGTTACCACCGCCAGTGCTAGGACCACAATCTCCACATCCAAGGATAACCCCAATAAACCAAATGGGTTGTGAGTCACATAGTGCGTGTGGGGATTATGAAGAGGAGATAGACCCCACTGCTCCATACGAGATTGATACGTTTAAAATGATTCCCCAGTACTACATGGAGGATCATTTCGGGCAGTCAAGCCTGTATATCAAGCGGCTACTCTCGCCACAAGAGGGCAAAACCTTAACACCTTGGCGAGAAGACCACCTCTTCAATGCTATGAGTGTGGTGGACGCATCGTGTAGCGGAGTGCCCTAATAGGCTACAGAAGATCGCTACTCAAATGCAACCAAATCAAGGGAGCACATCGGGAATGCCGGTACTTACATGTAATCGTTGTGGCATAGATCATTTGATTGCTCAATGTCCACATAATCCTAATGCACCCAAGATTACGCCATTGAATTTGGTTGAGGTCACCAACCAAGCACGAGGAACCACACCTGTTGTACCCGCGAATGTAGTTACACGGTCAATGCTTCAAAATCAAAACTACATTCTTGAAGAGAGGGATACTGCATCAATCGCTCAGGCAAAGAAAAAGAAAACACGACGAAAGAGATTGCTTAATGCCACGAGCTCCAAGCCCAGTTCAAAGACTAACATAGGGACAGGAGACGACCCCGTGTATATGAATGATCCTGAAGATGATTCTGATTCAATAGAAACCATGGGGACCAAAGCCACTACCTTAAGGGAGGAACCCACTCGGGAGCTCAATAAAGGAGAATCAAGCGAGTACATAAATAAGGGGAAACAGAAGGAAACTTCCTCGGCCCCACAACCAAGTCAGTTAATGCCCTCTCGACCACCCAAACTGACTGAGACTCCCCAAGACAAGCCACGTGGGCCAAAAACCCTCAAGAAAAAGATTGGTACTTACCCAAACCCAGTTGAGGAGATTGAACAAGTGCAACACTTAAGGGGTTTGGTGGAAGAAACACAAAGAGAACTGGAGCCAAACCCGAGAAAAATCAAAATTCCAGACACAGTGTTTCCTACGCAAGTTCAGCCTCACCGGAACCATAAACCGTTAGCTATACCGAGTATCATTCTGGAAGAAAGTGAGGATAGGACATCCAGAAGTGGGCAAACACCCTTCTTGCTGGAAAGAATGTTTAGTGAGGGAATGCCTGACCCCATCGAAGAGGAAGTGATTCCATCTTCACCAGTCCCTAGTCAAGGGGCGATGTCTCGAAAAGTACCGTTGAATGTGTCCAAGCTAATGGATTTCATGTCCTCTGAGATCAGAACCACGATCATATCCAAATTATACGGAGATCCTGAGCTATTCTTAGCTCTTCGGGCATTTCTCAATGGAGAACTAAAGGCGGGGTTACCACAATTTGCAAATATGGATAGACCCGACACGCTTCAAGATGAAGGGGAACATTGGGATCTACAACCCAACCTAGATGAAGACTCGGTCGTTGAAATACCTGTGAACAAGTTGGGACAGTACTTTGAAGGTGACGAATCTAATGCAACCCTCCCCATTACTACCAAGGGATTAACTCTAAAGGGAATCCTTGATGGTGGTGCTGGCGTGAGCATTGTGACTAAAAACTGTTGGGAATCTATGGGAAGACCTCACCTTGAAGTCACAAACATAGTGGTTAAGATGGCAAACGGAACCATAGCTAAACCTATTGGAATGTTAAGGGACCTCAAGATCAAGGTCCTGGGATACAAGGTAAAACATACCTTCATTGTAATGGATTTCTCCAAGCATCCTATGTCATATCAAATGATCTTAGGACGTCCTTTCATGAGGGAAGCACAAATGGTGCATGACTGGTCGAAAAACCATGTCTACCTACAATTCCAGGACTCTGTCATTCGAGTTGATCTTGAGAATGGTCGTGCACATCCTTTAGGAAGCAAGGTTATCATTGATAATCGATCGGATACCACTATTCACTTCGCCCCATTAAGGTATTGCTATACATGCAAAAAAGAGACTGATGATGCGAAAGATTCTCCTTATATGGATGTCCTACCGGGTATGACTGAGTCGGATAATGTGGATTGGGTACACCTAGCGGCAACCATAGACACATGGGAAAATAGAGGCACAAGTTGGGTAACACCTGGGGGGCAAGATATGCCACCGTTAGTGCCAATAAACATGATAGGTGTTATGCACTTGACTCTTGATGGAAAGAAAGTGGCAAACTCCACCGACACTGAAGGTAGCGAAGACTCTGACCAATGCAACTCTGAGTATGAATCTCAAGAAGAAACTGACCCTGAGCCTGACGGGGAAAATGAATCAAATATTCACCCAAATGTGGAAGCAAGGTGCTCAAGGCCTAGGACAGTGGCCCCCTGCAGTTCATCCGAAAGTGAAGATCGACCAAGTGAGTCCGAATCTGATAGAAACAAAAATCAAAAACTTGGTAAGAAGAAAACGAAACATAAGTGCCAACGCTATCGAGCTAATGTACGCACTGCAATAAACAAGGAAAGATCCACTGCAGAATGGCTTAGTTATGTAGGAGCCATTGATGCTCATCGGAAGATAGCGGATAATTGGGGACAATACCTCCAAAGTGTCATGTGGTGTATTCCGCAACCTCATGACGTCGCTCAATTAGAAATCGAAGAGAAGCCGAAACTAAGTCGTACTGCAAGAAGGCGGCAAAACCAAGAGTTGGCTCAACAACAAAAGGAAGCGGAATTGAAAGAAAAAAGCCTGGCACAACAAGAACCAGTAGACTTACACCCCGCACCCGAGCATTTCAAATCATTCACCACAGGGGAACGTAAAGTAGTCTACACAAAAGCCCAACGAACGCCTACCAATGGGACTAGCGGTGTCTACGATGGCCCTGCGGTAGTCAAGGAGATAGACTTAGCAGATCCGGGTGAGGAGTCTAAACCAGTTTTTATTGCTCAAGACCTCACCAAGGCGGAAGAAGCTGCACTTACGAAGCTTCTTAAAGAATTCAAGGACATATTTGCTTGGACATATCATGATATGAAGGGTGTTCCACCCTCGGTGGTGCAACACACGATTCCAATGATTAGCACTGCTAAACCAGTCCAGCAACGTCCCTACCCAATGAATCCTAAGTACGCAAAGATTGTACAAGAGGAAATTGAAAAGCTGGTAAAATATGGATTCATATACCCAATTGAGCACTCAGAATGGGTTTCTCCGATAGTCATCGTGCCAAAGAAGAATGGGAAACTCAGAGTGTGCGTTGATCTCAAAAAGGTTAATGCAGCCACCAGAAGGGATCATTACCCCTTGCCATATTCTGAACATGTGCTTGAAAGAGTGGCAGGCAAGGAGGCATATAGCTTTTTAGATGGGTACTCGGGTTACAATCAGATCACAATTGCAGTCGAGGACCAAGCTAAAACAGCATTTATCACGGAGTTTGGAGTGTTTGCCTTTCGCGTCATGGCTTTTGGCTTGACCAATGCACCTGCAACATTCCAACGATTGATAAACACGGCCTTTAAGGAATATCTAAGGAACTTCTGTGAAGCTTTCTTAGATGATCTTTGTGTTCATTCCTCTTGGGACGAGCACTTGATGTGTTTACGAAAAATATTTGAAAGGTGTAGATTATATCGCATCTCCTTGAATCCTTTCAAATGCCAATTCTGGGTTAAACACGGAGTTATTTTAGGGCATATAGTGTCCAAAAATGGGATTTCCACGGACGAGAGTAAAATCAAGGTCATTCTGGAATTGCCACCACCCACCAACTACAAGGGAGTCCAACGCTTTATGGGCCACGTTGGTTATTATCGAAGGTTTATTCTCTTCTTCGCCGAGATAGCTGGACCATTGTATAAACTTCTCATCGAGTTTATTTGGACCGAAGAATGTGACCGTGCTTATGAGCTATTAAAGAAGGCCTTGGCGAGTGCTCCAATCTTGAGAATGCCTAACTGGGATTTACTCTTCCATGTGCATATTGATGCATCAAACTTTGCTATTGGGTGTGTTTTAACTCAACCTGGAGAACACAAGCTAGACTACCCCATTAGCTTTGCCAGTCGCCAGTTGAACGATTCTGAGATGAACTACACCACTACGGAGCGAGAAGGGTTGGCAATGAAATATGCAGTAAGGAAATTTCGTTATTACCTCCTTGCCACCAAGTTTGTTTTCTATATAGATCATCAAGCATTGTTGTATCTGGTAAACAAACCATGCTCCACAGGAAAAATCACACGATGGCTATTGATTCTTCTTGAGTTTGATTTCACTGTTGTTGTGAGACCTGGCAAAAAACATGTTATGGCTGATCATTTATCTCGCATACCTAATGGTGAGGCTGAAAAGATGCAGGGGGGAAGAGAGCTTGAGCTCTTGCAAGCACACACACACACTCACAAAACCCTAATAGAGAACACACCAGGTGAGAGGCTGAAAATCTTCTTCTTCTCTACTCAACACTCAACACTCCATATACAAGATAAGAGTACACACAATATGAAAGGTACTCAACCAATACATACACGGGTTCTCTATAATGTGAACCCGACTAAATGAGCTGGCGCTATAACTATGCCAGTCTCTAGAGTGGCTGTCACACAGCCTGTCATCCCACTGGCCGCATATCACCCAAGATCTCACCAACCATGCCAGTGGTGTAAGTGTGGGGCCTATCCCCCAGGCGGGTCATCAGTGTCCACCGCCTCACTAGAGCTCGATATCTCAACACTCCCCCTCGAGCTCAACTCCATCTCATGTACACCAAGCGAAGCTCTGAATCTGCGGAGCTTCTCTGTACCCAATGCTTTGGTGAAGATGTCAGCTACCTGATCCTCTGTGCTGACATAAACAAGGTCAAGGTCTCCTGCCAAGACCTTCTCTCTGACGAAGTGGTAGTGGACCTCTATGTGCTTCGTACGAGCATGAAAGACTGGGTTCCTGGCCAACTGTATACTGCTAATGTTGTCACAGAAAATGACAACTTGTCTATCCAGTGATAGACCCAAATCTGCAAGTAGCTTTCTCAACCAAGCTACCTCACATGCTGCCATAGCAGCTCCTCTGTACTCGGCCTCTGTACTCGATAGAGCAACCGTAGGCTGCTTCTTGCTGCTCCAAGTCACAGCAGCACTCCCCAAAGAAAACATGAATCCACTGGTAGATCTTCTGTCTGAGATACTACCAGCCCAATCAGCATCTGTGTACCCATGTACACATATCTCTGTCCCAGTCTCATAGAATAGTCCACAATGCAAAGTAGACCTCACATACCTCAGTATGCGTCTCACTGCATCCAAATGCGGTTTCCGTGGAACCTGCATAAACTGACTCACCAACCCAACAGCATAGCTCAAATCTGGTCTGGTGATCGTCATGAGATCAAACTTCCTACTATGCTCCTGTACATAGTAGGATCCTCCAAGATCTCTCCTGAATCTGCACTCAACTTGCCATTCTAATCCAATGGCACAGAAATAGGCTTACAGCCTGTCATACCATACTTGGACAACATGTCCAAGCCATACTGTCTCTGCAGTAATCCAATACCATGTGGTGACCTAATCACCTCAATGCCCAAGAAATATCTGAGCTCCCCCAGATCCTTCATCTCGAACTTCTGTCTAAGCAAGATCTTTACATCAAAGATCTCTGCATCATGGTCCCCCGTAATGATCAAGTCATCTACATAGATGACAACAAGCACAACTCCTCTATCACCATGTCTCACATACAATGAGAAATCTGCATTGGCTACATGAAAGCCAATAGTGACAAGATATTCAGAAATCTTGTCAGACCATGCTCTTGGTGCTTGCTTTAAGCCATACAAGGCTTTCTTCAACCTGCAAACATGCTCGGGGTGACCCACATCCTCATAACCAGGTGGCTGCAACATATACACCTCTTCTTGCAATTCCCCATGCAAGAATGCATTCTTTACATCCATCTGATGTAAAGACCATTTCTTTGACGCAGCCACTGCTATCACAACTCTCACCGTTGCCATCTTGGCAACTGGGCTGAAAGTTTCCTCATAATCAATCCCATATGTCTGCGCATATCCTTTGGCTACCAATCTAGCCTTGTACCTGTTTATGCTTCCATCACTGTTATGTTTAACTTTGTACACCCACTTGCATCCAATGGCTTTCTTGCCTTCAGGCAATTGCAGTAAATCCCAAGTTTCATTTCCATATAGTGTATCCATCTCCTCATCCATAGCTTTCTCCCAATTCACATTTCCAACAGCCTCATCAATGCATGTGGGCTCAACAACCTGCACAACCTTTGCCATATATGCATAGTGATGTGCCACATAACCATCATATGTAAATCTCTGCACAGGGTTCTTCACTCTCCCTGATCTTCGCAGCTTTTCATTCATGGCTTCCATAGCCTTCTTTACACCAGGTGTTCTCATAGCTGGGATCCCAAGCTCCTCATCAAGGCTCATATCCGAGCCACTAGACTCTCCATCAACATGAGAATGTCCTGCAGAAATGTCAGGCATACCAAGGGGCTCAACCACTTTCTCTTTTCCTTTACGTGATGTACTAACCACATTTGCAGGACTGGTATTATGACGCAGCCTGCCACTCCATGGTCTATCAACAGACCCACTAGATGAGGACTCTCCTGGTCCACTCAAAGACTGTGATTGCTGACCTGCATTCTGTGCAACCACACTTCCACTCACATCAGCCCCAACAGCTTCTTTTTCAGCAGCATACCAGCTGCTCATCTCATCAAACACAACATCCCTGCTTACCCTCAACTCACGTGTAGTAGGGTTATAACACCTGTATCCCTTTTGCTCAAGGGAGTATCCAATAAACACACATTTTTCAGCTTTCGGATCCAGCTTAGTTCTCAGCTCATCTGGCACATGCACATATGCAATGCATCCAAAAACTTTCAGATGAGACAAATCTGGTTTTCTGCCAGTAAACCTCTCCTCTGGAGTTACATCATGTATGGCTGCAGTTGGAGTCCTGTTCATGATGTATACTGCTGTAGAAACAGCCTCAGCCCAATAGCTATGCGGCATATTCTTCTCTTCCATCAATGCTCGCGCAATCTCAGCAATGTGCCTGTTTTTCCGCTCAGCAACTCCATTTTGCTGCGGAGTGTATCTGCATGTATACTGTCTCCGAATACCATTCTTCTTCAAGAATTCAGAGAACTCATTGGAGAAGTATTCTCCCCCTCCATCTGACCTTAGGCACTTGACATATTTCCCTGTTTGCTTTTCAACCAAAACTCTGAAATTCTGAAAGTGAGTGAACACCTCACCCTTCTCTTTCATGAAATATACCCACACTTTCCTTGTGTGGTCATCAATGAAAGTGACATAGTACCTGCAGCCTCCCATAGACACGGTCTTGGTAGGACCCCATACATCTGAATGCACAACATCTAGTGCATTTCTGCTCACATATCTGTTACGTGGAAACACATGCTTTGTTTGTTTCCCAAATTGGCATGCTTCACAGATTTTATGCATACCTTCCACTTTAAATTTTGGCAGCCCTGTCACAATTCCTTTTGTCTGCATAGACTTTAATCTCTGCACATTTACATGTCCTATTCTTTTATGCCATATGTCTGTGTCTGCAACAACTCCTGAACCATTTGCAAACATTGCAGCACTCATTTCAGGCATGTTTACATCCAACGTAAACATTCTGCCCACTCTGTTGCCTTTTGCAACCAACCTGCACTTGTCTTTAAAATCTTCAACATAACACCCATCAGGGTTAAACCGAACCTGCAAACCCTGCTCAATCATCTGGCCAACTGAAACCAGATTCTTTGTCATCCCACTGGCCGCATATCACCCAAGATCTCACCAACCATGCCAGTGGTGTAAGTGTGGGGCCTATCCCCCAGGCGGGTCATCAGTGTCCACCGCCTCACTAGAGCTCGATATCTCAACAGAGGCTCCTACAGGGGTTGATGATGACTTACCGGACACTTCCCTGTTCATGGTGGAGACAATGCCTGAATGGAGTGAGAAGATTGTTAACTTTTTGGTTAATGGCTTTCCACCCAAGGAGCTTCGTAAAGATCTAGCTCGAAAGCTATTCAAAGAATGCGAACCCTATTGCCTGATAGCCGGGACTCTTTATAAAAGAGGAAAGGATGACGTTCTTAGGTGTTGTGCCCGAGAGGATGAGTATCTATACATTTTACAAGAGGCACATATGGGCGTAGCCGGTGGTCACTTCTCAGGAGACTTAACTGCGCGAAAGATCTTACAATCAGGGTATTGGTGGCCCACTATGTTCCAAGATGCATCACTCTTTGTGAAGGGTTGCGATGAATGCCAACGATATAAGAAACCCCAGAGGAAAGATCAGATGCCCCTACATCCAATCAAAGTAAACCAACCATTTGAAAAGTGGGGTTTAGACTTTGTAGGTCCAATTAGCCCAGCGGCCCGAAACACACAATCTCGCTATATTATTGTGGCCACTGACTATATGACCAAATGGGCTGAAGCGAAGGCGACACGTAAGGCAGATGCAAGGACAACAGCTAAGTTCCTCTTTGAAAATATAATCACACGTTTCGGTTGTCCTTTTGAACTTGTGAGCGACAATGGTACGCATTTTATAAATGAAGTGATTAAGGAGCTCACAACAAATTTCATGATATCACATCATAAATCTACTCCTTACTATCCACAAGCGAATGGCCAAGCTGAGAGTACCAACAAGACTTTAATCTCTGTTTTGACAAAGACAGTTGAAACTCATCGCACAAATTGGGATCTAAAGCTTACGACGGCTTTATGGGCCTATCGTACTGCGTACAAAGTGGCTATTAATTGCACACCATTCAAAATGGTATATGGCCAAGAAGCAGTCATGCCGTGGGAATTTGTCATTCCTAGTCTTCATGTTGCTACTCAAGAGGGTTGGGATGGTAATCCCTTAGTAGAGCGTCTATATATCCTTGAGTGGCTAAACGAAGAAAGACAATTGGCTGTATACAATGCCCTTGTGGAGAAGGATAGAAGGAAAAAATGGTTTGATCGCCATCTAAAGGACAAGGACATCAAGGTTGGGGATAAAGTCTTGATGTATGGAGTGCGAAACAAAAAGAAGAAGCTCAAATATGCTGGTAAGGGACCATATAGAGTATGTGAAATTACCCCGCAAGGTACCATCAGAGTGGAGACTCTCGACGGAGTTGAAACCATTGGATTCCTTAATGGGAGTAAATTCAAACGATACTATGACCCCCTGAGCTAGGAGGAGTTACATGCAATCCATCAAAAGAAGGCAGCTAAAGAACAAGCTGAGCTTAAAAAGATACAAGCGAGAGTCGAAGCCAAAGAACGTCAACAGCGTGCTAGGAGACAACGAGAAGCCAACTTGGGAATTACGCAAGTATTTTTTGAGGAAGTAGAGGAGGATGCACTGGAATCTGACCCACCTCTAAGATACCCAATTGAGTTACAGAGTCCTTACGGGGAGGTGCTGTATAATGCATTATTGGATACAGGAGCTCAACACAATTTGCTATCATATGGCGTGTGGTGTCAACTGGGAAAACCACCTTTATCCAAGAGTTCTATCCAAATTCAAGGAATCAACAAGAAGAAAACCCCTGTCTCAGGAATTCTGCACACTCCGGTTGCCTATGACAAGGGAACCATAATTCAAAGCTTTTTGGTTATGCCTGCTGGTACCATGGAAGGGACTGTAATCTTAGGGCGCAAATGGATGATGGCCACCAAGTGCAATATCGATTGGGCAACCAGACAAGTCACAACGCAAGAACCAACACTAGGTCTGACCACTCAAAATCCCGCACCTAAATCATCCACTCAAATATTAGATAATGAAAAATCACAAAGTCCAGTGGCAAAACCATCTTCGATTGTTGGCCACCCCTCTAACGCTTCAACGCCAAGAGTGGAAACAGGCAAGGTGGTCCCTAAAGCTTCGCTTACTATGCCAAAGAGTACATACAAATGGGTCCCCAAAGCTTCGTTAACAGCTACTTCCCCTGCTCAATCTCGTTCAGCCACCAAGAAGCCTCGTAAAAGGAAAGCAGCTACCCACCCGAGAAAGGGCGATGTAACATCGCGATAGATCCCTAAAAAATTATTAGTAGCCCAAGGGTACTACGAGGGAAATGACCAGATTTGGGTCCCTAAACATAAGCTGAATCCCTCTACATCACCTGTAAAACCTTGCAAACCAATTGTTGCCACCCCAACGATAATTCAAGATCGTGGTAAGGGAAAGGTAACAGAGTGCTCCACACCACTTCTTCCAGAGTTAGTTTGGATTCCCAAACGATATCGATCATTACCACCTAGCTCAGGAAGGGGGGAGCCACATGAAGCTTCTAGCTCCTCATGCCAGGCACACGCTGATATAGAAGTTTCTACATGCTCTACACCTACTCTTGCCAACACCCAACAAAAAACCGATGAGTCTACGTCTCCCCTTGTAATAGTATCATCAGAAACCATTTTCTCCATTCGTCAATGGGAGCGTACACTACCATCTCTGCAATTAGATGTGGCCACAAGGGTCATAAAAAGCTATCTGCCCACATCACAACCTATGACCCGCTGGACAAATTGGTTCCAAGAGGCTGCAACATCATTGCAAATAATATGATCTACCCAAGGAAAGGGGGAGCATGTACTCACGCTCGACATTCTAATGCTTCCTCCTTAACCTTCTCCCCTGACCATGTAATTTCCAAATTCAAGGGGATGTATATATATAGCTTCATACATTTTTTTTTAAAACAAAGAAAAGAAAAACAAAAAATAGTAAAAAGAGCAAGAGCACAAAAACAAGAGAAATATCCGTATACAATCAAGAACTAGATTGACTTGTCATAAACCTACTGATGCTATATCTGTGTTGCAGATATGGCAGATGCCCGATCATCATACACTTCATCCACTCCTACCTTTGGTGAGAGGTATCATCTATACCTTTCTCAGATATTCCACATGTGCTATCCTGTAATTGAAACTGAATGGGATCATATAGATGTACTAGCCAGAGAGGAAAATATTGAGGAATTAGAATGGCTAATTCGCCTATTGACCATGACTGACCCCTACTCCGTAGAGGACATATCCCCGATAGCCCAATGCTTTCCTTTTCCACAAGATGACTATCCTCGCATGGTTACATTTTTGATGAGTTTATGTGGATGGGAAAATGAAAAGGAAATATCTGACAATGATGAATGGACGGATGAAACTCATGGCACTACTGAGGTTGACTTTATTTGTTTGGATGATGCGGATAGAGGCTTAGCCTTAGGGCTAGAGCCAGGACTCTACAACATCCTCTTACCATATCCTCAGTAGTAGTGTGGTGACTGGTAGGTAGGTTAGCGTTTTCAAGTTTTTTCTAGTTTAGATTCCTTAAACAAGTCTTGAAATTTTCACACTGATGTGCCTCTCGAGGTATAGTGCTTGTTAGTTGATTGTACAGGTTGAAAAGTTTGAGGTGGGTTCGCTTTCAAGTCCTGAGACTGCCGCAACGTTCATCAAAATATATCTACATCAAATTGCAAGCTGTCTCGTCAAATCAAGGAGATCTCCAATTACAGGTGTAATTCTTCCATACCCACTCTCTTTCGTTTTTACTGTTCAATCAATTGCATAAACTATAATGCATGACCACATGAAAATTGTCAATGTACTACTTAGTTTTTGAAGTTGCTTGCATGCTAGTGTAAATCATTAATGAGCTTAACTTTATTGGAAATATTCCTAGGCAGCATGACGTCTTTAGTTAACCTTGGAATACGATTGTCTTAGGTCTAGGGTCAAACCATCTTAATGTTTGACACCTGGCCATGTGTGTGTTGACCTCTAGGACATAGCTATTACCCCTTTGTCGAAAGGATGCAAGACAAATTATAGTTCAGGAGCGAAGATCAAAAGAAATAGATTATAATTTTTTAAAAAAAAGCCTACAATAAATGGCAATACAAGTCTATGATGTGCTTTAATGTTGGCCTATCGCCTTATTGATACTTGGTAGGCAAGGAGTATTCTACTCCAAACCGATGCCTTGGTTGGTAGGGGGTAGCCTTGCCTAAAGTAAGCTAATAGATTCCTGGATAATGCCTTGTGTTAAACATGGTACCAAGATCGATGTTAGTTTTGCCTTAGGAAGGTCGCCATTGTGTGTAAAAAATTGTCACGTGCATTTAAAAAAAAAAAAAAGACAAACAGCTCCTGTAACTCTGATGTTTCTTGTGTCCCTAGGCTTGTGGTATTAACTTGTTCTTAGAGTAGACACAGTGTGGTCATCTGTTTATTTATTAAGCTTGGTTATTTTCCTTGACTTAGGCCAGTTATAAACCTTGATTAACCTTTGACACCTTGATTACTCTTGATTTACTTTCAATAATTTTAAACTCCTGTTAATTTGCTACACTAGCTCATTCATGTGACCCTTAAACTAAATTCTCATAGCAACATCCATTGTGGTCTAACATGCTTGAATTTATACACTTTATATCTTTTGAATTCCAGCATACCTTCACTCTACTTCCCTGTTTTGCAGACGGTCTACTACAATAACCCTCTCGAGCTTACCATACCATAGCTTCCGAGGACGGAATCTACATCAGGAAGGGGGGCATGTTAACCTATGACGGACATTGAGACGTACTATATTTTACGTCATTAATTTAAATATTCTGAGTCATGGGCCGGGCTTGTCGGCACCATATGTTAAGGATGAAGGGATTGGGTGATCGTCGATGAGAGGCGCACCTTGAATATCAGTAGGATAAGGGTTAGGGTCGGCCGGCCATGTATGGGCGCCCAAGTGTGAACGGCCAAGTCACCTATAAGAGTCAAATGTAACTCTAAAATCCTCATTCTCATGTGTTGTGAATACAAGAGTGCTCTTGCCTTATCTCCTTGGTTTCCTTCTCCTGTGTGTGTGTGTGTGAGAGAGAGAGAGAGAGAGAGTGAGAGAGCGATCGAGCGCACTGTGTAGCGGCACGGCGACGGGCGGTGGTGGCGGCGGCGAGGCGGTAGAGCGGCGACGGCGGCTTCTCCTTCACGGCTGCGACGCGGGAATCCTTCAAGGCGGCGGTTGAGCGGTGAGTGACACACCCTTTGGCATTCTGTTTGAGCTTCCTTCCCTAGTTGTATGCTTGTAGCCATCCGTGGCTCGCATACGGTGTCTGGCAAGTCCCCAGCTACGACCTGTGCGGCAAAAGCGCACATAGATTAATTGAAAGATATTCATTGTAATCCTAGAGAAATTGATTTTTATATTATGCATAATTGATTTTCATGCATAGAGGTATGCATAAAAGATTATTATTTTAACATAAAAGTGTTACTTTTATCATAAATAGATTTCATGCATAAAGATATGCATAAAAGATTATTATTTTAATATAAAAGTGTTACTTTTATCATAATTGAATTTCATGCATAGAGGTATGCATAAAAGTTGATTATTTTATTGTAAAAGTGTTACTTTTATCATATTGAATTTCATGCATAGAGGTATGCATAAAAGATATTCTTTTTGTACTAAAAGTGTGATTTTTCATCATAAATGGATTTTATGCATAACTTAGATGCATAAGAGAAATTCTTTTATTCTAAAAGTGTAATTCCTACCAAATTGAATTTATGCATAAGAAGATGTATAAAAGATTGATTTTTAATTCAAAAGTGTCATTCTCATCTAAATTGAATTTATGCATAGGAAAATGCATAAAAGATTGAAATTTAATTCAAAAGTGTCATTTTCATTTAAAATGAATTTATGCATAGGAAGATGCATAAAAGATTGATTTTTACTTCGAAAGTATTAATCTCCTTAAATAGAATTTATGCATAAATAAATGTTTAAAGAAATCTTATATCAAATATAAGAATTCTCTTGTATTCTATAAATAGATATGAGATGTGATAGGATGTGATAAGAGGTGTATAAGATGTGATAAGAGGTGATAAGATGCTTATGAAATAAGTTAGGAGGTGATAAGAGGTGATAAGATGCTTATGAAATAAGTTAGGATGTGATAAGAGGTGTATAAGATGTGATAAGATGTGATAAGAGGTGTATAAGATGTATAAGATGTGATAAGAGGTGATAAGATGCTTATGAAATAAGTTAAGAGGTGATAAGATGAATTAAGATGTGATAAGATGTGTATGGGATGAGGTAAGGCGAGAATGGATGTGATGTAAAAGATTAGATGTGAAGGTATATGGGGTTATATGAATGGGAATGTGGAAATGGATATATGTATGTGGATGTGTGGACGTGGAGATGGGAGTGTGGATGTATGAATGTGAAAATGGATGTATGCATGAAGATGTATATGCATAGATGTGAATGTGGATGTAGATGTGGATGTATAGATATGAATGGGAATGTGGATGTAGATGTATGTGAATGTGGATGTAGATGTGGATGTATAGATGTGAATGTGGAATGTGGATGTGGATGTATGTATGTATGTGGATGTAGATGTGGATGTATAGATGTGAATGGAAATGTGGATGTGGATGTATGTGAATGTGGATGTAGATGTGGATGTATAGATGTGAAGTGGAATGTGGATGTGGATGTATGTATGTATGTGGATGTAGATGTGGATGTATAGATGTGAATGGGAATGTGGATGTGGATGTATGTATGTATGTGGATGTGGATGTATGAATGAGGACGTGATAATGGATGTATGCATGTGGATGTGGATGTATGGATGTGGATATGGATGTGTATGTATGAATGTGGATATGGGATGTGGATGTATAAATGAGGATGTGAAAATGGAGGTAAGCATGTAGATGTGGATGTATGGATGTGAATGTGGATGTGGATGTGGATGTATGGATGTGGATATGGATGTGGATGTGGATGTATGGATGTGGATGTGGATGTGGATATGGATGTGAATATATGATATGTGATGTGAAGGAATCTGAAGTGAAGAGATGGAAAATGATGTGATTGGATGAGTACACATATAAATGGAATGTGGAATAAGTAATGTGGATTAATGAGGGATAATGTGGAAAAATGAGAGTTAATATAGAAACTGTATTTGTAAACTGTTTGTAAATGCTCTTTGTAAATGGCTGTTTTATGTCAAGAATGCTGGGGAAGCATTTTGACCGTCTTGTGATTAAGGTCGTGGAGACCTAACTGATAAAGTTACAACTGCTGAGACGGAGAGTCAATGGAGGAAGTCTCGCAGCAAAGTCAGCCGAGGTCTTGACCTCGGTTCGATTAAAATGGTGAGCTTTCGGTACCGTGGATGAGGGACCAAGGAAGCGGCCTATGAGTGAAGCGCTAGGTCACCTGCGAAGGATCCTAGAGGGTGCTGACCATACGGTGCTCGGGTTGTTTTCTGAAACCGGGCATGGATCTGGTTGATTGACCTTGCTGGTCTTCAATGGATGAGTCCATGGCTCTTTTTATGGATCTGTTGGTTGATCTTGCTGATCTTCAACGAGACTCCATCTTGATTTTTATAAGTGATTATATTGCCGAGTATTATGGGCTAGGAACTATTGAAAAGGCCCCTGAGTGGACAGGTGGTGAGCGTTCTAGTTGCCAATGATGCCATAGATACTCTGATGAAGGAATGATGGGAAATTAAGAATCAACCGGATAATTTGGAAGATTGTGATTAGTGGTACTATGGTTTCATTAAAGGATTGTTTTAAAGTTAGCTGATGCTAAGAAAAAGGCAATTTCATATTGGGTGTGTAAGTGGTGTGGCTAGTTTTATGTTTGCATGAACTTCCGGCTAGGGGGCCTTGGAACTCTTTTCCTTGGTACCCGGGACAAAACCTAACCAAATTCCAAATTGGATCCCATCACTACAGTGGTTGGGCGGTTGGCTAACCCATGGGATTGTAGGCTGGACTGATGGATCCGTAAATCGAGACTCAATTTCTGTTACTACGATAGATAAAGTAAATCCCGGATAGTAATTATTCTATGGATAGGAATCAACGGCTGTGCCTCTTGATGGGGAAAAAAGCGTTGATCCCAATGATCCAAGTGCAAGTTTCTTTCTTGATCTGACCAAGTATCTTTATAGATACAGTCGGATCACTTTGATCAGAAATGGTCTTGACTACGTTAGAGTAAAAGTTATCCTGGTGGAATCGCCTGTGCTTTCCGAGTAAAGGAAGTTTTTCCGGGTTTGGTTTTGGTTAAACTGACGGATTAGTCTCTTGTCCGGATATCCGTGGGCGAGGCCCCGAGTGTGGGACCCTGCCCCTTGCAAGATGTGCTACTTCCGCTGCTAGCATTCGAATCCATTGCACGGTGGGAACAGGGATCTCACAGTTGGTATCAGAGCATTTGGTTAATGAGGATCAACCGAGAAGCCAAATATATCAAAAATTTATCTAGAATCACAAAAAGGTTGTAATTGTGTGATATAATTCATACAAATTGATATTCAAACGTAAAATTCGTAAATTAGTAATTGGGTCTTCAAATGGAAGTACCGCAATTGTATGGAACCCTGACTTGCTTGAGGCCTAGACATGATGGTATCTACCTTATAGTTCCAAGTATCATGACTACCCGTATATACCGAGGGTATAACTGCGGCTCTTTACCGGCAGTATATACGAGTAAATCTAAGACTTGAAATTATAAGCATTAATGCTATCCAGATGATGATTTTGAATGTGGTTGATATGATTTTTAATTCTATTTGAGAACTGATGAATTGATTTAGATTCTGATTGAAAAATGATGATCCTTGAAATTTGGTTGAAATGTAATAAGCTGAGCGAAACCTCAATGAGGATGAATGGGACGAGTCCCTATGATGATATTCATAACTGGAATGATGATAATGATTTCAGCAAATCACTATGAGATTAGTGGATTGTGCTGTCAAATTACTACTATTAACACTTGACTTGGTATATCAAGTTAAGGGATGACAAATTGAGAACTTGCTTGACTGAAATTTCCGTGGAGGAATGTTCAGAAAGAAAATTTTTCGATCTAATGGACCATTATCGTGTTAAAGATATGAATGATATGATCTGAAATGAATTGCTATTTAATGATGAGTTCTATATAAGGGATATTTATTCCCGTATTCTGTTGGGTTGACCAGAATATAAGGAACCCCAGAATAAATTGGATCTTAAGAAAAAGAGTTGTCCTCTACTTTACGAGATGAGGACATCTCGCACTTTTTAAGTGGGGTAGAATGTAAGATTCCTCCCCAGCCTTCGAGGTATGCAGGACTAAGGACCTCCCTTTCTGATCTTATAATTATTCCCTCTCTAAATAAAAGAAAGATTCTGTTTAAAAAAGGAAGACCTTTCCCCAGAATACTTCTCAAAAGTCCCACCTGTTTTAAGGATTATGAACGATGAGTTCAGAAGTGAGAACCGGTGTTTTGGATGCCAAGGTTTTGGTCATCAATTAAAAGACTGCCCAAGATCGACAGAAGCAGTATGCAGATAAAAAGAGGACAGTCAGAGAATTCAAAGAAGCAGATATGGTCTTCATTCGAATACGGCCCAAATGAAGTTCTTTATCTCTTAGGAAGTATAAGAAGTTATCCCCCACATATTGTGGGCCATATCGGATTTCAATGAAAGTAGGTGACTTAGCCTACGAGCTTTTTCTACCTCATCATCTCAAAGTTCATAATGTATTTCATGTGAACCTTCTATAGAAATATGTGCCAAACCCAAATCATGGAAAGACGGTAAAACTTCAGTGACAAGATACCGCTGGCTTCTAAGTTACGCTAGCTTCTTCCTTTATATAAGTCGTAACTTTTACTTGCCGCTCGCAGTAATCTTACTCCCATTGATCTCCTTTCTTTCTTAATCTCCTTCATGGCTTAGCAACAGGAATTAGTTTTATCCATGATGATTTCTCACCTTCAAGACGCAAGCGAGTCTGTGAAGAAGGATTTTATAGAACTGTATGAGCGCTCACTTTTCCCTCACTTGGGAACTTCTGTAGCTCAGACCAAATGGCGGACCTATCAAGATATAACTAGGGTAACACCGTGGGGTCAGTAGCACTTTCACAACAATGTCCGCTTGGCTATGGTTATTGAAGCTTTGGGTTTGGGTCCCCGATACTATTGCGTGATGAGATCAAGGCATATTGGGTTTTCTGAGCGGGTCTTCTTACTGGCGTGTTTTCTTCCTCATTAGAAGATATGCCTTTACCCCGTTTTTGGCTTGCCTCTCAGAGGTCCTTTTGTTAGATCACCTCATGTACCAGTAAGATAGGTGTGGCAATAACCAGTCGAATTATTCCCATAGATGAGTTACCTTATACGTGCACAGCTTGTGAGTGCTGCTTTTGTGACCATATGATGGACGGGCTTATGGAAGTGTAAAAAGTTCTTCTATCTTACTGTATATGTTCCAAGAATGAATAAAGTTGAAATCTTGTTCTTGTCTTGAGTCTTACTCTCTTTGAGACTTTTCTTGGTGGTTAATTAAAAAATTTTCTCTCAATCTCATATTCGTGTATCTTGCGAAATTACCCCCAGTTTGCGAGATGAGGGCATCTCGCGTTTTTCAAGTGGGAGAGAATGTAAGATTCCTCCCCAGCCTCTCAAGATGTCCAGTATCTTCCCCTGTAATCAATCTCCTCTTCAGAAATATAAAAGATCTTATCTCTGCCTATTTTGACATAGAGAGAGAAAATATTCTAGAGAGAGAATATTCAGATTTTGAATATTTTTAGATAGAAAAATTTCTCATATTATTAAAATGAATTCCCCTGAAACAGAAATTCAAAAAGAACTTTCCAATGTGCAATTGGAATTTATTGGAAATGGGTATAAAGGACCTTAGCCTAAGGGTCTAGATTTTCAGAAATTTTTGGATTATGGTCCAATTAAGGTTCCTATGGGCCAATAGCATCAATCCATGTGTAGGGAGGAGATAAATCCTATTTGTAAAAGAAAATACCCAAAAATGAGTAAATGCTCACATAAGATGAAGAGTTGAAAATGTACAAGGTTTATTAGTAAAAAACTATGAGCAATATTAAAAATATGAGATATTTTGGGTATCCAAAAAGGAGTAAATGCTCACATAAGATGAAGAGTTGAAAATGTACAAGGTTTATTAGTAAAAAACTATGAGCAATATTAAAAATATGAGATATTTTGGGTATCCAAAAAGGAGTAAATGCTCACATAAGATGAAGAGTTGAAAATGTACAAGGTTTATTAGTAAAAAACTATGAGCAATATTAAAAATGAGATATTTTGGGTATCCAAAAAGGAGTAAATGCTCACATAAGATGAAGAGTTGAAAATGTACAAGGTTTATTAGTAAAAAACTATGAGCAATATTAAAAATATGAGATATTTTGGGTATCCAAAAATCAGTAAATGCTCACACAAGATGAAGAGTTGAAAATGTACAAGGTTTATTAGTAAAAAAAACTATGAGCAATATTAAAAATATGAGATATTTTGGGTATAATGATTCCATTTTGACACATATGTAAGGAAGGGGAGTTCTTTAAAGGAGGTGCATATTTCACATGCTTGAATGAGTTTTAAACTAAAAAATAATGTGATATTTTTATCTCTCCTCTCTCTTGAACCAAACCAAATCGAAATGGAACCAAACCGAATCAAAAAGTAACCAAACTAGGTTCAAATCTAGTCCAAATTCAACCAAACTGAATTTAGAAAATTCTAGAATTCAGTTAGCTTTGGTTAGAGCTTCCCTCTCCTATAAATAGAACATGAGTCCTTTGAAAAAAATATAGAAGAATTTTACTATACTAGAGTTATGCTAAAATAATGCTAATTTCTACTATTCTCTAAAATTCTCTCCAAATTGAAGAAATTGGAGCTTCCCTCTTTCTTCAATCCCCATTGGTGGCTCCATCAACATACTTAACCAATTGATTGGTTGGGCGCCTCTACCGTGAACAAAGAATCAAGCAATTTGTAAGGTAAATGGTGAATTTTGATCTTTTCTATAATTTCTCAATGCTTCTCTCTTCTCAACCCCTCTCAAGCTTGAGAAGCTTAATTGGAATGGTTTTTGAATGCTATTGAAGTTAATTGATAAATGATAGTGAAGAGTTAAATAATTTGATGAATGCTATTGAAGTTAATTGATTAATGATAGTTAAGAATTACATAAATTTCCATTTATGCTTAATTCAAATAGTTTTTATGTAATTTCTCTCTCTTACTCAAGAAATGGTCATACTCATGACCCATTCTCAATCCAAATGAAGCTTTCCATCAGGGATTTCACTGACGTAAACGAGAACATGTGAACATGTTAATAACATATGTTAATAACACAAAAAATCTTGTGATCACATGTTATATTCACAAAGCTTTCACAAGGGCCTAAAAAACTTATCTTTGTCGGGCATAAAAAATCTTCTTAAGTGGCCACTGACCTGCTATTATGTGAAGATGGTAACATGAGAACATGTGAATAGCTTATTCCCATGTGTAGCCAAGCTTTTAAGGGGTTCCCAAGTGGCAAGTGACCTATTATTTTTGTGAACGGTAACATGAGAACATGTGAATAACTTGTTCACATGTGTTATTATCACAAAAAATCTTGTGATCACGTGAATATTAAATCCCTACTTTTCATAAAGCTTTTCCTTAATCCAAGATTAATCTATGCTTGAGGCCAAATTAATGCCTTTTTTCTATGCTTTTAGTTTATGTATTTCATGAATATTGACGATTCAATCCATTATGGATTAATGATCCAATTAGGGATTATTCTAATTATTTCCTTAATGATAAGCTTTATCCCTTAGAAAAATTGAGATTTATCAGTCATAGCAGCGGAGCTATGGTAAAATTTTTATAAAAATTACGCATAAAATAATTTCATTCAAAGCATAAAAAGAGGACTTCCTACCATATTCTAGGAATTATCATCCTAGATTAATTGAAAGATATTCATTGTAATCCTAGAGAAATTGATTTTTATATTATGCATAATTGATTTTCATGCATAGAGGTGTGCATAAAAGATTATTATTTTAACATAAAAGTGTTACTTTTATCATAATTAGATTTCATGCATAAAGGTATGCATAAAAGATTATTATTTTAATATAAAAGTGTTACTTTTATCATAATTGAATTTCATGCATAGAGGTATGCATAAAAGTTGATTATTTTATTGTAAAAGTGTTACTTTTATCATATTGGATTTCATGCATAGAGGTATGCATAAAAGATATTCTTTTTGTACTAAAAGTGTGATTTTTCATCATAAATGGATTTTATGCATAACTTAGATGCATAAGAGAAATTCTTTTATTCTAAAAGTGTAATTCCTACCAAATTGAATTTATGCATAAGAAGATGCATAAAAGATTGATTTTTAATTCAAAAGTGTCATTCTCATCTAAATTGAATTTATGCATAGGAAAATGCATAAAAGATTGAAATTTAATTCAAAAGTGTCATTTTCATTTAAAATGAATTTATGCATAGGAAGATGCATAAAAGATTGATTTTTACTTCGAAAGTATTAATCTCCTTAAATAGAATTTATGCATAAATAAATGTTTAAAGAAATCTTATATCAAATATAAGAATTCTCTTGTATTCTATAAATAGATATGAGATGTGATAGGATGTGATAAGAGGTGTATAAGATGTGATAAGAGGTGATAAGATGCTTATGAAATAAGTTAGGAGGTGATAAGATGAATTAAGATGTGATAAGATGTGTATGGGATGAGATAAGGCGAGAATGGATGTGATGTAAAAGATTAGATGTGAAGGCATATGGGGTTATATGAATGGGAATGTGGAAATGGATATATGTGGATGTGTGGATGTGGAGATGGGAGTGTGGATGTATGAATGTGAAAATGGATGTATGCATGAAGATGTATATGCATAGATGTGAATGTGGATGTAGATGTGGATGTATAGATATGAATGGGAATGTGGATGTAGATGTATGTGAATGTGGATGTAGATGTGGATGTATAGATGTGAATGGGAATGTGGATGTGGATGTATGTGAATGTGGATGTAGATGTGGATGTATAGATGTGAATGTGGATGTGGATGTGGATGTATGTATGTATGTGGATGTAGATGTGGATGTATAGATGTGAATGGGAATGTGGATGTGGATGTATGTATGTATGTGGATGTGGATGTATGAATGAGGACGTGATAATGGATGTATGCATGTGGATGTGGATGTATGGATGTGGATATGGATGTGTATGTATGAATGTGGATATGGGATGTGGATGTATAAATGAGGATGTGAAAATGGAGGTAAGCATGTAGATGTGAATGTATGGATGTGAATGTGGATGTGGATGTGGATGTATGGATGTGGATATGGATGTGAAGGAATCTGAAGTGAAGAGATGGAAAATGATGTGATTGGATGAGTACACATATAAATGGAATGTGGAATAAGTAATGTGGATTAATGAGGGATAATGTGAAAAAATGAGAGTTAATATAGAAACTGTATTTGTAAACTGTTTGTAAATGCTGTTTGTAAATGGCTGTTTTATGTCAAGAATGTTGGGGAAGCATTTTGACCGTCTTGTGATTAAGGTCGTGGAGACCTAACTGATAAAGTTGCAACTGCTGACGGAGAGTCAATGGAGGACGTCTCGCGTAGCAAAGTCGGAGGTCTTGACCAGCCTCGGTTCGATTAAAATGGTGAGCTTCCAGTACCGTGGATGAGGGACCAAGGAAGCGGCCTATGAGTGAAGCGCTAGGTCACCTGCGAGAATCCTAGAGGGTGCTACCATACGGTGCTTGGGCTCTGGGTCGCCTAGGATACCCACGCGTGCGTCGAGGAAGATATTGGAACAAGGAGTAAGAGTTGTTTTCTGAAACCGGGCATGGATCTGGTTGATTGACCTTGCTGGTCTTCAATGGATGAGTCCATGGCTCTTTTTATGGATCTGTTGGTTGATCTTGCTGATCTTCAACGAGACTCCATCTTGATTTTTATAAGTGATTATATTGCCGAGTATTATGGGCTAGGAACTATTGAAAAGGCCCCTGAGTGGACAGGTGGTGAGCGTTCTAGTTGCCAATGATGCCATAGATACTCTGATGAAGGAATGATGGGAAATTAAGAATCAACCGGATAATTTGGAAGATTGTGATCAGTGGTACTATGGTTTCATTAAAGGATTGTTTTAAAGTTAGCTGATGCTAAGAAAAAGGCAATTTCATATTGGTGTAAGTGGTGTGGCTAGTTTTATGTTTGCATGAACTTCCGGCTAGGGGGCCTTGGAACTCTTTTCCTTGGTACCCGGGACAAAACCTAACAAAATTCCAAATTGGATCCCATCACTACAGTGGTTGGGCGGTTGGCTAACCCATGGGATCGGATGGGGTTAGGCTAGACTGATGGATCCGTAAATCGAGACTCAATTTCTGTTACTACGATAGATAAAGTAAATCCCGGATAGTAATTGTTCTATGGATAGGAATCAACGGCTGTACCTCTTGATGGGAAAAAAAGCGTTGATCCCAATGATCCAAGTGCAAGTTTCTTCCTTGATCTGACCAAGTATCTTTATAGATACAGTCGGATCAGAAATGGTCTTGACTACGTTAGAGTAAAAGTTATCCTGGTGGAATCGCCCGTGCTTTCCGGGTAAAGGAAGTTTTTCCGGATTTCTAAACCGACGGATTAGTCTCTTGTCCAGATATCCGTGGTGGGCGAGGCCCCGAGTGTGGGACCCTGCCCCTCGCAAGATGTGCTACTTCCACTGCTAGCATCCGAATCCATTGCACGGTGGGAATAGGGATCTCACAGTTTTTTGGGAGTTTAAAGTTGCTATGTTGGTTGAATGCGGGAGCGAAGAAGGGCAAGAATTATGTTCATTGATCACCGAGCACCAATCGGCCCTCGAGAAGAACAAGGATAAGAAATTAGCAAAAGAGGAATGACCTAATGACAAGGTTAGGATGCCAAATGAAAACGCACCTCCATCATCCACGATCATGACAACAACACCCATAACGGGATCATGGCCAGAGTGGGAAAGGGATGACATTGATGAGGATACTGAGGATAGCAACTCTAAGGATGATGATGAGCATGAGTCTTATGCACGGGGTCATGGACATGAGTCCCACGAACGAGGTGTTAAGCATGTGAGCCCACATGGTGAGAGCAAAGAGTAGGGGTCGGAGAGTTCAAAAGAAGACAACGTAGCCTTGTTGGGATCCAGTAAGTGAACTTAACATGTTTGGCTTTTAACATTAATTCATTACTTGAACAACAGTAATAACATGTGATTGGTCTTGTCTAAATGAAGACTTCCATCATCGAGAACAGTAATCCCATATCTCTCAATTCTCTCATCTATAACTCTAGCCAGATATAGCTGGGTGTATCTATTAAAGCAGAAGTAAGAGGTTTTTTATGTGCTTTAGGCACTTCATATCCATGGCTAAAAATGCATGTGAATGTAAAATTGGCACCCTTCATTCAGATCGAGGGGGGAAGTATATGTCCAAGGAATTTCAAGCATATATGGCTGGAAAAGGCATAAGGCATCAATGTAAAGTGCCATACACACCTCACCAAAATGGTGTGGCTGAGAGAAAGAACATGTCTCTAATGGAGATGGCACGATATATGGTGAAAGCCCAAGATTTACCTCATGGTTTTTGGTTAGAGGCAACTATGTGCGCAAACTATGTGTTGAACAAATGCCCTACCAAGGCCTTGCAGTCTAAAGCTCCTTATGACGCTTGGAATGGCAGGAAGCCTTCTGTGGCTCATTTTCATGTTTTTGGTTGTCTTGCCTATGCTCTTGTGCTGCCTAAGCAACAACGCAGTAAGCTTGATGATAAGGTAGTTAATTGTATATTTGTGGGATACAGTTCAGAAAGCAAGTTCAGAAAGCAAGGGATATAGACTCTACCATCCGGCCTCAAAGCGAATTTTGGTAAGTAGAGATGTTTTTGTCGAAAACTCAGTTCAACCCATGCTTTCATGCAAAAAATAGCAGAATGTATGCTCACAGGACATGTTTGATTCACTCCTATCTTTGTTTAATGGAGGACATCCATATGTAGAGTAATTGAATGCTCAACCAAGTGCTGAAATTCAACCTTTGCACGTGCAAAATTAGCCTTTTGATGAGGTAATTATTGAGGATGTAGTGGATGAGGAGAGAGCAGCCATAGAAGAATCTAGGCGTATGTCAAAATGGCTTGTGCAGACATTGAGGGATAGCAAGTTGGCAGATCCTTTACCTAGCAGAACTTGTGTGGTTCTCATTATGTAGATTATTCTCATGTGGATCATGTTCTCATTTCTACTTTATGTAATGAGGAGGAATCTGTTTACTTTGAGGAAGCACAGGATGATAATCATTGGATGGATGCTATGTAGGATGAGTATAACTCTATACTCAAGAATGACACCTGGTATTTGATAGATCTACCTCATGGCAAGAAGGCCATTGGTACTCAGTAGGTTTACAAGTTAAAAAGCAAAGCTACAAGGCTAGACTTGTTGCAAAGGGGTATGCCCAGCAAAAGGGTATTGATTATGATGAGACCTTTGCTCCTACATCTCGTATGACTACCATTAGGTGTCTCATTTCTTTGGCAGCACATCAAGGGTATTGATTATGATGAGACCTTTGCACCTACATCTCGTATGACTACCATTAGGTGTCTCATTTCTTTGGCAGCACATCATGGGTGGAATGTACATCAGTTGGACATTAAGAGTGCATTCTTGAATGGTGATTTACATGAGGAGGTGTATATATCATAGCCTCTTGGTTTTGTTGTGAAAGGAGAAGAGCCTAAAGTATGCAAGTTGAAAAAGGCTCTTTATGGCTTTAAGCAGGCTCCTAGAGCATGGTATGAGAAGATTCATATATACTTGGTTGCAAATGATTTTTGCAACAGTCCAACAGAGAGTACCCTCTATGTGAAGAGGAGTAAGGATACATTTTTGGTCATCTTTCTATATGTTGATGACATGCTGCTCACGGGACCCGATATAGGTCAGATTTCAGCCTTTAAGACTGATTTGCAGTCATTGTTTAAGATGTCAGATTTGGGGCCGTTGCATTACTATTTGGGGATTTAGTTTATGCAACGCAATGATGGCATTGTTATGCTGTAGTCTAAATATATACAGAAGCTATTGATGAAGAGGTTTAATCTTGAAGACTGCCTATGACTACACCTATGGAGACAGGTACTCGATTTAGTCTTCACACGATGTAGGAGACTCTTTTGATGCTAGTTTGTATCAGCAGGTTGTTGGATCCCTTCTTTATGTATGCAACACAAGGCCATATATATAGTATGCGGTCTTACATTTGAGTAGATTTATGCATAGCACAGGTATCTTGTGTGTGTGTGTGTGCATTGTTGCAACCCTAACCCTAATTCCAACATCTACTTTTTGAAAACCAATATAGAATATGTTGTTATGAGTACTTTTTTATTATACTATTTACTTATGGACAAAGAAATATGTTAGCTTTGTTATAAGCACTCTAAATTTTTTTGTGCTACACTAACATAATATTCGTAATGACTAGTTTGATATATAAACTGCCACTGTTTAGATCAATGAATAAGTTGTTTATGTTTAATGCTTTTATGAATAAAAATATTCCTACTTGGCCACTTCTTTATTATATTGTTAACTTAGGGGAAATAAATATGTTAGCAAAAAGTGCTCTAGATTTTAATTTTTTTTTGTGACAGTGACATGATATTTACAATAATGACTAGTTTGATATGTGATTCAACTTGATGCACAAGATATATGTGTTTGATTCTTTTCCATATTGAACCTAATCATATATATAGTGATTTTCACTTGAAGGCTCCTAATGTGGAGGGAAGTGGAAACAATCCCTCGTGATCAACCATATTTTATCAAAGGGATGTTTGAGAACCCTTTGATGAGAGGATTGTTAATACTATAATGAATCAAGAACAAAGTATGTGCAAGATTAGGAGACTAATTATCATGTAGCCAATACATGGGAAGATGATAGTATGGATTATTTTTTTGAGTATTGATATCATGTAAATTCTCATGATGCATTTACCCAATTGATTTCACAAGAAGCATGTCTCAAAGAACCAGTGCTCACATCCCTCAACCCAAGCTCTTATTTAATATAATTGTGAGCTAGTTTACTTCTTCTTATAAGATATTTAGGTATGCTTGGGCTGGAGTAATAATTTGGTTAGTGCATTCCTTGAGTATGTAATACATACATAAGTAGACTTCTCGATCAAAATTTGTCTAGATTTCATCCATGTTGATTGATTTTTGTCATCACAATCTTTGTTTCTTAATTTCAAGCTAATCCAACTACCTCCTAAAAACACATTACCTAAGACACACAATGAGACAAGAAAGGTGATAACACACTTAGGACTTGATTATATAAAATAGTATGCATGCTTAAGGAATTGTGTTCTATTCAAGGAGTATGATACTGGGTAACTTAGGCTTTGTTCTCGTGAATTAAGCAAGCAAATTTAATGCTTAAGAGCGCTATGATGCTTTTCTCTCAAGATACATTTAGAGCCCATGTTCTATACTCAAGACTGGGCAAGATGAATGGTACAAAACTCTAACCATTAAAAGCAATGATGAAGTAAATAGAGTACCATCCAATTGCAAAGCCTTTAAGCACATAGATGCTACGTGGCTACTATTCAAGGAAGAGCCTTGAAATGTGAATTTGGGAATTTTATTTGGATGGAATTAACCCTTTCCAAAAAATCATGCAAAAAAGTTGTCAATGTGGTCATGCTAGTTAACTATCATTTCTAGACAGATGAAAAGAGCATTTGCTTCTTATCTTCTAGCTTAAAAGATTAACATTTTCAATTAAATCTAGAAATTTATTTTCCATTCAAGTCCTATGTTCTCATTTTATGCATTACAAAAAGACCTTATCATTTTAAGATCACCATTTAGTTGCAACAACAAATTGCTAAAGTTGTGTGATGGATCTAAGTTGTTTGACATGCCCAGGAAAGAATAATCACCTACACAAAAGTTGAAAATTCATGTTTTTTCAACTTGGACTATCCACAACTACCTTGCATACGGTTTTTGCTTAGGTATATGTGTTTTACATCCTTAGTCAATCTACATGTGTAGTAATCATGATACTCAAATATAATAAAAAGCCTCATTATCAATCAAGGGACATCTTGTGTACGTGCCTTTTGCTGCATACTTGGAAGTAATGTATAGCAAAAATGTGCATAAGAATATGTTTATGAGACATGATAGATTTATACCAGCTATGAAATTTTTGAAAAAATGAAACAAGGAAAACACTTTGATACAAGATAGAAAATAGTAAGGTCCTCAAAAAATACCTACTCCAAATAAGGTGGCAGACCTGGCTTTGCAGCAAGAGGGCAACAAGAAGGAGGAGAAGGATCATGGGGGAGGAGGGAGAGGGGGGAAGGAATGAGGGGGGGAGGATGATCAAGAAGCGGGAGTGGAGGAGGAAGAGGGAGCAATGGGGCCATTTTATATGGCCCCCATACTACAGTCGGTCGGCCTGCATCAGAAGCAGCCGACAGGCCCTAAACCTCCACGACTTGCTGAGAAGACACCTAGTCGGCCAGCTATAATGAGTCAGCCAGCACATAGGTGAAGTCGTGGACCTGATGCAGCAGTCAGCCAGAATCTGTGAGCTCCAACCACCACAGGGTAGCCACCCACCAAGCCATAGAAAAATGGGAAAAATGGGGAAAAATATGGGCAGTGAGGAAAAATGAGAAAAACACCTACGAGGGCGGGCACACCCACAACAGAGGCCTTGGTGTCTCAGTAAAGACAGGAGATCACTTATAACAGGAACTCCCCAAATGGAAGAGGAGGTCTTAAAACTTATTTTCTATCACTATCTCAAGACGAAAAAAAAATTGAGAATTTTTTCCCTGTTTCGCAGCATGTTCTTTAGGGTGTTCCAAAAGGAATTTTAAAAAACTCTGTGTATGAGAGTTGTACATTAGAACAACCTTCTAAATTGGTAGATGAAGAAGAACATCTTGTGCCTGAGTCTATTATTGACCAAACCACCACTATACGCACAGCTAATACCTATGTTAAATATCTTGTGACTTTCAAGAACCATCCCATTGAAGATGCCAAATGGATGCAAGAAAAGTTTTTTTGTTGTTACCAAAATCTCATCCACTCTTATCATCCATGCAATTGAGGTCAATTATAACCCACACAAGAGGGAATGTTATCATAACCTCTATGGGGACACCCATTATTTTATTTCGAGATAATTTATTTAAATGTGCCTTTTATTTATATCATTTATGAGGATTAATTGTTTAATCAGCTGTGTGCGAGCATTGGTATGGTATGGTCATGATTAATGTGTTTAATCTAGCTGTGTGCATTAACTAATATTATTTTGGATACATGCGAAGAATAAGTGGTGAATTATGTGTGAATCGCGGATGAAACATGTGTTGGACCACTATGGGATATTTTGGAAGATATGTGAACACCTTTTATGGTTTCATATTTAGGCATCAATATTTTGAAAGATATGTGAACACCTTTTATGGTTTCATATTTAGGCATCAATATTTTTGAAAGGCTAAGGCCTCATACCTTTATACATACCACATAGTATTTTATACTTTTGGTAGGCCCAAGACTTTATATTAATGCTTGCTATATTTTTGTAGAGCAGTTGGTGACTGCTTTGCCCTAGTTGGAGGGCTTGTTTTTCTGTGTTTTCACTGATTGTATAATTTGTGTGTGTATACATATATACACACATATATATGTGTGTGTGTGTGTGTGTATATATATATATATACATACATACATACATATAAGTGGAGGCTCATAAAAAGAAGCGGATGAGAGAGAGAGAGAGAGAGAGAGAGAGAGAGAGAGAGAGAGAGAGTAAGCCTATGTTAACCCTAATTTACTTGTAAGAGAGAGAGAGAGTTAGAACATGGTTGCCTTGGCTTAACCCTAATCGGAGAGACTGACTTCATACGTCTAAAGAGGTAAGAAATAAATACATATGCTTTCCATGCATTTTTATTTTTAATATTTCTTTTGAAATTAAGACTTCATATCTAAACAAAAAAACCCTTCCTTTCATAAGTGCATATAGATTCTTCTAAGGTCAAACATTAATATTGCACTTAGAGAGAATAGTTCACTAAAATTATCATGCACCCTTTTAAAAAAAACCAGCTTGGGGGTTTAAATCAACTAAAGATATTTCCTTTACTACCCTCTTCTGTGATGCAAAACTTGCAAGCTATACGCATAAAGTAAAACTTGTCTTCATTAGCCAAATTGTATACAGTCAACATATACCCTTAAAAAAATATTTTTCTTCTTAAACTTTGCAATCAATACCTTTGAATATTAAATGTGCTCCCCACGTTGGACTATGAGGGGGAGTGGCAGCTAGTGTGAATTGATTCAAACAATCGTTTGTGTGCACAACCACGATCAAATTCCATTAAGTAGAAGAAAACCCAATACCACACCTCTCTTGTTGCTTTGAGTGGAAACCATCCTCCATCCTTTCCATAACATAAAACCATCATAGATTTTTAAGTACATGATTCCTTACATATACCATTGCTTTCCAATGGCAATGTCTTTCCACGTTGTCCATCTTGATGTTATTTTATATTTTCCATGCATGGCATTTCACCACACCTTACTTATGTCCATGCACAAATTTCTCCTGCATGCACAGAACGTGCCCTCATAGTTGGACCTTTGTACGACGATGCTACTACTGCCATTGCTGCCACCTCAAAGGTCGTTCCACAGTCCATTTTTTTGGTGGCTTCTGCAAGGTATGACCCCTCGCATTCCTCTTTTGCTGTTTTTATATGCACAATATTGGAACCCTCCATTTTGTATGTGCTCTAGCATCACATCACCACCGTCATCATCACCATAATCAACCATGATAACCATTACCATCACCATTGAATTTTAGGGTAAACAATAGACTTAAGAGAGGTTGTGAGTCTTTTTAAACCTAGAGATTTATTGAATGATGAGAAAAAGACTGACTTCGATGACCTTTCTTGGTTGTAAACTTCCAACCTGAAGATGACCTGATTCTGGACCTTCAAATTCACCTTTGTGTTAGGGATTCCCTTGGCTATCCTGGCCTTTGAATACCTTCAGCACTTTGTGAGTTAATAGTGTAGGTTTTGAAATGGTCTGGCACTAAGCACAGGTCTAGCTTGTCATCCTCATCATCTTATGTCTGAGCCATCGCCTTCTTTGCCTCTCGCTCGGCTTTAACCAGAGCCTTATTTTGTTTTCTTCATCCAACCTTTGTAAGTTTAGGCGGATTAGGACCTTGAGAAGTAATTTTCTCTTCTTGTTTCCCTTCCATGATGATCTTACTCAACTCCTCACCCCAGTTCTCAGAGAACTCATCGTGCACCTTAGTGACCTCAAGATATCTTAGCCATTGGGCATCCATGGGTTTACTTCGCAATAGCGCATTGCGTCGAGTGATATACCTCTTTTGTTTCCACCAATTCTTGAGTCGTTGATTGCTACTATGATAATGCAGTTCAGGCCTATCTATGCTGGAGGCTTCATCCTCTGATTCTTCTCCCATATGAATTGCACATCTACCATGTAATGAGGTAGTGGGAGTCATTCCCAATTCAACATGCTTTGTTCCTATTGGGGGACAACACATCGATGATGGCAAGTACATGCTCGGGGGGTTCACTATATGTAAACCTTGTGTATCATGTGTGTTCAAGGCCTAATTTAAAAACCCCTTATCTGTGAATTTTTCATCAATAAAACACACCTTTTTTCTATTCAACCTGTGAATACCCCCTTTAAATGGTACCCTTCTGTATGTAAAAAATGTGTTAAACAAGGATTTTAAAAATCGCTTCTGTTGAACCTAGGTGCTACACTTACATATTTATGAGTGACCCCTCCAAGAGTACATGCATCTAGTTCTCAAATAAAGTCGAGGTGGAAGAGACACATACATCTCGGCCTCTTCCCTTGAGTGTTCTTTAACTGGTTGGCAGATTTATAAGGATGTAGTTTGTTCTATGGTGACCGAATTATCTCCAAACAATTGCCCTTCCATGGGATGTCCTTTCCATGTATGGATATCGATCTTTATAATTTGCAAATCCTTGTGAATGTACACTTGGTCTAATGCCCAATCGTGCACAACCTTGGCCTCCCTCATGAAGGGTCTATCGAAGATAATATCGTAAGAATCTGGTTGATGTAGAAATTCCACTACAACAAATGCATAATGGTAATGGGATGAAAAGACCTTAAGCTTTATGTTTTTCAATAACTCCATTGGCCTTTAAGATGTTCCATTTGCCATCTTGACAATTAGATTCGCTCTTTCTAGTTACATTTTCCCCCACTTTTCCCAACATCTCTTGGTGATGATGCTCACACCCGCACCTGCATCCAGGATAGCAAGTTCTTGCTACCCCTTATGGTGGATTGGAATTGTGGCATTTGTGTCATTGCTCTCATAATACCTCCCCAATTTTTTGACATGTATTTTGATGAATCTGGGTTCTCTCCCTTCCTCAGGTGCTAGGTTTTTCTTTGCTAGAGGTGACTGCCTTTCCTCTATATAGCGAACATTATGTTTATTCTTCCTTCTACCTAGTCCTTGACATTAGCCCACAATGCCGGCATTTTGTGTAGCAATGGTCCAAGTGGCATTTTGACAGTTGTAGATATTATTGTTTTGAGAGACTACCTATGTCTCTAGGTTCTTTGGCAAGTGAGGGCTCCTTCCATGTGTTTGTGTCATATTCAATCCTAGGACAATTATTGATCTGCCTCCTCAAACATTCTTGCCATTAGGTCACTTATGAGTTCCTTCTCCGGACCCCTCTAGAATTGGAGTTGGCACATCCAACCTCCTTTCTTTTAATATCTCATTTTGTGGATACACTGTATCCCTAGCCCTGTTAGCCCTCAATTTGGCTTCATGGCTGCACTGACATTCCTCAACAAGGGCCTTATCTTCCTCAAGCTTCCTTATTTCTTCTTTAGCATTTGGATATTCTCCAACACCCTTGGGGGTTATTGTCCTCTCTTTTGGCTACTTATCTGGTTTCGGCACTTGGTTATCTCCTTCCTTTGATTGGGTGGATTCAGTGTCAATGGTATCTTCCTCAGATCCATCCTGAATTATGACCATGGTATCACCCTTGCCGGCCATTTTCACTCTTCTCCTTCTCCCAGCCTTAGTGGTTGCAATACCTTTAGGGTTCTTCCCTTTGTCCACTTGTTTCATTTTTGTGTGTCAGGACATTCACTGGTGCGATATTTCTAAGCTACACACTTATAATCCTGATGGGCAGCATGCTTAGAAGTAGAAGAAGGGCCATTGACGTGATATGGGTAGTCCTTAATCAAATGATCAACACCACACTTAACACATGAAAGTGTTGGCATGGCATTGGTCTACGCTGTGATCGGCTGAGTTTGGCCAGCATTAGCCACATTTTTTAGATACACTCCGCTACTCGATGAGGTCCATTACAATGAAAACATTGTATGGGTCCCCTCCTCATAGTCAAGTTTATGTCTTTTCCCTTCCAATGTACCATGGTTTGAAACATTGGTACTGGCGTGCTGTCTTGTACAATAATAATACTCTAGTGTGATCTCCGTTGGTTCCTTGTAGTAGCCATTAATTATTAACTTCTACTTCACGCATGACTCTCCCTCTTCCAAGGGTTCCTCGATCAACACCTAGTTGATCTTGGCCTGGTGAGCATAATAGAGTAATTGCCTTGGTCTTAGGTGAGGGAATTCAGTGCTCGTATGATTTTGTCTACTCTTCAAGCACCAAATTAACTCTCTCTAGGGGTAGATATGGGCATTCCCTTATGCTTCTCTAACATCCCTGACTTTTAACTTCTTCCACTGTCATGTTGCCAACTTGCTTGTTCCAACATCCTGATGTCTAGAGACTCGTGATGTCACTACTACCGAAGCTGCCTTGGTGTCTTTTGATTGTGATAACTCAAGCATGTTATCCTCATATTCAATCACCAACTTACAGCATGTATCTAGAGTAGTTGGTAGATAATCATGCATCTTATGATCTCGGACTCCTCTTTCGGAAGTAGGGCAATAACTGATCAGTTAGCCTTTCCCTCAATTTGCATCTTGACTTCAAGTGTTTGATTAGACTCATTTTCGTTTTGCTTGATGTTGTGGAGCTAAGGTTACATCACTCACCGGCCCACATGTTTCACAGGTTGGCTTAAAGATCTCTATATGTTGGATCGGGTCCCCATCTCTCCTGAGAACTTTTGCACAACCTTTGAAATGATGCGTGGCTTCGTCTGAGATTATCTGGACTCAAGGGCAGTGCCTAGTTCCCTAACCATGCCTCTACCCATTTCTGTATCCATATTCAATAGATCCGCCCTTGTGATCGCATTTAGATCTGCGTTGGGATCCACCATTGGCCTCCGAGGAGCTACCCCCTACCTAGATCTCGTTCTCTTCCTGCATAGGTTCTTATATTCATCTTGGGTCTATGGCTGGGTCCAGGTAAATCCTCGTTACCTAGCTCACCGTTGGCTACCTTAGCCCACATTTGTTAAATTAAAAGTTCCATGCAAGAATGTGGGATCATTGATCATGTCTTGTGTATCCTCTCTTGTATAGAGCCAATCTTCTCCTCCTGAAGATGCCCTAGGTAGATTGTCCACCACTTCTTCTTGCGTTTCAAGAACTTCCTCATCCTTAGGTTCTTCATTGATGGGTTTTAGGGATGGTATCCCTCCTTCTATCATTCCCATCCACATGTTATTAGTGGAATTTCTAGATGTTTCTAAATCCTTTGCCACATGGTCGAAATAGATTCAAATTATCCATTTCCCTCTGTTCCGGCATCGTTCTTCACGTATCAAGCTCTTGAATTTTTAAGCTCAGTAGCCGCAGTTGTCACTTTGCTTCAGCCATCTTCAAGTCCATTTCCACTTTCTCAGATGTGGGGATGAATATTTGACCTGTATTGGCAGAATTGTCCTTGTCCCTCCTAACCCTAGGGGTCATCCCACTAATCCTCACTATGTTAGCATTCCTGGGGCCAAAATTTAGGGTTGTTTGGGTTGGTAAATCCGGTCTTAGACCGTGTCTTGCGCTTGTTGATGGGCCCATCCTGCAGATTGTGCTTCATCTTCTGTGCCGTGCTGGAAACCAAAAACTCCTCTGGCCATATCAAAGATTGCGCTAGATTTTGCCACCCCAGGAGAAGAGGGTTTTTCTTCCTCTCCAAAGCCAGAGAATCTTTCCCCTTCTTCCATGGATTCTTCACTACTTATTTCTATGATGGTCAAATATCGCCAAGCTACAACACTCACTAAGAAACTTGAACCAACACTTCTTTGGTAGGAAGAACCTGGGTGATTAGATGCACTGTCGTCGAGGGTAAGGTCATCTCCAATGAGTTTCCCTACCCTCAAGTGCATGAGAATATGTTTCAACAACTAGCTAAATCACTACTCCAACCACTACGCTTGGTTTTCTATTAAACTGACTTTTCTCATCGTGAAACCATAGATCTCTGTGAACTAGAAGACTATAGTTCACATCGTGAAGTAGCAAATTGTGTCTCACATCATGAACTATGTTTCACGCTATGAACCACTCGTGTTTCACGCTTTGAAATCTCAACTTAGAATTGCAGTAATTTGAGTCAGGGCGACTCCTATGGTGCACTTATGAATCTCTCTTACCGCGCTGATCTAACCTTTAATTTGTGAAGAATACTTCTCTCATCACATGAAATAGCAGGTCTCCGTGAACTAGTAGACCACGGTTCATGTCATGAACTAGATGGTATTTCACGTCGTGAACTAGATGGTGTTTCACGTCATGAAGTAGATGGTGTTTCACGTCATGAACTAGAATGTGTTTCACGTCATGAAGTATTTCGATGCAGATAAGATTTTTCTGTTTCTTTGTGTCAAACGTGTCAGGATAAGGTGCCCTAACTTTAGTAAGGCGATCCTGAAAATTCCGACGCTGATTGCGAAAAGTGTTTCACATCGTGAAATAGTAGACTATGATTCACACCGTGAGCTACCTCGTGCACTTTCACGTGTTAACAATTGAGTCAATAGACTGATGTTTAGAGTGTGATTTCCCTATCCAAAAGATCCAAAGAGGTTGTTCCAAGAAATTGGACTGTAATGCAAGTTACCAACACAACCAATGGTGGCTCCTTTATTTTGTGATTTTTTGGAAAAAAATGTAACAAAGTGTGTCACCGACTGCTACTGGCTCACGGTAGCAAAATTGGTTGATGAAAACAGTAAAATTGAAAGAAAAACCAAGCGTATATTTCCTCTAGGAGGTAATACCAAGTACTCACCCACACTTCCAAACACACGATATTCCACAACTACTCTAATTTCTTATTTTCCACACAAACCTTATCTACACAGTTTTTCATAATGCACCTTCAAAATACAAAGGCCATAGTGAACTTTGCATAATGGGAGATGGAGTGGTGTTTCCCTAGAAGCGGCGCCAAAACTATTATGGGCTACCGCATCACCCAAGAGGGAATGCCACACATTCATATACCGAGGGTATAACTGTAGCTCTTTACTGGCAGTATATACGACTAAATCTAAGACTTGAAATTATAAGCAAAGGCTATCCAGATGATGAATTCGAATGTGGTTCATATGATTTTTAAATTCTGGTTGAGAATTGATGAGTTGATTTGGATTCTAATTAAAAAATGATGATTCTTGAATTTTGATTGAAATGTAATAAGCTGAGCAAAACTATAATGAGGATGAATGGTGTGATGATGTTCATAAGTGGAATGACATTAATGACTTCAGCAAATCACTATGAGATTAGTGGAATGTGCTGATAGATTGCTACTCCTGGTGTTTAAAATGATTTTTCCTTAAACAGAAATTCAAAAAGAACTTTCCAATGTGCAATTGGAATTAATTGAAAATAGGTAAAGAGGACCTTAGCCCGAGGGTCCAGATTTTCTGAAAATTTTGGATTAAGGTTCCTATGGACCAATAAGATTAATCCAAATGTAGGGAGGAGATAAATTGAAGAATAAAAGAAAATCCCCCAAAAATGAGTAAATGCTCACATAAGATGAAGAGTTGACTAAGGACAAGGTTTATTAGTTAAAAAAGTTAAGAGATATTTAGAGAAAATGATGCATTTTTGACACCTCAGTGTGGAGAATTCCCCTCATGAAGGAGGCACCTATTTTGCATGTATGGATGAGTTCTAAACTCACAAATAATGAGATATTTTTATCTCTCCTCTCTCCTGTTTCAACTAGATCCAAAAAGTAAGCTAAACTGACCTAAAAATGGTCAAAAAGTGACCAAACTGATCTCAAAAATTCTAGAATCAGTTTGCTTGGTTAGAGGCTCACTTTTTCCTATAAATAGAAGCCTCCCCCCTTGTAAAAGCTTAATGGTGTTTATGAACTGCTACTCTGCTTCTGTCTTGAGCCATTTAACATTGAATTTCTTGATAATTCAATTATTTTTGGCTTAATCCTCTCCAAGTGAAATTGGTGGCCACTCTTGCTGCAAATAAGAGAAGAACCCTCAATCCCTCAAGCCAAAGGAAAGCTTACAAGCTCCATGTAAGCTTAATTCTTACTTATTTGTGAATTTTAAATCTATGGTTTTCTTAAATTTTATGCTTTGTAAATGTTTGAATTAAAATCTAATCTATGCCTTGATGGAAAGGCCACCCCCTTCTCTTCTTTACAATTCAACCCTTCTTAATCCTAGAAAGTTTAATTAAATGATTGATTAAACTCTTTTCATTGTTTACTCTCTTGATTTTTGGAAAATGGAGTAGATTATAGATATTAGAATTCAAATTGGATTAATTCAAGTCATAAATTGAATGTTAAAATTAAGAAATGGTCAGCCATACAAAGGAGGTTATGGCAAAATTTTCTTAAATTTTGTGGAACTAAAGTTTATCATTAGGTTATTCTAAAAGAGTATTTTTCTCCGTTTGTGCATTCTAAAACATTTATTTTTATTTCAAAAGTGTCCTTCTCATCAAAATTGAATTTATACATAGAAAGATGCATAAAATATTTATTTTTATTTCAAAAGTGTCATTCTCATCAAAATTGAATTTATGCTTAGAAAGATGCATAAAAGATTTATTTTTATTTCAAAAGTGTCATTCTCATCAAAATTGAATTAATGCTTAGAAAGATTCATAAAAGATTTATTTTTATTTTAAAAGTGCCTTTCTCATCAAAATTGAATTTATTCTTAGAAAGATGCATAAAAGATTTATTTTTATTTCAAAAGTGTCATTCTCATCAAAATTGAATTTATCCATAGAAAGATGCATAAAAGATTTTTTTTTTCAAAAGTGTCATTCTCATCAAAATTGAATTTATGCATACAAAGATGCATAAAAGATTTATTTTTATTTCAAAAGTGTCATTCTCATCAAAATTGAATTTATGCTTAGAAAGATGCATAAAAGTTTTTTTTTTCAAAAGTGTCATTCTCATCAAAATTGAATTTATGTATAGAAAGATGCATAAAAGACTATTTTTTTTTCTCAAAAGTGTCATTCTAATTAAAATTGAATTTATGCATAGAAAGATGCATAAAAGATTTATTTTTATTTCAAAAGTGTTATTCATTAAGATTGAATTTATGCATAGAAAGATGCATAAAGGATTTATTTTATTTAAAAAGTGTTATTCTCCTTAAAATTGAATTATGCATAAATAGATGCGTAAAGAATCTTTATATAAAAAATTAGGATCCTCTTAAATTCTATGTTTAAGTTCTGTGAATAGAGGTGATGAGATGTGAGGTGATTGAATAGATGTGATGAGATAAGATGTTAATCAGATACATGATGATTGGATGGATGGATGTGATGTGAATTAGATAGATGTGAATGAATGAATGGATGGATGTGATGTGAATAGAGATGATGAGAATATGAGATGAATAGATGTGATGAGATGTGAGGGGAATTAGATAGATGAGAAGAATGGATGGGTGGATGTGATGTGAATAGAGGTGATGAGAATATGAGGTGAATAGATGTGATGAGATAAGATGTGAATCAGATAGATGATGATTGGATGGATGGATGTGATGTGAATTAGATAGATGTGAATGAATGGATGGATGGATGTGATGTGAATAGAGATGATGAGATGTGAGGTGAATAGATGTAATGAGATGTGATGTGAATCAGATAGATGGGAATTAATGAATGGATGGATGTGATGTGATGTGAATCAGATAGATGATGAGATGTGAGGTGAATAGATGGGAATTAATGTAATGGATGGATGTGATGTGATGTGAATCAGATAGATGATGAGATGTGAGGTGAATAGATGTAATGAGATGTGATGTGAATCAGATAGATGGGAATGAATGAATGGACAGATGTGATGTGAATAGAGATGATGAGATGTGAGGTGAATAGATGTAATGAGATGTGGTGTGAATCAGATAGATGGAAATGAATGAATAGATGGATGTGATGTGAATAGAGATGATGAGATGTGAGGTGAATAGATGTAATGAGACGTGATGTAAATCAGATAGATGGGAATGAATGAATGGATGGATGTGATGTGAATAGAGATAATGAGAATGTGAGGTGAATAGATGTGATGAGATGTGATGTGAATCAGATAGATGGGAATGAATGAATGGATGGATGTGATGTGAATAGAGATGATGAGAATGTGAGGTGAATAGATGTGATGTGAATAGAGATGATGAGATGTGATGTGAATCAGATAGATGGGAATGAATGAATGGATGGATGTGATGTGAATAGAGATGATGAGATGTGAGGTGAATAGATGCAATCAGATGTGATGTGAATCAGATAGATGAGACTGAATGAATGGATGGATGTGATGTGAATAGAGATGATGAGATGTGAGGTAAATAGATGTAATGAGATGTGATGTGAATCAGATAGATGGGAATGAATGGATTGATGGATGTGATGTGAATAGAGGTGATGAGATGTGAGGTGAATAGAGGTGATGAGATGTGAGGTGAATAGATGTGATGAGATGTGATGTGAATCAGATAAATGTGAATGAATGGATGAGATGTTATGTCATGTGAATCACGATGTAAATGAATGATATGGGATGTGAGTGAATGTATGTGATGATAATGAATGTGAATGTGAATGTGAAGGATGCACGTGAATGTGTATGTGAGGAATGGATGTGAATGAGTATGTGAAAGAATGGATGTGGATGTATGTGAAAGAATGGATATAGATGTGTATGTGAAGGAATGTGAGGTGGTGTAAAGAGATGAGATGTGACTTGAATATATGTGAGGAATGGATGTGAATGAGTCATTAGGGAAAAAGGGAGCTCATTTTGGGGCCTTTTACGGTTTGGAAAAATAAGCTCTCAACCAATGAACAGAGGGCCAACGTAACGTTGGAAATTCACAAAAATAAAAGAAAATAGATAAAAGAAACAATATTTTATGTAGGTACAAGCGTGCTACATTAATGTGGAGATTGGTTTTTTATTCTCACAAGATCTTTGGACATGAAGATAGAATCTAGTCTGACATTTTCTCTGACAAGGGCCTTCCCGCTTCCACCTCCCTTTGAACTTTGAATTGTTGTGCTGCCTTTCCTTCGAAAGGTCTACCATTCTACACCACTACCTCATTGTGCAGTAACCTCTTCTTTTCCAAAACTGCTCCCTTGATCCAGTTTGGCTTAGAGTAAGATGTTTCTTGTCAACTATCTGTCTGCCTACTTTCTCTTTCTTGAAACTTCACTTTGTTATCTTGTTTACATTACTTTGCTGTGGTTACAGATTCACAAGGTATCCATGGTGAATAAAAACTATGGTCGTTCTTGTGGAAGACGTTCTGTGGATGATAATGCTATGAAGGCAGAATTATACCACACATCCTTACCCCGTCGACCTGCTTCTTCTATTTCTTCGGTAGAGAATTCAAGTACAGTCAAAACGGAAGGAACTTGGGAAAGGTTTACTGTTTCGAAAGGAGCATGGGTGCTCATGCAACCTAGTAAAAGAAAGAGACTCCAGACAAAAAATATTTTCTTGGCATCATGGAAGGGAAGAGTACGAGATTTTAAAATCACCAGAGGAAAGATATCGGTGAAAGAAGTTTTGATTCAGCATGTGTACATGCATAAAGAACTTGTCTTGCGAGACTATCCAAATGATCTTCCGCAACACAGGCCTAATTGTATATTTTTCTATTGTGGTTTGGTTCTTTATGAGGTGCATGGATTTTTAAGACAAAGCTTTCTTTCTTTGCTTATTGATATTCTTGTGATATTTTATTTCAGATTTATACCCTTCATCGTATGAGACATGGCAAAACATTGATTGTATTCTGGGATTTATAGATGTTTTGCATGGATCGATAGGAGAACAACAATACGAAGGTCGATGTGCAACAGAGCTAGCTCAATCCGGTATATTTTTTACTGATCATTTTTATCAGTTGCTGGACAATGCAAACACACATGGTGTGTTAAGAAAACAAGACCTTCCAGCATGGAATTCAGTGGATTGGCCTCTCCCACATTTTAGTGTTACAGAGGCATACAGAGCCAAGCTTTTCAAAGAAGTACAGAAAGCTCTTAGGCCCAATATTGCCACAAGGATAATAAAAATTTCTTTGTGCATGCCTCTCACAGTTTTTGTAGACTTGTTTAATACCTTTCCGGTGAAGGTTTCAAAAACAATGTTCACAGTTAAAGCAACAAGTCTGGCATGCATGCCACAATTTTTGGATAAAGGTTGGGATAAGAAGACATGTAGTTCAGTGTTTTGTGAGGTTGTCCAACCTTCTATGCAACTGAAGTACATGGTTGCATCACAAAATTTCATTTTTTCTTTTTATTATAAGCGCAGTCGAATGCTAGGTACAAAACTAGTCCCTATGGATCAAGATGAAGATTCTTTTGGTGCAGAAAATAAACTTCTTGATATTGATGTTGTTGAGAATGGTGATGTGCTAGTCAATATCACATTAAGACAATGCTGCTCCCTAGCTCAATTGCGCAATGACATTCTATTTGAGACAGAAGGTTCTATTTCAAAGGACTTTTTATTTATCTACAACAATAAGAAGGTATACCATGTGACTTATCCTAGTCTCATTAAGCACTGCTATTAGTTTACTTTACCCTATTGTTTCATATTGCTTTTTTGCAGGTGCTCAAAAGAAGAGAGAGATCAATAAAATGCAAAGACATTGAAAATTTTAAAATTGAGATAACACAGACTCCATAAACAAAGGTATTATATTCAAAAATGTAAAATTCTGTACAGAAGTGTTTAATTACATATGTAGAACATATTCTTGACAACAATTTTCTATTTATCTACAGGTTGATCTAGAGGCTGCTCTACATGGTCCAACCTCACCGTATCATCTTTATTTGGAGAATCTACTTTCTGTTGCTCCATCTTGTCGTGTACAGTCTCTTGGTGCTGCTCCATTGTCTCCTCTACTACCCTTGGAGCATCTGTTTGCTGTTGCTTCATCACTGATCCAATGCATCTAGAAGTCTTCTAATACAACTGCAATACATATAATTCAGTTAGTGTGCATTAAATCCAAATAATGAAGTTTAAAGTTAAAAATAGCACACAAACCACTTACAATTTAACCTCTCTGTGTGTGTTTCTAAGAGAGTTGAATAAAAAGCATTGCTTCTGCTGGATGTCAATAGAAGCAAAGCTCCAGTGGTCACTGCATAAGGAAAAAAGCATTAAGAAATCAAAGGCTACAAGAGTACTCAATCTTGAAGGAAAATCCCAAAAGAAGCAGCCACACACATACTTGTTATGGTATGGAAGTAGCAAAATATCAACATGATCAAAATCACAGTGTCTGAACGAATTGGAAATATCCATGGGAGTTTCCTTTGGATCTCTTAACTTGAAGGAAATTGCAGGATCAATAATATAAACTGTATGCTGTACAGCATGGTTCAGCCAGCTTCTCATCATGCTACATTGGACAAAACAATAATTAAGGTAAGGTGTAAGGGAGGAGGTACAATAAGGATTGTTTTGCAAACAAATGTAAAATAAAAGACACTTACTAGAGCATTGCAAGAATGATAGTATCTGAGCAATACTCATTCTTATGAGCCAATGCTGCCAAGCATGCTCTTGTCAAGTCAAAATTATTCTCTGAAAAATCATCTTCAATATGGACAACTATGTTAGGGCCCAGCTCCTGCAACCTTCTCTGTATCTGTAGCTCCATCTGTACAGTCTCCACATTTATAGCAGACTTGGATTCCTCTTTTTGCTGCTTCAGTGACTCCTCATAAGCAGCTTTCCCTCTGGTGCTCATTGAGTGGGTCACTTCAACAACCTTCACCTTGTCTGCCTTCAATTTCCTTGTAGGTGGAATTAATAATATGTCTCTCATTTTAATGTCCTGCCATTCCACAGGATGGACCAGCTTGTCATACCTCCACCTCACTCTGGACAATGTGTTGAAGTCCTTGGCCATCAGAGTTACCCTGTGAGCATGGGCTGCTACAAGCATTGCATCTTCAAAGTACTTCTCCAGGTAATCCTCTGCCATTTCCTGTAAGGAGAGAATGGCAGTCCTGTTCCACCTGAAACCAAGGTGCCAGCTATCACAGATTTCTCTCACTAGCCTCTGAAAAGGTGCCTTGGGGATTGCAAAGCCTATAGCTTTTTGCTGTTTCCTGATCTCCTTTAGCACACCAGCAGAATGCTTTAACCTCTTGGACTTTTGCTGTAGCATGCTCATTGGCTTCCCCTTCCTGCCATGTGCAACTCTTCCTTTTGTAGGCACACTAGATTCCTTGACATCAGCCCCAGCTGCTGCTGCTGCAAGCCCTGGCCCCTTGCCAGACCTCCTTGCAGTTGCCTTGGTTCTTGCCATCACTCTGAAAAGGTCCATACAAAGCAATAGTAAAAGATAAGAAACATGGAGAACATAGAATGATTAAAGAAGGTGATGACAACTTGGATGAAGCAAAATTGAACAATTTGCAACAAAAGGCGATTATGAAGATTTGAAATTTGTAACAGCTCAGAATCGCGTTTTTCTGCAAATGCTTGAAACAACATGCTTTTGCATTCATATGATGAATTCTCTATCTTTCCAACTACAAACAATATGTATTGTGTTTATAGAAGAACTATGCAAGCCTGAAATGGGTGGATAAAGAAGCATTTTAAAATCTGCAACAAAATGCGATTTGCACTATTTTGAGATTTCTAAAATCCTCTCCTCGCGTTTTGCTGCAAATTCTAGAGACAACATACTTCAGCATGCCTTTAGTCATTTCAGTGTGTATGCAGCTTGGTGCAACATAGATTGAGCCTATGGACACCAAGAAGTGATCAAACTCTCATTCAACAGGGCCAAATAAAAAGTCTTCCTGCTTCTACATGCAGTGGAGAAAATCTAAAAAATGCATATAATATTTATCATAATATGTAACCTACATCACACCAATCAATTCCTTACCCTAATATACTATTAAACAAGAAGGAGAGGAAAAAGATTTTCTTACTAACCTGGAAGCTATCTGCAAGTGTTCTGTGCTGATGATGAGTATCCTGTGCTGGGTGTGAACCTCTGCTGCTGGTCTGGATGCTGATGGTGTGGAGCAGGGAGGTAGAGATGCAAGAGAACTGAGTTAGGAGAGTAGATTATTACAAAATACAAATAATGGAGTTATTAATACCACACGTGTGAGATATAGTCGTTTTTTAACACGTGTGGGTCCCACCAAATCTTTTGTGATTTGAAATTTGTGGGTCACTTTTTGCCTTGGAACTTGTGCCAATCATGATTTCATAATTAGATCCATTAACACTTTTCCCTCCCCGTATTCCATCCCTGCCAGCACCCTCCCATCATCCTCTTCTCTCCCACTTTGACCACTTTCTACCCAACACACTCCATCCACTCTGCAACCTGTCTGAAGACTACTACCATTACCAGATCTCCAGGTTACCATTGCTACAGCTCAGTTTTGGAAGAGAGCAGGATAATCTCCAGGGCTATTCCATCAGTATGGAAGAGGAAAAGAAAGGTCAGAGATCTATACCATTTCCAATGTTTTCTGACATATATTTCTTCCATCTGTAGAATTCTTAAATCTCAGTGCCTAGAAATCTGGCAGATCACCCTAGGATTTGATTAGATATGGATATGAGTAGGATTTAGAATTTTGCAACAAAATGCGATTAGAGAGGTTTATTTTTTCCAAATGCTCCAAATCGCGTTTTGCTGCAAATTCTGATATTTGTTCTGGTTTTTATTTTTTCTCCTTCTTTTAATCTCTTTTGCACTGGGGAATACCTCCTTGCATCATTTACTGTCCTGAACATTGTGAGATATCCCTAACATTTGATTGGAAATGGATGTCAGTAGAAATTCAGAATTTGCAACAAAATGCGAGGAGAGCACTTTACATTTTTCAAATGGGTCTGCATCGCGTTTTGTTGCAAAGTCTTGTGTCTCTTTTGGTTTTTACTGTTTGCTCATTGTTTTGCTTTCTATGTCCATGGAGATGTCTTTCTTGATGATGAGAAATGTTTCTGCTTTGGAACAGTTGATCCTCAGGCCCCTCCTTTCAAGAGGAAGTTGGACTTCTCTGTTGCTATACTCAGACCACAGCAATCACCAGGTGATTCATGTGTGCTGATGAAGAGTTTTGTTTGGTGATATCCTATACTTTATCTGATTGCATATGTGAGCATATAGAATTCATGTTATATAAATTTTGCTTCAGGCAAAAGCAAGAGACTAGAGAAGAAAGGTGAGTCTTCCCTTTCAAAACAAAGGGAACCAGAAGAGGACAAATCTCCAGATTTGCTCCTATTTGACTTTCTTCACAAGTGCAAGGCTCAAAGGAACTTCCACATATACCATAGTATTTTCAACAGGGAGTTCACTATGAGCTCTCTTTTGGACCATCACAGAGATTTCCTTTCAGACCATTGGGATACCTTCAAACAACTGACAGAGGCAGGAAGGATTGTGGAAGGTGAAAAGGTTTTTGTGCATTTAAATCATATTATCTCCATTGAGAAGCTGAGGTATCATGTGAATAGAAGGTTTGACAGCCTGCCTGAGGAATATAAATTCAGTTGTAACTTGCACACCAGAAAGTGTAGAGTGCTTGAGGAAAACATGGCATTCCTTATGTACATTGTCTTTCAACAGCAATCTCTAGAAGAGCAAGGGCAGGAGACTGAAGAAGAAGATATATCTGTGGGCAGAGGTAAAAGAGGATATTCCTATGGCAACAGATATAGCAGAGCAGGAAGAAGATATCAACCTCGAGGATGAGGGGCTGCAAGTGGCTGCTCTTGACCTTGTTCAACTAAGGACTGAGACTCTTAGGGCAGCACAGCCAGTTGAAGACTTTGATGTTCAGAGCAGCAACTATGCAGTGCCCATGCTTCCAGGTGTCTTGATTGGTGGTAAAGATTATGTTTTCCTCCATGATATAGAGTGTATGTTCAATTTGAGGGAGGACTATGCCATTTCCCTTATTGCCCAGGCTTCAAGGCTTGACAAGGAGGTTGGCATAGAGGATGACCATTCACTGCTAGCTTTGGAAACAACCTTTGATCCTGCAGAGGCCCTTACTATTTGTTTCAAAGAGGCTGAAAGTTTCCAAGAGCCAGATGAAGCTGCCTTCCAGCTCACCCAGGAAGCTATGAATCTCTCATCACTTCATAAGGAAAAACTTAAAGAAGAGGCTGGACTGGAGGGGAGAGGAATAAATCTTTGGAAAGATGAACTTCTTGTTGCTGATGAAAATGAGAGGGTATGATATTATTACTTCAAATCAAATACTTTATGTTGTGTTTAAATGTTTTGTAGTTATGTATCATTGTCTCACTATAATCTTTTGATACATGGCAGCTACAAATTCAGGATGACACATTCCTCCAGAGATCAAGTGGAAGCAGGCCAGCTGGGTTTGGCAAAATGTCAAGCCTAGCTCATTATATTCATGATCTAGGTAGTGCTAAGATCTTGATTTACCATAGGCAGTTGAGCAACAATGGAGAAGCCATTGTTTACTTCTTTAAATGTTTGTCTAGGGTATTAGGTGGACATGATCTTCCATGGCAAAAGGAAAAGATCATTTTAATAGAGAGGTTGTCCGCCATAGATATATTTGGGGATTATGTGAATAAGCAGGCCTCTAGGGCCTCTTACTTTTTGTCTTACACTTCTTATGCATTAGCATGTGGTGTTAAGGAGCCCAAATGTCTAGAGGGCTATGGAAAACACAAGCTCATAAGGTTCCAAGAGCCACCAATGATTGCATCAGGCCACACAATCCAAGAAGAAGAACACGTGGAGATAGCTGAAGACAAGGATACCCCTCTCAGACAAGCAACAGAGGCAAGCATTGATAAACAGAAAGTCGACATCAAGCCAATAAGGAAGAAAAAGAGTCCAATCAAGTTCAAAAAGAGAGTTCCGACTCGCAAGCCTTGGGAGTAATAGGATTTAGTCATCAAATATAGCACAAACATTATGTTGAAGTTGAACTGATTTGTACAAAGTCTTTGATCCTCATCAGTTCCTTGTCTGTACGGACGATCAGTACCCTTTTGCATTTGTCCCATCATTGTACGACACTTCAGTACTCTTCCCACACTCAAAAGCTTCTAAAAGTGTTTGACACTCAGTATTTTATTGGTAAGGATCAACAGTATGTCTAGCATAATTAAGTAGTATTGATTGAATTTTTTGTGTGTTAATATATGGTCTTGATGCTTGTTAATATAGATCACATGTTTCACAAAAGACTTACTTTTGATAGAGTCTTAAAACATATAGGCATTACACCAAGAGTCACTTGTTCCACAGAATAAAAATCTATTGATTGAGTTTGAAAACATGTGGACATAATACCAATAAGTTACAAACTGCTATTCATGTTTACTTGTCCATTTATGGTTTCTAAATATCTTCGAATCCCTCCACTGTCTATGTCTCTCTGCTGCCATTGAATTGTCCAAAGTTTGTCTTCGTCTTTGCTTTTGGGCTAGAATAAAAGCAAGCTTGACTTTGGAGCTAGCAACTTTTCTTTTAGCATGCAGCCTTTGTAGAATGCCTCGGTAAAACCATTGGAAGACTTCCTTCAGACTATTTGCCTTTTGACTCCCTCCATAGTGTTGTGTGTGTCTGAAAAATGCATTACGTGCCATGTAGTGAGACTTCTCCATGCCTTGGGTAGACCAAATTGCTGGGCATCCATACTTTTTGACAAAATAGGGAAGGTGGTTGTAGATAATATGCTGTTTTCACAAAGACATAAGAATGCATAGTAAGTTATAAAAGAAAAGAGGATCACACTTAAGTAAAAGAAGAAGACATCACTTTACCATGTAGTGAGTTATATTGCAGGCTGTCCATGCGTCTTTCATTGACTTCCCAAAATGTTTTATTGCCTCTTCAAAGTTCTTGTAATCACTCTTTGTCCATGTTACATTGTCACAGAACATGAAGAGTTGATCAAGAGACCTCCACACCTCTGCCTTCACATTTCGTGCTTCCCCATCTGCCTCATGATCTTTCACGGCATTATGGACTTGCTTCCACAATCCATAACTAATCCTTGAAACTGTTTTACCTTGCCTTACTTGCTTACTATTGTGTTTGGGTCGAGACAAGAATCTTCTTGCCTTAACACCACCAATAGAGGGCTTGATTGGTACCTCCTTGCCATTGCTAGACTTTTTAAAATCCTTTGTGATATGAACATCACCTCCATGCAGACCTATATCGGATAACACTTTTTCCAATGCATGAAGAGCATCCTTTCTATTTCTTTCGGGACGGAGTTTCCAAGCAAATCCAATATACAAAAATACCAATTTCTCAATAATTCGACATAGAGCATGCAATGTGCATATGTGAACATTACATAGTGGAATGTCAAGAATGGACTTGAAGTCAGGGTCAACTTTATCTCTATTAGGTGCTCTCTTCCACCATTTAGAATCCATTACTTGCGCTGATTCTTTGCAGTAAAGACAAGGAGACTTTGAGTTACCTTATACATGCACTTAAGTGTTTTAAGATCCCCCGCCATGTGCCACTCTACTTGAAAATCACCTTTTCCTGCAACATGGAGATTCTCTCCTTGCACCTGTCTTTTAATTATTCTTGGTATTTCCGTGTGGTGAAACACCCAATCTAGTGTTTCATGGTCTTCTGTCTTTACCTGTGATTATACAAAACAAAAGTCTTACTATAAAAGATTTGAAAACATTGACTAAAATCAAGTACGAAATAAAAAATGATCATACCTGGAATGAGCCCAACCACCATATGTGTTTCTCCGACTGCACACTAAAATACTTTGAACTCGCTTCATTCAATGATGTATCAAGTGCTCCATTCATCAATGTGATAGTAATCCTTTCCATTTTCTTTTTCTTTACAACCTCACACTCATCCAGTTTGATAACAAATTTCAAAATGCCTTTGCACTCTTCAAATGTTATTCCATAAAACTCGACCATTCTTCTTTGAAGTTGTTGTAGATCTACAAATATATTGTTCCAAGGGTCATACACAGTGGTTCCTTTAGCACCATGAAATATATCTTCAATATGGATATATGGTCCAATAAACTCATCTATACTTTCATTCAAATGACCTCTTATCTTCCACACTGTTGCTGGATTTGGCAGTAAAACTCGTTTAATCCTTTGATCTCTCAAAGTTGAGGATATCGCATGGAAAATTGAACTATATCCCTTCCTGCTAACTCCACTAACATCAAGAGCCTCTTGGATTGTAGTACCATCAACTTGATTATTGGATATAAAGTCCTCTACAACATTGCGTTTGATTGTTTTGTATTTTTTTTCTTCAATCAAACCTTTTACTACACCACAAGAAAGCAATCCTTTCATTTGTTTAACTGGAAGAAGGTTGGGATCCATATTTTCTTTTGCAGGCTCCAATAATTTCCTATAGTAACAATATAGTAACAACACAATATGCCTATATTATTCAACACTTCCAATCCTATTTTGCATTAATGGACAAAATACATAGTCATTTGAGAGTATTTTTGAGTTTAAAAAATAAAAAATTGCAAACTAACCTTGCTTCCTGAATTCTTCGCTTGCATCCACCAGTTCCAGCCTTCAAATTTGCAATGTTTTTAATCTTCCTACTTCGTTGTCTGTCTCCAAGCATGGTTCTCTTCCTTCTTGATCTTGTTAACTCTTTTTTACTCTTTGAATGTTCCTCAATTTCATTCTGCAACTGCTGCTCCAATTTTGCACGAATAGCTATCTCTTGAATCCTGGCTCCCTTTTCTTGTAGGTACATTGTTTTATATGTTTCTGCAAATGCAGACTGTGCTGAAATATAACCAAGAAGTCCATTTTGTCCATCGCCCGCAAACCTCAATAGTGTGGTTGGATTGACAAATGGAGGTGTAGAGTTTTGTACTGGACATTTTGGATATATACTTCCATCACACCATAAGTCAATATGTTGGAGCCCTTCTCTTCTCATATTTTCCCGTTGTTGAGCATTTAGCACCGTAACCTTTCGTCTTTTTTGTGCTGGAGCATATTGTTCTTCTAAGTCGATGTGAAGATGATATAATCGCTTCTTCTGAGATTGTACTTCACTAGTATCGGCCATTTTTGTGCTTCTGAGGTTGCAAAGTTGGCTTCTCAATCTCATAGTCTTTTTGTAACATGAATTGTGGAAGTGTGGCGGTATCCATACAATCATTAAGTTCAGTGATGGATTCTTTATGAGAGGCCTGCACACGTCGTCAAAAGAGATGCGAAATCTTCGAGAAACAAAAAAAATTAAGGAGATATTTAATGCAAAATCGTGTTAGTTAGACAAAAGATTATCTTATTCTTTTCTGAACTGACAGTTCAGTGGTCCTTACTGACAGTTCTGAGCCACGTTTCCATATTTTATTATTTTTGAGATCTTTTAGGAGAGAAATAAATCGAAAAATAGTGAATTTCTTACAGGGCCCCAAAATGAGCTCCGTTTTTCCCTAATGATGTGAAAGAATGGATGTGGATGTATGTGAAAGAATGGATATAGATGTGTATGTGAAGGAATGTGAGGTGATGTAAAGAGATGAGATGTGACTTGAATATATGTACATGCGAAGTGATAGATATGAATGTATGGATAGATGTAAGTAGTCGTACATGTGAACGATTGGATGGATGTGGATGAATGAGATGAGATGTGTATGAATGAGATATGATGTGGATAGAAGTGATGTGATATAATGGTGATGAGAATGAATGTGATGGATATGAATGAATGTGATGGGATGGGATGGGATGTGAATCGAGATAGATGTGAATGAATGAGATGTGAGGTAAAATGAATGAGATGTGATGTGAGTGAACATGATGTGGTCTGAATGGATGAGATGTGAATGAATGTGATGTGATGAGATGTGAATATGGGTAGATATGAGTGGATGAGATCTGATGAGGATAAATTGAGGAAATGTGATGAGATGAAAATGATGTGATTGGATGAGAATAGGAATACTTATGAATTGATTGTGGAGTTAAATAATGCCGTTTGATGTGGAGCAATGTGGAAAGACGAGAGTTCATTATAGAAACTGTATTTTTGAACTGTTTTCAAATGAATGTTTTATGTCAAGAATGCTGGGGAAGCATTTTGACCGTCTTATGAATGAGGTCGTGTGGAGACCTAATTTGATAAAGTTGCAACAGCTGGTGAAGAATCAATGGAGGACGTCTCGCGTAGCAAGGTCGGCTGAGGTCTTGACCAGCCTCATTTCGATTAAAATGGTGAGCTTCTGATAGGGTGGATGAGGAAGCGGCCTATGAGTGAAGCGCTAGGTCACGTGTTGCGAAAGATCCTAGAGGGTGCTGACCATACGATGCTCGGACTTTGGGTCGCCCGACGATACCCACGCATACGTCGAGGAAGATATTGGAACAAGGAGCAAGAGTTGTTTTTTGAATTCGGGCATGGATTTGGTTGATTCACCTTGTTGGTCCTCAACGGATGAGTCCATGGCTCTTTTATATGGATCCATTGGTTGATCTTGCTGATCTTTAATGGAGATTCCATTTTTGATATGTGAATATATTGCCGGTTACTATGAGCTAGAAACTATCAAAAATGCCCCTGAGTGGACAGGTGGTGAGCGTTCTGGTTGCCAATGATGCCATAGGTACACCGATGAAGGAATGATTGGAAATAAGGATTCAACCAGAGATTTTGAGGATTATGATTAGTGACTCAATGGTTTCATTAAAAGATTGTTTTTAGAAGATGTTGTTTCTGTGAAAAAGGCAATTTCATATTGGGTGTGTAAGTGGTGTGACTAGTTTTAAGTTTGCATGAATATCCGGCTAGGGGGACTAGGAACTCTTTTCCATGGTACCCAGGACAAAACCTAACCAAATTTTTAATTGGATCCCATCACTACAGTGGTTGTGGGCGGTTGGCTAACCCATGGGACTGGATGGGGTTAGTAGGCTGGACTGATGGATCCCTAAATTGAGACTCAATTCTGTTATGGTACGATAGATAAAGTAAATACCGAAAAAAAATTGTTCTATGGAAAAGAACCAATGGCTGTGCCTCTCAATGAGGAAAAAAGCATTGGTCTCTCCAAGTGCAATCTTTTCCCTGATCTAACTATGGAAATTACGGGTTCGGTCAGATCAGTTCAGTTAGTTAAGGCTTTTGACTACGTTAGAAAAAAATTATCCTGGAGGAATCGCCTGTGCTTTTCAGGCAAGGGAAGTTTTTCCAGGGAAGAACCAATGGATTAGTCTCTTGTCCGGATATCGGTGGGCGAGGCCTCGAGTGTGGGACCCTACCCCATGCATGAAGTGCTACTTCCGCTGTTAGCACCCCTGAATTCGTTGCGCAGTGGGGACTGGGATCTCACACCCTTGATGCTCTCCAAGCTCACTTTTGGAAGCTCTACTTGTCCAATCTCCACCTCCATGCTGTCACTGCGGAGTTTCTCACACCACAATGTAAGGCAATCTTCCTCTCACTCTCCCATACACATGCATAGAAGAGGAACATGCACTAAAGCCTTGTCTGGCCAGTATCTCATAATGTACAATGTTTATAGTGCCATTACATAACACTTATTAATTTCCTCAAATGGAGGAGAATCTTGGTTAATCCAAAATGGGATAAACAATTCTCACTTCCTTCATGCTATGTACTTTGCATTTGATCTTATTAGGTTGTATGGAAACTAATAGGTTCCTTTGTGTGTGTGTGTGTTGTTAGCTTAGTAAATAACCCGCCTTAGTTTTATTGTTACTTTTACCTTAGATTAGGGGTATCTTAGGAATAAGATCTCAACAGGAATGCCAAATCAAAGATAACACTTTGTTTCTAGATCCAAATGGTTATTTATGTGCAAAGCGCGGATGTATAAGCATGCAGAAGAAGAAATATCTAGAGTCAGTTATGTATCTTTGTTTCATAATTCTATGTGAGTACTATAATGCTCCATAATCTGTGTGATGATCATATGAATATTTATTAGTTTTACAGTTATGTTTAATGTTAAATCCATAAATATTGTGTTGGTTTATCTACCAATACTTTTGGCAATCCTCCTACTATAGTCATTTCCCTACACATGCTCTGGTTTATGATCTAAGTGTCATGCAAACTTTGTATGAATCTGGCATGGGTGTATTTTCTACCCTTGCTTCGTAAGTTGCAGATTGTTTGTTGTCTCCTAGGATATCCTTCAATCCATCTTTGTTGTCACTTAGACTATAATGGCATTCATCATTATGTTCTACATATTGATGTGTTCTCCTTGTGTGAAGAGGTTTTGCCTATTTTGCATATCTCTGTTTTGTTAACCTATTTGTGGTGTTTGGATGATCAAGTCGAAGTGATTACATTTTATGGGTGTTCCTCTCTAGGTCTATTAGAATGTCTTCCATTTTCCACATTCACGCTGGTTTTATCACTTTTGAGTGGCTATCCTGACAATAGTGTTCCCCATCTATTCTCTCAATCGGATATGCAAGACTTGCTTCTTCTAGAAGTAGAGCATGGCAATGACCCTTATTTGGCTATTGTTGTTGTTGAATCATTCATTTATGATGGAACGAGAATGGTATTATGATGTTCACTAGAAGCATTGATGTTATGCATCACTAGATAATCTATGGGAGGATGCACCCGTGTGGATGAGGAATATGAGGCTACTAAAGAAGATGACGTACCCATTGAAGAGGAGGATGAGGTCATAGACATTAGGGTTGTGGAAGAAGATAGAGTATCTGGCACATGGATGATTGCACTCGATTGACTCACTAGCACACCTGTCCCAAGCAATGTGGCCTAGAACCTATTAATTCTGGACTACTGGTTTCAGAATTAGGTGTGGATCTATCCTTGTGGAAGAAGATATGGTCAGTGATCATTTGGAGGACATCCGGCACATGGATGATTGCACTCGATTGACTCACTAGTACCTGTCGTCCCAACAAGTGTGGCCCCCCTGAACCTATTAATTTTTGGACTACTTCTTTCTGAATTAGGTGTGGATTGGCTAGCTAAGGTGCTTATGAAAGAATGGTTTATCCAGGGTCCACGGAAGAAGTTGAGGCTTGCTAGCATCTATTGATCTCACCATCAGTGGATTCGAAGGGCTTGTGGAAGCTTCTCGAAGATCATAGTGCAATTTAAAGGAAAGCTCTACTTCAAAGAAGGGGAAGAAAAATTGGGAAACATATTCCTCATAGTATAAGTAAGAGAACGACACTTCGGGTGTGATGACTCGGATGCAGATTAAAATTCAAAATCTAAGGACTTAAACTAAAAGAAGAAAAGCTAAAAACCGGAGATGGTCGAAGAACAACTAGTGATGGCAGCATGAGCTAAGCTTCAAGGTGTAAGTGTAGGGGATGCAAGTGCAGGGAAAACTGGATCTGAATTGCAATGTAGCCACAATTATAAATCCCTTTCCATTACCCTTCACAAAATCTCTCTTAGATGTTGTCGATGGACATGAAATGTATTCATTTTTAGATAGATTCAGTGGTTACAATTAGGTGCAGATGGCACCCAAAGACAAAGAAAAGATAGCTTTTGTCACAAAATGGGGGTGTTTGTCTAATGTTATTCCATTTGGATTAAAGAATGTACCGGCTACAAATCTTTTATGAATATTTCATAACATTTATGAGGGTATTCATGGATGATTTCAGTGTGTTTGGGAAGCATTCGAAGCGTCTTCATCATTTGACACCGTGTCTAGAGAGGTGTCTAGAGAGGTGTTGACAAACTAGATTAAGCCTCAATCCAACAAAATGTGCCTTTGTAGTGAGCACTAGAGCATTTCTCAAATATATAATTTCAGAGGAAGGATTAGGTGGATCCCCAAAAGGTGATCGTCATAGTCAGGCTTTAAGCTATGTGCAACATCAAAGTACTCTCGATGTTTCTTGGGCAAATTAAATGGCACACAAGGTTCCTTCATTATCTAGCACGTGGCATGTCCACTTCATATACTTACAAAGAAGAATGCTTAGTACATATAGAATGATAAATGTGACTAGGCATTTTCACATCTCAAAATAATGTTAGTAGTAGTAATACCAATATTGCAACCTCCGAATTGGGAGAGGTTATTTCATGTTTTTGTGGATACATCAAATGTTTGCAGCGGATGTTGTGTGTACTACAGAAAAGAATTACTCGACAATAGAGAGAGAAGTCTTAGGCATGATTTATTTAGTCTCAATAAGTTCAGACATTATCTTTTATTCAATTTTTAAATCACCAAGCATTGGTTTATCTAGTGAGTAAGCCTAATTTCACCAGTAATTTAGTAAGATGGATGTTGTTATTACAAGAGTTTGAGTTTACCATAGAACATAGGCCTAGAAGTGAGCATGCAGTTACAAATTTTCTATCCTAGATAGAGTCCAGAAAACCACCGAATGGAGTACCAGATTAATTTTCAGATGTTGTTTATTCTAGATGTTTCACTAAGCACGTAGTATAAAGAAATGCTGATGTTCTTGGTGGCAAATGGAGAATTTCCAAAGGGAATGACTAGATACCAGTGGAAGATGACTAGATACTAGTGGGATTAGGACTTGGTTAGGAGGACAACTGAATGCTACGGATAGAATGCCACATAACCCGATATTATTGCTACAAGCATTTCATAACTGGGGACTAGATTTTATAAGACCTTTCAAGCCCCTAGCTCAAAGAACTAGCAATAAATACATTCTGGTGGGTACTACTGATGAGTATTGTGCAAAGTGGGTTGAAGCCAAAGCTCTCAGAGATAACAAGGCTACACAGTAGGCAAAATTCTTGTATGAGATGATAATGACCAGATTTAGTTGTCCAATTGCACTAGTTGGTGATCGGGGTGGACATTTCTTGAATAAGGTCATCAAGAGTCTCATAGAGTATCATATAATAATTCACAAGAAATCCACAATTTATTATCCATAGGAAAATGGTCATGCTGAATCCACAAACCAAGTGTTGTTGAAAATATTAAAGAAGATAGTTAATCAAAATCAGACCTACTAGCTCTAGAAGTTATATTCGGCCTCGGGGGGGTCACTCACAAAAAAATGTGAATATCACGTACGTTTAACAGAAGCATAATTTTAATTTATGAAACTTACAGAAATATATTTACATAAGGGTATGATTTAAATTTTTTTCAAAAAAATTTACAAATTCATAAAGAAAAGGGGATATTATATAGATTAAAAAATTCACAAATAAGGGATTTAAAATATAGGCCTTGAACGCACGCGATAGGGATATTTTACATATAGTGACCCCCCCGAGTATTCGGCACTATGGGCATTTTGGAAAGCATATAAAATGACAACATGTATACTCCTTTTTCATTAGTGTATGGTCTAGAAGCAGTTACATTGATGGAATTCATCATTCCAATTTTCGGGTAGTAGTAACTCACAGACTTTCTTCGAATAAATTAGTCACACATTATCTAGAGAAGTTGTGCTAGCATTGGGGGGGAGAAGAGACTTTAGAGTAACTGGAATGTTAATGTTATCCAAAGGCATTGAAGCTCTTTGTGGAGTGGAATACAAAGTTCAAGATTTTTGATATGGGTGATCTAGTTTAGTATTCAATTCTAGAATTGATCCACATCCGGGTAAGCTCAAGCTAAGGTGGTTCAAACTTTATTGGATATCTGCAAAATTTGATACGAGAACATTCGAGAGCTGACATTGCTAGATGGTATGAATCCAATTAATGGTTCAAATTAAAACCCTATTTTTGTAGTAAATTGCCCGAACTAACACCTATATACACCATTTCTATCACACACTTGCATGACACGTGTTTGAATCGGCATAGTATATTCTCTCCAAGTATTTTCACAAAGTTCACTGCCTTCTTGCTTTCTATTTTTCCTCTCACACAACTTGCAATCTCTCTTTCAAGACGTGGTGGAATTCAAGAAGTTGATATTAGTTCTGGATGTCACCACCACTAGTTTCAATTGCACCTGGTTGAGAAAATAGGGTTGCTCCCGCTTACTTTTCTCCCGACCCATCAATCCAAATGTACAAGAATTGTTTGCAAGAAAAGCAGAAGAATGGAGTGATAAAGACAACTACACAACGATCTCACCTATTCATTGATGATGAATACATGGCCAAGTTGTTTCATTTTCCCATTGAAGGGAGCCATGGATGTTCCATCAGCCACGCAAGAGGACATGGAGTTCTACTTTAGATCCAAAGGGTCTAGCAAGAAGTACAAACTCAAAAATCACAAAGAAGCTGAAGATAGGTTGCACTTTAGGTCTCTTTTTAAAATGGTCATCCTTACCTACAAGCTCACTTACATGTCAAAGACACTAGGATTATATCTGTATGCATCACTCTCGTAAGCCAGTTGCATGGGCACATATTTTGTTTAATTAGTGAACTCTTAAGAGCATAGGCCCAAACTCAAAGATGCATATTGATCAGTATCTAAACTTTCTCCATCAGGGGATCTCAACCACTATGCAGACCCTGATTACAGTTGCCTCATGAGCAAAGGGTACACCACACTTTCAGAAGAAATTGAAGAAGTTTCAAGACGAGGAGGAGGGGTCCCGTAAGGAAACAACTAAAGAGAAAACCGCACAGAAAGAGTTGGAAGCATAAGCGCAAACATAAAAAGTGACACTCAAGGAATCTGGAAAATTGGAAAGGCAGAAACCAGTGAAGACAACACCTTTCTGGATGAGATGGAGGTAGTGGATACAGTCTTGTTGCAAGCTGCTTGCAAATACATTTCAAACTATGCAACAAAAGTTACTAGTACATTTGCAATGCTGATAGCCTAAAAAGATGCTCTCTACAGAATGCGCTTAATTTGTCTAGAGCTGTGAGCTGACAAAATCCAGAGCAGAAGTGGCAAAAATATTCACGATCCGGAACAAGGTGGAAACCTTGGAAGCTGAGCAGGGTACCTTGAGGCAAATAGTAAAAGTGCTTAGAGAGGATGTAGCGTAGAGTCCAACATAGATAAAGCCAAGAAGCAAGAAGAATTTCTAGATTCCATCAAAAGTACACAAGCTAAGAGCTGAAATGTCAATATATCGATTGACTCAACATCTTTTGCCATGAATCAACATGAGGCTGCGTCCAAAGCTGGATAGATGCCATGGATGCAACTAAAGATCTAGAGGCCTACGAGCTTACAACTAGTGATGTGGAGGCCTACGAGCTTACAACTAGTGATGTGGATTCTTAGGAGGCCTGAATCAAGCAGCTCATGGAATATTTGTATGCTGGATATATAGAACAATTCAAGGTTTTGATTAATCTAAATGCCGACCTAACACCTTACTAAACAAAAAGCCAGATGCTACATTTAGAGCAAGTGGATTTGGACGAGGTGGATCTAGAGGGCCAGGCAATGTTTTGGCAACAACTACAAGAGGATGTGAAGACATACCTACAAAGAATTCATTGGCCCAATCTTCAAAACGAATGCCAAAAATCATCTGACAAGGGCAAATAAGTCATTTTTGAGCAAGATGAAGGGTTCAAAGAGAATGTAAACTTATCATCATAATGAGACAAAAGTTTGGACATAGTTCAAGGTGCTATAGTTGGAAGACCTGAATGGAATGGATCCCATAGCCTTTCAAAGGTTCAAAAAGGAAGTGATTGCTTTGAAGTTAGCAAATCTTGAAAGAGTTGGAAAAAAGAAATACAGAACTTAAAGACTAGCAAGCTCAAGATATTGAGAAGATTAACAATCTTAAAAAGGAAGCTAGTAGATCCAGAGAGTTAAATGCAACAATTGCGAAATTGGATGCGTATGAAGAGGAGATCCAAAACGTGAAAGTGCATCATGTAGAATATGCCAATTTAATGGAAGGTAGAGACAAGCTTCTAGAGACACATGCTAAAGAACTCAAGAGCTCTCTATTCATGTGCTAGAAAGAGAGATGGAAAGATGCACTAGTTTTATTCAAAATGCTATGGGGACTCTATGGGCTGGAGATTTACCCATTCCACCAAATCGTTGTGCTGTACAAAGTTTTGTATCATATTTGAGTAAAGAAATTCCACCTCTTTATTATAGTAGCAGTAGATTTTTTTTCAATCTCCAGATTGTTGTTCTTTATAAGATCAGGATCATCCTTTCGGATCCTAGCCTAAGCTAGCTCAATGTGTGGGAGCCAATGTCCAGTGTTAGTTGTAACCTCTATGGGGACACTCATTATTTTATTTCGGTATATTTTATTTGGATGTGCCTTTTATTTATATCATTTACCAAGATTAATGTGTTTAATGTGCACTGAGACTAATATTATTTTGGATGTAGGCAAAGAATGAGTGATGGATTATGTGTTAATCACGGGTGAAACATGTATTGGACCACTATGGGATATTTTGGAAGATATGGGAATAACTTTTATGGTTTCATATTCAGGTATCAATATTTTTGTAAGGCTAAGGCCACATACCTTTGTACATACCACATACCTTTGTACATACCACATAGCATTTTATACTTCGGTAGGCCCAAGACTTTATATTAATTCTTGCTATATTTTTGTAGAGCTTTTATGCTCACATAAACTCAAAAAGCACTTGTGCTTTGTTTTTAGAATTATCTTTTTGGAAAGCAAGCTTTTTCTAATACATATAAATATGGGTGAGTGGTATAAGGGCCACACTCATCCCAGGGGAGATTTAACCTAATCTCGGGGGGTTGATGATGATCTCTAATCTATTATCTATCTTACTTTGTTTATTTTAATTATTTATTAAGGTTTATGCTTTTAATTTGTGCAAGTATATATTATGCTCTAATTTTTGTGTCGAGAAATTAGAGTTCCTTCTCCAAGTATCATAAAAGTCCTGATAGTAGTATCAAAGCCAGGGGATCAATTAAGGAGAAGGTTTTTTGAAGAAAAATCAACATTTACACAACTTATTTGGTGCAAAGAAGGCCAATGTTTGATTCTTGGGAATTTTTAAAGCTTCAACAAATCAAAGGAGAATTATCATAGAAAAATAAAGGCTTGCAACAGCCTATAGCAAGGGTATAAGTACGTGGACAAAGAGAGGAGCTCACCAAAACTCAGAGATCCCAAATTCATATCAAAATTCTGGACTGCATTCTTTGAAGCAGTAAGAACTTTCTTGGATCTCAACACACAGCCTATCACCCCAAAACTGATGGGGCCAGACGGAAAGCGTGAATCAGGTAATAGAAGATATCCTTCGGTCATGCTGCGGCAAGGAACCCAAGAAGTGGTTAAGTCATTTGCATCTGGTCCAATTTGCTTACAATTCTTCTTATCATCGGAGCATTGGGATGAGTCCTTTCAAAGCTTTGTATGGACAAGATTGCCTTACACCGTTGACTTGGTCTGACCCATTGATCAGAGTCAAAATGTCTAGACAAATGCTTGATGACATGGACCAACAGATGCAATCAATCCATAAAGATATAAAGGCAACCCAAGACAGAAAAAAGATCAACGGCATTAAAAACTTTGGGCAAAGTTTGGATGGTTTATGGAAATTTTATGGGACGTTGGATGGTTTATAGGAATTTTACGAGACATTGGATGAAGAATCAGATCAAGGGCTAGAGATTAATACCACCTTTTTCAAAACCAACGTCTGTTTAAACCAAAACCACTCCTTCTCGTGTAAAACTAGCTTTCTCAATCTTCAACCCCTCAAAGATCAAGCAATATGAATGAAATCAAAAGGACAAGAGCTTCATCTTCCTCATTTCAAAATTGCTGGGTCTATCATCCTGACAATTTCCATAATGAAGGCATTAGGAGAAATATGGACTCTCCATTTTTTCCCTTAAGGGGTTTCTCTCAGTTCTCTCTCTCTAGAAAAAGATTCTAAAATAATGTTGTAATATTAGCTCTTGTAGAATCAAGGAGATCTCTTTATATTGTTTTTAAAAGAGATTCACCTATTATTTTATTGTAGGACCACCTGCTCAAAATTCTAAAATCTAAAATAATAATATTTTATTTGATCTAAAAATGTGAAGCATCTAAGATATGACACTCTTAAATGTCCACTTGACTTTTTAGCTTCTAAATCCTTCCAAATAAATTGCATTTACGTATTTCAAAATGGAAAAAGTTAAAAAATGGAATAACTTGATGTAGACATCACATTTTCAAATTTCTTTTTACCCATGCCTACCTCTATGCTCTAAGAATGTGACTGTTAATTTTTGTCATTTTTCATTAAGTATACACGAGTTTATGAATTTTTTCTTCATTTAGAGACTTCTCTAGATTTTTTGGAATAAGAAAAGTAGGGTTTTCAGTTTAGGGTGATTTTAGTTTTCTTTGATGAGATATTGCTTTAGGTTTTTCACTTTCCCTCCTTTGTATAGAGAAAATTCAAATCTGTGCTTGTTTTCTTTAGTAGCTATGCTCAAGAGCTTTCTTTCTCTCCTAAACCACATTAATGAGTTTAAATATTCTCAATCATGGGGGTTTCTTCTCTTCTGTAGTAGCAGAGAAATTGAAGGATAGGTTGATTATTTGGTGCCATTTAGTTAGAACCACATATTCAACTTCCCCTTCAATCATCTTTCTGTTCATCAATCTGTGCAAAAGAATCAAAGAACAAGAGAGCAATGGAGGTATGTCCATCTTGTTATCTGTTATGTTGTTTTGTTATGGTTTAATTTTGTCTGAGTTATTATGTTTTCTTTTCTATTAATGTTAATCTTATTGTTCTAAATGTGATTTATTCATGTGTGAAATAGAAGATAATAGTTAAGTTTAATGATGTTATTTCTGTGCTATTTAGATTGTTTTGTTATGGTTTAATATTGTCTGAGTTATTTTGTTTTCTTTTCTATTTTGATCATCTTATTGTTCTAAATGTGATTTAGTCATGTATAAAATAGAAGATAATAGTTGAGTTTAAGGATGCTATTTTTGTGTTATTTAGATTGTTTATTAGTGATTTTTTGAGTGAAAGAAGTGTGTGCAATATAATTGTTGATTAATAGTTATGATTTAGTTTTAGGATATATTGAAGTCTATATGTTATGTTCAATAATGTTATTTCTCATTTCCTAAATGGTTTAGTAATGCATAATCTTTTTTGTAAGAAAAGAAAACCATCATCAAAAGAATAATCGAAATGAGGTAGCCTCAATTAGGTTCTCAATTTGAGACTGGATCTCGTTTTGCTCTAGAAAATTTACTCTATAAGGAGCCCTATAAAGTGGAATCCAACCAAGGATATGTCTATCCTATGGTCTTTCTATCTAGAATTAGGTAATCTAGGAGGTAACTCATTCATAAAATAATCCGAAAATAGTGAAATGAATGATTGGTGTGAGGTGTCCTTAGAAATGGATTTAGAGGCAAAAACCTTATTAACCCACGACTAGATAAGTCTTTGCCTTTTTCCTCATGGCTCTCTTAGCTTGGGTATGGCTAAGCAGTGCACATTCACTAGATTTCTGTAATCCTTTTAAGCATATATTCTCACCATTTAATTCAAAAGATATGACATGAGAATCATAATCAATATGAGAATCATAATCAATGTGAGGGTTATTCTCATGTCTCCATGGCATTCCAATAATAACATCATATGAATGCAAAGGTGCAACTAGAAAGGTGGACAATAGCTATATGGTGCAATAGATAAAATGTCATCTCTCACTTCCTTTGTGCAATTATACTTTGTTCGTTGAAAAGAAGTTTTGATTTTATACTTTGAAGGAATAGCTTTTACTTTAAGAGTATGCACAAAGGTGCAACTAGAAAGGTGGACTTGTAATAGCTATATGGTGCAATAGATAAAACGTCATCTCTCACTTCCTTTGTGCAATTATACTTTGTTCGTTGAAAAGAAGTTTTGATTTTATACTTTGAAGGAATAGCATTTACTTTAAGAGTATGCACAAGCTTTTCGAAAAAAAAGACATGCATACTATCATCATCATGCAATATATTTACATCCTTACCCTTAATTTGTCCGTTCATTTTTAAAAGTAGATGAGGTGAAACTTGCTTTTCAATAGGCTTACGCATACTTGGATCATCTGAAAGGTCTTCAATTTAGGAATTACCCCCTTTCTTGAGAGAGAAGTCATTGTTCTTTGCATCTTCTTCACCATCAATCATGTTAACTTGTGTGATTCTTCTTCTCCGGGAAATTGGGTGCAATATGCCCTTTTTGTCAAAAATTGTAACATGTCACCACTCAAGGTACAAAATCTTGTTTCTTGTTTGCATCATCATTCTTATTATTGTTGTTGTTGTTTGCACAACGATTGTTATTATTGTTTGAAGCAACACCCTTGGTATCATTAGTGTACTTGTTAAACTTATGAAAAGGAACAAACTTTCTAAATTCGTTAGCATGAGAATCCTATGGTGGTTTGTTGTCCTTTGGTACTCCATTCTTTCGCTCATAGTTGTAAGCCAAAGAGATCACCGTGGAAAGAGAATGAGGTTGGAACATATTGATGTTTGCTCAAAGAGTAGGCTTTAATCCAGTAATGAATTTATATTTTTTCTCCTTTGTTCTCACTTGTTCAATGGCTTGGAGTTGAATGAGAACTTGCCAAATTTGTCCACATATAGTTGTACAGTCTCCTTGTCAATTTGACAAAGCATATCTCATTATTGATGTGCTTTTGCTTTATATTAAGGTGGCAATAAATTATTGTTGATGGGATTTTGAAATTCTTTCCAAGTCCTTAGTCTTTCACATCCTTGCTTGATTGTGTTCTACCATAATGATGCAGTTTTAACCAAATGACTTACATCACACTTGACTTAACCAAATGACTTACATCACACTTGACTTTATCTTTCTTGAAAAATTCTTCCCAAGAAAAATAATCATCAAGTTGACTAATCCATGAAAACACCATTTTTGCATTCTTTTTACCATCAAAATTTAAAATGTGAAAGCTTTATGATTGATTTTCTTTCCTTTTTGTTTCTCTTGTTCACGAAAAGTTTCTTTGATGGTCCATCTAATGTCAATTTAACACTTCTTGATTGTTTCTTGTTAGAGAATAATTCTTCCAATTCTATCCTCTTAGATCCTTCTTCATTTAATTGAGCTTGAAGAGATAGAAATTTCTCGAAATTACAAAGAGGTTGTGGGTTTTACATGATGAGGAATAGTAAAATTGAAAAAAATGATAGTAATTAAGATAAGCAAATAAACAATATGTGAAGAGTAATACTTACGGTCCTTGCTTTGAATTTGTTAAAGTTGTATGTTGTCCCAATTTTGTGGAGGAAAAGTTCCCAACTTCAAGTGTTACAAAGCCCGTAATAAGTGGTCTTTGAAGCCTTCGAGACTAATTTCTTGAAGTAGCCCAAATCTGCCTTTGAGATCTTTGCCTTTATTTCCAAAAATCAACTTTTGAAAAATCCCCCTTTGGTAGTAGTCCAAACTCTTGGCAAGCTTGTGTGTGTAAAATCTTTTGAATTTTAAAGCTTAAGAAGCTTTTAACCATTTTTATTTTAAAACAAACTTTTTGGAGGTTGCAAGGTGTGAGAGGAGTACACAGTCGTTTTTTTTTTAAAATAAGCATTGGATTTATAAGCTTATGATATAAGCTTGTAAAGCTTATGTTATAAGATCTAAGGCTTAATGCTTTAGCTCAAAAGCTTTAAAGCTTAAACCTTTTAGACAAAAGCTTTAATGTGAAGCTTTAATGGCCAGTGCTCAATGCTTGAAAAAAAAGAACAGCGACGATGATTGGGCGCAAGGATAGGGGAGAGAAGATGATAAAACTATTAACGGTGTAAAAAGGAGGAGAGAGAATGAAATCTGGCAGCGCGAAACAGCCTGAGAGGCTTGAGGAAAAAAATGATGGAGAAACAAAAATACGAACCATTAGGAGAAATATGGACTCTCCATTTTGCCCCTTAAGGAGTGAATAAAAAAAGATTGGCCTAACCAATGAGAGAGTTGGGATTCTAGATCCATGTAACATGAACTTTTTGTCATATCTAAATAATATAGCCCATATCTTAAAAAAATAGAGAAATGTCAGATTCCATATCTTTCATGTCAGATGTACCTTGTGGTCAGTACATGGAAGTTTAAAAACCGGATTTCATTTTTTTCTATTTTTATGTTTAGCTTTTTGCTTTCTCTCCTTTTGCATTTCACTACCTTTTCATTTCCCCCTTTTTTTTGGCGGAATTCAATTTTGCTATATCTTTTGCAACTCTAGTTCTTTCTTCACAAAAATTTACAGGCATGTTGTTCTCCACCATAGCTCTCTCCTCCTAAAATTTCATCTCGTTTGGACAAAACGTCTATGAGTTATGCCCGTTTTCTCACATGAACTTTCTCTTCTCTGCACCACAGATAGCTATCTTGATGTGAAGTGGCATCAAATTCTTATTGAGTAATTATCATATATTTAGGGTTTGTCTATGTTTTCTCTGTGATTAATGATCATAGGTTTAAGATTTGTTTATGTTTTGTCTTGATGTGTTGTTGTTTATTTTCTCACGAGCAAGGTTGTGAGTAATAAGGTTGTGTAAATCAAAGCAGTAAGTTGCTATTTATTTCTTGTTGTTTTAATCTTTATTTATTTCTTTCAATATTCTTTGCACAATATTGATTTGAAGTGACATAAAATACCACAGTAATGATTATAGGTTTAGGATTTGTTTATGTTTTCTCTTGATATGTTGCTGTTTATTTTCACAGGAGCAACAAGGTTGTGAGCGGTAAGTTGTTGTTTATTTCTTGTTGTTTTTATCTTTATTTGTTGATCTTCTCTGCATAGTAATGATTTTAAGTGGTATAAAATACAATAGTAATGATTTCAAGTGGCATAAAATACAATAGTAATGATTTCAAGTGGCATAAAATACAATAGTAAGGGTTTGTCTATGGTTTGTCTTGATGTAAGTAATGATCATAGGTTTAGGGTTTGTTAATGTTTTGTCTTGATGTGTTTATGTTTATTTTCATAGGAGCAACAAGGTTGTGTAAATCAAAGCAGTAAGTTGTTGTTTATTTCTTGTTGTTTTAATCTTTATTTGTTGCTTACAATATAATATATATATTTATTAATCATGCAATCTAGCTTTATTAATTTAGATGTCTTCAAGGAGGAGGAATATCAGTAATATTCACACAGTGGAGGTGTTTAACAAGAGAGATGATAAAGGTAGCTGGATCCCTGATCAGTAAAATAAGTTAAATTAAATTTTAATGCGACCAAGTACTCCTGACAATTTCAAGGTCAAGCTCAAAGATGTCACAGATCCCAACAAGCAATGGAAAGGTAGAATCATAAAGTTCAGGAGACGCACAAATGGTATGAGTACAATAACAGAGGCTTTCATTCAACATATTTATATGCACAAAGAGATTTAAGTACATCATGATAAAAGTTTAGTGAAAGACATAAGCCTAATAGTAAGTTTATATCTTTGTGCTTTGCGTTCTTGTTCTTTGAGTCCATGGTTATTGGATAAAGTTTTAATACAAGAATGTTTGTTGCTTGTAGTTTTATATCCATCCATGACTGGCAGAATGTAGAATGTTTTAGTGGAAATCTAAATGTTTTACATGCAGAGATACGTGCCTTGATCTATGACAACCAGAGTGCAAGAGAATTGGCATCTCAGAATGTTTACTTTTTTGATTTAGTGTATGATGTGGAGAGACATAGTTTGAAGTATATTCCACTATCACCGTTGTCTAGCCAAGAATGGTATAATCCTAGCTTAGACATGTCAGAAGCATGTAGGGTAAAGATAAAGATTGATGTTCACGCTGCCATGACACCATCCACAGGCTCTAGAGATGTGCATCTAAGTTGGTTTTCACCATTTGGTTTGTTTGCACATTTGTTTGGATCATGTGTAGTTAAGAAAACTAAGATTACTTATCAATGCAAGTGCCCATCTGAGGATTGGATGACTCAGTTGTTGGGTGAGTCATGGCATCTCAAGAGAACTCACCACAATGATATCATTGAGTCCAGAATTACTGTGTCAGATGTTACCTTTAGGTAAGATTGCACTTATGTTGATTGTTGATGGTTTTTATTCATAAGTACTTCATTGCAAGACACTGATCGTTGATTCTTGATTGTTGAGTGTTGATTGTTGATTTTATGTTTTTATGTTGGTTTTTGTTTGTTTTTTATGACAAGTACTTCATTGTAAGACAAACTTTGTGCATTCGCTTCAAGTATATAGGAGGTGGCGACTTCTACGAGGGGAGTGGCTCAGCTTGGACCAAGACATGCGAGATGGCATGCATTCAACACTCATTGATGTGGTTTTTCTTTGGGAGGGTCATGACCCTTTTAGCATTAATGTAGAGAGTCATTGGCCCCTTAGTTTTTTGAGGTAGGAAATCCAACTTATGTCCAATAATCCCCCTTGTAATTTCTATTTTAAGTTGGATGGTAGGAAGGTTGGGAGTCGAAGTGAGCATTGCAAAACATGCAACCAGCGTGTTGCTCACACATCCTTGAGATTGTGGAGTCAATGTAATTCTTATTCTTCCAAATGAATATAAGAAGTTGTTTCTCTAAAAGTGTTGTAAATTTAATTTTCTTTATTTTCATAAACTGTTGTGGTTTTTTAAGTCTACTGTGTTTCAAACCCTTTAATATGTAAGAAAATAATGATAAGTATAAGTAAGTATAAATTTAAATATAAATATAAGTATATATCTAAGTGTAAATAATAATATAATTAATTATGCTAGAAATATAAATATATTTTTATGATCTGTTATATTTTAATGAAGTGTCATTAATTTTTAAGTCTATAGATATAAGTTTAAAAATAAATATAACTTTAAGTATATATTTAAGTGAAAATAATATTATAAGTAACTATGTAAATAATATAATATAATAATAATAATAACATAATGTAAGAAGAAATAGAAGTATGATTTATTATTTATTATATTTTAATGAAGTGTCCTTTATTTACTAGAGTATAAACATAAGGTTAAAAAATAAATGTAACTTTATAGATATTTGTAAGTATATAATAAACACAAGTATAAATTTATTAAAAATATAATAAATTTAAGTGTAAGTATAAATATGAGTATAAGTTATAGATCAAACTCATTTAAACTATCTATTCTCTAGCTGTCTCTTTGTGTGCTAGCTCTCCTCAATACCCCCATCATGGCCGCCTCCCTTGCTTTTGCCGTGTGGATTAGCAGCACTTGGTATGCTCACCTTGGGGACCAGATCTACCCTAGGTTTTGCAATAGTTTAGACCTCGAGGCTGTCATCTCCACCTTAGACCCAAACTCCACCTTGCTAGCTGCAATTTGTGATGCAATGGAAGACTTCACCTACTCTATCCCAAATTTCACCTTGAGTTGGATTCCTTTGGGGTTCCTCTTCAGCATAAAGAGTGGATCCAACCACAAGAAGGAGGTGAACAGATCTCTAGCACATGTCGGACGACAAGAGTTTCACACTTCCACTGTCACAACCTCCTATGAAGAGCACATATCACTTGATCGCATTGAGCGGGATATTGCTTTTGCCATTTACATCTTGAACTCTGATGTTCAAGAGCCAGAGGATGATGACATCTAGGATCTCCCTCTAGTGGAATAAATAGACACAAAGCCAGAGGAGACCACTCTAGACACTCTTTGTTATGAGCAGGTTCACCGTCTTTTGGTATTTTCTAATCTCATGAAGAGCCACAGTGCCAGGCTTCCACCTATGCTTGCGATGTTGCTGCTGTGGTGGTTGGACGGGGGGTACTCCACATCCCACCTTGGGGGGCTAAACTCTCCTAGAAATTTGCTTGGTGCGAGCCATGCTCTTGGAGGTGAGGGAGAGAAATGAAAGATGAGAAATGAGGTGAAATGAGGGTTACTTCCATAATTATAGATGAAAATTTATATATTTTATAAATTAGCTCAATACATAAATTTGATACTTTTTAATTTTTAAAAATATTTTTCCTTATCAAAATGAGCTCTAATTTTATGTGTACATATAAGTATCATGGAACACCTCCTAGATAAAATATCAACCCCATCAGAGTTCTGTAGGGCCCTTGTTCGAAGGCTCACGTCGTGTATAGACCTGGTATTAAAAAAGAAGGCCTCTACACACGAGCCTTAGGACAAGGACCCTACAGGCCTTTGATAGGGGTGATATTTTATTTAAGGCATGTAAACTATATGATCTATGCACATAATAAATTTCAACCCATTCTGATCACTACACGCCATGCATCAAATTTTTTTGGTGGGGAAAAAAATATTATCGCAAAAAATAGCACTTGCCACATGCACATGGACTTGCTTGCATATGATCTATGCACAGAACAAATTTCAGCCCACTATGATCTATGCACACCATGCATCAATTTTTCCTACACATGCACACCCACTTGCAAATTTTTTTCGAGGAAAATATAAGAATATACACTGACATTAGAAATGAATAAAACTCAAAATATTCAAATCAATGGGCAAGTCCGCCGGTACGCAACATTGGAAACAAGGAAACTTAAAATATCCAAATCCGGTACATCGTATAAAGTACAACTAGTTGAGTAGAACTGAAGGAAAACGTGAAAACACAAAACGAGACACAAGCATTTACACAACTCTTCAAACCATGTCATGGTTAAGGTTGAATGCATCACTATTGTTACGCATCCTACAAACAAGAGTTGTTTATGTTTTTTTAATAATGCTTTATGGTTAAACTAATTTTTAATGCTCTTATGTGTAGGAGTATGCCATATAATTTATTTTCTTTTTAAATTTTATTTAAATTTTTGTTTTACAAAGCAATGCTTTTGAAATTAAGTATTAGTTGACATTTTTAGTCTAATTTGTTCCCTTCCCAACTTAATGAATCATTATTTTCTTTAATGCTTATGGCTTTGTACTCTTTCATATTTTCTATTTTTGAGATTTTAATAATTGTTTTATCTTTTCACACTTTGCTTTCCTAAGTTATATTATTTATAAAAATAACTATTCAATTATTTATAATTTCTTATCAAATTAATCTATTTTGAATAAGCTTTATTATTTGTTTTTTTAACTTTGGAAATTTTACATATGTTATCATATTTGGTATGATGCATAGATGTGTTTTATTCCATAATTCTAGAAATTGAGCATACAAATCCAAGGCATGCATTATATATTTAGGAATTAAGCATTCACACATAACATAAATGGTACACATAATCCCACACACATATTATGCTTTCCTTTCCAAATATGATTGATTAAATTTTACTCAAATGGTACACATAATTTGCTCATCATCAAGCATTAGGCATTTAGACAACAAACACACATAAATATGTCATAATGGTATATATGAATTATCGTATTAGTTTTATAGCTAGTTTGTTTTGTTTTCATTTTTAACAAATTTGTTTCTTTCTTTAGTTTTGGGGGTTTGGAGTATATTTTCAATATAATATATATTCTAGTTTTTACAAGAAATAATGCAATTATACTATGTCATATATATATATATATATATATATAATTTTCTCATGCTTTTTCATTGTTTCATTTATGAAGCTTTAGCTAATGGAGAAGAAAGTGCTAGGCAACGATGTCAACATGATTGATAATTTCAATGATATGTTTGCTAAAGTTCAGATGTCTTAATAAAAAAGCAAGCCAAAGTATTTTGTTAATTCCAGTAAATAAAAACCTTGTAATTAGTAAGTGAAAAATAGTTTTAAATAGAACTCTTAATTGTTTTTAAAAATAGTGTATTAAAAAAATAACTCTTAAAAAAATCTTATAAAATAGAACTAGCTTTTTAATTGTGTAAAAGTAATTTAATGTGGATGGTATTTGATTGGTGGGTTTTAATTTTGAAATTATTTAAACTCATGATGATGATTGAGAAAAAAATTAAGAAAATGCATTTTAGGTTAAATTATAAGTAGGCAAAAAATAGAAATTTAGAAAAACTGACATGTATCACTTTTTGATGGTGCAGAAAAGGTAAAAAAATTGCATTAAAGGTTTTGTTGGGAAGTTAATAAAATATTTAGTAAATTGAATAAAAAGTGTGTGAAAAAAGAGTATTATAAAAACAAGGAAAAAAGTTTCATGATGATTGACTAAAAGGCCATCTTAAGGTTTGATGATTGAGTAATTTTAAAAAAAACATTTTAAATTGAACTATTTGTTTGAATTTTTTAATAGTAGGAAAAAATAGAATTGCAAATTCAATACATACATTGGAAAAAAGCAAATATCAAAACATGGTGTAGCAACATTGACCTCATTAAGTAATAAAGCTACTTATGTTTGAAAAGAAAAATATTTTTTTTGAATAAAATAAGGTTAGTTTGTGGTCACCAAAAATTGTAAAGGTTTCAAGTTTTTGACGCCTTACTTAACAATAAAAGTAGCACATGAACTTCAGCTTACACTTTATTTTGTGAACAATTCTCTACTTTGAAAAATTATAGTCGAGCTCATGAAGCTTAATTAGATGAGCTTATTAAAATACCATTTTTATTTCACACAAATTTTGAAGCTCAAAGACAAAAGGAAAACATATATAACATAATGACAACTACACCTATTACATTAGATGCTATAGACAAATTTCCACCAAATTGGCCAACCAAATTTAAAGATACCGAAAGATGAAAAACAAAAACTGGTTTGCCACACAACTATTGCTCAAAGAAGACATGCTAGTAGAAATATGTGCTATAAATATAGACATTGGAGATGGATTAGTGAATATAGCAGAGGGGATATTAAGAAAATTTACCACACAATCCAGTACAATTTTTTTGGATACATTTTATTGATTAAAAAAATGGAAAAATTAACACGTTTTAATAGTAAACAACTATATACAAATAATATAAAACCAGAATGGACACCAATTAAAAGATTGACACAAGAAATACAAATACTAAATAATAGCAATTATATTTTCACGAGATGTAATTTCCTATACAATCTGCTATAGGTCGTACTATCCATCGATCACACAAGGTCTTACCCTTGACCACCTTGGATTTGATCCAAAAAGGTAAAAGGTTATGGGCTAGCTTATACTGGCCTTCCTCGCATAAAAGATGAAAATAACTTAATACTCTTTAATTCAATACATGACAAAACCATAACAATAGGTACATGAGCTCTAGCAAAAGTGGAGAGGCCAACACAATGGAAAACTAACTATATAAAAGTTAACCATAATTTCAAATTGTCTTTCCTTAACACTAGATCATTAACAAAGCATGCTAACAATATTATAAAAACAAAGAAATTATTCAAATAAAATATGCTGATTTTATAAGAAACATACACAACAAATGTTAGTATACATTGAATGCCCGCCTGTCAGCATCTATCTCACTATGATGATTGGTGCACAATTGTAAGGCCCCCATTATGAGGAGAAGCCATTAGTGCACGTCTTTAGTGGAAACCCTAGCTTAGACATTGAAAGGGATCTTGTTTGTGATCATTGATGGTTTTAGGAGATGGATTAGGTAGACTTGGCACACTGTCAAGTGGGATATGGGTAGATATGGTATGTCAGGCAAGTTAAAGCACCTTGATTTAACTTGCGGGGCCTGCTTGGGAGCCTAAACGATCCCGAATCATAAATCTGGCTTCAACGATGACCATCATGTCCGTAGGACGTTTGTAATCTCCTAGTTACATGTAGGTGGTCGGTTGGCCATGGTTTGAATACGCGGGCAGTGCGCTGAGTCAATGCAGCGTAGCTGCCCATACTTTGAACGCGCCAACCGCTCCACCTGCAGTGCTATAAAAGGAGGCCATTGTCACTAGTTTAGGCATACAATGCTTGAGAGTATTGACCCCCTCTACTTATAGCACGCCCTTCATTCAGAGTCTGTCTTGATTGCCATGCCTCCATTCTACATTTGCATTGTCTATTATACTCTGCTATTTCTCTCTCTGTGTTGTGCTATATTCTTATGACAAATTCTACTAAATTAATCTTCAAAACAATTTCACACATCAACAGATAATTACATGACACATGGTACATCAATTTTATATAAAGAAATAATATAAATAGTAGTAAAATATCAACATAGGCAAGGTATTAAATTATACAAACACAACTTCAATTAGATTCATATCCATGAATAGTAATAACCATGTATCGAATTTTTTTTGAAGTGTCAGAACATATAATAAATTTGCACAAAGTTGCAAATAGAGTAATAATTATAGGAGACTTCAACATTGACTCTATTAAAAGATAATTTGATTAAACTTTACTTAGATAAAATAATGAATAGCAATGGTTTTACTAATGAAGTATATAGTTCTACAACAATTGACTACACACAAATTGATCATGTATGAACAAATTTTACAACTCTGCAATTAAATAGAAGAATTCACAATGCATACTGGAGTGATCACTCAATACTTTATTTAAATTATGATACAAAAGAAAACTTGAAAATCAATAATTAAAAAAAATTATAAACTTTACTAGGCAGGACTACACTGCAAGCACATGCAGCTTGTTTGCCATTTAATGAGGTAGCACTAAGGCCAAAAAAACTTTTTTTACAACAAATAAAAATAAGGCATACTTGAAAGAAAGTGGCACTCTAGATTGATCCTCATTAGCCTAATATTAAGTTAAACATGAGATATTAACCTAGGATTAGAACATGAAGAGAAAGCAAAGGCTTGTGTAGCTTGATTTTATAAAAAAGGTATAAAAAATATGATGTGTGAGACCTATATACATGACCCCCATTTCACACTATCATAAGAAAAAATATGATGTGTGAGACCTATATACATGACCCCCATTTCACACTATCATAAGTGTTGTCCATGGGCATGGTCAATTGGCCTTGGGTCCATTATTCATATGAGACCATTCCACTTTGTTACAAACCATCCCCACCCAAAAGGTTTTGTCCTCGAAACCATTGATATTTACAATTACAATTTCCATGGATGGGGTATATGTCAATGGACTCATGTAAATCTTGAGGCTTATGCTTTCACCATGTATGGGATATCAAAATCACATGTATATGGCTGTAAACTACTCAATAAGCCTTTAAAACATGCCATAACTTCCCCATAATGGTAAAAGAACCTTGAATAGCTTCCAATCATCATGCATCCAATTTCCAAAGGTATAGGGCTGTCCACAGTGAATTTATAAGAATTTCCAGCAAGTTAATTCACTGTTCATGACCCTTGTTGGACTTCCAAAATGCATCCAACAACCCTTCAAATCCTTCCAATGTAGAGGCGGGTTTCCACAACAAGCTTCTTCCTTAGGTAGACCTTGCCATTTGATCAAGTACTCCACTAATGTACGGTTGCAAAGGACTCTTTCTCTTGTGCCCAAAATTGCTTCCGGCACATACTCAATCATTCTATCCTCATCCACTAGAGGTAATTCATCCTGCACAAATACCTCCAGAGACCAAGGTAAGCTTTGAGGTGTGATACATGAAACACATCATGAATCTTTTTGAGGTTGATGGAAGTGCCAATTGATAAGCAACTTCACCAACATGCCTCACCACCTTGTATGGCCCCCCCCCATAGTAACAATGAGCTAACTTGGTATTTGTCGTGCCCTTTAGAGAACCATATATTATCTTTGGAATACTTCAAAATACCCAATCACCCTCCATGAATTCCAATGGCCTCCGATGAGTATTAGCATAATGCCTCATCCTTTCTTGAGCTTGCTTCATATTAGCTTTGCATTGTTGCAAGAGTGCATCCAACTTTTCCATCTCTTCTTTTGCACATTAGGATTCACCCCTTCTTGCTTTTGAATCATCATTGTCACTTTATACCCATAAAGTGCCTCAAAAGGTGACATGCCAATGCTCTCATGATGCGTGCTATTATGAGCAAACTCGGCAAGCGGCAACCACTCATCCCAAACACCTTGCATATCATGACAATAGTGTCTTAAGTAGGTTTTCGCCCACTTATTCACCCTCTCGGTTTGCCCGTTGGTTTTGGGCTTGGTCACTAAACAATTTGTTATGGCACTCCATGCAACTTGAAAACATGATCCGCAAACTATTTTGCAACCATAGATGCTATAAATTTGACCTTGGAAGGAATAAAATACGCCACTTTTGTCAAGCGGTCTACCACCACATATATGCTATCCCATCCCCTCCTTGCATGAGGAAGCCCCGTGATGAAATCCATGGAAATATGTGTCCATTTGCCATCAGGAATAGGCAAAGGTTGAAGCAAATCTCTGGGCTTATGTGTGGGATCTTTGTTTTGTTGACAAGGCAACCAACTTGTCACAAAAGTATAAACATCTTTCCACATTCCCTTCCTATAAAAACTCTTCCCCACACCTTTTCAAAGGTCTTAAACAGCCCCATGTGCCTCGACAATGGAGAAGAATGCATTTCTTCTAACGCCTTCTTCTTGTAGCTTGAAGAGTAGGCACAAGGTAGACTTTGCCTTTGTAGTAGATGAGTCCATTACGAAGTTCAAAATGTAGCAAATTATCATAGGATCCTTGCTGTAATTTCTACCACAATGGTGCTACTTCATCATCCAATAGGTACTCTTCTTGGATATCCAAAATCCAATCTTTATGTACCTCCGAAATTTCCATGCATCTACATGCCCATATGCGTGACAATGCATCTGCCACAACATTTTCTTTCCCCTTCATGTAAGAGATCTCAAAGTCATAATTTTGCAATGTAGCCACCCACCTTCTTTACTTGGGAGAGAGTGTAGGTTGAGACAAGAAGTATTGAAGCACTCTATGATCACTCTTTACAAAGAAATGACTCCCATATAAGTAATGATGCCACTTCTTTATTGCATGAAGTATTGCCAACATATCTTGATCATAGACATGCATAACCATTTCCTTCTCATCAAGCTTTTGACTCCTCTCAAAAGAAATTACTCCATGTTCTTGGAATGAAACAGCCCCAATGCCTCTTCCACATGCATTGGCTTGAACCACAAATGGCTTTGAGACGTCCGGGCATACAAGTATAGGGACTGATGTGAGCATCTCCTTGAGCTCTTATCCACTATAGCATCCCAAAAGAAAGCCTCTTTTTTAAGCTTGTCGGACGAGGTGAGAGGTGCAGCAATATGAGCATACCTCTTAATGAACCTCCTATAGAATGATGACAAGCCCAAGAATCCCCTTAATTGAGTGGTATTTGTTGGTGTGGGCCAATTCTTAACTCACTCAACCTTCTTAGGGTCCACTATAATGCCTTCTTTTCTCACTATGTGACCAAGATACTCAACCTTTTGTGGCATAAATGTACATTTACTCTCCTTTGCATACAAGTTGTTGGATCTTAAAGCATCCAAAACATCCCTTACATGCATCAAGTGCTCCTTCTCCCCTCTGCTATATATATCAACATATCATCAAAGAATACAAGCACCCATTTGTAGAGGAAAGGTCTAAGCACTTTGTTTATTAGAGCTTGAAATGTTGTCGGCGCATTGCATAACCCAAACGGCATAACCAAATCATGGTAGAGACCCCTCTCGGTCTAGAATACCGTTTTATACTCATCATCTTCCTTGATTCTTAATTGGTGATAGCTGGATCTCAAATCAATCTTGGAGAAGAAACATGCACCTTTCAACTCATCAAGCAAGTCATCAATTCGTGGAATGGGAAATCTATTCTTGATTGTAGATTTGTTCAAATCCCGATAATCCACGCACATGCAAAAAGTGCCATCCTTCTTCTTGACCAAGAGTACGAGTGATGAAAAATGTGATTGGCTAGGAGTAACCCATCCCATATCCATAATCTCTTGCACTTGCTTTGCCACTTCATCCTTCTCCACTTTTGACAATCTATAAGGTGGCTTGTTGATGGGTTTGGTATATGGTTCAAGCTCTATCCCATGATCCACCTCCCTTTTTGGCGGCAAGCACTTTGGCATTTGGAACACATCCTCATACTCCTTCAACATTTCCTTCATACCTTTATGCACAACTTCACCCTTTTGTTCATTTCTTTTCTCTTTGCAAAGCTGTTAAACATATATGCATACCATCTTTTTTAGTTCTCTCTTGAGTTGTGTGGCATTGATCATCTTGATACTTGGCACATGAGTTCCGGTCAATGTAACGTCATGGTTTCCATGCATAAAACTCATACCCTTGTTGTAAGTTTATTTGAAAAAACAACCCAAGAGTTGCCAACCAATCACATCCCAAAACAATTTCAATGGGACCCATATCCAATACAAGTAAATCAGCCGTGCAAGTATAATTTGGTGAGAATCAACCTCACATTCTTGTATACCATTGTGCAATCCATCTTTTCCCCATTAGCCACACTTGAAAAAACATGCCACAAAGATAAAGCTACGGGCTGTAATGTTGAGAGATGTAATTGTGGTGTTGTGTGTATGTGTGAAAGCACCCTAGAGGTGCAAGATATTGTGGCAAGATAAGAATGCCACATGTAATATTGCATGGTGTGTGTGTGTTGACCAAAAGAGTGGAAAAGGAGTTGCCACATGGATGATGATGTGTAAAGTGGGATAAGGCTAGAAAGCTTATATCATTGTATGGTTCACTTGAGATATGCAATAGAGCTATTGTTGAGTGTGCAATCTCCCTCTCTCTCATGGAGTTTTTAGTGTGGTTTAATCCACCTTAATTATGTTGCTTAATCTATGTCCTTCACCATGATCATCTAGATTGTTAACATGGTATCAGAGCATGGGTGGGCTCTTGGTCATGGTGTTTATTATGTATATTAGCTTGTTTATGTGTTTCTTTGATTAAGCATTATTTTCAGCCTATTATGAAAAAAAATTATGCACACTCATATTATGATTTGGATTTGCATTTGTGAGGATTTGAGAGGAGATTTGCATTTGCGAGGATTTGAGAGGAGATTTGCAACAAGAAGGTTGCATAGAAGCTGCCCAAGAGAGTTGCAAATGGAGTTTTGCAACATGGAGAGCTTGCTCATCATCAAGGAAGCTGAAAATGGAGATTTCAGCATTATGAAGGCTATGGAGTCTTCAAGGAAAAGCTGCCAAGAGAAGATATGCTGCTGATTATGCCTCAAGAAGGTTGGTTTTGTGAAGTTTTACCTCAAAGTTCTGGTTTTGAGCATGGAAAATGCTCAATGTATAAGGGTTGCTTGATGGGATGGAAGAATCCCAAGGTTCTTTGCTACCAAACAAAGAGTGGAGGAGGTGCATGCTTGGCAAGATGTGATGGGCTGATTTGTAGCTCATAATAATGGAGCATGCTTGAAGGGCATTGCTCATGGAGTTTGCTCATGAAAGATGAGCTGGTTGTGGATGCTATTGGAGCATTCATTCTCTGGTTATGCACCTATGGTTTCATTTGAGAAACTTGTGAAGAGGCAACCTTGAAGATGTTGGCATGCATATGGAAGAGCATGCTATATATATGGAGTTCATATTGGAGCTCATGAAAGGCCATGTTGATGGCTATGGGAAAAACCTCAATGAGAGAGGTTTAGAAGAGGCAAAGAGACTGAAACTTGAATGGATGCATGTATATTTGGAGCTCAAATGAGAGCTCACAATGGCTATTAGAATCGCAGGTGGAAAGTTACAAAGAAGCATGAAGTAACGAATGTAAGTCTTCCAAGAAGCTAATCGAAGCAGTTCTAGAAGGCAACAAAGGTGCTACTATAAGGTAGTAGTAGTGTTGAGTCTTTATAAGCAAGAACGGCCATGGCAACGGCTGCAATGAAGTTTGCACGGATGGGAAGAACCGCAGGCTTGAATGAACAGGCGTAGTAGAGAGCAAGCGTAGTAGAGAGTAGAAAATTCCACTGCAGGGAATAGCCAGCAAAACCGAACAGCACTAGAGAGTGCGACAGACAAGAGTCCAAGGTAGCAGCAGCTGGAAATCAACGAAATTGAGAGGAGAAACAGCGATGTTATGGGCACTGCGTCAAAGAGCAACTAGGCAATCCTCTTCAACAAAGAGGTAAACACCATATTGGGGAATATGGGAATTTCCCACAAGTTTAGGACACGTGGTCAAAAGTTTGGATGAACCATAACTTGAACACCACTAATCCAAAATGAGCGCTTTAAAGCTCTTTAGATTCCATTTTTCAAGCGCTTTCCAACGATAGGTCATATGATAGGGTTTTGAGAAACTTACAAACATGTTATCCATGTCCCCTTTTTTAAGTATTCAAAAATGGGAATTGGAAAATTCCCAAATTCACTAATATGGTGTTGGTAGCGATTCAATGAGCAGGAAGACCTGTAGAGTGAGCGAAAGCCAGTTATGGCAGGTGTGGAAGGCTGAGGAAGACGACGACCTGGTAGGAGGTTCCAGGTTCCACATTTGCCTAGTTCAGAGCATGCAGTCGCCAGGCCATCAACCCAGCAAATGCCTGAGAGGAACAGCAACACAGCGGCGAGACAACCAACACCACAACCTCACGACATTGAAACTCAAAGGACGAATGGAGAAGCTGAAGAGCAGCGAATGAAGCTGAGAGCTGAGTATGCATTTTTTTTGCAGAAGTAGCCGAGGAGAGAGCATGACCCGCACAGAGGGGCGGTACTCGCCATAGCTTGGCGAGGCAAGGAAGGAGAAGACCTATTGATTGTGGGCCCCAAAGCTGGCGCGTAGACCAGTATACAGACTGGAGTCTGATCGTGCTACAAAACAGCTCATGCATTCAACAGCAGCACAGCAGGCACCAACTGGCTGACGCACAACTGAAAAATAAAGAAATTTAAATTTTTTGTTTGGTTCTTGATTCCCACAAACGTTGGTTCAAAGCTTGTTTGTATGGTTTCACACACACAGTTTTTTTTTATGAAGATGTTCACACACACTTGGGTTCACTGCCCGGCTTCAAAATGATTGTATTTTTTTAACCCATGATTATGAGGGTAATCGTACCCGAGTTTAAAGCTCAAAACGAGAAATTTTTGTATTCACCCATTGGTATGAGGGTAACCATGCCCGAGCTCACGGATGGGAAGAACCGCAGGTTCTCCTCATCCCATTTCTCCATCATCCTTGATCTATTGAGGGTTGAGACAAAGGTTCTCCTCATTTCAAGCTTGAAATCATCCCAAGTAGTGGATCAAATAACCATGAGCATTCAAGTGCTTCCACCGTGCATGAGCATAACCCTCTAGATGCAAAGTAGCAAACAAAACCTTGGCCCTATCACTACGAGGGCTAAGTTCAAAGTAAAGCTCCATCTTGTTAATCCATTCTTCAAATTCATCATGCGATGAACCCTCTCCTTTGAACTTAGTGAAAGTAATCTTATCTTTGACACCTTTGAACTCTTCATCATCATCTCTATGACGATCATGTGCTCTTGGATGGAAAGCATCCATGTCATTGAATTGAGGTGGCCTAATGTGATGGAGTCCCAAACCATTGAAATGATGACTTTCCCCTGAATCATTGATGAAACGGTCACCCAAGTCATTGGAATGACGATCTTGCAAACTTGGAGAAGCATTCCAATTGCCAAATGGAGGTGGTTCACCTAATGGAATACCTTTTCCTCTTTCCAAACTTCTCCCTTGCATTGGAGATAACCCATGCCCCAATGTACTTGCTATATTATCATTCCCTTGATGCATAGGCATATTTGGAGCATTATGTCCACTTGATTGCATAGGCATCCCATAACCACTTTGTTGCATCCCATAACCACCATTATGCATTGGCATTCCAAATGTGCTTGCTCCACCTTGGTACATCTTAGGATGCCCATGCCTCAATTCAAGTTGATGAAGATTAGCTTAAGGTAGTTGTGAAGCATTTGCATTCAAAGTTCCTACGGTAGATCCAAGAGGTTGGGGTCCCAATGCTCGAGATCCCATTGGCTCATTGAAAACTTCTTTTCCCTTGCCCAATTCCTGCCTTAAGCTATTGAATCCTTCTTTCATCTCAACAAATCCATCATGCAAGGTGTCACTAACCTTTCTGAAAATTTGATCCATGGCTTCAAATCTTTGATCCAAGCGGTTAAAGAATTTCTCCTCACTTGCAACATCTTGAGATTTCTGGGGAAAATATTTTGCAAATATATGGTTCCATAGCCATCCAAGATCAAGCACAAAGAAGGCAATAGAAGGTAAATGTTTTAATTAAGGAAGGTAATCAAGATTATCACTAATCTTTCTCCCAATTTTGGTCCCCTCTTTCAAATTTTGGAGCGACCGCCTCAGAATTTGGTCCTCAGCCAACCCATGGCCCCAAAACCTTGGAAATTAGCTCAAGAGAATTCAGTTTCACCCGATCCAGATTACCATTACCCATTTCTTGATCAAGAAAACCAAGAATTGGAAGAAAATCCAAGAAAATCAAGAAATTTCAAGAAAACCAAGAAAATGTAGGAAATTAAGAAAATTTTAGAAAATCAAATCAAATACATGGCTTTGATACCAATGAAAGAAAGTGGCACTCTAGATTGATCCTCATTAGCCTAAAATTAAGGTAAACATGAGAGATTAACCTAGGATTAGAACATGAAGAGAAAGAAAAGGTTGATTATCAAAAAGGTATCAAAAATATGGTGTGTGAGACCTATATACATGACCCCCATTTCGCACTATCATAAGTGTTGTCCATGGGCATGGTCAATTGGCCTTGGGCCCATTATTCATATGAGACCATTCCACTTTGTTACAATACTTCAAATTGAGTACTTAGTTATAAGTGATTTTGATATAAAATGTCGATCATATAACCTAACTTACTAAATGTCAACCCTTTTTTGGTAAATGTGCAATCAATTTCTAGCGTTTTTTTCCAAATATGAGCCCTTCATGACTATATTGGTGAGTTGGTGTAAGTTTGAGTTTCAAAACTCTAAGACTTTAGGTGAAAATGTTTTAATGATCAAGGTAGGACTTCATTCCATAGTAATGGGCAACTTGTTTTTAAAACAAGTTGCATATATTTGCAATTAAGCCTTGCCTACAATGCTTTAAAAGATGGTATTTTCTAAAAGTTTAAAGACTTTCTCTTGAAAATTTTGAAAGCTAAAATGGTCCAATTTAAAGGTTTCTATCCTAAAACACCTCAGTTTTGAAGTTTCTCTTACCTCTTAATTTTTTCAGAAAGATAAATTTCAAAATTAGAAGGTGGAATCACACTAAACTATAATTTTTGTATTTTCTTCTTAAGGAAAGGTAATTTTCAAGTGGGATTACACTAGATTTAGGTTTTTTCAAGCAGTGCCTGCCTATTGCCTATTAAGTTGGCATGCGCTTTCACTTTCTCCAAAAAAATTATTTGTTATCACTTGTATTATTTCTTTATACTAACCTACTATGTTTTAATATAGGATTCTTTTATTATTATATATTTTTTAAATATTCAACTACTATTTTTTAGTACAAGATTATCTATACTCTTTTATTATGAGATTCAAAATTTTGCTTGTGATTATTTTACTTAAAATTATAGTTATTCTATAGTATAATGGTTCTCTCCCACTCTGTCTCTCTCACACCTAAAACTATTTAGATCAAGTTTTGATTATAGAAATTGTATGTAAATAGTTCAAATCTCTCTCTCTCTCTCTCTCTCTCTCTCTCTCTCTATATATATATATATATATATATATATATATATATATATATATATATATATATATATTCCACACACTCAATTAGGTGTCAAAAAAGACAACACTAAAAGTGCCTAAAAGAGACAAAAATGGTTACATTTAGCCTTACTCAATAATGCATTACCAATATAAAAGTCCCCAAGCATCTCAAAATCCCAAAAGAAAAAGGAAAAAAAGATTTATTTTTCCCAAAAAATACTAAATAATCAACGGTTTGATCAATGACAACTATTGATTGAGGTACCTTTTTGACCAAAAGTCATTTGAAACCCAAAAAAAAGACTCAATCACCAATATAGTCCTTGGCCTTAAGGCAGGACTAACAAAGAGAATGCTTTGAAAGGTAGTGAAGTAGAATTTTTGTTAATTCTCCTTTGATACATGTATTATATTATATGGTCACAATTCCAACTAAGTTCTTTGTTCAACTTATGATACTTAGAAAAATGGCCATTACTCAAAATAAAGGGCATGTTGTTGGGACTTTGTGAAGTAGCAAGGTGATAAGATTGTGTTAGGAAAAAAAATAGTAATTAAGTAAGGGTCCCAAATCTACATAATAAAAGAATATTAAAGATAAATCTCTATTTTCTAGGTTGTCTACCGTCTTTGCCATAATTGTTTTCCTTTACTAGACCAACAAGCTCAAGTAGGGCATGTTGTGTGAGTTTAAAGTTATTGGGAGGTTCTAGTTATTTGTTTAGGTCCCTTCTTTTTGAGAAAGAGAGAGAGATGTTGTTAACCCATGGCGGACATTGCGACATACTATATTTTACGTCATTAATTTAAATATTCTGAGTCATGGGCCGGGCTTGTCGGCACCATATGTTAAGGATGAAGGGATTGGGTGATCGCCGATGAGAGGCGCACCTTGGATATCAGTAGGATAAGGGTTAGGGTCGGCCGGCCATGTATGGGCGCCCAAGTGTGAACGGCCAAGTCACCTATATGAGTCAAATATAACCCTAAAATCCTCATTCTCATGTGTTGTGAATAGAAGAGTGCTCTTGCCTTATCTCCTTGGTTTCCTTCTCCTGCGTGTGTGTGTGTGTGAGAGAGAGAGAGAGAGAGAGAGCGATCGAGCGCACTGTGTAGCGGCACGGCGAGACGGCGGAGAGGCGGTAGAGCGGCGACGGCGGCTCCTCCTTCACGGCTGCGACGCGGGAATCCTTCAAGGCGGCAGTTAAGCGGTGAGTGACACACCTTTTGCATTCTGTTTTGAGCTTGCCTTCCTGGTTGTATGCTTGCAGCCATTCGTGGCTCGCATACGGTGTCTGGCAAGTCCCCAGCTACGACCTGTGCGGCAAAAGCGCACATTTTTGGCGCCGCTGCCGGGGAGTTGCCCTGCACCAAGCTCCAGTTTGCAGCTCGGCTGCTGCTGCGTGAAGTTTAATTTACACTACTGTAGGAAAGGCGTCTGTGTTGCTGTTGTGGTGTTTCTATGGTTTTCAATCTCTGTTTCTGCAAGTTTTCTTCTGCATTCCTGTTTCTTTTGTTATATTTTCGCTCCGCGTGTGGGCGTACGTTCTGTTATCTGGTTTCTGCGTGTGAGAGGGATTTCTGAATCCCCAGATCTGTGCTGTGTGTGCGAACTGCACCGCGGCCAAGGCTGAACCCTGAGGAAACCCTAGGAAACTTATCTCACAAAAAAAAACAGAAAATAAAAAATAAAAAAATTATAAAAAAATTAAAAAATTATAAAAAAATTAAAAAAAATAAATTTTATTTTCAAAGAAAGAACCAAACATGTGGAGAGGAAAGATTTTCTAATTGGAGAAAAAATCTTTGAAAAGAAAGAACCCCAATTGACCCACGACCCACGACCCCGGCCTCGGTCTCGGTCTTTTGATATATATATATATAGGAGAGTGCGCCTCCATAGCTTTCTCTCAAGTGAGAGCTTATGGGAAGTCGTGCCCTATATGTAGCCCACTCCCCAAGGAGTAAAGTGAGCATGTGGGATAAAGCCCTCACCCTTTCCTCCACAAGCAAATAAGCTTTTGCCCTTTCCCCCCAAAGGAAACGGACTATTTTGAGGATTACATGAGCTCTAGATAGGCGAACACGGTGCTGTAAAGCACACTAGGACCCTTTAAACGATACGCTCGTTTCGAGCTATCACACGCCCTAGTCCAAGTTCGACCGTAAGTAAGGGGGTCAAAAACGGGTTAAAAACAACACAAAAACAAGTAAAAACGGGGTGCGAAACACCTAAGAAACCACTTGTGTGAGTTTCAAGGGTAGTTACCAACGCACGTAGGGTACCCACGTCACATGTATCTACGTTCTGGTCGGGTGCTAGAGCCTGAACCACTAGAAAGTGTTTCAGTCTACGCAGGCTCACACCATCCCTCCACGTTGGCATCTTGGCCTTCGGCTGGAACCCAAGGGAGTGCAACCCAAGATCCACGAATAGTGGATAGTGACTCATCCTCCGACTCAGAAGCCATGGAAGGGCACCCTACCAAGAACCCTGAGGAGACAAGCCAAAACATGCCAATGTGGGCCCCACAGCCCGGATCTAGCATGTTTAGTCGTTTAATAGAGACCTTTAGTAGAGCTACACGCTCTGAGCATGCGACAAGCGAAGTAAATGAGGAAGGAGGGGTAGTAGATTCGCCATTCACATCTTATGTGGACCCTACCCTCCCAAAGAGTGTCCATGTGGATATTCTACCCACTTCGTTCAATGAGGGCCCTACTGAGCTACCACATTCCGATGCTCCTCCTAAAGTAGAGGTTCCTAGGAGCCAATCCATAAGAAGTGACATTGCGTCCACTTCAAGAGAACCGTTTGGCACACCAAGTCTGGATGGGATATTTCTCAATGAAAATTGGGAATATGATCTACACACAGAGACTCTAACGGACCTATACACGGGTTACACATATCATGTAGGTTGGTTAGAAGTCCTACAATCTACATCTAGCGCCACTAATCTAGAGGAGCAACAACACATGATATGTGAGGTGATTCATAGAATTATCCAAATTGAGAGGCAAAATAGGGGAGTGAACTTAGTTTCCACTGGCCCTATGAGATTTTTGGATACGGGCAAGGCAAAACAACCAACCCTATCACAATTGGAGACTCCCTCGGTGAGTCCCATAGACCCTTCATATGTTGTTTCGCCTGGAGTCTCAATGCAGGTTGAGCCCACGAGCAGTAACTTTAGCTTTCCAACCTTGGCTCAACTTTCCATTAGGGAATCTGCAATGCCTACCCCAATGATGAGCATAGCTGAAAGTGCACCTGTTGCCGCTGTAGTTAGTACGACACCGCTACCTAGTGGAACAGTACCTACAACAGTGCGTGCCAGTGCCTATCGGTCTTATGTACCTATTGTTACTCATGCTCATGTAGCTCCTACGCCTCCTAGTATGCCAATGGCGTATGCTCCAAGATCGCCTTATCATAACCATTATCCAAGGGGAGCTAGGCCTAGTCACATATCATATCCTACGTCATTTGCCAACCTACTCAGACCAACGTCAACTCCTATCAGCCAGGCTATCCCAGAAGTGCCTCCACCAACTATGCCTGCTCACCTAGGTGATCTCGCAGCGTTTGCTCAGACGATCGGACGATCTATTGCGGAAAACATGCGGGGTATGCCTGAGAGAGAACCTAGAAGCAAGGCAGTACAAGTGGCTAAGCTCACTCAAAACTTCAGTGGTAACGAGGATGTTAGGAAGCACATTGAAGTCTTTGAGCACGTGTGTGATTCCTTGGAAGAACACAATGAGCTGCATAAGTGTAAAGCCTTAGGCTTAACCTTGAGTGGGAAGGCCGGAGATTGGTATCGAACCTTAAGGGTTGAAGAGCGCACTCACTACCCCACTCTCAAGAGATTGTTCTTGAAAGAATACATACGTGAGGGTGTGCTTTGGGGAGTAGCATCTCAACTCCAAAAAGCTGAACGCGAGGAAGGGGAGTCAGTGAGAGACTTTATAAGTCGATTGAAGCATCTAAATTCTCGCTGCACTCCCGATGAACGCTTCAATAACAACCAACTCCTCGATAGATTCATCCGAGGATTGCGCCACGAGGACATTTACAATGGCCTAGTCATTAGAGGTCTTACAACGTGGGAAGCAGTCACTGCCAATGCAATCCAGTTAGAAGACAACTTGATGATTGCAGGTAAAAAGATGTCTTCAGAAACAAAATCTGTTAGTTCGCAAGTATCTGGGCACGAGCCAATGACGGTAAAACCTATTGCCAAGGAGCCCAAGATATCTGAAATGTCTGTGACCGACCTTACTAAGGCTCTCCAAGAATACTTTAGGGGTAATCGAGCTCCTCAGAATAGCCATATGTACCCAAGGAGAGAGCAACAATGGTGTTCGGTGTGCTTAGGACCACATAGCACGAGTGAATGTCCCACATTCAGAGTCAAATTCAATGGGAATTGCAATGCATGTGGTAAGTATGGCCATCAATCTAAAGATTGTCTAACACTTAAGCGAATGTTGGCAAACCAGGCACCACTAGCTTGGTCAAACACACCTCAAGTACCCGCGCTAATGCCTGCACAACCTATCGAGCAACCGTCACAGCACATAGTTCCAAGGAATCCGAATGTAGTCCAGTCTATGCCGTTACCACTGCCAGTGCTAGGACCACAACCTCCACATCCAAGGATTACCCCTGTAAACCAGATGGGTTGTGAGTCACATAGTGCATGTGGGGATTATGAAGAGGAGATAGACCCCACTGCTCCATACGGGATTGATACGTTTGAAATGATTCCCCAGTACTACATGGAGGATCATTTCGGGCAAGTCAAGCCTGTATATCAAGCGGCTGCTCTTGCCACAAGAGGGCAAAACCTTAATACCATGGCGAGGAGACCACCTCTTCAATGTTATGAGTGTGGTGGACCGCATCGTGTAGCGGAGTGCCCTAATAGGTTACAAAAGATCGCTACTCAAATGCAACCAAATCAAGGGAGCACATCGGGAATGCCGGTACTTACATGTAATCGTTGTGGCATAGATCATTTGATCGCTCAATGTCCACATAATCCTAATGCACCCAAGATTACGCCATTGAATTTGGTTGAGGTCACCAACCAAGCACGAGGAACCACACCCATTGTACCCGCGAATGTAGTTACACGGTCAATGCTTCAAAATCAAAACTACATTCTTGAAGAGAGGGATACTGCATCAATCGCTCAGGCAAAGAAAAAGAAAACACGACGAAAGAGATCGCTTAATGCCACGAGCTCCAAGCCCAGTTCAAAGACTAACATAGGGACGGGAGACGACCCCGTGTATATGAATGATCCTGAAGATGATTCCGATTCAATAGAAACCATGGGGACCAAAGCCACTACCTTAAGGGAGGAACCCACTCGGGAGCTCAATGAAGGAGAATCAAGCGAGTACATAAATAAGGGAAAACAAAAGGAAACTTCCTCGGTCCCACAACCAAGTCAGTTAATGCCCTCTCATCCACCTAAACTGACCGAGACTTCCCAAGACAAGCCACGTGGGCCAAAAACCCTCAAGAAAAAGATTGGTACTTACCCAAATCCAGTTGAGGAGATTGAACAAGTGCAACACTTAAGGGGTTTGGTGGAAGAAACACAAAGAGAACTGGAGCCAAACCCGAGAAAAATCAAAATTCCAGACACAGTGTTTCCTACGCAAGTTCAGCCTCACCGGAACCATAAACCGTTAGCTATACCTAGTATCATTCGGGAAGAAAGTGAGGATAGGACATCCGGAAGTGGGCAAACACCCTTCTTGCTGGAAAGAATGTTTAGTGAGGGAATGCCTGACCCCATTGAAGAGGAAGTGATTCCATCTTCACCAGTCCCTAGTCAAGGGGCGATGTCTCGAAAAGTACCGTTGAATGTGTCTAAGCTAATGGATTTCATGTCCTCTGAGATCAGAACCACGATCATATCCAAATTATACGGAGATCCTGAGCTATTCTTAGCTCTTCGGGCATTTCTCAATGGAGAACTAAAGGCGGGGCTACCACAATTTGCAAATATGGATAGACCCAACACACTTCAAGATGAAGGGGAGCATTGGGATCTACAACCCAACTTTGATGAAGATTCGGTCGTGGAAATACCTGTGAACAAGTTGGGACAGTACTTTGAAGGTGACGAATCTAATGCCACCCTCCCCATTACTACCAAGGGATTAACTCTAAAGGGAATCCTTGATGGTGGTGCTGGAGTGAGCATTGTGACTAAAAACTGTTGGGAATCTATGGGAAGGCCTCACCTCGAAGTCACAAACATAGTGGTTAAGATGGCAAACGGAACCATAGCCAAACCTATTGGAATGTTAAGGGACCTCAAGATCAAGGTCCTGGGATACAAGGTAAAACATACCTTCATTGTAATGGATTTCTCCAAGCATCCTATGTCATATCAAATGATCTTAGGACGTCCTTTCATGAGGGAAGCACAAATGGTGCATGACTGGTCGAAAAACCATGTCTACCTACAATTCCAGGACTCTGTCATTCGAGTTGATCTTGAGAATGGTCGTGCACATCCTTTAGGAAGCAAGGTTATCATTGATAATCGATCGGATACCACTATTCACTCCGCCCCATTAAGGTATTGCTATACATGCAAAAAAGAGACTGATGATGGGAAAGATTCTCCTTACATGGATGTCCTACCGGGTATGACTGAGTCGGATAACGTGGATTGGGTACACCTAGCGGCAACCATAGACACATGGGGAAATAGAGGCACAAGTTGGGTAACACCTGAGGGGCAAGATATGCCACCGTTAGTGCCAATAAACATGATAGGTGTTATGCACATGACTCCTGATGGCGAGAACGTGGCAAACTCCACCGACACTGAAAGTAGCGAAGACTCTGACCAATGCAACTCTGAGTATGAATCTCAAGAAGAAACTGACCCTGAGCCTGATGGAGAAAATGAATCAAATATTCACCCAAATGTGGAAGCAAGGTGCTCAAGGCCTAGGACAGTGGCCTCCTGCAGTTCATCCGAAAGTGAAGATCGACCAAGTGAGTCCGAATCGGATAGAAACAAAAATCAAAAACTTGGTAAGAAGAAAACGAGACATAAGCGCCAACGCTATCGAGCTAATGTACGAATTGCAATAAACAAGGAAAGATCCACTGCAGAATGGCTTAGTTATGTAGGAGCCATTGATGCTCATCGGAAGATAGCGGATAATTGGGGACAATACCTCCAAAGTGTCATGTGGTGTATTCCGCAACCTCATGACGTCGCCCAATTAGAAATCGAAGAGAAGTCAAAACTAAGTCGTACTGCAAGAAGGCGGCAAAACCAAGAGTTGGCTCAACAACAAAAGGAAGCGGAATTGAAAGAAAAAAGTCTGGCACAACAAGAACCAGTAGACTTACACCCCGCACCCGAGCATTTCAAATCATTCACCACAGGGGAACGTAAAGTAGTCTACACAAAAGCCCAACGAACGCCTACCAATGGGAGTAGCGGTGTCTACGATGGCCCTGCGGCGGTAGTTAAGGAGATAGACTTAGCAGATTCGGGTGAGGAGTCTAAACCAGTTTATATTGCTCAAGACCTCACCAAGGCGGAAGAAGCTGCACTTACGAAGCTTCTTAAAGAATTCAAGGACATATTTGCTTGGACATATCATGATATGAAGGGTGTTCCACCCTCGGTGGTGCAACACACGATTCCAATGATTAGCACTGCTAAACCAGTCCAGCAACGTCCCTACCCAATGAATCCTAAGTACGCAAAGATTGTACAAGAGGAAATTGAAAAGCTGGTAAAATGTGGATTCATATACCCAATTGAGCACTCAGAATGGGTTTCTCCGATAGTCATCGTGCCAAAGAAGAATGGGAAACTCAGAGTGTGCGTTGATCTCAAAAAGGTTAATGCAGCCACCAGAAGGGATCATTACCCCTTGCCATATTCTGAACATGTGCTTGAAAGAGTGGCAGGCAAGGAGGCATATAGCTTTTTAGATGGGTACTCGGGTTACAATCAGATCACAATTGCAGTCGAGGACCAAGCTAAAACAGCATTTATCACGGAGTTTGGAGTGTTTGCCTTTCGCGTCATGGCTTTTGGCCTGACCAATGCACCTGCAACATTCCAACGATTGATAAACACGGCCTTTAAGGAATATCTAAGGGACTTCTGTGAAGCTTTCTTAGATGATCTTTGTGTTCATTCCTCTTGGGACGAGCACTTGATGTGTTTACGAAAAATATTTGAAAGGTGTAGATTATATCGCATCTCCTTGAATCCTTTCAAATGCCAATTCTGGGTTAAACACGGAGTTATCTTAGGGCATATAGTGTCCAAAAATGGAATTTCCACGGACGAGAGTAAAATCAAGGTCATTCTGGAATTACCCCCACCCACCAACTACAAGGGAGTCCAACGCTTTATGGGCCACGTTGGTTATTATCGAAGGTTTATTCTCTTCTTCGCCGAGATAGCTCGACCATTGTATAAGCTTCTCATCGAGTTTATTTGGACCGAAGAATGTGACCGTGCCTATGAGCTATTAAAGAAGGCCTTGGCGAGTGCTCCAATCTTGAGAATGCCTAACTGGGATTTACTCTTCCATGTGCATATTGATGCATCAAACTTTGCTATTGGGTGTGTGTTAACTCAACCTGGAGAACACAAGCTAGACTACCCCATTAGCTTTGCCAGTCGCCAGTTGAACGATGCTGAGATGAACTACACCACTACGGAGCGAGAAGGGTTGGCAATGATATATGCAGTAAGGAAATTTCGTTATTACCTCCTTGCCACCAAGTTTGTTTTCTATGTGGATCATCAAGCATTGTTGTATCTGGTAAACAAACCATGCTCCACAGGAAGAATCACATGATGGCTATTGATTCTTCTTGAGTTTGATTTCACGGTTGTTGTGAGACCTGGCAAGAAACATGTTATGGCTGATCATTTGTCTCGCATACCTAATGGTGAGGCTCCTACGGGGGTTGATGATGACTTACCTGACACTTCCCTGTTCATGGTGGAGACAATGCCTGAATGGAGTGAGAAAATTGTTAACTTTTTGGTTAATGGCTTTCCACCCAAGGAGCTTCGTAAAGATCTAGCTCGGAAGCTGATCAAAGAATGCGAACCCTATTGCCTGATAGCCGGGACTCTTTATAAAAGAGGAAAGGATGACGTTCTTAGGCGTTGTGCCCGAGAGGATGAGTATCTATACATTTTACAAGAGGCACATATGGGCGTAACCGGTGGTCACTTCTCAGGAGACTTAACTGCGCGAAAGATCTTACAATCAGGGTATTGGTGGCCCACTATGTTCCAAGATGCATCACTCTTTGTGAAGGGTTGCGATGAATGCCAACGATACAAGAAACCCCAGAGGAAAGACCAGATGCCCCTACATCCGATCAAAGTAAACCAACCATTTGAAAAGTGGGGTTTAGACTTTGTAGGTCCAATTAGTCCAGCGGCCCGAAACACACAATCTCGCTATATTATTGTGGCCACTGACTATATGACCAAATGGGCTGAAGCGAAAGCGACACGTAAGGCAGATGCGAGGACAACAGCCAAGTTCCTCTTTGAAAATATAATCACACGATTCGGTTGTCCTTTTGAACTTGTGAGCGACAATGGTACGCATTTTATAAATGAAGTGATTAAGGAGCTCACAACAAATTTCATGATATCGCATCATAAATCTACTCCTTACTATCCGCAAGCGAATGGCCAAGCCGAGAGTACCAACAAGACTTTAATCTCTATTTTGACAAAGACAGTTGAAGCTCATCGCACGGATTGGGATCTAAAGCTTACGACAGCTTTATGGGCCTATCGTACTGCGTACAAAGTGGCTATTAATTGCACACCATTCAAAATGGTATATGGCCAAGAAGCAGTCATGCCATGGGAATTTGTCATTCCTAGTCTTCGTGTTGCTACTCAAGAGGGTTGGGATGGTAATCCCTTAGTAGAGCGTCTATATATCCTTGAGCGGCTAAATGAAGAAAGACAATTGGCTGTGTACAATGCCCTTGTGGAGAAGGATAGAAGGAAAAAATGGTTTGATCGCCACCTAAAGGACAAGGACATCAAGGTTGGGGATAAAGTCCTGATGTATGGAGTGCGAAACTAAAAGAAGAAGCTCAAATATGCTGGTAAGGGACCATATAGAGTATGTGAAATTACCCCGCAAGGTACCATCAGAGTGGAGACTCTCGACGGAGTTGAAACCATTGGATTCCTTAATGGGAGTAAATTCAAAAGATACTATGACCCCCTAAGCCAGGAGGAGTTACATGCAATCCATCAAAAGAAGGCAGCTAAAGAACAAGCTGAGCTTAAAAAGATACAAGCGAGAGTCGAAGCCAAAGAACGTCAACAACGTGCTAGGCGACAACGAGAAGCCAACTTGGGAATTACGCAAGTATTTTTCGAGGAAGCAGAGGAGGATGCACTGGAATCTGACCCACCTCTAAGATACCCAATTGAGTTACAGAGTCCTTACGGGGAGGTGCTGTATAATGCATTATTGGATACAGGAGCTCAACATAATTTGCTATCATATGGTGTGTGGTGTCAACTGGAAAAACCACCTTTAACCAAGAGTTCTATCCAAGTTCAAGGAATCAACAAGAAGAAAACCCCTGTATCAGGAATTCTGCACACTCCGGTTGCCTATGACAAGGGAACCATAATTCAAAGCTTTTTGGTTATGCCTACTGGTACCATGGGAGGGACTGTAATCTTAGGGCGCAAATGGATGATGGCCACCAAGTGCAATATCGATTGGGCAACCAGACAAGTCACAACGCAAGAACCAACCCTAGGTCTGACCGCTCAAAATCCCGCACCTAAGTCATCCACTCAAATATTAGATAACGAAAAATCACAAAGTCCAGTGGCAAAACCATCTTCGATTGTTGGCCACCCCTCTAACGCTTCAATGCCAAGAGTGGAAACAGGCAAGGTGGTCCCTAAAGCTTCACTTACTATGCCAAAGAGTACATACAAATGGGTCCCCAAAGCTTCGTTAACAGCTACTTCCCCTACTCAATCTCGTTCAGCCACCAAGAAGCCTCGTAGAAGGAAAGCAGCTACCCACCCGAGAAAGGGCAATGTAACATCGCGATGGATCCCTAAAAAATTATTAGTAGCCCAAGGGTACTACGAGGGGAATGACCAGATTTGGGTCCCTAAACATAAGGTGAATCCCTCTACATCACCTGTAAAACCTTGCAAACCAATTGTTGCCACCCCAATGACAATTCAAGACCGTGGTAAGGGAAAGGTAACAGAGTGCTCCGCACCACTTCGAGAGTTAGTTTGGATTCCCAAACGATATCGATCATTACAACCTAGCTCAGGAAGGGGGGAGCCACATGAAGCTTCTAGCTCCTCATGCCAGGCACACACTCATATAGAAGTTTCTACATGCTCTACACCTACTCTTGTCAACACCCAACAAAAAATCGATGAGCCTACATCTCCCCTTGTAATAGTATCGATGGAAACCATTTCCTCCATTCGTCAATGGGAGCGTACACTACCATCTCTGCAATTGGATGTGGCCACAAGGGTCATAAAAAGCTATCTGCCCACATCACAACCTATGACCCGCTGGACAAATTGGTTCCAAGAGGCTGCAACATCATTGCAAATAATATGATCTACCCAAGGAAAGGGGGAGCATGTACTCACGCTCGACATTCTAATGCTTCCTCCTTAACCTTCTCCCCTGACCATGTAGTTGCCAAATTCAAGGGGATGTATATATATAGCTTCATACATTATAAAAAACAAAACAAAGAAAAGAAAAACAAAAAATAGTAAAAAGAGCAAGAGCACAAAAAGAGGATAAATATCCGTATACAATCAAGAACTAGATTGACCTGTCTCACAAACCTACTGATGCTATATCTATGTTTGCAGATATGGCAGATGCACGATCATCATACACTTCATCCACTCCCGCCTTTGATGAGAGGTATCATCTGTACCTTTCTCAGATATTTCACATGTGCTATCCTGTAATTGAAACTGAATGGGATCATATAGATGTATTAGCCAGAGAGGAAAATGTTGAGGAATTAGAATGGCTAATTCGCCTATTAACCATGACTGACCCCTACTCCGTAGAGGACATATCCCCGATAGCCCAATGCTTTCCTTTTCCATAAGATGACTATCCTCGCATCGTTACATTCTTGATGAGTCTATGTGGATGGGAAAATGAAAAGGAAATATCTGACAATGATGAATGGACGGATGAAACTCATGGCACTACTGAGGTTGATTTTATTTATTTGGATGATGCGGATAGAGGCTTAGCCTTAGGGCTAGAGCCAGGACTCTACAACATCCTCTTACCGTATCCTCAGTAGTAGTGTGGTGACTGGTAGGTAGGTTAGTGTTTTCAAGTTTTTTTTAGTTTAGATTCTTTAAACGAGTCTTGAATTTTCACACTCATGTGCCTCTCGAGGTATAGTGCTTGTTAGTTGATTGTACAGGTTAAAAAGTTTGAGGTGGGTTCGCTTCCAAGTCCAGAGATTGCCGCAACGTTCATCAAAATATATCTACATCAAATTGCAAGCTGTCTCGTCAAATCAAGGAGATCTCCAATTACAGGTGTAATTCTTCCATACCCACTCTCTTTCGTTTTTACTATTCAATCAATTGCATAAACTATAATGCATGACCACATGGAAATTATCAATGTACTACTTAGTTTTTGAAGTTGCTTGCATGCTAGTGTAAATCATTAATGAGCTTAACTTTATTGAAAATATTCCTAGGCAGCATGACGTCTTTAGTTAACCTTGGAATACGATTGTCTTAGGTCTAGGGTCAAACCATCTTAATGTTTGAACACCTGGCTGTGTGTGCGTTGACCTCTAGGACATAGATTTTACCCCTTGTCGAAAAGATGTAAGAACACATTTTAGTTCAGGAGCGAAGATAAAAACAAACTTAAAAAAAAAAAAAAACAAAGCCTACAATAAATGGCAATACAAGTCTATGATGTGCTTTAATGTTGGCCTATCACCTTATTGATACTTGGTAGGCGAGGAGTATTCTACTCCAGACCGATGCCTTGGTTGGTAGGGGGTAGCCTTGCCTAAAGTGAGCTAATAGATTCCTGGATAATGCCTTGTGTTAAACATGGTACCAGGATCGATGTTAGTTTTGCCTTAGGAAGGTCGCCATTGTGTATAAAAATTGTCATGTGCAAAAAAAAAAAAAATAAAGGCAAAAGGCTCCTGTAACTCTGATGTTTCTTGTGTCCCTAGGCTCGTGGTAACTACTTGTTCTTAGAGTAGACATAGTATGGTCATCTGTTTATTTATTAAGCTTGGTTATTTTCCTTGACTTAGGCCAGTTATAAACCTTGATTAACCTTTGACACCTTGCTAACTCTTGAATTCCTTTCAATAATTTTAAACTCCTATTAATTTGCTACACTAGCTCACTCATGTACCCTTAAACTAAGTTCTAATAGCATCATCCATTGTGGTCTCACACGCTTGAATTTATACACTTTATATCTTTTGAATTCCAGCATACCTTCACTCTACTTCCCTGTTTTGCAGACGGTCTACCACAACAACCCTCTCGAGCTTACCATACCATAGCTTCCGAGGACGAAATCTACATCAGGAAGGGGGGCATGTTAACCCATGGGGCGGACATTGCGACATACTATATTTTACGTCATTAATTTAAATATTCTGAGTCATGGGCCGGGCTTGTCGGCACCATATGTTAAGGATGAAGGGATTGGGTGATCGCCGATGAGAGGCGCACCTTGGATATCAGTAGGATAAGGGTTAGGGTCGGCCGGCCATGTATGGGCGCCCAAGTGTGAACGGCCAAGTCACCTATATGAGTCAAATGTAACCCTAAAATCCTCATTCTCATGTGTTGTGAATAGAAGAGTGCTCTTGCCTTATCTCCTTGGTTTCCTTCTCCTGCGTGTGTGTGTGTGAGAGAGAGAGAGAGAGAGAGAGCGATCGAGCGCACTGTGTAGCGGCACGGCGAGACGGCGGAGAGGCGGTAGAGCGGCGACGGCGGCTCCTCCTTCACGGCTGCGACGCGGGAATCCTTCAAGGCGGCAGTTAAGCGGTGAGTGACACACCTTTTGCATTCTGTTTTGAGCTTGCCTTCCTGGTTGTATGCTTGCAGCCATTCGTGGCTCGCATACGGTGTCTGGCAAGTCCCCAGCTACGACCTGTGCGGCAAAAGCGCACAGATGTTGTACTTATGGTGCCTTAGGGTGCACATAGCTGGGTTGGAACTCAATACATGCCACTACTCATGCACATGCCAAAACATTGCACTATGACACCATTGGCTTCAACATCAACCTCTTGTGAGTGATATAAAAAAATAAAAACTTCATGAAATTTATTTCATGTAGGGAAAAAGTGAATCCTATGTCTGATAATGTATATCTAAACATTCCTTTGATCACCTTTCATCACAAAAGAAATAATTACAGTCAAGCACTGCTATAAGAGAACTAGATATGTTTGCCAAGAGCTCACATCAAAGTCAAGTGCAATGTACATCTTTGCTGCATGAGAATGTCTACACATTACCATGTAAAAATGAAAAAGAAACTAGTTAAAAATGTTTTAATTGAAAGGCATGAGAATGTCTACACATTACCAATGTAAAAATGAAAAAGAAACTAGTTAATAATGCTTTAATTGAAAGGAAACTTGTACAAATTTTGCTATAAAGTTACACCTTATTGAAATTCCCAAACTGATAATTTTCACTGGAAAGTTTTATAAGCTATGTGATGCTAAGAAACAAGAATATGAGTCATCAAGTATATAATGTAGGCAAATATTTCTCTACTAATTTTGCTATAAAGCTACACCTTATTGAAATTCCCAAACTGATAATTTTCACTGCTGGAAAGTTTTATAAGCTATGTGATGCTAAGAAACAAGAATATGAGTCATCAAGTATGTAATGTAGGCAAATATTTCTCTACTAATATAATTTTGTGTGTGTGTGTGTGTGTGTGTGCACAAGAGAGAGAGAGAGAGAGAGAGAGAGAGAGAGAGAGAGAGAGAGAGAGAGAGAGAGAGAGAGAGGGAGGGAGAGGGATTTGCAAGCTTTTTCTTTTGTCCTTGAGAAAAAGGAGCATATATTAATGATCAAGGATTTCATGTGAGCCAAAGTGAAAAGGACTTTGTCTATGCAAAATTTCTCACACAAAACCCAAACAAGGAAGATTTTTCAAGGTGCCTTGTGAAGATGGAGATGATGTACTATGCAAGGATGAGGTGTGTGCAAGCAATTTTAAGCAAGAGACAAAGTTGGGAGAGAAAAGAGGGGGGAGGGGGGGAATTATTGAAAAATAATGGTTGATTTTGACATGTCACCAAAAAGTAGGAGGCCAACTCACCTAGACATACCTTTTGCAAGCCCTATACAACCTTTTGGGGGGATGCCCAAGGCAAGCCAACCTATTGTTATTGATTCTTAGGATACCCCAAGGGGGCAGCTTGTTGGCCTAACCAAGCCTTTTAAAGCTAGCCATGTGGCCCTTTCTAAACATCCTCCTTCAAAGTTAACAAAAAACTCTCTCTTTCACCTTTTCTTTTTTGTTCTTTTGCTTTTACCTCTAATGTTTTTATTCTTTTCAACTTCAAATTTCTAAGGTTAAAAGAAAAAGATATTGGGTCCTTATATCTATGTTTTTTCTTTCCAAAAAGCTTTCCCTTTTCTTTTGTGTTAGTCGCCCCTTTTGATTTAATAAATCATTAAGGTTTTGAGTATTTTCTAAATATAATATATTTTGACTTGATATATCTTTAATATGTTGAGTATTGTCTATATATATATTAAGACAAATAATCAAAACATTGAAGACATATTAAATCAAAATATAGTTAATCAAATTATATATATATATATATATATAGACTATATTCAAATTAATTTTTTGAGTTGATATATCTCTAATGTTTTAAGTTTTGTCTATGTATTTTTTTTAAAGCCCTAAGGTTGGAAAGATATGTGCTTTTTTTCTATAAGTTCCTAAGGTTAAAGGAAAAGGTGGGTGTTGACAGATTCTATTATGGAGAGAGGGGTACCATATGCTACGATTCATGAAGTTGGTTTGGGGATGCAAAAGGGGTCCCTTTTTGCCAGCTAATAAAGTAGAATCTTTTGATTTGAATTTAGCTTTCAAGTTAATTTTGCTGTGATTTAATGAGGCTTCTTAATCAAGTTATTAGGGATTAGGTCTTACATGATGAAGCCATTTAATATTGAATTAAAATATCTTTTTTTCCATAAAGAAATTTGAAAATTTAATTACCTTGTATAAGAGGTTACAAAAAGGTACATTAGTTAAATTTTAATGTACTATGTAAACTATTATAAACCATAAGGTATTAGTATAATGTATTATATATTGTGATGTGTTTTATAAACTATGCATGAGGTACTACTATATAATTCAATCAAATTTATAAGGTACTTTAAAGTCGATAAACATCATTTCATTGAATGTTAAAGTAATTTACAATATCTAAAATATGCTAGACAAACTAAATTTAAAATTTGCTTTGAAAAAATAGCCGTACAAAGGGATGGGTTGGTTCTGAAGGGAACATGATAAGACAACGTGTCACTTGGCCCATTGTTTTTCATGAACATCTCTTTATTGAAAGCTATAAGTCATGTGTTAACAATTCAATTGTTATTGGTTTATGGATGCACTAACTTAGAATATAATTGACACACCCTTTCATTATAATTATAACTAGACAATAATGTTGATTAAATTCTTGACCTACTTGTTGTAGTCATATATCTTATTGATGTTAATTATGTAGGGATTTTCAAAATTTTCGCACGGCAATCGAGAATTATAACAAAAATTCATGCAATATCTCCGTACATCTCAAATCTATTTGTTGATGATTTTTCCTTGAATATGGCTAGTTCAAGTAACACGTTATCATGATTCCCCCACAATATTAGATTGCATATTAATATACATATAAAAACCTTTTTGTGATATTTTCCTCAATATTTAGATGAAATCATAAATTATCAGTCAAGGCATTATAATGAGGAGGAAGAACTTGTGAACTAGCTTTAATGAGGTGACTTAAAATGTCTTTAACTACATGAACAGCTTCTTGAAATTTGTTAATTATAAAATTATTAAAGGTAAAGAAAAGGAAGGAGTAGCCCACTAGCACAAAAGCAAAGGGATTTGTCTAAGATGGGGCACATCCTCATGTCTCCCTCTTCACATGGTATTGTGCCACTCCCCTTAATAATTATTACCATAATAAATGCAATCAGCCTCTTATATGAGCACACATTCTTTTTCTTGGAATATGTTAACCCCCACACACACATACACACAAAATATTGTGAGAATTTGGTGTAGATTTTTATGTAGAGAGCCTCCATAAGTTGATCCCTTTCAAAGTAAAAACTTTTGCACATGATGTACATTAATTTTACTCCCATAGCATTCATAATGTGAAAGAAAGATTGGCTTCTCTTATAAAAAAGAGAAAATGGGGACCATAAAGTGGGAGAGCTTATTAGGCCCAGTATATAAAGAGCTACAAGCATCTCCACTTAGCTCATCACCTTCATTGAAGCTCTTGGGTTCCCATTGTGCATAAAGCCATTCCTCATTAATTCCTTGCTAAAACTCCTCCTTTCCGCAATATTAGAGGATGGCCACATTTGTTGAGGTACTACATTTAGCACACTTTAATCTTCTAGGTCCTTGCTAATTAGCTTGTTGATCTCATTAATCCTATTGATACGCATGTGTGCAATGCTTGCATACTTGAAAGTAATCTGAGCTTGATACATCCAAACCTTCTGAGGTGGATAAGTAGAGCTGATTTATTCATGCACACTGAATTTGCCTCTCTTTTTTGTGTGTGTGTGTGTGTGTGTTTGTGTGCCTTGGCCAAGGCTTATTGTAATAGAGTTAAGTTAGGATTGAACATGCATCACATGATCAAGGAGGGAAGGCAGCTTGTGATTAAGTAGATTTAGATTAAAGAGATCTTATACAGATTAAAGAGATCTTATACAAGCATCAGTCCACTAAAAGACACAATATACATCTGCCATTTTGGACATGAAAAGATAGTCAAGGGCAAGGGCATCAAAGATCCCTACTTTGCCTAGCTTAGGATATGGCGCAGACATGAGATTTGGGAGAGGTGGATGTTTTCTTTGCTAGAGTGATGTTCCAAGAAAGCCAGTAGTGAATATCTTGCTGGGTATAGATTAAAGGAAGTGTACTTGTATACATTGATTATTATATTTAGAGAAGTATGCTGCTTGGAATCAATAACAATAGCATTGTATGCTATGTATGTGTGTGCAGTTTCCTACACCCGCAGCGATCACCGAGCCAAAAGTAGCTGCGCCTGCTGAAGAAACCATCGAGGCTGCGACGGAGGTGGAGATTCCGGCAGTTGAGGCTCCCGTTTCCGACGAAAAAGAAGCCGAGGTTGTCGAAGCCGCCGAGGTAGTTGAAACAGCCTCTGAAGAAGCTCCTGCTGCAGCTGCAGCTGCATCTGATGAAGCCCAAGAAGAAAACGAAGCAGCAGCTGAAGAGGTTGAAGGTGAGGAGGTCGTTGCCCCTGCAACTGAAATAACGACCTCAGCTGAAGAGGAATCCGTTACTGCTGAGCCAGCTGCTGCAGTAGAAGAGGAAGCGGTTGCAGCTGCAGTTGAAGAAACAGCATCCGAGTAGAGAGAGAGAGAGAGAGAGAGAGAGAGAGAGAGAGATAACATGGAGTGTTCTTGGGAGACTAAGCAATGAGATAAGGCTACCCTAAGACTACTTGTTGTTAGGAACGGAGAGTAAAAACCCTGAAACTTTACCTAAAAATATATAAATGTAGCATGCGAGTTCATCCATCCGGAAGGGTATATTAATTCAAAGAAGTTACATAATTACATTTGCAACAGGGTTTTTTTTTACATTACTCCTTTTTTTAAGTTTGTTTGAGAAAGAAATTCCCCATAGTCCTAGAATTCGATTGAGTAGTAGCTCCTTCCTTTGCCAAATTTTGATATTTTTTGCCAAGGTAGTGAGTAGTTTGGCATGAGATAAAGTCAAGGTTTTTTGCATCGAAAAAAGAAAACTTAATTGCCCAAGCATGATAGATACAAACAAGGGGGGGGGGGGGGGGGGAGGGGGGAGGGTACATACACCCCTCCTTAGAGTCCATGAGAGAGGGGATCCAAAAATTAACAAAATGTACAATTAATAATTACAAAGTTCAAATCTTTGAGCTAGCTATTATGAGTTGTTTTTGAATGAAGTGGTAAATCAGCCATGCAACCTCTCTTCCAAGCCCAATCCATTGTGATTCACAATGGCTTCTAGTCTTTCATCAAAACATTGAAGCACCTTGTTCATCTAAGTTGATAGGCTCTGTGGCTTTAATGCACTCTGCCAATAGCAAGGGCTTCTTGTCAAGCATCTCTGTAATAATAATTAATCCCTTGTTAGTCAAAATACTCAGTGAGTCCTTGCTTGTGTCAATAGTTGAGCCAAATTCTGGGCTACATCACCAGTTTCTTTCCAAGTAATATCCTTCACAGCCTTCACGTTTCCAATGCTGATTATGTAGCTTACATTAGAGTTATCACTTCAGTAGAGTTTACTTTGTTAACATCATTATGAAATACCCTCTGGTTTATGTAACTGTACTTGTTTAATGGAGAAGTTTTAAACTATGTTTAGATAGAATTTCTACTAGGAGGAGAGGGAAGCTCTTCCCCCTATTATAAGATCTACTCTATGCTTAGATAGCATTTCTTCTAGGGGGAGAGGGAGGCTCTTCCCCCTAGTATAAGATCACTTCTATATACATTAATATGACAGAGTGTATATAATATCCATTTTGCAATTTGTTTGCAATAGCACCCCAAAGAGGGGCAAGAAAAAAAATGATAAGGTGTGATTTCCTCAACAAGCTTGCATCCTCAACAGATGCCACCACCAATCCCCTTGCTTTCCAATTTTGTACCAATGTGGGCAATGCACATTATAGCCCCTTTGTTTGGGCCACAACCAGGCTTTCTTGTTCATAGAGGGAGGTGAACAATGAGAGCTTGTATTCTATTAAAAGATGTAAGACAATGATTAATCACACTTATCATTAGGGGAGAAATGGCCTCACTTTTGGACCCTATATTAGGCGGCCTCTTTAGAATGTTTAGGAGTTCTAAGCAAATTTTTCATTTCCTTATTTTTGGTCTACCTCCTCTATTTGCATCCCATTTCTTTTTCCATCACCACCTCTCCTTCTTCCTTTGGTCACAAATTTTAGAGCTTTTCAATAACAACTTTCATTACTTGACTCAATGGCGATCTATAATTTTCATAAAATTCTCTAACTCCTCGAACTCAATGGAGTCTTCTTGGGCCCTTTAATTTGGACGTTTAGTGAAATGCTTAAAATGCTAATCCATCTTTGACCGAGCCTAGAGGCCTAGTCCTAAAAGCATATATTTGATTTTTCACAAAAAATAAGAAAAATGAAAAAAAGGAGATCTTCTTAGATCTGGCCACCTAGGTGACTTTAAAGCTTACTTTTGGCATTAGGGAAAATTTGGACTCAAAAAGGGGCCTTGTAAGAGATCCCTTGGGATGGTGATGTGGACAAAGCAAGCCAATGAACCCACATATAATATTGGAGGGTACGTGCATCATTTTTGAGTTCTTTATTCCATTAACTGACATGTAGGGTGTTTTTTAATTCAAAACAATGCCTCTTAAGTATAGTTTTTTATTCCCACTATGGTGCCTTATTTTATTGAAAAAAGTCACCACTCTCTTTCTTCATTACACTTTTGAATGGAACCAAGACAACTTTGCTTACCAAACTTAAACCAAACTTCGTCCCTGCAACCCATCATCTTGCATTGTCTCCCTCATTGTCTTCCCGACTCCACAACCACAACCACTCCAAATCCGAATTGTTTTGAGCGGGAAGTTTTTGATTTTCTCTTCTTCTCAAGGCGGCAAGTTTTGAAAAAGGATGGAAAAGTATTTGTTCTTCATGCACATATCTGCTTGTGCATGAATAACAATCCCATTTCTTACCTTTTTCAAGTGAGGGTTGTGCTTACAAGTATTGTGTACATTTTGGTGCATCCAGGATACCAACAAGTTTGTTTGATGGACAAGGAGGTATTATTTAGTGATGTTGTCTTTTGGTTTTGATAAGCAATCTTCTTCACGGGAGATAAGTGTAATATCTTTGGTTTCTTTTGGCTAAAGTGTGAGTTCATGATGCTTTTTGGTGTTGTTAAAGCACAGAACAACGCAATGGAACCTTTGAAACAAAAGAAGAAAAAGGTGGACATCCACTTCCAAGTAGAAGCCGATTATGCTCCCTGCTATAAGAGAAATTGGTCTAGGCCAGCATGTGAAGCCCACATTACTGAGCTTCGAAATGAAGGAAAGAAAAATATGGACGTATGGTTGGATGGTAGTATTTACCCACCAGATCCAACCTCCTCTCAATCTCCATCATTCTTTGGGTTGACAAGTTTCTTCAAGTTTTTGTGTGAGGGTGAAAATGGATTGCTTGGATATTGCAAAAGATTGTTTGGCCAATGTCAAAGTATCTTTGAAAGACATTTGAGTGATAGAGATGCCAGAATAAAAATGCTTGAAGGTGCGAATTTTTACTTGGCATCGATCACAACAGCTTTGCAAGCTTCATATGAGGGCAAAGCAAAAGTTTGTTCTGGGTTACAAAAAGAGATTGATCATTTGCAGCAGCAGACTATTCGTAAGATGCAGGACACTATTAAAGAGAAGAATGAATTTTGGCAGTTCAAGAAATCAATAATTTTACATTGGAGAGTGAGAATGCATACCTTTGAAAACAACTTGAAAAGTTCAACAAAAAATTACAATATTTGAAAGACACGCCATTGGGTGCTCAATTACGCAAGAGACAGATCAAACCATTGGAAGAACTCAATGTTGGAGGTGGCCAATGGAAGCGTCGTGTAAAAGCTTACAGGTATTGGGATCTATAATTTCTTTGAGCACTCACTTTTCATTTCATCTTTAGTTCCTTTTTTGGAGATGGGGGATTGGGTGTGTGGGTGGTATAGTTAGATGAATGATGGACTGAAATAGCTATCGTTGTTACTTCAGGATGGTCACAGATGTTGTGGGTTCAAAAGAGTAAGGTTCTGATATATTTGGCGGCAAAGTTCTGACAAAAGACATCATGGAGTCAGCAATACATCATCCTAAGTTTGCAAGACTTCGATCAGACATAGCAAAGCAATCCTTGTTGCAGAAGGTGAGTGAAGCATTCACTCCTGTAGATGCACAAGGTATATGTGACATGGCTGGCATAAGCACAAAGTCTTACAGGATGTTGTTTAATAAAGTTAAAGAAGGTTTCAATTCTAAGCATTCACTCCTGCAGATGCACAAGGTATATGTGACATGGCTGGCATAAGCACAAAGTCTTACAGGATGTTGTTTAATAAAGTTAAAGAAGGTTTCAATTCTAAGCTTGGAAAAAAAACAGTAATTCCCATTCCAAAACCATTTCACGTGAACAAAGCTCGAAATATTCTCAACTTGGGAATGGTCGAACTTGTTGGAGAGCCTTGTCACGTGTCTAGTACATTGACAGTGACTAAAAAGAGCGGGGATCAAAAAATCATAGAGCTTACAGAGTTCAACAATTTCATTATGGATGTTCGAAAATTACAAATGGCCATGGTGAAATTTTATGACATCAGTGTACATGAGTGTAATGGAAGGCTGAAATTTGTTTTAAAACTTGATGAGAGTGAGGTGATCAAAGGACAGAAGCTGGAAAGGGTTAGCATGACTTTAATGAATAGAGCTTTGGATGCAAGTATTAGTAATGCTGATGAGAGGCACTTTAGTGTACAATCCGAAAATGAGATTTGGTGGCTGGCTGCATTTGAGGTGACGTGCTATCCATTTTTAAAAAAAGTATATTATGTTGCTATCCATTAGATGTTGTAGACAATTTAACTGGCCTCTTGTTAACAAGTTCCAACAGAGACCCATGAAATTCTAAAGTGGTACTTTAACAAGACTGAGCTTCCTTTATGTAGAAGGATATGGTGAATATGAGGTTGAATGGCACCTGGCTGCAGATTTTAAAACCTTGAAATGCATGTTTGGTATTTCCCAAGGAGCAATGGCCAACTATCCTTGCCTGTATTGCATGACCGAACGAGGTGTCTCAGGAGGAAAAGAGAGAGAATGGAAATGCGTAAATGCAATCAATAATAGGCGTGAAGCCCCAAATCGTGATGCTCCAGGAATGGATCCTAATTGGGATTCAATTCTTGCTATCCATTTGATTAGAGTTCATATTTGTGTTTTGCATGCGCTGGTTAGAATAATTGAGAAACTAGTCTACATATAAATCGAATTTTCATGGAATATGAAACCAACATTAGAGAGTGAAAGAACTATTAAAAACAGGGAGGAAGACCAGAAATGTTCCTAGCAAACCACGTTTTGGAGGTGCAAAAGCCAGAAAGTTCTTATCTAATCATACCCAGAGAGGTCATCTGGGTACAGATTTTGAGGTGTGGAGGAAGCTTCATGCAGCTGTACCTGATCGAGGCTCTTTAGGACAAGCAAGGGTGGCAAAGGCCAAAGCGTGGTTGGCACTTGATCGCCTAGCACCTTTGTTGCAAAAAGCAAGGTTTGAAGATGGGGATGTTGAGAAATTTGAGGCAGTTGTGACAGAGTTCTACACTAGCTATGAAAAGGCATGGGGTGCGACAAACTTGACATAATACATGGTTATTACTTGAATACCTACAGCTTTGAGTTTTTATTGTTGTTCAAAATATATTGTACGATACTAAATGTCTTGTTGTTGTTGAGCATTTGTACCACATTTTGCATGCACATGGAACCTTTTTTGCGGAAGAGTTTGGAAGCCTTGGGATTTGGTCTACCCAATGCATGGAAAGATCTCATTGGTAAGCACATTGTGCCTATCAACAAAGGGCCACTCAACATGGAGGAGGAGTGAAGAAAAGTAATCCCATGAAGCAACTATGTCAGTGGTGGTATAGGCGGATTCAAGTGAGGGCTCGTGTGAAGATCAAACAATCTAAATCAGCTGTGTCATGTGCAATAAGAAAGATGCAGGGGCTGAACGGAGACGATTAATATATGTCTCCTCACAGGGAAGGCAAAATCATGCTGAATGGCTAAGACAACGACAAAGACAGGGCAGAGTGTGGAAGAAAATTGATCATTGAAATACATATTATAAAACAATGATGTAACTGTAAAAGATTTTAAAAGAACAAGAGCTTTCATCTATGTCCCATATAAATGTTTTCAATATATATACATTTCATAGTTTTTAATGGTAAGCAAGAAGAGTATTGAGAAATACGAAGAAACTTCTTAGCAACTGGAACAATTTAAATCCGTTAATTTGAAGCAGAGACTTCCCCCAGCCGAGCCCTTTTTGATGAAGTTTCTACAACATCTTCTTCATCCTCTTCAATGGCACAACAGGGACCATTGGCCTTGCTGTTCTAAGAAGATGCTTCTTCCCGCAATCACTCAACAGATTAGGATCTGTGATTCCACATGCCAAGCCGTAAGCAGCATATGTTAAATAATATTTACATCTCAATGAATATACTCCAGGTCCCTCACCAAAAATTCGTACAGCTGCTTGCCGCTCCAGAAGTATTGCCTTGTTTGCATTCAGCCTTAAGTGATAGCCACCTAAATACCTGGATAGAGTCTTTATCGCCATCAGAGGAAAACTTGCATTATCCTTGGAGAAGCTAGCGTGAAACATCACAATTTGAGAGGGAATTTTAGGCAATGTATATATGTTCACGGGTGGTTGCAAGATCAGGGTGCCCAGTTTTGTCCACTCAGGCACCCTGTAAACAGTAAAAAAACAGGCATTTGTTTACCTTTAGTGGCTAATCTCTCCTAGTGAATGAAGGAATTTCGTTTCAAGTTCTTTTGTTGGAACATCATATTCAAAGTTGAAAATATAGTTGCATAATTTGATTAAGCATTAGATAGTCAAAAGTCCTCATTTTCTTAGGTACAAAGTCAATGTATACACCCTATCCCAAATTTGAACTGATTCCATAAAATGCTAATAGCTTTTACATATAAACTCATATGAGATTCCCACTTTGTACCTTAGATCTTCACATAATATGGAGCTTAACTTGATTTTTTGAGAAAATTTTAAGATATTTGTCTATTTTCTTTAACTATTTCAATGTCTTTAAAGTGTTATAATATACGCCACTTTTTGTACCCACAATAGCTACCACTTGAAATCCTCAATCTTGTAGATCAAAAGAGTGGGTAGATACATTAGTAGAATATGGTGGTTAGTAAAAATTGCAAATCCAATGGTTGGATTTTTAATGATCTCTTTTTCAAAATTCTTCCAGACTATCAGAAGGCCTGTAAATATTAATAATCTAATTAGTAAAATTACATTTTTGATGTGAATCATATAAAACCTATAGGGACTAGTGTGCTTGTAATGGTGCATCTATGGAAAAATAAATTGGATCACTCTAAGTATGGAAAGATCAATTTTTTATCATTTTGTTATTTTTTAATTAATTTTAATTAATTAGACTAATTTATATTAATTTAAGTTATATTGGGTTAATTTAAGGGTAAGCATATTTTCTATTATTTGCTTGATCTCATTTTAAGTACCTTGCCCCCCAAAACTTACTTGTCCTAGTCCAGCATAAACTGGATAAAACTGGACACCCTGATCTTGCAACAACCCTCCTAGTGTCGAATCGTGGCCCAATCCCGCCATACGCTTTCTTGAAGCACGTTTGAGGATTTCCAACTGAAAAAATAAAGGAGCATTAGCCAGAAACAACATCATCAAACATTTCAGGACAAAGTTGATAAAGCCAAATCCGCAACAAAAGTACAAAAACACAACAAAAAAAAAACCTCTTGGTTCTCATCTGTTTCAAGCAAGGCGTCTTGCCATAAATTAGTGCTCGAACTAGGAACGGTTTCCGCTGTCTTACTTGGCACATCCCTAAACCCTCCCATGTTGGTAATATTCAGACTTTCCCTTGCTTCTTATAGCTTATCAAACTCTTGCCTTGCCTCTTCAAAGTATCCAGGATGGCTAGAAAATGTATCCTCCAGAGAAAAATCGCAATTGAACATCAACGAAATCGAAGGGGGCAAATCATGACGTCGACATTTGTAGAGGAAGTCATACAACAGAGTTGCAGGTGTTTCTTTAATCTCTTCGTCCACATCAAACTCGACTTGAACTTACGCCATGGCTAAATTCATGTACCTAACACGTGTACACGCTATAAAAACTAATCAAAGTAAGAGGCAATTAAAAATCCTTTTTAATGCTATGCGACACGTCAGCGCCGCCTAGTCGCCCTGGCAGCCCGCCAGCACGTGTGTTCGCTCTAAAGACTAATCAAAGCCGTTAATCACGCCACCTTTTCGTCCTCTTATCGATTTCTCCTTGTCCGTCCTCCTGCTTGCCTCCAGGTGACTTATGACTACCCCCACAATACTGAACCAATATTCCACCTCCTACACGACAGTCTTCATCCATTCCCACGCATGAAATGTGAGTTTTTGTATATTACTTGATTGTTTTGTAAGTTTCTTGTATATTGCTTGATTGTTTTGTTTTTTCTTCGACTGTTTACCCTCTGCCATTGTTTTTTCTTCGACTGTTTGCCTTCTGCCATGGTGATTCGATTCACCTTAAAGCACACGACGGGCCATTAGAATCTCAATACGGCTCCATGTGTTATGGTGAATCAAATCACCAAAATGCAAGATGGAATGGTAAGAGATTCGTGATAATCCTCCTCCCGTTGTAGTAAATCGATTCACTATAATGCGAGGAGGATTGTTTTGCTTTGACTGGCCCTTAGTCTCGCGTTATGGTGAATCAATTCACTATAACGCAAGATCAAAGGGTAAAGGATTCACGATAATCCACCCACCTCTTATTGGTGTCAATTAATTCACCTCCTACACGACAGTCTCCATCCATTCCCACGCATGAAATGTTAGTTTTTGTATATTACTTGATTGTTTTGTGAGTTTCTTGTATATTCCTTGATTGTTTTGTTTTTTCTTCGACTGTTTGCCCTCTGCCATTGTTTTCTTCAACTATTTGCCCTCTGCCATGGTGATTCAATTCACCTTAAAGCAGACGACGAGCCATTAGAATCTCAATACGGCTCTATGTGTTATGGTGAATCGAATCACCAAAATGCAAGATGGAATGGTAAGAGATTCGTGATAATCCTCCTCCGGTTGTAGTAAATCGATTCACTATAATGCGAGGAGGATTGTTTTGCTTTGACTGGCCCTTAGTCTCGCATTATGGTGAATCAATTCACTATAACGCAAGATCAAAGCTCAAAGGATGCACGATAATCCACCTCTTATTGGTGTCAATTAATTCACCATAATGCGAGGAGGATTATTGTGCTTTAGTGGGCCTTCATCTCGCGTTATGGTGAATGGATTCACCATAATGCGAGGAAGTGCATATTGCTTTCTTGGCCACCCTCTCTCGCCTTATGGTGAATTGTTAATCGTGTACTACTGAATAGCTAAGTTTTTTGCTCTTGCTTGCGTTTTCAGATGGCTCGTGTAAGGCATACAGTTAGACCCAAGGACAATGCAGGTCTCTCATCTAGTGGGAAGAAGATGGGCACTCTGAATGCCTCAAGATCGAGGAAATCAAGCAGTTCTTCCAGATTATCCAAGATGCAGCCTAGACTAAGGCGTTTCGTAGAGAGCATTCTTCAGCGCTATGAGAAATCATAAAATTTATGAAGCACCTGACTGCTACTATTCCAAGATTACCTTTCCAGAGGCTTGCCCAGGAGAATTTGTGAGCAAAATGGAATTTTGTTTAGGTGGAAGGCATTGGCCCTGTTTTGCTTGCAGGAGGCCTCAGAGGATTGGATGATTGAATTTTTTTTGGATAGTTACGTTCTTGCTGCCCATGCACACAGGGTCACAGTGATGAACAAAGATTTTTTCAGCCTAGTAGCCCTTTGTTTTAGATATGATAAGTTACTTAGACCACTTACATTTACTGATGCACGAATGGTGCAAATTTTGGATGTTCGTCCTATTCAAAAAGTGAGAATTGAAGAGGTGACCGAGGGAGGTCCAGATCATGAACATCAGACTCGGGCAAATTTTTTGACAAGCGCTCAAAGGGAACATCAAGTGGCAAAGCTTGCATTGCAAACAAAAAGAGAAAATGTTCGTGCACTCCACGCTATGAATCGGGAGGCGCTTCAATTTTTGTTGCCGGAGTTCTATGTACCCTATAATATTAGAGGGCAAAGATGTTATTTCCCGATTCATGCTGAGGAGATCAACATTTTGTTTGATCCTAGAACTGAAGTCAACGACAAAGTGCTCAAATGTGTTTTAAGGTATACTCTTTTCTCTGTCCTCCCACAATTTTTCATTTTTGGCTCTTAAAGTTTATGCCTAACTCTTGATATGTTTCCTTGTGAAGTTTTGTTATTTTGCAATTGCCCGAGGATGTACAACATCAAGTGTTCCAGATTGATTTGCTGGTCTCAACACTGTTGCTAGTAGAGTCAATTCCATTCCTCGATGTGCTGAACTGGTTTCGGGAGGTCCAGCTGGACGATGCTCAAGTATTTTTTTTGGCATATCATGAAAAGTGAGTTTGTCTCTCTATCTCTCTTGCATGATGTTTATACGAATCACCATACACGAGTTATATAGTACTTCCTTTGGCTTGAAACTAATAGAAATCTATTTGGATGTGATGCAGTTTCCATTGGAGTCTTGTACTAGTCGATGTGCAAGACAATGTTATTTACCTTGCAAATTCGACATCTGGTGTCCATGGCAATGTTTTGCTGTAAGTTAAAATCATTATGATATATATTATTGTTTGAGTTAGAAGTCCGGATTGATCAGGATAATGATTGGTCTTTGTTTGCAGTGGTGTCAGGAAACTAATGGCAGCTTATGAGAGCCTGAGCATGGACATCAACACCCTGGATCGAGCGACCATTCAAAGGGTTAGAGTGCCCAAACAAGAAGATGGTTACAGCTATGGGTGGAGGGTTGCACTTAATGCATTGTTATTGCTACTACGGAGCATTTTTTAGCTCCCTTCAGAGGATGTAAGCTTTCAGCTCCCATACGCATGCGTACTCTTGTTTATCTTCTTGTATATTGTCATGTTGATCTTATTTATGCCTTGATGAATTGTGATGGTAGTTTCCATCCATGTCTCACTACGTGGACCTAGACGTCCAAACGTTTAGGGAGGAAACGATTGCGAAATTGATCGAGGTCGTAGAAGTAATGCCTCCAGACGGCCCAGTGGACTTCATCTCGCCCAATCCACGAGGGGGGATAGGCCCCCCTGAGCCTCTTACATGGGCTCCGTACTTGGGAGAAGAGCCATGGCTCCATCCTGAAGCCCAGTCCTATGGGTTTGAGTAATAAATAGTTTTTTCCTTCTTCCAACAAATGTACGTTTGCAAATATGCAGCTACACATGTACATTTATATTTTTTTGCACATATTTAGTGTTATTGGAGAGAGAACATCAATTGTAAATGCACTTTTAATTTGAAAATCAGAGGATCAAATTTGCTAATGTGTTCCTTCACTGCTTGTTTTCTTACTTTAGGCCTTTTTTGTGTACATAAAAATTCAATTGGGAAATTTTTGCCTTCAATACATTCTTTTAAACAATAAAGCATTACAAAAGCAATGCTCTAAATAGATAAGTTTATTGCATATGGAAAATACATTGTCACCGTATACATGGTCACATCATATATCTTCTAGTGCCTCCAATTCATGTGGGGTTGCAATATCTTTACAAATGATCTGATGCTCTCTTCTTTTACTTAGCTTCCGACCATCGAGCTTGAAGCAAAATTGATCTGGAGGATTCTGAATAGCTACTTCTAATTCCTTCCTAACATATTCGAGAGTCCAATTCTCTTCCACTTCCAATGTCAATGATGGGTGACCCTGTCGAATCATAACTATATCTATCAAGCAAGAGTGGCTGCTGCCATCTCTTGTATCTTGGTCCATGCTTTCCCAGTTGTTGTTGATCCATCGCCACCTTCTATAAGTAAATGACATGCACAGATGTTGCCTGGAAATATAGTATCTGATTCCAAAATATCATTAGGATAATTTCTCGAGTATAATCAAATAAGCGTTGTAACTGTTTCACAAAAATACATTTGAATGTTATAACACTCACCGAAATGCAATGTCGGAGGTGTTCAATCGACATTCGATCAAATCATCTCCCTTTGATGATTTCACTCTCCAACCTTTGTTAAACAAATGATCAAGCCAGGCTGTATGCTTCAAAGGTTCCTGAAATTGCCTCCATAGGCTCCCACTCACCAAAGTTTGAGGGAAAAATATCTACACAGAGGAACCCAAGAACAATCAAAGCAGTGCTCAGTATACCATTATTTGCACACAATTGATTTAAAAAAAAGAATATAAAGTGGTGAAATGACTTACAATTTGCAGGAAATCGTTGACGTTGGTCATGGTCTGCTAGTGTCAGCTCTGTTGCCTTGTAAACATGTTGGACCTTGGCTAGCTTTTTTCCATCATGATCTTGTTTGAGCTCCAATATCCGCCCTTTCCAATGGTGACTTTGTATATCAACGTATCGCTTTGACACCTTGTGGGTTCCTCTTGTACTAGGCTGCATCGTAATCCAATTCCACTTCTCGTACTCTTTGATGTTCCAGTGCCCATCCTCATCTTGACCACCAGTGCTACAAGAGAGAGATTGAATACTGACCGGAGGCCTTCGAGCTTTAGAAGAAGACATCACATGTATATATTAGGGAGATTATAAACCTTGATGGCAAAGGGAAAATAGAATGGTGAGGAAAAAACTTAGACTAGGGAGATGTACATAAGAGAAGGAGTTGTAGAGCAAGTTCCAAGGGCTTGGCTGTGCTATTACTGCACTTTGAAAGAGGATATTAGAGGGGGTGAGAGGAGACAATGAGTAAGATTATGAGAGCCAAAGCATTTGCAACTCAAGCTTCCATAGCTTGGCTTTGCTGTTACACTCTGTAAAAGGAGTTGGACAAGGTAGAAGGATGAAGTAAGGAAATGTAAGTGAGGATCAAACTTCCATAGCTTCTGAGAGGAGGTTGCAGATCAAGCTTCCATAGCTATAGATCTAGGTTTGTGAGTGAAGAGAGAGGTAGATCAAGAGGTATATAGCTAAAAGAAGTAGTCTAGAGAGTGAAAAACACCCTACTATGAGAAAGGGGGAAGAGAGAGTGTTTTGGAGGGGAGATGGGAGAGAGGGATAGTGGAAAGTGAAGGGAAATGTGCATTGAATGCAAGATAATGATGGGAGCTCATTTTTGGGCCTCTATCACTTTAGAGACCTTATATATAAATTTTGTGAGTTTTAGGTGATTTTAAAATTTAAAAAAGAGCCTATTAGCCTATTATTCTAAGTTTGACCACTACCTTCTAGGCTCTTACAAACCATTGGTTTCAGTCCACATGTAATCTCCCTATTTGTCTATTTCTTAATCACCTCCATTAGGAAATGGCAAATAAAAGGGCCCAAAAAGACTCCATTGAGTTCCTAATGGTGAGTTGATGCCTCCCCTACAAGACATCATAGCAATGTGACTAATAGAGGCTATAACTTGGTTTCAAAGGAGCACCCATCAAGAATCCCACAGTTGAGCACTACTAGACTTGGGGGGCCAGCGATAGACCCATAGCAATGTTTATGTCAAGGACTATCACTTTACCTACACTGCATGTCACATATGTGCTCAAAAAATAAAATAAAATCTAAAGTCACTTATGAGACTTAAGCAACATCAATAACGTCTAGGGAAAATTGGAATTCAGCCACCTAAGCATTTGTCATTGCTTAAGCAACTTGTGCAATTTACAAATCACATATTCTTTATTTTTTGACAGCTCACCTTTATGTTCTCTCTCTCTCTGTCTCTCTCTCTCTCATACACACACACACACACACACACACAGAGCTCTCTCTCTCTCTCTCTCTCTCTCTCTCTCTCACACACACACACACACACACACACACACACACACACACAGAGTAGCTCTCCATCACTCTCTCTTTCTCTTTCTCTCTCTCACACAACTCTCTCTCTCTCTCTCTCTCTCTCTCTCTCTCTCTCTCTCTCTCTCTCTCTCTCTCTCTCTCTTTCATGAGCATACGCATGTGCGTGTGTACACGCGCGTGCACACACACACACACAATGTCTATGGATGATAACTTGATGCAAAAACAAGCCCATCTTCACATTCTACAAGGGTTTATATGATGTGTAAGTGAGAAATTATAGAGCTCACCGAGGTGCCTCTCGTGAAGATTTGAGCGCAGCTTAATTTCATGGAGATGGCATTCGGTGCATCACTACAAGCATTGACAATGTAAAATTTTTTGGCTATATATCGCCAATTTGGCTAAAAACATAATTTTTAACCCTAGGGTTTTGGCTATAACTAGGGCTAGAAGTTTACATATGATCGCCAAAAATATGAGCATTATGTAGTTTTCTAGACAAATTTGAAAGGTTTTATCTAGAAAACTTCTTGTAAATGAGTGAATCTATGTAAAACTTCTTGTAAATGAGTGAATCTATGTAAAACTTAAGGAATATACCTCTTCAAAATGAAAGTTAACTACAATTCATTGACTATTTTAACTTAAAAAGTGTTTGAGAAAGTAATTTTAATAGAAAGTTTAATAGAAACTTTGGCACACATTCAACAATTTTGCTCAAAATTTGACATTTTCTTGCCAAACAATCAAGCAAAAAACTTAGGGACTGTCCCAAAAAAAACACTAATAGGCAAGTGAGGGGGCCTTCGATCGTGTCTGGAGTGGTGATGCCACCCTTGACGAGGTGACACCGATCAGGACGATTGAGCAAACAACAAAGCACATCCTTGTTGTAAGTCAATTTTCTCTCTTCATTTATCTTGTAAGTATTTTTTTTCTAAATATTTTTAATGTGCATGAGATTAGAGAGAGAGAGAGAGAGAGAGAGAGAGAGAGAGAGAGAGAGAGAGAGAGAGATGTCTATAAGAGACCAAAATAACCTATGAGACCATACTGTGAATTTTTTTTAAAAAAAGACTAAAACTCATACTATGGGGTGAACTAAAATGGGTTAACTGAAATAGGGATTGATCCATCTGTTAGTATTATATAGTTATGCCCACCTCTCAGCATTGTCCTACTATTGTATTGTGTTGCACACTTGTAAGTCCCCCATTGTTGTGAGGAGAAGCCAGTCATGCATGTGATGTTGGAAGGGGTCTTGTTTGTGATCATTGATGGTTAAGAGAAGACTAGGCACATTGCTGAGTGGGATATGGATAGATTTGGTATGTCATGCATATGACTTTGATAAGAACCCCAGCTTAGACGCTATAAGGGATCTTGTTTGTAATCATTGATGGCTTAGCTAGACTTAGCACAATGCTAAGTGCAATATGGGTAGATTTGGTGTGTTACGCAAGTTAAAGTACCCTACATTAATTTGTGGGCCCCACTTGAGTGCATAGACAATCCCAGATTGTTAATCTGGCCTTGGCAATGACCCTGTGGTGTATATGATTTTTATTACCTCTTCTTAGGTGTAGGTGGTCAGTTGGCTATAGTTTGAATACACAGGTGGTGCGCGGTCAATACACCATAGCCACTAGTGCTTTGAATGTGCCACCCACACCACTTGCAACACTATAAAAAGGGGCCATAGTCACTAGTCAAGGCATCCTATGTTAAAGAGAACCCATACCTTCTACATACAGTAATTCTCCATCCAAAGTGTCATCTGATCTCTAATTGTGAGAGCTCACTAGTGGATAGTGTCATGTTTTTGTACCTTACTACTCTTTGGTATGATCCAATTTTTTAAATTTTCTCCATTCTTTGGTATAATCATAATTTTAATCTAAGTTGTAATTAAGAGTGCACAAGTGGATAGTGCCATCATTTTGTACCTTATTTCTCTTTGGTATAGTCAAAATCTTTAATTCTCTCCATTCTCTTGTTTGCCTTGTCTTAGGACTTTCTATTGCTACTATTTCGTCTTTGCTTGTCTATATTCATGACCTCTCGCATCAGATGTTGTAGTATAGATGTGATGGTGGAGAGAGAGAGAGAGAGAGAGAGAGAGAGAGAGAGAGAGAGAGAGAGAGATGCACTCAATAGATAGATAAAAAGACAGGCAGACAGACATATTATATATATATATATATATATATATAATATGTCTGTCTGCCTGTCTTTTTATCTATCTATCTATCTATTTTGAGAGAGAGAGAGGGGGGGGGGGAGATACATAGTAGATAAATAGATGCATGCATGGATGGATGGATGGTAGATATATAAATAGAGTAGATAAAATTATAAATAAGCATAGACACAACAAACATAGAGATGGGCCTACATTAAACAAGTAGATAAATGGATGCATGCATGGATGGATGGATGACAAATATATTAATAGAGTTGATAAAATGACAGATAAGTAGAGACACATTAGACATAGACATCATCATCTCTATATATCTTATAGGGCAACTTTGGAGTTGCCAGGTGGCAAGTTTTTTAGGCAGCTCCTCCTACGGCCTACCTGAGGTGTCAGACTGTTAGCACCATAGCCTGATTGTCATAGCAAGCATCAAATTGTTGCAAGCGTTAGATTGTTTCAACCGGATGGAGGTAGCCAGAGACGATGAGAGACGCGTTCATTTGGAAAAAGAATGAAAAGCATTCATTTGGAAAAAAAATCTAGCGTTGGGGCAGGTTGGCAGGTTTATATTGAATGCGGAGAGAGTCGTTACTAATGACCCTTCTTCCACTGCCACTGCAAGCGCAATCCCCATGCTGCTACCGTCCTCCTCAACACCTTCTACGAGCTCAAGAGCCTAGCACTAGATGTGGCCCAAGACTTGCTTAGTCCCTTCCCCAACTAGTGGGCCGAAACGCTACAAAAGCACCTGCTGCACAGAGTCCATTATTGCCCTCTAAAATCTTCGACGAGCACAGAGGGCACACAGGGTAGTGAGACGAGCGGCGCTTGCAGTGTGGTTGGAAAAGTAGGCATCTTCGCGAGTGTTGCAATTCTGGGCTGGCCCGTGTTTGTAGAGAAATTGTATGTTCCTCGTGAGGTGAATGTTGTGGGCAGCAACGAAGAGGTGGAGGGGGTGGTGAGGGAGATGCTAGGGACAGAGCAGGGGCGAGCGATGAGGAGGCGGTGCTTTAGGTCTTCAACTGCAATTGCATAAATGCACAGGGGCGAGCTGTTGGCGCCTCCAATCACCCAAAAGCTTGATTGGGTTTTCACGGTGTTGCCGGCAAGCTCCTCATTGATGAGAGTGAGGAAACGGCCTTCCAGGGCAGCAAGGGCAGCGGATCTCCGACTGGTGGCAAAGAGTTCTTGGTGGCTGAGGCAAAGAGATCGTAGGGGTCTCTGAAAAGCTTCCACAATGTGTGCAACTCATGATTTATGCTAAGGGATTCTACATTGACCTTACGTGGGAAAGCTAAACTTTGAGATTTACAAAGGGTGCAGTGCAGCGGGGAGTGTTCACAATGCAAACCAGGTTTGCATGGGGTTTTGAGGCTCGAAGACTAAATCTTGAAACTGAAAACACTAGTAGAGGAGATGAAGAGCTCGTTGGTTTGGATCTTAGCGAGAAAGTGGTGAGGGGAGGTTAAGGGGACGGGGTTAGGGAAGGTGGTGGTGTCATCGAGGTGGTCATAGAGGGGGATGTATGGAGTATAGGCATCATACTATACATTTTGCTATGTGGAGTACCTTTGTTTTGGGTAGATACTTACATCCATGATTGTGTACATGGAGCGTGCGATCATTCAACAAGTGATTTATTATGGGTTGCAAAACTAGGGGGGTTATTACGTCAAAACTTTAAATTATAGATTTTTAATCAATGGTTCTCTTATAAGAGTTTGTTTATATTATTGTAGGCTAGAGTGTATGCAAGGGCCATGGGGGCGTCTCTCTTCCTCTCGAGCACTACTCACAACATCAATGTACACAAGGTGTCCAAGGTCATCGTTGCCAAGAAAGTTGACGAGTTGTTGGTAGGCTATGCTAATTACTAGAGAGAGAGGATTACGTTGTCCGCCTGGCTGAACTTTTGAAGCTTCTCACTTTCATTCAAATAGAGAAGACAAAGCTAGCATGCCAACTACTTAAACTACTGTTAACTATTTGTTTGTGTTTGATCTTTTAAAATTTGGAAAAAAATGCTATACGCATCTTGCTATACAGAGGTTTCTTGGAAAAAATATAATGGTTGGCATTGCTTTGATGGATATGTATGTTGAGATTGTATTTCTCTAATGTTGTCTCTTGGAATGCAGTAGGTGTAAAATATTGCCTTGCATGTTGAAAGTATGTGGAAGCATAGAAGCAATTGACAAAGGGCAATGCATGACGAGATTGCTATACAGAGGTTTCTTGAAAAAAATATAATGGTTGGCATTTGATGCGATTAAGTTTTAATTGCAAGTCTATATTAAGCAAAAATATTTACAACACTCTTCAAAATGTTGTTCTTAATTGTTTGGTATACAAAATTTCATTACACTAAATCTAAATTCTTCCTTCTCGTCTTCTTGTTGATGATCTCCATGCCGCATGAAGTGTTGGTCCTATGCCAGCTTTCCACTTTAGTGATCTCCTCATTTTGGCTTGATTTTGTGCTGCCTTTGCTAAATCACTCGTACGGGCCTTTTTCATTAATAGTTTTCACCCGAAAGTATATTTGTAAAACCAATTGAACATTTCTTTGAGGTAATTTATACGAGTCTTTCCTCCTCCATGTCAAGTGTTTTTGAAATATACTCCTCTAGCTCGATAGTGACATGTTTAAATTCCTTAGGGTACTTTATATGTCAAGAGAACCATATTCATTCATAAAGTATGCACCATGAGCATACAAAATGTGCTGCAAAAGAGAAAAAGACCAATTTAGAAGCTATTATTCATCATCATTTCAAATTGATGAAACTCTACATGTAATGCGTAATGTTGGTATCACCCCATGTATCGACCATGGCCTTTGTAAAATTTTGAAGCTCTTCTTGAAATTTTTGGCACTCCTCTATAATTAGGGATCCTTATTACAGGGCCCTTTTTATGCTCAAATTCCCCTCCCTAATGGTGGCATATGGAGGGTCGTCAGCCATACAATAGATAATTTTTTACTCCTCCTCAAAGATGGAGCAAAAGGATTCCTTTTTGTTATCTGATTGAGGTGTTATGCTAATTATTACAAGGAGCATTAATACGGTCTTTATTTGTAACCATTTAAGATGAAATTAAGTAAATTGAATAAGATGGACATTCTAAGGACGTCGATGGGATCGACCATGCATTGAGAAAGGAATTTCAGTAATAATCTAAACTCAGTTGGGAAGGACGTCCTAGAATGGTCAGAGAGGTCGAGATGTTGCCCTCACAACAAGTGGTATTAGATCTTAAAGTTTCAATTACCATGAAGTGATCATCTAAGGGATTTTTACTATTGTTTACTTTATTCTTTTATTTTAAGTTACTTGGAATCGGATTCATGATCAATTGACCTTTCTTGTTTGCATCTTCTAGTCTTGAGGAGAAAATGCATATGAGAGGGTCATTGTTAAGAATAGAGGATCTTGTGAGATGAGTGATACAAGGGTAAGATAGGGTGCTTGTGGTCATGGATTGGCCACCCATGGATGCAAAAACCATATTGAGTCTCTTACAGTCCTATGAGAATGATAACTAGTTGTTGGTTGTTGCTAAGCTAAACTAAAGATTTGATTCAAAATGAGCAAAGACTCAAGTTAAGGAAGGAGGTAAGATCTGAGAATTAGGAATAAGTGGAGCTAACTGCTTGAGCCTATTATGGGTTTTGAAAATTGTTCATGGTTGAGGTTTATGGATGACCTCATTTTACTCAATAATGGCTTTTGGATATGGTTGGTATGGTTTGAATTTTAGGATAGAAATTTATTATGACCAAGAAATTAGAGGCTTCATAGTCGATAAAAACTTAAGTCCTTTTTCTAGGCTGAAGGTTGTCAAGATGAAATATGATAATACATGGGAGGATCCAAGAACCTGCATGAGGGGCTCGAAATTGTTCGTGGAAGAGATGCTTGTAAAACCTCGGTTTCATAAGAACTGTGATTCTGGTTGGTGCGAGTCGGAATTAGCCTGGATGGGAATTGGTCATAGCCAATGGAAGAGTTATGCTGTGTTGAGTCCATTGAATCTTGAAACCTTCTTGTTTTATAAATTGAATTGATTGTTTGTGATGATGGATTGAGTTGGTTCCTGTTCATTTTACCTATTTGAGGGTTCTAAGTTGGGCACATGAGAATTCTAGTCTTTATGATAAGTCACTAAAAATCTTCTTGTAAACCTTTTCTTGTCCAAATTTCTTGACTATTGTACAAGGAAAAGATGATTACTTTTTATTTTTCTAACCTAAGCACCCACAAAGAGGGTATATGCAGAGAATTACTAGAGTGGCTCAAGTTGACTCTCTTTTTGGATGGTGAATGTGTTTGCATTGAATACCCTGAAAGAGAGTGATGGGTGACTCAACACAAAGGAGTTATGAGAGTAATATTGTGGACCAACAATGACCTGAGAGAGAGTTTAATTTTAGCCATGGTTAAAGGAAAGCTAGGATTGAGCATTGATTATTATTGTATATAGCATCTAAAGATCAAAGTCTTTTCCAAAAGAGTGTTTCTCTTGATGAGGTGTTTCCCAAAATCAAATTTTGTCTCTCTTCACCTAGACCTTTGGGTGGAGCTTTTTGTAGACCCTGATGGGAAGCCACATCCATCAAGATCCATGCAAGAAGGATTCCAAAGAAAGTGGGACCTCCTCAGATGCCATTTTTGCAATATCTAATGGTGTCCTTTGCTAAACATAGAATAGAGAAATCCCTGATAAAGGGTTTGGATTGGTTATATATAGTTTGAAATTCCCTTCTACCAAAAACTTTTGAGATTTTGAGATAAATACACGAATGTAATTCAAGGATGTACCCTTATGGATGTAAATTATGAATGATTTGATGTATATAAAGTGGCTTTATTAAACATCTTGACTTCAAGAGAGGAGTTGCCTAAGTGGTTAAGTCTTGGTGGAAGTATTGAATTTTTTTTCATATCTATGGGAATGCTAAAGTAGAATTTCAAGAGTTTGAATGGTTGAAAGAACTAGAAGTAGTCGTGATAGTCAAGGAAATGAAGGTCCTGGATGGCACGAACCTAGCATTGACTAACCCTATTCTTGAAATGGTTGCAAACATTGGTTCTCCGATGGTTAGAGTTGTAGAGGAAGATTTGAGAAGAGACGAGAACATCAAGCATCTGTTGAAGACCCTACAACTAAAACCTTTCTCAGGAGAGAGGGCAATGATGTCTTAGAGTTCCTAGATGAATGGCTGCTATGGAATAGTACTTAGCTCTAGCTAGTTACAATGAGATTGCTTAGGGAATTATGGCTTGATCTAAGCTTGAGGGATGAGCAAAGACTCGATGGAAGTTGAACTTCTAATCAAGAGAAGTTTAGGGGTTGGTTCTAACATGGGAAGTTATCAAGGTTAGACTTAAGGAAAGATAATTTCCCATCAACTATAGTAGCACTAAGATAAAGAGAGGTTAAGCAGGTTTTGGTTGGGACTAGAAGGGAATCTGGTGACTGAAGTTGAATCCTTGGGGCCTACTTCTTTGGCTAATGTTTTGATCAGGGCTAAGTCTAATCTTGCTACTTTTTAATTGAGGGATCAAGATGGGAGTAAGAGAAAGATAAAATCCTTTTCATTTGTTAAGAAAACTTCTAAAGTTTCTGATATAGTAAGCGATTTCATCATGATGATGGCCATGAGCATCTTAATAAATTTGGTTAAGAGGGGTTCATGTTAACGACACAAGGTTTCACTGCCCAATTCACAATGGGCAGAATTGTCAAGCTAGAGGCCAAAAACTCTACTCATTTTCTTCAGATTCAAATGCTTGAAACTCAAGTGGTTGAACTTCCAACATTAGATGAGAGATATGAAGAAAATTTTGTTCCACTCTGTTTCATGAAATACGAAACAAGAGCAAATACATTGTATTCCAAGAAGGAAGGAATGGAGTTGCAGTGCTATGAGAGTGCTATGGAGTTACAAAGTAGTGGTTAACGGCAAGTCCAAATGGGTTTCATATTATTTTTTGGGCCATAGCCTGCAATGTAAATGATTCCCATTTGTAATTCCGGGCTATTGTAAGTGGTAAACGGGCTGAGTGAGAGTTCCAATTTGTAAGTCACAGTGCCACGGTGACTAGTGATCTCTCAATTTATTCCTAGGTGTGTATTTTAGAGTAATGGGTACCCAAGTTGTGAATGGGAAATGCCAATGAACCCTAGGTATAAAATATAACTTGTAAAGTGTGAACCTCATTCTTTTAGTGCATTCTTTAGAGTGCTTAGTGAAGAAGATAAGGGAGTCCCTTGAGCTTTCCATGGCTATGTAGAGAGCTTCCATTTCTAATGCAAGGGCTTACTTATTCTCTCTAATTGCTCTACTATTCCATGCTTGTGATGTGTGTGTGTGCAACGCTTGTATTGATGAATGCTTACTTTTCTTGTTTCTTTCCTATGCATGTGTATGCCATTCTATGTCCAAGTGTGCATGATTGTTGATAGGATTAGAGGTGTGTGTGTATGGATTGCCTATGGTTTTGCCTATGCTTTGATTAGTGTGTGTGCTAATCTCATCTAATCCAAGAGTGTATACTTGTTGATGGGAGTATGTGTGTGTGTGTGGTTGAGAGAAGCAAGTGGATGCCCCCATTGCTCTTTTATATGAGTGGTTGAGAGTAGTAGATTGAGGAGAAGTAGGGTGGACTTGCCAATCTATGGCATTTCCCCTCTATGGTTGATGGGAGTATGTGTGTGTGTGTGTGTGTGTGGTTGAGAGAAGCAAGTGGATGCCCCCATTGCTCTTTTATATGAGTGGTTGAGAGTAGTAGATTGAGGGGAAGTAGGGTGGACTTGCCAATCTATGGCATTTCCCCTCTATTAGCTTCATTGCTTACCTCATAGAATCCGCTTCTCTATTCTTCTATCCATTGAGCTCTCTCACATTGTGAGATGCCGTCATGCCCTAGCCAGGTTATGCGATCCTTGGATGACATTTTGTTCGAGGTGTAGCATCTTCCCTATGTGCAAGATGCCTCCCTTAACAATGGTGCTGCCAAGGATCGATTGCCTAAGCTAGTGGAGTTCAAGAAGAGTAGAAAAGTGTTTAATTAAGCTCCAATCGGTTGCAAAATTGAGTGGATTAGGTGAGGCTTGGGTGTGTGGTCCCAAAGAGCTCGTGGATCGCGGTGTGTGAGCCGAGTTCGTTTAGGTAGATAGTGTAGATCTAGGATGCATTAGGAGTTAAAACCCCTTGAATCAGTTGAGTTTACTCCCAATTTGGTCGAGTTTGGCTCCCAAACCCACTAATTTGCAATAACCCCTCATTAATTTGCACTAATTCTTCACTAATTTTCATGTGCATACACATAAAATTTTGCACAATTAGATGTATTAATCTTAAGCTAATCTTGCCATTGGGAACTAATGGGTTCATGTTGTTTTGATTTGTGTGCTCATTTGCAAGATTAGGTGGAGCATTCTTGGAGATCCGCACATGTGTGCGAAGAGGTAAGTTATCATCCCGTGGGCATCCCGTGCCGCACGGAAACAATATTTGGGATAGGTACCGTGGCTTAATTTGGCTTATGCCATGGCTAAGGCCACCAGCACTCTCACTCATGACTGGCATCATTGAGTGATTGCACATCGTTATGCTTTCAAAATTTTTAGAAAATTTTATGCCCATAAACGGGTGCGACATAATTTTATGTGGACACTGAAATCTTGCAATTATGTGCAGGCTGTGATTTTTTATGTTCAATTTTTGCAAGAACTTTAGGGCTAATTTTTGCCAAATTTTTGGGATTTCTTAGAGCATTTTTGGGCAAAAAATGAACAATTTCAGGCTTGAAAATTGAGCCTTTTTGTCGTGTGTTAGGAATGAATGAAATTTGTTGATTTTCTATTGACTAGTGGCTTGACGCATCCCTAACAGCAGGCAAGAGTATTCTTGTATGTATAGCTAGCATTCCAACCCAACATAATGTTGACAATATCAACACACCTGAAAAAATCTTTAAAACAATCTTCGGGCAACTGGATTATCTCTGCTTGGAAGCCTATACTCCTTGCCTCCATTCGGCAAAATAAATTTAAGAAAAAAACATTAGCTATTGCAAGATATAATTTTTGCGGAAAAAAAGAAGGAAAATGACAAAACCTTACAGAACTCATTTGGTGGATCAATATTTGAGGCGAATGGGGTTTGAACAGGCTTGTAAATAGTGAATCGAAAAATTATGTATTGTCCAGTGCCTATGACTTGAAAATCTAACCTATCAGGCTTTTCATAGTCCACAAACATTACATGTACATGAAGTTGATCCGCGATCTTTCATAATCTTAGACTGTAAATTCCAAGGAGCCCAAAGCTCTCGTTGTTATAAGTGTCTCGACCATACAAACCTAAAAATAATATGGGTTCTATAAAATAAAGATATCGCAAAAAAATATATCAATGGAAATATCCATTTATTAAATAAAATACAAAAGGTACATAAAAAGCAGGTTTCTATATATATCGTAAAACAACGGTGCTCTCTAACAGTTTGATAATTAGAGATGATGTTGCTTGTCCTTCCCAGAATGGAGGGTCTACAATTAAGCCATGAATATTAAATAGATTATGGAAAACAATAATACCTATATTATAGCAATCTCAAAAAATATTACCTTCACTATCTTGTCCATCACCACAAACAAATGAAAATGATCTCCTTGCCACCTCCATCCTAAGTAATATACCCTAGATATCAAATATAACACACTCACTACACTAATCATTTACATAACACTTTAAGCTCTCTCTCTCTCTCTCTCTCTCTCTCTCTCTCTCTCTCTCTCTCTCTCTTTATGTTTAGTATTTTATGCCAAACAAGAAAAATAAATAACGCCATTGTATATAAAAGCAAGTTAAAAGCAAACGTTTACTTATCCAAATGTTAAAAAAAACAAACAGGAACTCACCAACACCCTTCAGCCATCTCAACAATTTGAACCACCTCTTGAGCAATGACAAGGCTCTCCCTTTTGTGGATCTAGATGGTCGCTTTAGCTCAATGCAAGTAGATTTATACACATGAATTCAATATTACACCAGAGAGTAGCATCAATGTGAAAGATTGCACAAAAAGATAACATAGATTACACATGTCACATCATTGCAAACATTCTCTTTTCAAATGCTTACTTCATTGATATAGAGATATCTATGAATGTAGTCTGTAGCGTTTATAAGCTATTGTATCTACCTTTTGGGCATAGATTAAATTTACATTCTGATGCATGCCATTCTGATGCATGCCATTTGGAAAACCTCCTTGTAGACAGCATTGGGGTTGTGAAGACTTCAGTTGAACCTTCTATGGTGCTTTCATGTTCCATCGTATGCTTTACACACACTTTCACTGTATTAGATGATCTAACACATGACATAGCAATGTACAACTATCCATGTGTGAATACTTGTGTGGCTAGATAAAGTCCCAATACACTCAATGTTTGTCCTTGGGACTTATTTATTGACATACCAAAAGCTAAGCTTACAGGAAATTGTCTCCTTCTCATGTCAAAAGGAAATTGAAGCATAGTAGGTATGAATGTTATCCTAGGAATTAAGACCCTGTCTCCAATGTTTTAATGATTTCTTCTTCTATCACCTTTGAGTGAAATTGCTTGCATATCAATATGGTACCATTACAAAGTCCCCACCGAGGATCCAAATTGTGGAGCAGCATGCCAAGGAGCATTAATCTTTAGAATCAAGTGGTGAGGAGGGTAACTACCACCCAAGTTCAAACTGTTCAAGTACTCAATTGGATACAATATTACGTCCTTCTTAGAAGAAGCAACCGAATTTGCACTGAGGTATTCTCTTTCAAGACCGAGCAATGCACTCAAGGCTAGTTCATTAACCTCATCAACCTCTAGATTTTGTGGTGCAAGTATAGCACGGTCTTTAAAGATGCATACATAATCCTCTACTCTCTGAAGATCTTTGTGTATACCCATTCTACCAAACTCAAAATGGAGTTCCCATGGATCAACATTCATGGTGGTATTACCACTCTGCCTTTACTATTTGGATGGCCTATAGAGCCATCTCCGATTTGAAATGTCCATTTGACAAATTCTTGTTCTATACAACCATAAGCACTCTATCTAACCCGCATGTTTTGGGTGAGCTTTAAAACATTCACATATCTCCAAATATGTAACCGAAATAACTTTGCATCAACAATATCCTCACGCGATCCCTTTGGCACAATTGATAAGATTTTCCTGAAGGCACCACCAAAGAGCATAACTTTCTCACCAAACAGTGTATCACTTTGCATAATTTCTTTCAATGTCCTATCCAGTGCTTTATATGCATACCGATGCATCATTGGAGCCTCATCCCAAATGATTAACCTTGCAAGCTTCAACACCTCAGCCAATGGGCTATTAGCTTTGATACCACATGTTCTAGAAGCATTGAGCACCAATGGGATTTTAAACGTGAGTGTGCTATACGACCATTTGAAAGTAACAATGCAGCTATTCTAAACGATGCATATATTAATGTAACTTGATTCTCTCCACGTAATCGAGGCAACATGGCATTGTAAAGATAGGTTTTGCTTGATGATCCACCTGGTCCATCAAGGAAAAAAATACCACCCTGGTTCAAAGAAACAGCCTCAAGGATAGTATCAAATGCTTTTGATTGATAACTATTTAGACTCCTTTCCATGGAAACGGACAAATCTGCTTGTTGAACAGAATCAAACATCATCTCTTCCATCAGCAAACCATTGTTGACACTGGCAACACTTGATCTATTAGTAACAGGTAACCCTTTAAAATCATGCAGTCGCTTTCCATACTGTTGTAAGAGGTCTTGCATTTGCAACAGAGCTTGATTCTTTGCTATAAAATTATAAACACCAACATCTGCACACCCTCTCTACTACACAAGGAATGGAAAAAATCATCTGAAAGCTCGGTGGAGAATTTATTCCAAGGTGCCCATGGCATATAGGCTCACAAAAAACCATTATAATGACAAATAATTGACGCAGAGACACATATGCCACTCCTCATCGCTCTCTATCATTCATGTGGCTTCACATGCATCCTTAAAATAGGGATACAAATGTCCATTCACTGTTCATAAATCCTCAAAAGATTTATAGCCTTTGCACATTGTAAGTAACATGCGTAAGTAATATTGCTCACCTGCACTCGGACTAACATTATACATACGTCCGATCATATTTCCCCTTTTCCTTTTAGTCCATGATCCAAGAGCTTAATTTCACACCCACTTTGCAAGAAAAATCAACATATAGCAAGCTACTTGCATCCGTATATAATTGATTAGCTCCGAACCATTCAGTCAAAGATATTCTTTGGTTTCTGTAACTAATCACATCACTCAAATCATCCTGATCATTGAATATCACATTACTGTGCATTGGGAGATGGACATGCAACCTTTTTATATCAGGCTTTTCATCATGCAAATCATATTGGTATACGCGCCAGCATGCCTCTGACAACACAAACACGTATCGTGCATCCAAATATTGACTAACCTCATTAATAGCCCATGTGTGTCTTGCAACTCTATAGTAGCTCTATCATGTCCTTTGTATACATAATTATACAGATACTTTACGACTATAATGGTAGAGCATACTTCAATGTTAATATGGGCTTTATATCTCATAAATAGAAAAGTGTTATATGGAACAACCCATCGACTATCCACCCTATGATCCTTTACCTGTATGAAACTACCATTGTCTCTCCACATGTAAGTTGGATATCCATTATCATCAACGCTAGTAGTCTCGAAAAACTTCCAAGGGTATCGATGTTTTCACCTCTTGTTTACCATGCAAGGAGAGCACATATTTAGTTCTCCACATGGTCCATAGACATTACAATGACTAATTATGTTGTACAACTTAGGAAACATCACCTTATTAGGAAGTTCAGCACATACCAACAAATCATAGTGAGCAATCTCTACCGATTTACATCCACTTTTCAATATCAATAATATATGTGCATGTGGCAAGCCTCTTTTTTGAAATTCAATAATAGAAACAAATCCCAACACCCTTCCAAATATTATTTTTTTCACCAATAAGTGCATCATGTCCTTATGCTTCTCATAAAAGACCTGTGCTGTCAAGTCAGGTTGATCTTGGCTGTGTAAAGCCTTGGTTATTTCATCCCACAAGTGAAAGTAATACACAGGTTAGGTTTACCCACCTTCCTAACAATTTTCATTGAATCTTGGTACAATTGATGCATATATCTAGGTCCCTCAGTATATGAAGATGGTAGAACCACCCTGCGTCCAGCAATGCCCCCAAAGACTCTATTGACCCCATCGCTTGAATTAACCATATTTTCAAGACCTTGGTATACTTCAGCACGCAATGCTTTCTGATTATTGCGTATCCATACTAATCTAGATTATTCCATGCTACTATATGCATCAACAATGTACTATTGCAAAAGTCGACCACTGCGTAGAAGGCAATCATTTGTTTCTTCCCTTATCTGTAGTATATATGCATAATACTGCCATTGAGTTATGGTCTTTGTTTCCTCATTTGAACCTTGTCTATTATCACCATTGAGTGGAATTCCAAAATTCCAACCATCCTCTCCTCGAGGAAATAGAAGAACATATAATAGAGGCATATACGAACGGTGCAGGTTAGATATTTTTTTTATAGCACATGTGCGTGACACTATTTGAATATCTCTATGCCCCACATGTAAATCATCTCCTTGACTCGGCATGATAGCTGTGCTACCTCACTTCCTATAGGAACCAAGTATTGCCTTGAAGTTGATCGCGCTTCAGTGATGACCATTCTCAAATCTGCATGTGGACTTGACAACATTTCTCTCATTGTACAAAGTGCACATGCATATGGATTATATCCATACATCATTGTTTGCAACCTCTTAAGTACATTATGATTTAAAGAAGGCATCCCATGAAGTATTTTCTCTAATTTATTCTCTATATCATACATATATCATACATATATAGTTGGGCAAATCGAGGAGCTGCATGTCGTGTTATATCAGGTATTACAGAACCAACACGATGATAGGTAGTACCATGGATTCAAAAATTGAATACTCCTCCCCCCTAGTGAACTGATTATCCAAGTGAGCACCCAGTGAAATGAATGCCAAGGCATTATTGTAAGAGAGTATATTCTTTCTGTATTCCTTACTTGCATTATCATTACCAAGTAGCAACTCAGCCAATGCAAGAGGTGGATTTTCCAAAGGTAGTAAAGAGACATTCCCACTTCCACATCAGTGTTTGCCCGCATATTGTCTTAGATTTTTTGATGCCTCACATTTTTAAATTAGTGCATTACAAAAATGGCACTTATAAGTAAGGATTGCTAATGATGAAGAGTTCAATCTCTGGAATACACCACCATAGTTGCTGGGTGCTTAACATTCCAAGGAAATGAAAACACATGCCTTATAGAGTGACATTCGTATTTAATATCTTTCACATCGCCCAACGACACAACAAATAGAATGAAAATTATCATCCACAAGAAGCTCATTTAAATCAAATGAAAAAGATCCTCGTTCCATATCTCTATGTGCATGTGCATTTTGATGTTCATTGATAGGTTCTTGAAGTGTCGTAGCATTGGCAATTGCTCTATTTCTTGTAATGGATTCCACCACGGATTCCTATATGCTCCTCCTCATTTTCAACCATCCCAAATGTTTCAATTCCATTTTCATTAAAGTAATCCATTAAATTAGTAACATTTTGATTTTGAATATAGCCCTTGTCCTTGAACGATTATGGCAAGACACGTGTGTTGCATCCAAAACTCGAAGTCGACAAACTTGGTTCGAACTCAAGTATATACAGCTCCTAACTATCTTCAATCTCCTTCAAAACACAAAATAACCAATACTAGCTTCCTTTTTTAGCATTCTTAACTTCAAAAACAACAATATAATATTCTACTTCAATAGCCATTATTATCACACATGTGACCCTGCTCCAGATAGACTTAGCTCAATAACAATGTAATTCTTAGAGAAGTTTTTAACACATACGTGAGTATAACATATACAAACCATCTCCTACATAGATAAGTGAGCATAACATATACAATCCATCTCCTACAGAGATAAAGGGTAATAACATATATAATGAGAGAGATAGATAGATAGTGAGAGAGAATAAAAGTTGAGACACACAAAAAAAGTGCAAGAGAACAAAATAGAAGAGAGTATTGAATTTGAGAAAATAGAAAATTCATAAATATCACCAAAATGGAGAGCCAAATCTGAAAGTTGCAATACAATTTGTCCCTTGAGTAAAAACATCATTACTCTCACAAAATCTCTAGGGAACTACCTGGGCTTCTAACATACGGCTCATCTTTTTCATAATAGCATCGAGTCGATTAACAGATATCTTAAGACTCAATACCTCCAATCCTAAAGTACATACTTGCTCTTTTAGAGAATCCACTTGTTCTTTACATTTTCCATTACATCCACCTAGACGTTCCCCAATTTCAACATGCATATTCTCTATGAAAGAAATCATGTCCAGTTGGTTAGCCTCCATGCGACCATTACTGTAAAGGACACAATGGAGCTGATGAGACAAATCATCTCTTTAGCGTATCTCCCCTTTGGCTACCACTTGCATGGATCTCATCCCAAAGAGCATCTAAGTACTCCTTGCAACCAACCTAATTTTTCTCAGTACGCTCGCATATGTCCGTAATACTTTGTAGACATTTAGTGTTTGGTTGTCCAGATGGAGACCTTGACCAAGCAAGGTGTTTTGCAGCTTGAACATTCATCAACTCAGGTGGAGTAGACAAAGCTATTTCTTCATTATTGGAAGAATCCTTCGTAGCCAGTACAGGTCTTGAGTGGTTGTTATCATTCTGAATCTCCATTTGCGAATATCCAAAATTAATATCTTAAGGCTCTACAAATATCTCTTTATATCTTTTCCAACATATAACTAATCCTAGTAACCTACCTATATACATGTAGATTCCTCCTAGATAACTATCATAGATACATATAACTGTCTCTCTATATTTAATATATTGGCAAAACAATAATTTTTTTAAAACTTTTTTAAGAATGTTTCTCAGCTAGTATAAGAACTATTCTCCAAGGCTACTATAGTTTGTAAATTCTCTAAGACCCATTATAATCTCTTTAGAACTCTCTCTACAATCTTAAATGGAATGTTTCTAGCTTAGGTAGCCAAGAACACCAATATTATAAACTGACGTGGTAACACACTCTATGAGATTAAAAGAGAAATAGAGAATGTTTTGATGTGGTCTCTCCTCTCTCTCACTCTCTCTCTCTCTCGCTCTCTATCTACCCAAACTAACATATGAACAAAAAAATTTCTTTATCTATACATCACATATTGACAATAAACACACAAATAGATAAAGACAAAAAGGGCAACAAAAAAACTAACCTCAAGTTGAAGAGAGAATTAGATTCGAAAGCACCAACTTTGATGCTATCGTCCTCGTGCTTGCTTCTACACAATCACATGGAGAGACTAAAAAATAATAAACTTATGATCTCTCTATTTTTCTAACCCAATCCTAGCTACATTTCACACCAAATACATAATAAAAGGTAAGAGTAACTATTTGCGTATTACATGATTGTGTGCTATGTGTGTGTGTATGAGAGAAAGACAAACAAATAGAGAGGGGGAGAGATAGAGAGAGAGATAAGTGACATCCATCAATAATCTCAAAGTTTATTACATTATCTTTACCAACTTCCTTAATGGAATGCACTTCAGTATTTCCCTAAAAATGAAATGCTTTTCCTCGGAGCTCCTATATCTACTACCCACAATGTAAAAGCCATCTAGGAGCTTGAGATTGTCATCTAACCTATAAGGGTCTAGGACTATATAAATATACTGAGGATTAATATCATCCCACCCATTAAATCCAAGAACTTTCCATTTTGGGCTAGGCTGGCATCCAAAAAAGCCCAATTGTGGCATCTCATCAAAGAAGACAGTATTTGACAATTTATTATTGTCATAGGTCAACTTTAAGATATTTAATGACATGTCTTTGCATAAAACATAATCAAACTATACATTAATAACAATCATGATCTTTATTATATTTAGCAAAAGGAAGATTATAAGAAATTAATGAAAAAATAAAATCCATTCAAATACCAAAAGCAATCTAGAACCAATCGTCACTGAAGAACACAACCAAATTTATTTTCTAAGGAGCTTATGCTTTGGGATACATTTAATAACTTCATCAAATACTTGTTGTACTTGATCTCTATCAGTTGACATGGACATTAGAGTCTATTACATAACAATCAATCAAGCCTAGGCTTTCTTTAATAATCATAAACATAATATTTTCATCTAATTTATCTGAATCTAAATGTATATTAATTTGATAAACATCGTTCCATCCAAGAGCCTCAACTGCCATGGTCCAGACCAAGTTGGACTATGAAAAAAACGATGCTCAAATTCTGTAGCCAAATTCACCCTCTCCTCAAAGGAAAGGGTACTCCTCATGTGCTAAAAAAAAATGCAAGTAACCTCTTCTATCTCTGTCAATCATACTATGTGTGTGAGTGTAAATTTTAATTGTAACTACTCTATGCATGCACATGGGTGTAAAAAAACAAATTGCATGACTACTATGTGTGTGAGTGTAAATTTTAATTGTAACTACTCTCTGCATGCACATGGGTGTAAAAAAACAAATTGCAATAACTATGTGTGTGTACATGTGTATTTGAATTAATACATGTAAATCAAACCCTTTCCTCAGTGCATGTGTGAGTGTGTGTGTATAAGAAGTTGCTCTTACTAATCCACTCCCCCTAGGTGTAAGTGCAACTTGGATTATCATAAACCTACTATACAAAACATATGGCACAATGTATACTACAAAGTTAACGCACATACCAACTATATGCAATTCAAATCACAATCCCACATAACCTTTTGTCATACTTTAAGGCAACATTCTAAAAAACTCACTTTCCAAATAAAAAATTCCATACTTTTTCTTTTCAAATTCTTTCACACACCAAATTTTTTTAAAATACTTTCACCCGCAAACGTGCACACACACAAACGTTATTCAAATTATTAAAACATTTAAAACACTTTCAACTTCAATCTAAGAACTCTCTCAACCCCACACACACACATTCAATTTTAAAAAAAAACATTTCTGAAAACTTCCAACATTTTTCATGCTTTTGTTCTTTGCTCTAATAAGTAAATGCAAACACACACTTTTTCTATTCAAAAAACTAAAATATATCAAAATATTATCACTTTAAAAAAACACTTTCACTAGCATATTTATCTCTCTCTCATACACACAACACACACCCACATAATTTTTCTATTGAAATTAAAAAATATTTTCAAAAACTTCTTACATTTTAAAAAAACTCTCTCCAACATTCTAATTCCCTCTCTCTCTCTCTCTCTCTCTCTCTCTCTCACACACACACACACACACACACACACACACACACACACACACACACACATGCTATTCGAATTTAAAAAAAAACATTTTTTTAAACTTCCATATTTCTAATATATTTTAAAATTCTTTCACCTTTAAAAAACACACACACACACACACACACACACACATGGCAAAGTTAATGCTAAAACTCTCTCCCCCCCTCTCTCTCTCTCTCTCTCTCTCTCTCTCTCACACACACACACACACACACACACACACACACTTGTTATTCAAATCAAAAAAACATTTTTGAAAACTTCCAAAATTTTTAATGCTTTTGTTCTTTGCTAAGTACATGCAAACACACACTTTTGCTATTCAAATAACTAAAATATTTCAAAATATTGTCACTTTAAAAAAACACTTTCACTAACATATTTATCTCTCTCTCATACACACACCACACACCCAAACAATTTTGCTATTGAAATTAAAAAACATTTTTAAAAACTCTTTCTAACATAATTAAAAAACTCTCTCCAACGTTCATTGTCTCTCTCTCTCTCTCTCTCTCTCTCTCTCTCTCTCTCTCTCACACACACACACACACACACACACACACACACACACACACTTGCTATTCAAATTTAAAAAAATCATTTTTATAAACTTCCATATTTCTAATATATGGCAAAGTTAACACACACCCCAAACACAATCACACACATGGCAAAGTTAATGCAATAACTCTCTCTCTCTCTCTCTCTCTCTCTCTCTCTCACACACACACACACACACACACACTTGCTATTCAAATTTAAAAAACACCTAAACACACACAAACACATCCTTAACACACACACACACACACACACACACACTTTTGCTATAACTCTCTCTCTCTCTCTCTCTCTCACACACACACACACACACACACACACTTGCTCTCTCTCTCTCTCTCTCTCTCTCTCTCTCTCTCTCTCACACACACACACACACACACACACACACACACACAAACACACTTGCTATTCAAAATAAAATAAAACATTAAAAAAAAACTCTCACATGATGACAGAGTGAGTACATGTGTGTGGAAGGTTGGTGTTGATGAAAAACAGGTAGAGGAAGAGAGCACACACACACATGAGCAAACCCTAATGTATTAGGCAAAACCTAGCCATAGAGGGAAGCCATGTCCCATATCACACAATGCATAAAGCCATAATCCCAAAAGCTACAACACACTACTTGTGTTGTGTCCACACACACCTGAACCTAGCTATACTGTCCACACAACTATGACTAGCTGGACGTGGTCATTATGTCTCACACATGCTACTACCTAACACGCTAGCACATAGTGCAACTAGCACAATGAGCTTGAATCTCAATAGCCCCTCTCAAGCTCATGATGTACTGCCATAGATGAAGATGTAGATGAGCTTGGGCTATCAAAGCTCTCAACACTCCCCCTCAAGCTCATCCCATGTACTCCCAACATAGTACCGAAGTACTCAAACTTCTCCCTGCTAAGTGGCTTTTTAAAGATGTCGGCCACCTGCTCTTCAGTCTTCAAATACTGCAAATCCATTGTACCATCCAACACTTTCTCTCTGACAAAATGATAGTGGACCTCTATATGTTTGGTCCACGCATGAAAGACCGGATTCCTGGCCAACTGTAATGCTGCTCATGTTGTCACAATGAATTACAACCTTGCCATCAATAGGCTCACCCAAATCAGCCAAGAGACTCTTTAACCATACTCCTTCACATGCAGCTATGGTGGCTGAACCCCTACATTCACCCTCTGTAGTACTAGATAAAGCATTAGTAGGTTGCTTCTTACTGCTCCAACTCACCGGCTGGGCTTCCGGGTGTAAAGGCATAACCACTAGTGGACCTCCTGTCATATGAGCTACCTGCCCAATCTGCGTACCATGCTTATAAAGAAGAACATAATGTGCAGTGGTCTTTACATAGCTCATAATGCATCTCACTGCATCCAAATGAGGTTTTTTGGGGCTTTGCATAAATTGGCTTACTAGCCCCACAGCATAACTGAGATCTAGTCGTGTGATAGTCATGTAAATAAGACTACCAACCATCTTTGTATGCATAGATGGATCATCCAACTCTTCACCAAAATCAACCCCCGCAGCTTCACATTCTACTCCAAAGGTGTACTCATTGGCTTACACCCTGTCATCCCATATCTTGCCAACATATCCAATGCATATTGGCATTGTACTAACCATGTTCTTGCATGGTCTTTAATAACTTCAATCCCAAGAAAATATCTCAATTCACCTAGGTCTTTCATATCAAACTTCCCACTCAATGCCTTCTTGTTGACATGCATAACATCTGTAGCATGATCTCTTGTGACAATCAAGTCATCCACATAGATGACAAGCAAGACAATCCTATGATCTGTTTTCTTCACATAGAGTGAAGAATCTGCTGAAGAAACCTGAAATCCAATAGAGATAAGATATCAGCTTATCTTATCACTCCAAGCACAAGGTGCTTGCTTTAAACCATATAATGCTTTCTTTAACCTGCATACATGAGTGGGGTACTGTTAGAAGTCATCTCTTGTCCAGTTTTATACACCAGGGCCTTTGTTGTGGGTGTGCCCGCCCTTATGAAGTGTTTTATCATTTTTCCCCACTCTTCGCATTTTTCCCCTATTTTTCCTATTTTTTCTGTGGCTTGGGAGGCAGCCCATTTGCTAGCCGACTGCTGGAACTTGTCCATGACTCCATGTTTGAGGTGGCCGACTGCTGAACAAGCTGGCCGATTGGATGGTGTGCTAGTCGTGGAGTTTCAGGGCCAGTCGGTTGCCCTACAGTAGGCCGACTGATGTTGGGGGGCCATATAAATAGGCCCCCAGCCCCCTTGCCAGTTGTGTATCAACCCCGAGATCTTCTTGTGTATATAGAGCAGAGTTACATGCCTATATCTCTCTCTCTCTTGTGCTATTTTTTTCTGCATGCGTTTTGCTCTTGTGTTCCCAGATCTGGTCATCATCTCCGCTGCGTATTCTGACATGGTATCAGAGCCCTAGGCTCTAGGTAGTTCTTGGGATTTGTGTGAGCAAGAGGGGGACTGTTGTGTGGCTGATTCCTGGACCGTACGGGACTGTTCGGGAAGAGGAGAAGCAAGAGGACGGCGGGCTGATTTGCTGGACAACCACTTGTTGCAGATATTAGTTCTTCTTTGTTCCCACCCACCCACACTTTTCAGAGTACATCCCCGCAATGGCAGATCTGTTTGAGATGGCGGAGAGGCATGTGAAGATCTCGACACTCCCCACGTTCCCGGTGGACCGTCAGTTGGACAGGAGCAATTACGGCATATGGAAGGTTATGATGGAATCTGTTCTGGAGTCTTATGACCTCGCCGATCTCATCGTTGTTTTTGTTGGTGTTCCACGGCCGGATGTAGAGGAAGGGGAGTTACCGTCAACCCGAAAGGACCGGGAGGCTCAGACATAGATGTGGGATCGTGTCAACGCCAGGGTCCATTCGTTTATCTTTCTCAACTGCACACTGCAAGTAATCAATCATGTAAAGCATATGATGCAGGCCATAGGTATATGGCAGCATTTGGCCTCTCTTTACAACAGGGTATCGCCCATGAAGAGGATTTCCTTGGAAGTACAGATGCGGGTTATGAACCCTGCAAAGTAATCGACGATGCGGGAGCATATTAACAAGCTGCAGGCTCTTCAGCAGGAAGTTCTTCAGGCTGGGAAGGAGATATCGTCAGAGGACATGGCCATAACGTTGCTGTCACATTTGCCCTCTTCGTACTCAGCATTTTACTCGTCTTTGATTACCAGTGGTGGCAGGCTCAGCACCATCACGTGGGAAGAGCTTGTGCCCATGGTCCTATAGACCAGGAGGAAAGATTCACGAACCCTCCTCAGGGTGGAGGTTCGGAGGCCTTAACTGGCCAACGGTCAAAAGGCCGTAACACGGACAAAGGGAAGGCTTTGTCGGAGAAGACTTCTGAGAAGAAGTCCGTTATTATTGACCGCCACGAGAAACTAAAGGCAGAGAGGACCTGTAATGATTATGGCGAGAAAGGCCACTATTGGAGGCAGTGTCCCAAGTGGAAGATCGAGAAGGGTGAAGATTCCTCAATAGCAATTATGAAGACTCCGGCTTTTGTGCACCTTGAGGTGGTGGACACCGATGTTTCATTTTCTTCAGGTAGGGAGGAGATTGGAGGACTCTCCGCAATGGATACTCGGAAGTGGATTCTAGATAGTGGTGCTTCTAGGCACATGACTCCTTCCCGTTCCGGTTTTACAGGATCTTTGCAGGCTTTCTGGTCACATACTTACTAGGGATAAACCCACTATCCCAGTTCACAGTGAGGGCAGGATGGAGATAGTTCCCGATGGCAGAGGGGGGAAGCATTCCTCCCAGGTGTTGTATGTTATGGCACTTGGTTTTCATCTGTTGTCAGTGTATCACGTTTGCAAGACTGGCATATGGGTGGAGTTTGATGAGCATTTTGTTGCTCTCCACCAGGACAAAGCAACAGACCAAGTGGTTTGGGAAGGCGGAGTGGAGAATGGAGTTTACAAGCTTTCAGCACTCTCTCTCCCAGGTCCTCAGGTTTGTGATGAGTGGCAGTCTGGTAATGGCCACTTAAGTGTGGATACGCTATAGGTGCAGGCTTTCTGGGACCAGATGGTGGGGATAGCTTGCCAGTAGATGGCAGCAGTTGTTGGCAGGAACTCTCCAGTACTGATGTTGGTAGTTCTTGTGTTCGTCAGTCAGAGGAAACTGAATAGGTAACTTATGCTCTGATGTCTCGTAGTGTTCGGGACAAAGAACCTCCTGTAGTTTCGGATGTTCTTTCCATGGGGACCTTTCGGAAATCCAGGCAGGTGTGGCAGTTGATTACTTGCAGAAGGAGGTGCATACTCCAGGCTTTGTGGTTCCGGATTCAGAGGGGGTGGTTGACAGGTTTCAGAAGGCCTTGCGTGGTCTTCAACAGGTTTCTAGGACTTGTTTTTGCACCGTAACAGGTGTTGTGAGCAGTGTGATGCCTCTTCGACTCAGAAGTAGAATGGTTCATTGATCTGGTTGATGGACACCAGATTGGACGGGAGCTTCCTGATGAGGCAGTTGAGCTCATGGTTGCGGATGACTCTTTGGGAGGCAGGATTGCGTTTCCTATGGTTTCTGCGGCATGCGAAGGATCATGGACTCTTTTACACAGGAGGGGGATTGTTGGATGGAGTCCGACTCCACATCTGGAGTGACTCAGTTTGGGGAGGAGATCCAGACATGAGGAGATCTACTTCAGGCCCAGGAGCAGTTTTATGGAGCAGTAAGAAGCAGTCATCTTTTGCCTTCATCTTTTGCCTTGTCGAGCACAGAGGCAGAGTACCGAGCTGTTTGTCTGCTTGTGAGGTGGTGAGGATGCAGAGGTTGCATTGCAGGTTTGGGTTTCCACTACTGGAGGCACCCATAGTCATCTAGAGGCACTTTGTTCGTGAACAGATCGTTGTGCTGATGACATCTTGCTAGAGTTCTGTACAACGGAGGATAGTACAGTGGACCTCTTCATGAAGTCGCTATCTCAGGATTTGCTCAGGCGGCACCCCAGCTCCCTGTGGTTAGTTTCACAGCCAGGAGCTGAGAGGGGGTGTTAGAAGTCGTCTCCTATCTAGTGTTATACACCAGGGCCTTTGTTGTGGGTGTGCCCGCCCTTATGAGGTGTTTTATAATTTTTCCCCACTCTCCGCATTTTTCCCCTATTTTTTCTATTTTTTCTGTGGCTTGGGAGGCAGCCCATTTGCTGGCCGACTCTACTGGAACTGGTCCACGACTCCATGTTTGAGGTGGCCGACTGCTCCTGAGACAAGCTGGCCGACTAGATGGTGTGCTGGTCGTGGAGTTTCAGGGCCAGTCAGCTGCCCTACAGTAGGCCGACTGCTATTGGGGGGCCATATAAATAGGCCCCCAGTCCCCTTGCCAGTTCTGTATCAACCCCGGGATCTTCTTGTGTATATGGAGCAGAGTTACATGCCTATATCTCTCTCTCTCTTGTGCTATTTTTTTCTGCATGCGTTTTGCTCTTGTGTTCCCAGATCTGGTCATCACTGCGTATTCTGACAGGTACCTCGGGTGTACATATACTTCTGGCTGTGCCATATAAACTTCCTCTTGTAAATCACCATTTGGAAATGCATTTTTCACATCCATTTGATGCATTTCCCAACCATTTGTTGCAGCCATAGCAATGACTGCTCTCACTATTCCCATCTTTGCAACAACTGGACTAAATGTTTCATCATAGTCCAAACCTTGGGTTTGTGCATAACCCTTAGCTATACTAGCCATGCTTTATGGCGCTCAATGGAACCATTTGATTTGCATTTCACCTTATAAATCCATTTGCAACCAATGAGATTCTTGCTTTGTGGTAAGGCAACCAAATCCCAAGTTTCATTATGGACCAATGCGTCCATCTCAACATCCATTGCCTTCTCCCATACATGCTTCCCAATAGCTTCTACATAGCATGTAGGTTCCACATGCTTCATCAAAGAGGTCATATATGCGTAATGCATAGCAAAGTCATGATATGTCAACCTATCAACAACTAGATACCTGACCCTTTGGGATCTCTACAACAATGCATGCGGATCACTCTGAACACCTGTCACTCCAGCATGTGGAGGCACATATCTATCCTTCCTTGCACTTGGTGTGTGTAAAACTGGTATGCCATCCAAACTTTCTGAACTTGACGACTCATAACCTGTAATGCCAATTCCTTCAACCTTCTTTTTTCCTTTATCCACAGCACTACTCCCAGTGCTCACACTCTCATGTCTCAAGCATCCTGACCATGGACATATAGTGCTACTCTCAGATTCTGTTGGCCCAGACATAGAAATAGAACTTGTTTGTTGCCTTGTACCACCTAGCAAGTTCATCAAACACCACATCTCATGAGATAAGCACTTGCCTAGTATGTGGATTGTAACATTTATATGCCTTGTGATCCTGTGCATACCCAACAAAAATGCACTTTTTTGCCTTAGGATCTAGCTTCTTCCTTCTCTCATCTGGCACATGCACATAAGCTATGCTACCAAACACTTTGAGGTGTCCAATGTCTGGCCTAAGACGACGCATCTCTGGTGTACTTTCATGTATAGAAGTTGTGGGTGTCTTATTAAGTACATACACCGCTGTGGCACACGCTTCTCCCCAATAATAGTCTGGCATGCTCTTTTCATTGAGCATTGCCCTAGCCACATCACCAATGACTCTATTTTTCCTCTCAGCACAACACCATTTTGTGTGAGGTGTGTACCTGCAAGTTAGCTGCCTTCTTATGCCATTCTTTCTCAAGACATTCTCAAAAGCATGTGAGGTGTATTCACCACCTCCATTTGTCCTCAAACATGTGAGGTGTATTCACCACCTCCATTTGTCCTCAAACATTTTATCCAATAGCCATACTACTTCTCTGCAAAAGCTTTGAAGTCCATAAACTTTACTCTTCTCTTTGAGAAAGTAAATCCAAGTCATTCTGCTGAAATCATCAATGAATGTCACATAGTACATGCTGCCTTTAATGGATGGGTTTTGTGTAGGACCCCATACATCACTATGAGCAATCTCAAGTGGCCTACTACTCATGTTGCCTTCTTTAGGAAATGGCAACCTTGCTTGCTTTCCAAACTGGCAAGCATCACATACATGCATACTCCCATCATACTTGAATCTAGGTAGCCCACCAACAATGCCTCTTGCCTGCAAGTTCTTTAACTTTTGTATGTTCACATGTTCAATCCTTTTATGCCACATTTCAACGTCTTGTACCACATTTCAGCTTTTAGAGAACATAGCCAATTTCAACTCAGGAATCCCAGCATCCAATTTAATAACCTACCTTCTTTCTTGCCTCTTTGGCAATGACTCTACATCCATTTTTGAAATCCTCAATGAAGCAACCATGCTTGTTGAAACGAACCTGTAAACCTTGCTCAACCATTTGACCAACTGAGGCCAAACTCTTTGTAATAGAAGGCACATATAAGACGTCTGACATAGACTTAATTTCACCATTGTGCATCACCAATGGCACACTCCCAACATGAGTGATAGCATGCTGAGAATCATCACCTGTCTCCACATAGCCTTGATGCTCCAGAGTCCATATACCAAGTGTCATCACTGTCACCATGTGTCATCATAGACCCAACGACATGTTTCATGGCAAACAAGTGATTTGCACTACCATCATGACTGCTTGATGCAAAATTTCCACCATTTACATAATTTCCACCATGTTGTGCTCTACCCCCTCTCAAATCATTTTGTTTTGTGGTAATAGTCACGTGCCATATGACCAAACTTTCCACAGTAATGGCATTCCACATTTTGCATAGATGCTTGTTGGCCTTGCCAACATCCTCTTCCTCGAGAATTATCTCTATCTCTTTGAGGTGTATATCCACACGGCCACCTCTAGCACCATATGAAGGTTAAAAATTCTGCTGTGGTGACCTATCCTGCCATCCACGGCCAACACCACAACCTTGTGATGCAAATCTTCCCCTACCTCTAAATCCCCTTTGTGAATAGAAAGCTTGATTCTTGCCATGATCATCATGGCTAGTAGATGCATCATGAAAAGGGTAACTGAGTTTGATTTCCTCAAGAAGCAAGAGTGAAACCAACTCATCAAAATCTGGTAAACCTGTACTCCGAACAAAGATAGATGTATCAAAAGACTTGTACTCCTTGTGCCAAGACCACGCAAGGCAGTCAGGAGTCTCATCAGTGGTTTTGGGGGAGGCCAAAGGTGGTCGACGATAGTTTCAGCACTCACCGCCATCAGTGGCCCTGTGCAGCGAGAGGCTCACCAATGGAAGGCACTCCAACGAATAGTTGCCTGAGAAAAAACAAATAGATGATTATTAGAACAACAATGAAAAAAAGCAACATCTAAGAGAGTGATAGAGGGAAGTTTACCAGTGGCGGGTGCAGGAGATCCCAGCAACAAACACGAGGAGCACTTCAACAACTGTGAAGGAGAGTGTAGCCTACAGGAGGAGGGGTGCATGTGAATATGAGGAGTGTAAATTCAAAGGAGGAGGGGTGCATGTGAATATGAGGAGTGTAAATTCAAAGGAGTGTAAATTCAAAGGAGGAGGGCTCTGGGCTGCGGGTTGTAAAAGCCTGCATGCAAAGGGTGGTGACTGCAAAACACTCCCAGCCACATTCAATATGTGCAGAGGGTGGTGGGAGTGTAATTACCTGGATGCAGAGGGCAACGACTGCAACATTCAATGAGGAGGTCTTTGAGTACCTGGAACATTCGATGCAGAGGGCAACGATTACAAGGCTTCTACACAGGGTCGAAGGCGACCATGCAACTCTGACAATGTTGGCTGAGTCAGCTGACCCTCCATGCAAAGGGCAAAAAAAATGACATGTGGTGCATATTTCAAGCCTCGTTATATATAGATAGATGGTTTGAGCTAAAATTTGTGCCATTTCTTACATGTAATTTTGTGAAATTTTTAAGGATTTGCGAGCATTTTTTGGCAATGTTTGGGCCACTTTTCTTTAATTTTGGGCATACTAGTGTTTGCAAACGGTTGAAAATGTGTGCCATGGCTTAGCCTAGAGCCGTTGAAAACGTGGATCGAGCGGTTTGAAATTAGGATAAGAGGGAAAAAAACATGTAAAAAATACATGAAAGTAGTTCAAAAATCCTACAAGTTTTGTAAAATTTTCTTAGCTTTCCGATTTGAATCTCAGCAAGGAGGAAATTTGACCGTTTGGGGAAAAAGACTTTCCTGCCTACTCGTCGTCGGTTCGTGTGGGGACGTGACATCCACCCGAGCTGGGAGATACCAATGCACAAACCAGCTTGCAAATAATGGCACACATTTCTCGCACATGAAAGAGAGTGAGAGGGAGAGAGCATGTGAAAGCTAAACTATCAAAAGGAAAAATCTTTGAAACATAAACAAAAAAAAAAGACTGGCATTGAGCTTTGGAAAAAAAGATTTTGAGCATTGTTCAAAGCAAAAAAATAATTTTGAGCATTCAACTTTGGCTTTGAAGTTTTGAAAAAAACGATTTTGGGCATTCAACTTTGGCTTTGAAGTTTTGAAAAACGATTTTGAGCTTTTAACTTTCAATTTTAAGGTTTGAAAATTTTATTTTTAGCTTTCAACTTTGCAAAAAATGATTTTGAGCCTTTCTTTCAAACAAAAACGATTTTTAACTTTTGAGTTTCAAAAATTAGACCTCTTCCACCTTGGTCACTTTCTTCGGACTAGAACCAATTCCCACAGACCAAGTTAGTTCCCGAGTCTCCCAAGCCTCGATTCTTGCTACTTGTGCTACTTCTTAAAGGCTTTTAGAGCACACATCTTCCCATGCCACCCACCACTAGCCAATTTATAGGTTGTTCCCACGTGCTACTTTTGCACTAACCAGACATTGATCCATTCTTAAAAGCCTTGTTAAGAATAACATGCTACCTTGCATACAAGAGAGAAAGAAGAAGAGAAAGATGCATGCAAGAGTCAAATATGGAGAATATCACTTGGCCAACCCTATGAGGGTTAACTCCTCAATGTGAAGCCGCTAGGGGCTCACTCCTCCACACTCTCCTTGTGTCACCCAAGAAGAGATCAAATGCTAGGTAGAGAGCAAGAGGGAGGGAGCTATGGAGAGCTCAACCTCTACCTCATGACACTAGTATGTAAATGGGACATGGTAGATAATAGCAAAGAGAGGGTAGAGAAGAAGAGAAAGGAGAGCATTATCATTCCTACTTACATATAACGACAATCAAACATGCAAGCAAACAAGAACACAAGAAAGCATACAACCACAAGCTACATCACTTCTATCCACATCATATCTCATTCATACACATCTCATCTCATTCGTCCACATCCATCCAATCGTTCACATGTACGACTTCTCACATTTATTCATACATTCATATCTATCACTTCACATCCACATATATTCATGTCACATCACATTCATATCGATCACTTCACATCCACATATATTCATGTCACATCACATCACATTCTTTCACTTACACATCTATATCCATTCTTTCACATACATCCACATCCATTCTTTCACATACTCATTCACATATATTCTTCACATACACATTCACATATCCATTCTTCACATACACATCCGAATCTATTCTTCACATACACATTCACATCCATTCTTTCACATACTCATTCACATCCATTCACACATACACATTCACATCCATTCTTCACATACACATTCACATCCATTTTCATCACATACATTCACATCCATTCTTTCATATACTCATTTACATCCATTCTTCACATACACATTCACATCCATTCTTTCACATACTCATTCACATCCATTCTTTGCATACATATTCACATCCATTCTTCACATACACATCCATATCCATTCTTCACATACACATTCACATCCATTCTTCACATACACATTCGCATCCATTTTCATCACATACATTCACATCCATTCTTTCACATACTCCTTCACATCAATTCTTCACATACACATTCACATCCATTCTTTCACATACATCCACTTACATCCCATATCATTCATTTACATCTTGATTCACATGACATCACATATGAGAGAGAGAGAGAGAGAGAGAGAGAGAGAGAGAGAGAGAGAGAGAATGCAAACTTAAGGGAGACAAATGGGATTTTCCCTTTTCATATTCCATAAAATGTCTTATATACATGAGCTCATAATTACAATGTCCGACCGCCCATTAGCTCTATGTACATCTATTCCTCATGATCGGTGTTACACAAGCCGTAAGCTCGATCATCCCATGTCTCTTTTACAATCAGCGCATAGTACGGTTACAAAAAGATAAAGTACGGAGGATGTAGCCGCGTGAAAGGTCATGTTAACCAGAGTGGTTAACATACCCCCTCCCTAATGTAGATCTATCCCCTCAAAGCTCATCGGATCTATCTGTAATAGATCGAATAGGTTCTGATGAAATCCCGGCACACGAGGTTGGAGTAGGGAGGGCTTGATGACTTTATAGCTCATCCAAAAAGTGGTTTCCATCATGTTTTTGAAAGTCTGAAGGCACCACACAGGCATCCACATCACACACTCGTCTGCTTAAGGGGGCCCTTTGTTGATGTTGAAAGCAAGACCTTGTGCACCTTCAAAGCAATGGTCCCAGTCTGAGAAGGACTCTAGGAGATCAGATCGAAGAAGCGGTTATGATCACAGTTGGGTCGTGGGCTTGGTCGTAGTGGCAGATGAATTTGTGGAAGCGACGTACCATACTATCTTTAGTGCAAGGATTCTAGGCGGAAGGGGGAGCAAAGCACGGAAAGTTAAATTTGAGTTATGGGTTCTTCTGCTGCTCTTCGTGGAAGACTTCCACCCCCACCCGGGAGGTAGTCTTCTGGGTTGATCCTTAGTGCTCCCATATAAAGGGTTTGGAAAGAAATGGTTGTTGCCTCTAAGCGCCTCTAGGCCAACTACTCACCCATGAGTTCGAACATTATGGGGCAAGCAGTGGTGAGTGGTCAGTGGTAACCTCCACGGGTCCTGGGGGGGTGGTCACACACCGCCATTGATGGTGCTTCGTGTCGAGGTATGGGCACAGGATGTAGATGTCGAGGTGGTCGGTGATGCAAGTGAGACGCTAATCTTGGAGTTGTTGACCGAGTAGGATGGCTATGGCCTACTCGAACTCCATGCAGTCAAGGGAATCATGCCAATTTAGAGGGTTGAGCGGAGGGTCAACTTCCTCATGCTCTGATGGTGGCGGCACAGCGGGATCTCCCCTTCTTCGAGGTTCTGTGTAGAAGGTGGTTGAGTCAGCGAGACGGGGGTGTAGGGGATATCGACATTGAGGGGCTCGTGTGGCAAGGTTGGCATTGAGGATTGGTGGGGGTTTGGTGTGGAGGTGGAGGGGATGTCTCTGAATGCTATGTGCATTCCTAACTTTAGGGATATAAATGGAGGTGGAGGGGATGTCTCTGAATGCTGTGTGCATTCCTAACTTTAGGGATAAAAATGGAGGGGACGGGGTGTGGGTGTGGGTGATGAAGGTGGGGTGGGAAAATGGATGGGGGATGAAGACTTTGTGCATGCAAGAGTGGAAGGGTAGAGGTGCCAAATGGGGGTGGGGATGGTGGGGGTTGACTGCAGGTACGGAAGATGAGCTGGGTGGTGGTGGAGGAGGTGGGGGAGAAGAGGTTCGTGGGGGCGGAGGTGGAAAATTTCCCTGCCCATTGTCACCATTATCATTGTTCATTTCAGTGGCATCTGTAGAGGGCCGTGTTCTAGAAATAAAGCCACTATGGTAACATCTTCGTCAATGGAGAATTTGAGTGGGAAGGCCACATGCGTATCATCAAACTAGTAGATGCCAATTGTTGCCATCACTTCTAGCTACTCAAAGGATCTTTGGTATAGAAGTAGCAGGCCTTCTGTAGAATAGGGTGGGAGACCGTCGGCTCGGAGAGAAAGATATGTGCTGTTGTGAGAATGACGCACCAGCCGACATCCTGCAAGTAATGAAGCACCCCTATGGAGATATAAGAGAGGTAGGGATAGGGGCATAAGCCATCGGGGATGAGCATATTAATGAATTTGATTAGGTCAGAGGGGAAACCAAACCACAAAAGCTGACACACCAACCTGTAAGGGTTGCTTGGAGAGGATGTTGGGGGAGCTCAAAAAATTCATGAGGGTGGTGGAAAGAAAGGAGGCCTTGGAAAGAAAGGAGGCCTTGGAAAAATAAGTGAGGGAGGAAGGTACTTCTCGAGATTGGGAGCTTGGTGAGGAGGTAGGTGAAGTTGTGGTGGGAAAGGGGCTCATCAAGATATGAGTTATGCTGTAAGAGGTTCAATATGACACTCCGAAAAATGGAGGTTGATGAGCTGATAATGAGTCTGTGGGGGGAGGGCTAAGATGGGGAGCTCTGTGGCGGGGGCATCCACCTTGCAGTCAAGAAGGACATTACGCGGCTCGGGCTTCCGTGTCACTATGGTTCTCTGGCGGGGGCATCCACCTTGCAAACAGTTGCTTCTGAGATCTCTCGGTGCCTGAGGAAATCTCCTTGGGTGCGGGCAAGGAGGTCCTCTGCTGTCTAAGCCTAATTCTGGGCATCCTAGTGCAGTCCTTCGATGATGGTGAGCTCATGATGCACCCTTTGTGCCTCCTCATGGGCCTGAGTCAGCTGCTGCTAGAACTCTGTTATGCGAGAAAGGGTGTGTCCCAAGTACTGAGTCTGTTCATCAAACTTTTCTTACAGTTACATGTACTATAAGTTAGTCTGGAATAAATCCTCATCAGACACTTGGCATGAATGGGCCTTGGATAGCATCATCTCTCTTTAGGGAACTTGGGCCACCTCTTGCTGTTGTGACGGTAAATGCAGTCAATCATCTATGTGATGAGTTCCCTGGCCATATGGGAGAATCCAAGAGCTAACTTCAGTACATCTCCATGGGCCACATCTAGACTTTCTACATATGCTTAGTTAGAACTGAAGCTACCGGAGCGTGCCCAACGGAGAGTGTTAACTGTGTTCTGTGTTGCTCTGGGCAAAGAAGGGTCTGCCTTTGCATATGATGGCATGTCAGCGAAGCATTCTGGAGGTGGTTCTTCAAACAGATTCCTATTGAAAAAATCTTGTTTTTGGCGCTCTTCCTTCTCGGTGTCCTTCCTGGTAGCTTCCTCCTCATCCTTCCTAGTGGCTTCTACAGCAGTTTGCTAGCTCTTCTTATGTTGGTCATGGGGTGGGTGGCTGAGGAGCCTGTTCAGTAACTTATGTCTCATGGTGGGGCCTCTTTGCTGGTGGGGGTTTAGGAGAAGTAGATGGAGAGGGCAAAGAAGTGACCGTTGCATCTCGGCTGCTCAGCTGGATTTGGCCGAGGTAACTCCTCCTAGCTAACCACGTAATAAAACAGTCTGGTCAGCAATGTAGTAGCTGCCAGCTTCCCTTGGGGGTTAGAGCAGATTGTGTGTCGTTCCCTGAAAAGATAATCAACCCAGTTTACCATTTGACCTTGGTGCACCCGAGCCAAGGCAGTCATGCTGTAGCATCTGAAGTGCTCTGTCCACATGGTGGGGTGAGTAAGAATTGCAATGCACGGGCTGGTATGACAAGATCCTCCTATGTAATATTTTCCCATTCACAACGTCATCCTTGTTAGGGCTACCCCTGAATATAAACCTCTGGTCAACTTCGATGTATTGACCCATATGGGGGAGTGATAAAGCATCTCTGATCAAGTCAATACTGAGCTGCACTTGGTGCCTTTGGCCCTTGTTATCCATGACCTCTCTAGTATGCTAATTGGTGTATCGTAGGTCTCGTGAAGTATAAAGCATTGTATAGATTGGGCCCCCATGGCTCTAAAGTTGGATATCTACCCGAGCCAACCTGCTCCGGCTTCTGTACCACTGCAGGGTCTCAGGAAACGACCATGTAACACGGCCTAGTGTAATAAAGGAGCTTGTGCTCCACTTTGTGATTGTTCTTCATTAGTGAATGTATTGTATGCCTGTTGACTTGCTTCATGCGGGCTTCACCCAAATGAGAGAGCAGGGTCGGGTTCTTTGTGTACTCCTTGAAGCGGCCACCTGTAGGTCGCTTCCTCTGAATAGAGGTGTGACGGAGAACCTCTTGGGAGGAGTCGGATGCTTCTGACATGGTGTTGAATGTTGGGTGAGTGTGAAGACTTGAGAGAAAATTTGCAATAGTTTGGCTAGGGGAAGAGCTGAAAGTGAGGAAATGAATGGGGTGGGGCCTTATTTATAGGTCTGACATAAGGGTATGACCATGGCAAATCCAGGGAATGGCTGTGGCAGTTGATGTTGGAAGCGAACGGGCATGGCAAGTCCAGCGAACAGGCGTGGCACTCCAAAGAACACAAGGGAATGGGTGTTTGCTTAGATAATCTAGAGAAAAGGCCATGGAAAAGCTATCGAACAGTCATGGCATATGCAAATTAAAAGAGAATGGGCGTGGGCTTCCAAGTTGAAGAAGGGAAAGGATGTTCGCTTCTTCGGGATCAGAAGCGAACGGGTGTTCGCTCATGAAATCAGGAAGGAACGATCGGGGCTTTAAGTCAAATTTGTAACAGCCGTGGGGGTGGCAAACTTTGAATGGGTGTGGCAAGGCTGGGTAGGTTGGAATGGTCAGGGTAGTTCTGGAACGGGCATGGCACATTAGAACCCCGCAAAGGAATGGTCATAGTAGCAAACTTGGAATGGCCAGGGCATTCCATAACCAGAGAAGAGAACGGCCGTGGCAAATGTGGTACGGTCGTGGCACACTTTTTTTTTTGTGGGCACCTTGAAGCAGGTTTTGTACCCAAGGCCTATGCTGCTAGCACCCCATTGTGGGTTTTGTATTGACCTCGTGCCCAATTCACCAAAGTAAGGAGTCGATTCCAATTAGGTGATGGTAGGAAACACTTCCTTGAGAGGGATTCTAAGGTGGTTGGTAAGTACCTGAGACTGAAGGAGACGATGATGGCATTGTACTCCATTGTTGCAACCTCACAACGCGAGGTGGCGGGGTTGCATACGTTGAAGGTATATCAATAATCATCTCTGTCGGTGGTGGCAGCATGGGGGTGGTGGTAGTGTCAATGTGGAGCTTTTACTTTCCTTTTTCCTGGGGTAATCTTCACAACGGATGTTGCCTTGGGTTTCCATTGAAGGGTAAGGGGTTGCTGAGTGAAACGGGGAGGAAGTGGAGGTTGGGGAGATTTGGGGATCCAAATATGATGGTTGCCCACATAGAAGTGATGGGCTTGTAGGGTAAGGGGTTGCTGAGTGAAACGGGGAGGAAGTGGAGGTTGGGGAGATTTGGGGATCCAAATATGATGGTTGCCCACATAGAAGTGATGGGCTTGTAGGAGAGGTTTGGGGATCCACCTGCTGTCTGCTGTGCTGGGAGTTGGTTTGGGGTATAGTTGAGGGTTTGGTTGAGGGTCAGAACTCCATGGAGAGCACTTGGGCCTGAATTTGTCATGTACCCTATAGGCTTGAGGTTGGCGAATTTGTTGTCGACGTGGAGGATGAGGAGATTTTGGTACCTGCGGGCCAAGAGGATGTTAGAGCTTTTACAGGGATCCATAATTTAGATTCGCCCTCATAATAACCTTGTGTTGCAAGAAGCTTTTTAGGTACCCAAATGCGAGATGGTAATCCTTGTGGAATTTTGTTAGTAGTGTTAGCAGTGTTAGTTTGGTTAGTGTGGGTTGGTGGGGAAGCATCTTGTGAAGTGGCAATGTGAGCGGGGGTTGTTGACGTGCGTGGTGGTGGTGCGGGTGTGAGAGGCATTGATGTGGTTGGAATGAGAAGCGGCCTCTTTTTTGGGGGAATGGATTGATAGGGGTGAGGTGATGAGATGATGGTAGGTGGTGAAACGGGGAGTGCTTGGCATGGGGAAGCAGTGGTATATGGGCTCTTTGTCTGTCATGAGAGGACAGTAACTTGGCCAAAAGCCAATTGTAGGGTCGCCGTCAGTGCATCTCAGTCGATGTTGTATTGGTTGTCCCATCCAACCCCTTCCAAGGAGGATCTCTTCATGCATTTTTCCTGCTCGCATCACATTGTAGAACTTCCCTTCTAAGGGATTAGTTCCAATGTGGAATAAAAGTGTGACTATGCCTACGCAATGCTATGATGCAATAGTGGTAACAATGGCAGAAATGATTCCAACTATTTCTTCCCAAAGAGGTCCTCGCCTAAAAAGCAAAGTGAGCCTCAAGGAGAAGATCAACGTAGGAAAAGCCAACAAGCTCTAAAGCTTATCTTAATCTTCCCACACCGGGCTACTACAAGTATGAGATATAGCATGGTCAAATCTTTACTGTGAAGGCTGACATCAACTTGGAAGCCCCAAGTGAACCAATTGTCGAATGCCAAAGTGACCGAGAAACTGGGCTTGAAATTTATGTGGATGAGTTAGGCAATGCCTACAAGATGACACCACGACTACCTTCTCAAAATGTAGAAAACCCTAGGAAGGGGGGGAATCCCACCAGGCTTTGGTCCTAAGGAGATCCCACCTCAAGTTGGTAAAAAAAGGCCTACCCTCTTCTAAGCAATAGTCCTCAAGCAGAGATACCACCTAGGTTTAATCCTAAACAGCTACCAGCGTCAAACATTGTTAGAGCCTTTGACTACTAAAGATGCCCTGCCCAAGACTATAGTCTTTGAAGAGCTACTATCTCGAGAGTACATGATAGTGGACAAATATCAAATGCTGCCAATAGCAAATGATAACCAGATTTTGTGCTTGTATGACAATGGGAAATGCACCTTGTTCCTACTTTCTTTTCTGAGAAGTGGCAAAGTAGTATGCCAAAGTGGATGCCTAAATATCCTATGGTGTATAAGTACCTTCATGTGAGACATATTACGTACACATTTAGAGATAAAGAGGGTAACGAGTATGGCCCATACCCAGTGTCATTAAATGGTCTTGACCACAAGTAAATTGAGAAGCTTAGGACATGTGGAGATTGTTTAGTCAACGATTTACTTAAAGACTGTCCAATCATATCTCCATATGCACAAGCTCAAGCACAAGAGACTACTACCTGTGAAGACCATAACTCAAAACCATTGCCCAAGGTAAAGTCACCACCTCGATCACCGCTCAAACAGCAAGTCTTTCCCTAGAAAACTATGGATCTCATTAGATCTCAAGTCATAGAGTCTCAAGAGAGAAATGTGGAAATGAACCAAGCTAAGAGTGTCGATCGTCAAAGAACTCTAGCAATAGAGACCCCATCAATCCATGACCAAAACTTAGAAACAAACCCCTACGAGGTGGATTTAACCACATTGTCTGTATGTGATAAAAGTACTACATAGTATTGTATGATGAATGAACATGTACAACTCAAGACAGAGAAAATGAAGACACATTCAGAAAAAGATCTCCAAGTGAAAAACCTACAGACCAAATTCCAATATTAGAGATCAATCTGAAGAGGGACTCAAGTGCTAGCTCACTAGCAAGTGTGGAATCAACAAGGTGTCAAGAGCAAGCACAATCAATCCAACACAAACCAGTAAACCAGTGCAACAAATGTCAATTAGCCTAAAGGAAGCGATATCTGCTAACTCAATACACACAAAGCTACAAACTTCTGAGGAGCAAGCACAAACAACAAAACCAAGAGAAGCACAAGTTGTAGATGAACTTGAAGATGCATATGTCCCACTAACAAGGATCATCATGAGTGTACAATGTAAAGATGAACCTGAACTTCAAAGATTAGCTCTCATTGACATGAGTGCGGACATAAATATGATGTCCCATCAAACTTGGTGTCTACTTGGTAAGCCAAATCTTGGCTTAACATCCAAGTTTATTCAAAAAGCTACAAACATCTTTGATGAATGCTTAGGAGTCGTGGAAGTCTCCTTGAACATTGACTATCACTGAGAGAGGCAAGTTTTTTGTCATGGCTCCAAGGAATCTACAAGAAGAGATAGTGCTTAGTCGAGCATGGATGGAAAAACATAACTGCATGATAGGGTGGACCTATCGACACATGTCAATCTTAGATGCATATCAAAGAGTGGTAATAGTAAAGCTAGTGCAAGGTGCACCATAAACATCCCAAGAGATTTTGGAGCACATAAAAATCTCTGCCAAAGAAGCCTTCAAGTACTACTAGCTTGTATCTAGATAAAGGAAAGGCCAAAGAGGAACCAACATCATCACTGCCAAAAGTGAGCCCACAGGCTTCGACTTCAAAAAACACCTACAACTATCACATCAATCAACTCAAAAAGGAGCAAAAAGCATCTTCATCAACACCAATAAGCTTTTCAAATGGGACACAACAAAGAAGCCACCAACGCAGTAAAATCTATCAACCAAAGTATCCATCACCAAGATCCAGAAAACTACAACCATGAGAAGTCCTTGTGTGCCAAATCCAATGGTACAAGCACATAAGCTGTGTGATGGAGATAAACATAGTTGGGTAGAACACCAAGCAACAAAGAGCCTCAAGTCCAATGGATGTCTTTCTACTCAAAGATCATTGGAAGCACAAATATACAACCATGGAAATAGAGAACTATGGTTGCCAAAGCCAAAGTTCATAGCTTATAAAGTGCCTTCCATGATTACATTTCCAACTGGAAGAGCCCAATCGAGACAACAAAAAACTTAGCCGGTCAAGGCGGAAGCAGAGAAGATCAAAGTGACAAAGAAGAAAACCAAGAAATGCTTCAACCTCTAGTCAAGTTAGGACAAATAGCCATGTGCAGACATGGATCCCTAAGGCAACACTATCTCACATGCAAACCACCAACAAAGGCAAATTAGTTTGGATCCTAGCAAAGAGAGAAAAATCTAAAGTCTGCGCGACGAGGAATGGATTTCTCCATAATCTATACTAGAGGCACAATGCTTCTATGAAAGATAATTAAAAATATGGTTACTAAAAGCTTTGATGCACAATCAAGCAAGTAGCAAATCCTAGCAAGAAGATAAGCTTCAACAGTCAAGTCATATAAAGCAATGGAAGCATGTGCAAGCTGCTTCAAACAAAATCCCAAGCTATGAGGGAACAACATCAAAAATCAAAGGGACAAAATTGGGTGCCAAAGAATACAACGGACACTTGCTTAAATCAAGCCATAATAGTTAAGCAAGAGCAGAAGTGGGTTCCAAAGAAACTTACTGCTGCTGAAGAACCCCAAACCTCTTCAAATCAAGCATCTAAAAAGATCCTTCAGTGAGAAGAGGAAGTACCACGACAAATAGAACCTTCACAGTTCTTTATGACAATCAATCCTATTTTTTATCCAAGCCCATTTCTAGATGTGGATCGAATAGTGGATGATGTACTTTGCCACCAATGGGGTGTAACTTAGTAACCATCAAGCAACAACAAAAATTCTCAGGGGAACTATACAAAGTCTCTATCATCGAGAAGGTTCCCTAAACAAGGTACAATAATTTTCTATTTGTGTACTCCAAGACACAAACTCAAGTCAAAGTTGCCACCAGCCAAAATGTGTTTGTAGGCATATAAGAGTCAAGAGTCGGGCATCCAAAAGCCAAAATGTGCTTAGGAATCAATCCGAGAGCTTCATGTCTAATTAACTTCTCTGAATACATGTTGTAGCTACCACGCTATTGCTCAAGCGCTGGAGAGTTGAGCTAAATATGTCAGTCGCTCATGCTGGATGAGATGAGCATAAGAGTCAAAGTCTAAGTTAATTGTTGGTGGAGTGACAGAAAGTCCTACACTCATGCACAAGTGCACAAGAAGGAAAGTGGACAAACCTCAACATCAGAAACCCTTTTAGGAGTGATGGCAACTATTGAAGCACTTTTAGAGTGCTCTAGGTGCTACATCTACTTCTGAAAGAACCCATCATAACTCTTCTCTTGCATATCATATTGTTTTAATTACAAATTCTGTTAATGCATACTAGGGTCTCCCACCCTTGGACACATGCATTAGGCACTTTTATTTCTTCCACCCATGCAGTAGCACAGCATGAAGGACCATCTAAGGAATACTCTAGCATCTGTACATAAACGATCAGATTGACAAGCCAGGGCACTTTTTCTCCCACTGGGTTTTTTCCCCTCAGCCAAATCCAGTGTCCAGCACCAAAGTTATTTTATTTTTTAATTATAATAAAGCCCTCTTGGAAAGCTTCAATCTACATCAGCAGTTGATATAGGAAAAGTCGAGAAACCAAGTATATTTCAAAGAGCTATGCCAACATTTTCCACCTCAAGCTACAAAATTCCAAACCACAGGAAAATACAGCAGAACGACACTTGCTACAGAAAGTTGGAGACATGTACAAGAGCAAAAAACCACCATCCTTGACAGATGTGCTTCACTAATGAAACCAATAGGAAACAAAGACCTCAGCTAAAGGTCACAGCTCAACAACACTGTTCCAATGTGGAGAAGTACTTTTCTGCTACTACAAATTGGTATGTATGAGTAGTAACTTTAGTCCTAGAAATTCTTTTCATAACTTGGTTGCTACTAACACTTCACCTAGCATACTAACTTCATGTCAATCCATTCATACTTTGGCTATGGTCTATTCATAATCATAAAGCTATCAAATACTCTTTATCGCTCAAAATTCAATTGCACAATACTGCTATAATTGGATAGCTAATACAAAAGCCCTACGGCTGCACACAAATGCTCAATATTGTTGCTACATGGCTTGTGAATCTATTCTTTGGCTAAGTCGATAGCCACCAATTTTAATGCTTCTTTTGGCATGATTAATGACCATTAGATGGCATGCATTGATTTTTATGATCACATTACGAAAAATCCGAACTCATTTTGGGACCTTTTAGGGTTTAGGAAAAATATCCCTCGATGTAAGATTTCTCCCCCAGCCCCTCATGATGTCCAGTATCTTCCCCTGTAATCAATCCCCTCTTCAGAAATATAAAAGATCTTGTTTCTACCTGTTTTGGCCTAGAGAGAGAAAATATTCTAGAGAGAGGTTATTCAGATTTTAAATATTTTTGGATAGAAAAATACCTCATCTTATTAAAATAAGTTTCCCTGAAACAGAAGTTCAAAAAGATTTTCAGAAGGTGCATTAGAAATTAAGTATAATCTGTTCAAGAGGCATTATCGTGGGGGAGTGAAGATTTTTTCGAAATTTTAAATTAAGGTTCCTATGGACCAATAAGATTCATCCAAATGTAGGGAGGAGATAAATGAAGAAATAAAAGAAAAAGCCCCCAAAAATGAGTAAATACTCACATAAGATGAAGAGTTGACTAAGGACAAGGTTAATAGTTAAAAAAGAGAGATATTTAGGTGAAATGATGCATTTTGACACCTCAGTATGGGAGAATTTCCCTCATGAAGGAGGCACCTATTTCACATGCTTGAATGAGTTTTAAACTCCCAAATAATGAGATATTTTTACTCTCCTCTCTCCTATTTCAACTAGATCCAAAAAGTGAGCAAAACTGACCTAAAAATGGTCAAAAATTGACCAAACTGATCCAAAAAATTCTAGAAACAGTTTGCTTGGTTAGAGGCTCACTTTTTCCTATAAATAGAAGCCTTTCCCTTTGTTGAAGCTTAATAGTGTTTTGCACTGTTACCGTGCCTCTCCCAAGTGCCAAAAACAATGAATTTTACTCATAATTCATTAGTTTTTGACCTTCTCTCTTCCAAAAGATTGGTGGCCACTCTTGTCTCAAACAAGAGTTAAACCCTCAAACCATCAAGCCAAAGAAAAGCTCTCAAATTAAATATGTAAGTAGGAGATTCTTCTCTTTCCCATTTATTTTATGGTTTTTTTTATGATTTTGTCTTCTCTACATTGCAAATGATGTTATGCCTCATTGCCAAAAGGCATTCCCCTCTCTTCTCTAGTAAATCCAACCATTCTTTATCCTAGGTGAATGATTAATGAATAAAATCAAGTTTTTCATAATGTTTCTCTTGAATAAGTAGAAAAATGTTACTTTAGAATGATTTAAATACTCTTGATGCATTTCTAATTAATTTTAGAGACTTAAAATTAAAAAATGGTCAGCCATACAAAGGAGGTTATGGCAAAATTTTTTAAAAATTTGAAATAAGCATTATCTTTCATTATTCTAAAAGAGTAATCCTTATGATTTCTATATTCTAAAGTGTCATTTTCATGCATAGAAGATGCATTTTGATTATTTGTATAAAAGAAATTTAGTTTTCTTATAAAAGTATTACTTTCATTATAATTGATTTTCATGCATAAAAGTATGCATAAAAGATTATTATTTTTATGCATAAAAGATTATTATTTTTATATATAAAGTATGCACGAAAGATTATTATTTTTATATTAAAAGTGTGATTTTCATCATAAATGATTTTTATGCATAAACATATGCATAGAAGATATTTTTTTATATTAAAAGTGTGATTTTCATCATAAAAGATTTACATATGCATAGAAGATTTTTTTATATATTAAAAGTGTGATTTTCATCATAAAAGATTTTTATGCATAAACATATGCATAGAAGATATTTTTTTATATTAAAAGTGTGATTTTTATCATAAAAGATTTTTATGCATAAACATATGCATAGAAGTTAGTTTTTTATTATAAAAGTGTGATTTTCATCATAAATGATTTTTATGCATAAATGGGTGCATAGAAGATATTTTTATATATTAAAAGTGTGATTTTCATCATAAAAGATTTTTATGCATAAACATATGCTTAGAAAATATTTTTTTTAGTATAAAAGTGTGATTTTTATCATAAATGATTTTTATGCATAAATGGGTGCATAGAAGATATTTTTTTATATTAAAAGTGTGATTTTTATCATAAAAGATTTTTATGCATAAACATATGCATAGAAGATATTTTTTTATATTAAAAGTGTGATTTTCATCATAAAAGATTTTTATGCATAAACATATGCATAGAAGTTGTTTTCTTATTATAAAAGTGTGATTTTCATCATAAATGATTTTTATGCATAGAAGATATTTTTTTAAATTTTCATCAAAAAGATTTTTATGCATAAACATATGCATAGAAGATATTTTTTTATATTAAAAGTGTGATTTTCATCATAAATGATTTTTTTGCATAAATGGGTGCATAGAAGATATTTTTTATATATTAAAAGTGTGATTCTCATCATAAAAGATTTTTATACATAAACATATGCATAGAAGATATTTTTTTATATTAAAAGTGTGATTTTCATCATAAAAGATTTTTATGCATAAACATATGCATAGAAGTTTTTTTATTATTATAAAAGTGTGATTTTCATCATAAATTATTTTTATGCATAAATGGGTGCATAGAAGATATTTTTTTATATTAAAAGTGTGATTTTCATCATAAAAGATTTTTATGCATAAACATATGCATAGAAGATATTTTTATATATTAAAAGAGTGATTTTTATCATAAATGATATTATGCATAAATTATATGCATAAAAAAATTCTTTTATATTAAAAGAGTGATTTTCATCAAAAATGGTATTATGCATAAATTAGATGCATAAAAGAAATTATTTTATATTAAAAGAGTGAGTTTCATCATAAATGATTTGTATGCATAAACATATGCATAAAAGATATTTTTTTATATTAGAAGTGTGATTTTCATCATAAAGATTTTATGCATAAATTAGATGCATAAGAGAAATTCTTTTTATTCTAAAAGTGTAATTCCAACTAAATTGGATTTATGCATGGAAAGATGCATAAAGAATTTATTTTAATCCAAAAGTGTCATTCTCATTTAAAATGAATTTATGCATAGGAAGATGCATAAAAGATTGATTTTTATTTCGAAAGTGTTATTCTCCTTAAAATGGAATTTATGCATAAATAGATGCGTAAAGAAATCTTATATCAAAAATAAGAATTCTTTGTATTCTATAAATAGATATGAGGATGTGAAACGAATCAGATAGATGAAAATGAACGAGGAATAGATGGAGATGTATGAATGTGGAATGTGGATATGGATGTATGGATGTGGATGTATGAATGTGAACGCGGATGTGAATGTATGATATAGATGTATGGATGTGAATGTGGATGTGAATGTGGATGTGGATGTGGATGTATGAATGTGAACGCGGATGTGAATGTATGATATAGATGTATGGATGTGAATCTAGATGTGGATGTGGATGTGGTGGATGTATGAATGTGAACGCGGATGTGAATGTATGATATAGATGTATTCTGGTCAAGAATGGATACACATATGATTTGGATTTGGATTCATTAGGACCTCAATGGAAGGCTTCTTGGGCCCTTTTATTTGGTTGTTTAAGGGAGTCAAACCTTTTCTCTTAAGAAGAAACGTTTTCTAATTAGAAGCTTCAAAACGGCTACTTTATTCGAATTTGAATTTTGGGAGAAAAATGGAATTTAAAATCTAGCGGATAAAACCATATCATGTAACATATCTATGGAAAGCTCTTGATGCGTAGATCACGGATCTGTAATCTCCGCTCAAATCGGAGCTTGTATGTAGAAGTTATGGAGGTCCGAAAATTGTAAAATTGCCCCCCCCCCTTTTTTGGGGGAAAAAGTGCACCCTTTGACCACTCTTACACCTCTCTTAGAAACCCAACATTTCAGTCCACATGGCAACCCCCCATTTGGCTATTCCTTAATCACCTTGATTAGGCTTGGGCAAATTAAAGGGCCCAAGAAGACCCCATTCACTTCCTAATGAAGTAATATGGATTAATGTGGAACAATCTGGAAAGATGTGAGTTCATTATAGAAACTGTATTTGTGAACTGTTTGTAAATGACTGTTTTATGTCAAGAATGCTGGGGAAGCATTTTGACTGTCTTGAGAATGTGGTCGTGGAGACCTACCTGATAAAGTTACAACAGCTGACGGAGAGTCAACGGAGGACGTCTCGCGTAGCAAGGTCGGCCGAGGTCTTGACCAGCCTCGGTTCGATTTAAATGGTGAGCTTCCGGTACGGTGGATGAGGGACCAAGGAAGCAACCTATAAGTGAAGCGCTAGGTGACCTGCGAAGGATCCTAGAGGGTGCTGACCATACGGTGCTCAGGCTCTGGGTCGCCGAAGATACCCACACGTACGTCGTGGAAGATATTGGAACAAGGAGTAAGAGTTGTTTTCTGAAACCGAGTATGGATCTAGTTGATTGACCTTGCTAGTCCTCAACTGATGAGTCTATAGCTCTCTTATATGGATATGTTGGTTAATCTTGCTGATCTTCAATGAGGATTCCATCTTGATTTTTATAAGTGATTATCTGCCGGGTACTATGAGCTAGGAACTATAGAAAAGGCCCCTGAGTGAACAGGTGGTGAGCGTTCTGGTTGCCAATGATGCCATAGATACTCCGATGAAGGAATGATTAAAAATTAAGATTCAACCGGATACTTGGAAGTTTATGATCAGTAACACTATGATTTCATTAAATGACTGAATTAAATACATTTGAATCTAGGAAAAAGGCAATTTCATATTGGGTGTGTAAGTGGTGTGACTGGAGTTAAATTTGCTTGAAAATCCGGCTAGGGGACCTGGGAACTCTTTTCCCTGGTACCCGGATAAAACCTAACCAAATTCCTAATTGGATCCCATCACTATAGTGGTTGGGCGGTTGGCTAACCCATGGGACTGGATGGGGTTACGCTGGACTGATAGATCCGTAAATCGAGACTCAATTTCTGTTTAGTTCGATAGATGAAGTAAACCCGGACAAAAATTGTTCTATGGAAAAGAATCAACGGCTGTGCCTCTCAATGAGGAAAAAAGCGTTGGTCTCTATGATCCAAGTACAGTCTTTTCCCTTGATCTGTCTATGGGACTTACGGGTTCGGTCAGATGAGCTCAGTTAGTTAAGGCTTTTGACTACGTTTAGGAAAAAGTTATCCTGGTGGAATCGCCCATGCTTTCCGGGCAAGAGAAGTTTTCCGAGTTTGGTTTGGAAGAATCGAGGAATTAGTCACCTGTCCGGATATCCGTGGGCGAGGCCTTGAGTGTGGGACCCTGCCCCACGCAAGATGTGCTACTTCCGTTGCTAGCACCCCGAATCCGTTGCGCGGTGGGGATAGGGTTCACAGTTGGTATCAGAGCAAATTTGGCTAATGAGGATCAACCAAGAAGCCAAATATGTCAAAAATTTATCAAGAAGCACTAAAAGGTTGTAATTGTATGATAAAGTTCATACAATTTGACATTCAAACTGAAATTCATAAATTGGTAATTGGGTCTTCAAATGGAAGTACCGCAATTGTATGAAATCCCTGACTTGCTTGAGGCCTAGACATGATGGTCTTTACCTTATAATTCCAAGGACCATGACTACTTGTATATACCGAGGGTATAACTGTAGCTCTTTACTGGCAATATATACGAGTAAATCTAAGACTTAGAATTATAAGCATTAATGCTATCCAGATGATGAATTTGAATGTGGTTGATATGATTTTTAAATTCTGGTTGTGAACTGATGAATTGATTTGGATTCTGATTGAAAAAATGATGATTCCTGAAATTTGGTTGAAATGTAATAAGCCAAGCAAAACCACAATGAGGATGAATGGGACGAGTCCCTGATAACGTTCGTAGCTAGAATGACGTTAATGACTTCAGCCAATCACTATGAGATTAGTGGATTGTACTGCCAGATTACTACTGTTAACTTTTGATCAGTAGATCAAGTTACGGGTTGATAAATTAAAAAAATTAAAAAAAAAGAAATCCCCATGGGGAGGACTGTTCAGATGGAAAAAAAATTCAGTCCGATGGACCATTTTTATTGTATTAAAGATATGAATGAGATATTTTGAATGAATTGTTAACTAATAATGCGTTCTATATGAGTATCTTTATCCCTTGATTCTATGGGGAGCCGACCTATTTAGAGAACCCCGGAATCAGTTGAATCAAAAATCGGATTGAATCATAAATAAAGAGACTTAACAAGAATTTTCGTATTGATAGGAACATGGATCGAGGTCGTCGTAAAAATGTTAACCCCCAACTCGATGAAGAAGAGCTCGACCTAGATGTTCGTAAAACTCTTCAGTTCGCAGCCTAGACCTTTCAAGGGTGAAGGGAAAAACTTGGGTGAGGCTGTGGAGAAGTGGATCGAATCAATGGAAGAATACTTCGATGTCACCGGGTATAATGAGAAGAGCAAAATGGCTCTTGCAAGGCTGAAGATAGTGGAGACAGCTAGTGTGGCATGGAAAAACCACTGCGAGACAAACCACCTCGACCGAAATACCCAAACCTGGACCGGTCTCAAGGCTTACCTCAGAAAGAGGTTTTGTCCCCCAGGCTTTCTTGAAACTAAGATGAATGAGTTCTTGAACTAAAGCAGGAAAATCGGACAATTGAAGAGTACCATGAGGCTTTTTCCCTTCTCCTTAAATATTCCCCTCAATTGGATGAAGAACAGCTGATGGCCAAGTTCATTCGAGGAATGAACGAGCCATTAGATACTTTAGTCAAGAATGCCAAACCTATTTCCATGGCCGAAGCAGTTCGAATGGTGAAGGATTTCGCCAAAGCCTTTGATGTCAAAGACCTGCCAAAGCTAGCATTATCACCTTTCAAAAGATTTTTATTCCCAGAAGGTGATTCCAACCTTCCTCACCTAAGAGATATCAGGGTCAAACCCAGGATATGGGAAGTTCCAAAATGGAAGACATGTCCTTTTCCCGAAACTCAATCCCCTGGAATTCAACTTCAGAAGTTCCACCCTTGAACAAGAGAGTGAAATGCTATAACTGTCAAGGATTTGGACATCGCAGTATGGATTGCCTAACTCCTTTTGGATCAAGGTTTTCAGGGCAGGGAAATCAGGGGTCAAGATTCCAGACTCCAGCCCCTTCCTTCCAGAGTAATCAGCGTTCTAACTGCCAAAATCAGGGAAATCCCAGAGAGGTAGACCCTCTATCCAACCTGCAGTTTCAATCCAAAGTAATGCAAGACCTCCACCTCAGAATAGGGGAAGTCAAAGAGAGTTGTTCCCAAATCGGCCGTCCACTTTCAAGGCAGCAACGCTGGAAGTGATTGAAGAACAAGAAGAAGATGAAAAAGATCATACTCCACTTGCTGCGAGATGAGGACATCTCACGTTTTTTAAGTGGGGTAGAATGTAAGATTCCTCCCCTAGCCCCTCATGATGTCCAGTATCTTTCCCTGTAATCAATCCCCTCTTCAGAAATATAAAAGATCTTGTTTCTACCTGTTTTGGCCTAGAGAGAGAAAATATTCTAGAGAGAGATTATTCAGATTTTAAATATTTTTGAATAGAAAAATACCTTATCTTATTAAAATAAGTTCCCCTGAAACAGAAGTTCAAAAATATTTTCAGAAGGTGCATTAGAAATTAAGTATAATCTGTTCAAGAGGCATTATCGTGGGGGGGGGGGTGAAGATTTTTTCGAAATTTTAAATTAAGGTTCCTATGGACCAATAAGATTCATCCAAATGTAGGGAGGATATAAATGAAGAAATAAAAGAAAAATCTCCCAAAAATGAGTAAATACTCACATAAGATGAAGAGTTGACTAAGGACAAGGTTAATAGTTAAAAAAGAGAGATATTTAGGTGAAATGATGCATTTTAACACCTCAGTATGGGGGAATTTCCCTCATGAAGGAGGCGCCTATTTCACATGCTTGAATGAGTTTTAAACTCCCAAATAATGAGATATTTTTATCTCTCCTCTCTCCTATTTTAACTAGATCCAAAAAGTGAGCAAAACTGACCTAAAAATGGTCAAAAATTGACCAAACTGATCCAAAAAATTCTAGAAATAGTTTGCTTGGTTAGAGGCTCACTTTTTCCTATAAATAGAAGCCTTTCCCTTTGTTGAAGCTTAATAGTGTTTTGCACTGTTACCCTGCCTCTCCCAAGTGCCAAAAACAATGAATTTTACTCATAATTCATTAGTTTTTGACCTTCCCTCTTCCAAAAGATTGGTGGCCACTCTTGTCTCAAACAAGAGTTGAACCCTCAAACCATTAAGCCAAAGGAAAGCTCTCAAATTATCTATGTAAGTTGGAGATTCTTCTCTTTTCCATTTATTTTATGGTTTTTTTTTATGATTTTGTCTTCTCTACATTGCAAATGATGTTGTGCCTCATTGCCAAAAGGCATTCCCCTCTCTTCTCTAGTAAATCCAACCATTCTTTATCCTAGGTGAATGATTAATGAATAAAATCAAGTTTTTCATAATGTTTCTCTCTTGAATAAGTAGAAAAATGTTACTTTAGAATGATTTAAATACTCTTGATGCATTTCTAATTAATTTTAGAGACTTAAAATTGAAAAATGGTCAGCCATACAAAGGAGGTTATGGTGAAATTTTTTAAAAATTTGAAATAAGTATTATCTTTTATTATTCTAAAAGAGTAATCCTTATGATTTCTATATTCTAAAGTGTCATTTTCATGCATAGAAGATGCATTTTGATTATTTGTATAAAAGAAATTTAGTTTTATTATAAAAGTATTACTTTTATTATAATTGATTTTCATGCATAAAAGATTATTATTTTTATATTAAAAGTGTGATTTTCATCATAAATGATTTTTATGCATAAACATATGCATAGAAGATATTTTTTTATATTAAAAGTGTGATTTTCATCATAAAAGATTTTTATGCATAAACATATGCATAGAAGATATTTTTTTATATTAAAAGTGTGATTTTTATCATAAAAGATTTTTATGCATAAACATATGCATAGAAGTTATTTTTTTATTATAAAAGTGTGATTTTCATCATAATTGATTTTTATGCATAAATGGGTGCATAGAAGATACTTTTTTATATTAAAAGTGTGATTTTTATCATAAAAGATTTTTTATGCATAAACATATGCATAGAAGTTATTTTTTTAATTATAAAAGTGTGATTTTCATCATAAATGATTTTTATGCATAAAATGGGTGCATAGAAGATATTTTTTTATATTAAAAGTGTGATTTTCATCATAAAATATTTTTATGCATAAACATATGCATAGAAGATATTTTTTTATATTAAAAGTGTGATTTTCATCATAAAAGATTTTTATACATAAACATATGCATAGAAGTTGTTTTTTTAATATAAAAGTGTGATTTTCCTCATAAATGATTTTTATGTATAAATGGGTGCATAGAAGATTTTTTTTATATTAAAAAGTGTAATTTTCATCATAAAAGATTTTTATGCATAAACATATGCATAGAAGATATTTTTTTATATTAAAAGTGTGTTTTTTATCATAAATGATTTTTATGCATAAATGGGTGCATAGAAGATATTTTTTTATATTAAAAGTGTGATTTTCATCATAAAAGATTTTTATGCACAAACATATGCATAGAAGATATTTTTTATATTAAAAGTGTGATTTTCATCATAAAAGATTTTTATACATAAACATATGCATAGAAGTTATTTTTTTTATTATAAAAGTGTGATTTTCATCATAAATGATTTTTATGCATAAATGGGTGCATAGAAGATATTTTTTTATATTAAAAGTGTGATTTTCATCATAAAAGATTTTTATGCATAAACATATGCATAGAAGATATTTTTTATATTAAAAGAGTGATTTTTATCATAAATGATATTATGCATAAATTAGGTGCATAAAAGAATTTCTTTTATATTTAAAGAGTGATTTTCATCATAAATGATATTATGCATAAATTAGATGCATAAAAGAAATTATTTTATATTAAAAGAGTGATTTTTATCATAGATGATTTGTATGCATAAACATATGCATAAAAGATATTTTTTATATATTAAAAGTGTGATTTTCATCATAAAAGATTTTATGCATAAATTAGATGCATACGAGAAAATCTTTTTATTCTACAAGTGTAATTCCTACTAAATTGGATTTATGCATGGAAAGATGCATAAAAAATTTATTCTAATCCAAAAGTGTCATTCTCATTTAAAATGAATTTATGCATAGGAAGATGCATAAAAGATTGATTTTTATTTTGAAAGTGTTATTCTCCTTAAAATGGAATTTTTGCATAAATAGATACGTAAAGAAATCTTTAAAATAAGAATTCTCTTGTATTCTATAAATAGATATGAGGATGTGAAACGAATCAGATAGATGAAAATGAACGAGGAATAGATGGAGATGTATGAATGTGGAATGTGGATATGGATGTATGGATGTGGAACGCGGATGTGAATGTATGATATAGATGTATGGATGTGAATGTGGATGTGGATGTGGATGTATGAATGTGAACGCGGATGTGAATGTATGATATAGATGTATGGATGTGAATATGGATGTGGATGTGGATGTATGGATGTGGATGTATGAATGTAAACGCGAATGTGAATGTATGATATAGATGTATGGATGTGAATGTGGATGTGGATGTGGATGTATGGATGTGGATGTATGAATGTGAACGCGGATGTGAATGTATGATATAGATGTATGGATGTGAATGTGGATATGGATGTATGAATGTGGAATGTGGATATGGATATATGGGTGTGAATGTGAATGTGGATGCATGGATGCAGATATGAATGTGGATGTGTAGGTGGAATAATGAATACAAATATGAATGTGAATGGATATAAAGTCGATATGAGCGAATGGATGAGATGAGATGTCATGTGAATCAGAATGTGAATGAATAATATAAGATCTGAACGAATGAGACGTAATGTAAATTAAGAAAGATAGGAATGGATGTTATGTGAAGTGAATGAATCCGATGTGATGGGATGGAAAATGATGTATCTGGTCAAGAATGGATACACATATGATTTGGATTTGGATTAAGTAATATGGATTGATGTGGAACAATCTGGAAAGATGTGAGTTCATTATAGAAACTGTATTTGTGAACTATTTATAAATGACTGTTTTATGTCAAGAATGCTGGGGAAGCATTTTGACTGTCTTGAGAATGTGGTCGTGGAGACCTACCTGATAAAGTTACAATAGCTGATGGAGAGTCAACGAAGGACGTCCCGCGTAGCAAGGTCGAGGTCTTGACCAGCCTTGGTTTGATTTAAATGGTGAGCTTCCGGTGTACGGAGGCCCGAAAAAGGCCGGAAAGGGCCGGCCAGGAAGATTCGCTGGCAAATGCGATTTGGTGTTAGTCTGGCAGCAAATTGCATTTGCCAGCGAATCTTCCTGGCCGGCCTTTTCCCGGCCTCCGAATGCCCATTTTCAGCGCTTCCGGTGTCGTTTTGGGGGTTTTGGCATGCTTCAGACGCGCCGGCGATGTCCGAATCACCTGCTGCCAGATTGACACCAAATCGCATTTTTCGGCGAATCTTCTTGGCCGACCCTGACATCTCTGTAGTTGCATGTACTTACTTTAATATTTTTGCTGATTTTGGGTGAAGAAAAATAAAAAAATCACGAATTTCTTACAGGGCCCCAAAATGAGTTCCCTCTTTTCCTAATGACTATGGTTTTAATGGATTCAAGGTGCTTCTATCCATGGTTTTATAAGGATCTTTTGATCTTTTGAATAGTACCATGTGCTTTGAAGAAGGTAGCATTTGCCTTCGTTTTTTGCACATAATTTTGGACTATGTTCCTTGTACTCTTCTACATATTCCAACTTAGATACCTAGTTGCTTATGTATCTAGGTGAATTGTTATTTTTCTACCCCAACTTTATTGTACTTATTGGATAGTTATCATTAGAAAGGCGCCAATAAGTCAAATTCTTTTCTAATGATGTACTCGAAAAGAGTTATTCCTTATGTGGTCTCAGGTATATAGAGATAAGTTTTAGTATGTGAAAGTCTGGGATAAGGCCATAGCCATCTCATTCCTTTTATGCAGGATTTTATTCATATTTCCTACACGGCATACTAGGGAGTTCCAAATTGGTAAGGTATGTATGGGTGGTATCATGGTGGTATGTATGGGTGGTATCATGGTGGTATGGGACGCTAGTGATCCCTCACATATATTATCTTATCGGATACTTTGGGCTCAAGATTGTTACCTTTCTAACATTACTTGGCATGTTGACCCCAACATTCAAAGACAATCTCATTTTTTGAATTCACTTGAAGTTGTAGTGTAGGCGTTCTTTAGATAAACTTCTTTTTTATATAACCTACATGTTTTGATGAGTGTAATCTCGTCGACATTTTCACTTGTTGAAATCTCTTTCTTTAGAGTTCAATGAGTTTATCTTGTTGTGTTCGGATTAAGGAATTTTGGAGTCTTCCTTTGTTGGCATTTCTTTCTCTAGTTCTGTCCTTTAGGTGATTTATACAATCCACATGATGGTTCACGGATGTACATATGTGACTCACCAAGATGTTGATGACTCCCTATGTTGATATGGGTAACTCGAGACGCTGATAATTCCCTGTGCAGATGTGGGTATGTCGAGCCGCCGCCGCGCTGATGGATCCCTGGTTCCTGCTGTTATAATGCCATGTCTTCCTACTTTATTCCGAATGGTTTACAATGAGGAAACTACTTTGAGTATGAGTTGCTATGATCATCCGATATCTGATGGGCAAACATAGCGTGTGAATCATATTGTAGAGGATATGCTTCGTGCATATGTCTCTAGAAAATCATCAAATTGGGAAAAGTATCTTCCAATGATGGAATTTACCTATAACAGTTCTAAACATACGGCTAATGGTTTTAGTTCGTTCATGCTTATGTATGGGTATCAACCCAGGGCACCTATTGATGTTGGGTCTTAAGGACATTAAGCTTGATGCATCAAGGGATTTCGTATGGGTATCAACCCAGGGCACCTATTGATGTCGGTCTTAAGGACATTAAGCTTGATGCATCAAGGGATTTCTTGCGTAATATGCAGGAAATGTTGACCGAAGCTCAGGATTCTATTAGGAGTGCTCACGATTCTATTAGGAGTGCTCAGGATAGGGCACGGTTTTATATTGATAAAGGATGCTCACTTTGGTCTTTTGAGCCATGAGCGTTGTTTTATTTAAAAGTTCCTAAAGACTCTCAGACTTTTTCAATAGGAAAATGCTCGAAATTATCTCCTAGATATTGTGGTCCATTTCGAGTTGTTATACATCGTATTGGCACGGTTGCATAATGTGAACTAAAAATACGCAAATTTTCTTCTTTACATTTTTTCAAGAGTGCAATGTTTTGAGAGAGGGGAAGTATGTTATGTGCACATTATATGTGCATATACTAGGAGGCTAACCCACATTAGGCTTGTGAGCATGGGAGCATGGGAACAAGCTCTAGTGGAGCATGGGTTAGGACTAACCTTAAGGGTTGAGGTTAGGGTCAGGCATCCAAGGGTCACACATGGGAAATGGAGAGTTAAGAGTCACTTGAGGGACCTCCTATGTAATAGGGGCATGGGGAACACTCAAGGGAGACTAGGTTATCTTATGTTCTCTTGTATAGAGGATTGTATCTACTCTCATGCTATTTCACGCTACAACTACATGTTGTTGGATTGGAGTCATACTTCTTGGGTGGTATGGGACATCAAGGATAAGGTATGAGGTACTTCATTGTATTCATGTGTGCATCCCTTGGGCTTGGGGGTGGTTGGTGGGTGGATGAGTTTATGCTACCTGATCTATGCATGTTTATGCATGACCATTATCTAGAGAGATCTTAGGGTTTTAACATATGGAGTTACAAAGTAGCGCGGTTAACGGGGCAAGTCCGAACGAGTTTCATATTATTTTTTAGGCCAAAGCCAGCAATGTAAATAATTCCCATTTGTAATTCTGGGCTATTGTAAGTGGTAAACGGGCTCAATGAGAGTTCCAATTCGTAAGTCACAGTGCCACGTCACAGTGCCACGATGACTAGTGAGCTCTCAATTTATGCCTAGGTGTGTATTTTAGAGCAATGGGCATGCTCAGTTGTGAATGGGCAAGGCCAATGAACCCTAGGTATAAAAGATAACTTGTAAAGTGTGAACCTCATTCTTTGAGTGCATTCTTTAGAGTGCTTAGTGAAGAAGATAAGGGATTCCCTTGAGCTTTCTGTGGCTATGTAGAGACCTTCCATTTCTAATACAAGGGCTTACTTCTTCTTTCTAATTGCTCTCCTATTCCATGATTGTGATGTGTGTGTGCATCACTTGCATTGATGAATTCTTGCTTTTCTTGTTTTTTTCCTATGCATGTGTATGTCGTCCTATGTCCAAGTGTGCATGATTGTTGATAGGATTAGAGGTGTGTGTGCATGGATTGCCTATGGTTTGATTAGTGTGTACTAATCTCATCTAATCCAAGAGTGTATGCTTGTTGATAGAAGTGTGTGTGTGTGTGTGTGTGTGTGTGTGTGTGTGGTTAAGAGAATCAAGTGGATGCCCCCATTTCTCTTGTGTATGAGTGGTTGAGAGTAGATTGAGGAGAAATAGGGTGGGCTTGCCAATCTATAGCATATCCCCTCTATTAGCTTCATTGCTTGCCTCATAGAATCCGATTCTCTATTCTTCTATCCATCGAGCTCTCTCACTTTGTGAGATGCAGCCATGCCTAGCCGGGTTATGAGATCCTTGGATGACATTTTATTAGAGGTGTAGCATCTTCCCTATGCACAAGACGCCTCCCTTAACACACTCCCAAACACATTGGATGATATGTTCGACATGGATGTGCTCACTCAAACCTGCATTCCTCCATCTCAATTTTGATTCAATTTTGCTACATTTTTTATATATACAAAGCTACATTTTGTAAATTTTATAAGCTACATTTTGTATCTTTAGACTACAGTCTTTTTGTATCTATAGTCAGCTTCAATGGAAGCTTTTCATATCTTTTTGTGTAACAAGCAAAAATCAAGTAAAGTTCACCTTTTGAGTACATATTGTTTTTATAAGCTCGTTTAAACATATGTTGAGTCACCATACGATAGTGGGGCTTCACACACACAACTACCCACAACGGATTGTCAATCCGAGAAGCTCTCAAACCTGGCTAGCGCATGGAGGCAACCATGAATACACATGGGAGTCAACATATGCACTCAAGCGGTCATCCTAGAGCTTGATCTCTCTCGATCTAAACCCACACGCTCATTGAAGAGTGTATCAATGGTGAATGATACCTCTTCTCGATCCCACACACTCGATCTATCTACTTAATCTACAAACTCAATCCACAATGCAAGCAAGCTCTCTACTCATTCATGCGCATGAATCACTCATTGCAATTAACACACACAAGAATGAGGAATGCACACACACAATGGGAGAGTTCATCTCCTTCTCAATATAAGCAAGCATGCATCACATGAGAATCACACATACATGCATACACACACACTTGAGAGTAGAGAAAGAGAGAGTAGAATTACTCAATAGAGAATAATAGAGAATGTGAGAGAAGAGAAGCTCTTCATTGCATAGTCAAGATTACATAGAGAACCCAAGCTTAGCAAGCTATGGAAGCTTGAGCTTGAGAGCTTAGAGAATCAGAGAGCTCTTTGGAAAAATGGCCAAAAAGCCCTTAATTCTAAGTGAGAGTTCACTTTTATAGCTAGGGCTAAAACTTACTAGCCTTTTCACATTTGGGTAGACACTCACTTAAAACTAAGTGCTTCTAGAGTTAAATGAGGAAATCTAGATATAAATTGGAACTCTCATGAGCCCAGATCTGGTTTAATGTCAAAATATACATTGCACTTTGGCACAGGCTTATTTCCGTTCACTTTACACATTCCCCACACCGGGGACACGTCGCATTTATGAGTAATTCTCCTATTTTTAGCCCGTAAATCTGTTTGATGAAGTTGAGTGCTTGAATCAAAGAGGTTGATATAAGATATTCATTGAACCCAAGATGGCTCTAATCCGACTCTGTTTGAGGCTAAAATAGTAAATGTCCCATTTTGGTGTAGTTACGGATCCTATTCCAACACTTTATATGCGTCCCGTTGTACCACTATTGCATCGTATATGTTGTATTTCTCCCATTCTGTATTTCACGGAACAATCCCCCCTGCCTAATCTAGTGTCTGTCCTTCGACATTGTTGTGAATGGAAGTGTCCTTGGTGTGGCTAGAAGGCTTTATAGTTGCTATTGGTAATGTGTCTGCAAGAAAGAGTGGCAAAATTGGCAGCCACAATAGTCAAATGAGAAAGTGATGCTCCCTCTTGCCTAGTTTGTTACATAGGTTGACACCATTGATTCTGCATATTTGAGTAGTGAGAAATTCCTTTGCTCTTGTTGGCATTTATACCACTAGACCTGCCTACTTTTATGAGCTCCTAATGGCTCATTTGCTCTCCATGTGTTGTATTCTAGATCTTTATCAAGTGCTTGAGATTCTTGTTATTGGCTGTTGATGTTCACTTGTGGTAGAATATTCGGTGTTATCTACTTGGGATTGTGAAGTTGCAAAAAACTTCCCCCTACCTTGACTTAGTCATATCATGGAAGATGGCTTCTCTTTATTGAAGAAAAGGAAAAAGTTGATGAAGGGAAAAAACTCATTCCGAAGAAAAAGTGCCTTCATCTTTTATTATGTTGTTGAAGCTTGGAAAATTGAACTATGCAAGTGGAAGTGCATGGGTAAAAATATTTGAAGAGTGCCTAATGCATGTGTCTAAAGGTGGGACACCCTATCAATGCATACACAAAATCTCATTGGAAAACATGTTGTGCAAGAAAAGAGGTGTGATGGGTTCTCTAAGGACAACATGTAGCACATTCAACACACTTAAGTGTGTTGAATGTGCTACATGTTGTGCAAGAAAAGAGGTGTGATGGGTTCTCTAAGGACAACATGTAGCACACTTAAGTGCAAAAATAGCTTCCATGAGTCTAGAGAGGGCTTTTGTTTTTGAGGTTTCTCCACTCTTTCCTCACTGTGCATAAGTTCATGGGTGTAGGACTCTCCACCCCTTCGCCAAACTCATTAAATTAGACTTAGACTTGGACTCTTATGCTCATCTTGTCCAACATGAATGACACCACTTACATAGGCTCAACACTCCATCTTGAGCTAATTGTACACAAAAAGATAAAAAAGAAAAAGAAAAATAATTACATGCAAACTATATACACAGAGTAGATATGACTTGAAGCTCTGGGACTGATATCCAAGCACGTTTAGGAATGCCCAACTCTTGACTCTTATGCCTGTGACTGTAACTTCAGGTGACTTGACTTTGCGGTTTAGGAGTGAGCGCTTACTATGCATCTTCATTTGAAAAAACACACTCGCTCCTTTTTGAACTTCCATGGCAAAGTGACTTTTACAATTGGCTTTGACATTGACATGTTACGGGTTTAGCTCGAAAAATGGATGGAAATAGCATTCGATTGATGAACTTTAAAATACTTGTAGAATCCTGCATAGTCAGCTTCTTTTTGAATTTAGGCATGTTCTGGTTAGAAGTTTTACTCATGCCCTTGGTTTGGCTACTGTAGTGCTGGGACTTGAGACACCTTTTGAAGACTTTGGAACCCACTTCTGCTATGGTTGGTTGGGTTGAGATTCTCTTGATGTTGTCTCCTCTTGTGTCTTGATGATTTTCTTCATTTGGTAGCCATACTTGTAGTGCAGTAGAAGTTGGCTTCTTTCTTGGCATGGCTGGCCATTTCAATTGGGTCTTGTTCTTTTGCATTGGTGGTGTAAGCTTAGATGATGGTGGGTTTTTAGTTTTGGGGATCCAGATTTGCTGAAGAGGCTCCTTAGGTTTGTCTACTAGCCTTCTACCTTTAGATGGTACCTTGTTTTTTAGGTTCTTGCTTGGTGCATCCGTTGAGGGATGGGCCTCTTTGTCACATAGCCTCTTTGGTACCCAAATGAATTTGTTTCCTTTATAGTAACCTTGAGCTACTAGCATTGCTTTTGGAATCCACAAAGATTTACAAGAATGTAGTGATTTTTGAGAGTGTGAACTTGTACGTTCCTTAGTCACCCTTGGTATTGATGAAATTGTTGGAGGACCTGTAGGGGTAAGAGTAATTTTACCTGAGGTCTTGAATATCCATTCCTCTTGTCCAACTGCATCTGTCTTAGATAACACATTAGCATTACATATCATAGAAATGTGAGGATGTGAAATCATGTTTTGTTGATTTTGGGTAGTCTCTTCTGGATCTAGGATCACTTGAATAGTAAGGATTGGTACTATGTCGTATCCATTCTCATCACAGAATCTGGTAGGGGTTGGTAGAGCACATGTGTCTAGGGTTGCTAAGCAGTGCGTCCATGCAATTGGGTCAATAAGATCTTTTGGGAATGGATCAAAATATATTCCTTATCCACCATGACCATGCGATCTATTTTCCTTGAGTCCCTTCAAGCACAGCTTGACTAGGTACTTGGCATATCCATGCATTTTTATCACTTATTTAGTCTGTACTCATAGTTTTAGTGACATCAAAAGAGGCCAATTCAAACTCTTCTACGGGTCTCTATAAGAGTGATCATTCATATTTACTCGGGTGATGACCTCTTCATGCCTAAGATAAAGATAGTCATATCCCCAGTCTTGTATTACCATGAGCTGATGCATAAACGGTCATCCTAGAATCACCTCATATTTTGGATCCTTTCCAAAGTCCACAATTGCAAAGTTTTGTTTTTGTACTCAATCCCACATAAGCTTATCGTGATATTTTCAAGGATTCCTATTGGATGTTCTATGTTTCCATTAGCTAATTGCAAAGACATACGTGTTTTGTGCAAAGGCTTCTTTCCCCATCGTTCCCACATGGCTTTAGAGGCTATACTCATTCCTGCTCCTATATCAAGGATTGCTATGGATTTGACTCCATCTAGCTCTACCGGCAGGGTGGCATTACCCCTTTCTTCTTTCTTTTCAAAGTATTTATTGACCTTGTTAAGAGGAACTTGTTTCTTTTATTCCCTTCTTGTATGTTCTGATTCCTCAAGTTTCTTCCAATTTTTTTCGTGTATCCTATCCCCTTCTTTAGCAAGGTTGCAAACACTGCATCCTAAAGATCTGGCTTAACTTTTAAGAAGTCACCCAATGGTAGAGTGCATTTTGATATAGGTGCAGACAATATTGCTTACAAATTTGATGTGTCCTTTATTTGTGGTATCACTTGTTGTGATGAGGGTATAGGCCTAACCTCTATTTGTGCCTCATATTCTCCCAGGTATGATGGCAAAGATTTGAGAGCATTTTGTTCGCTCCCATTTGAGTCCCTTATCTCATGGTCTAGAAGGGCTTGATGTTCATCATTGTCTTGCAATTCCCCAGTCAAATTAATGATAGAGAAAGGTGCAGAGCCATGAGAAAGATCATCCTCTTCCTTGAGCCTTCTTACATCCCAAAGCTCATTTGCCATTTCCTCACCAAGTTCACGAATTGAGCTTCTTAGGTTATTATCTATGGGCTTAGGTT